>NC_053392.1:483963724-484641187 GCF_905171765.1 Bufo bufo | reverse complement strand
CATTAGAATTGAGTGCTGCAACAAAACAGTGAAATTTCTCTATAGTGCCTTCCAGTACATCATCGATGTACCTACCCCAAAATAATATGTGTTGAGTGAAGTCAGAAAGGTCAGAAGTGAAAACTATAGTGTCCTCCCACCACCCTAAAAATAAATTGGCATAATTTGGTGCACATTTACTTCCCATCGCGGTCCCAACAGATTGTAAATAATAGTGACCGTTAAACAGGAAGTAGTTGTGTGTGAGTAGGAATCTTAAGAGAGTTAAAAGAAACTCATTGTGTGCATAAAACTGTATACTTTTAGTTGAGAGATAAGTGGAGACTGCCTCAATTCCCAGGTCATGCCTAATGTTGGAATATAACGCCTCAACGTCGAGGCTGGCCAGTTTCGTTTCTGGGGTGACCTGAATGTCCTGGATCCTGGTGACCACATCCTTGGTGTCCCTAATGTAAGAGGGCAAACTAAGTACAAAAGGTGCGATGAACCCATCAAAATATTGGCTAACATTCTCTGTGAGACTATTGTTACCGGACACTATTGGTCTGCCCGGCACTGGTCGCCTCTGTTTGTGCACCTTAGGGGTCGCATAAATTGTGGCAACCGTTGGATGTTTTTTGAAAAGGTATTGATATTCCTCTTTCGAAATCAATTTATCCGCCCTTGCTGTGTTAAGAATGGCCTTCAATTCTCCCAGGAATCTTTCTGTGGGATTGCAATCCAACTTCTGATAGGTGTCATTTTGCACAACAAGGTCTTCCACCATCTTTTGATAGTACTGTTTGTCCATGAGGACAATATTTTCCCCCTTATCTGAGGGTTTAATTATTAGATCTTCATTGTGGCTCAGTTCTTCAAGGGCTCATTGTTCATCCACCCCGAGATTAACATGTCTGGTGGGTGTTTTCATATTGAGAGTCTTGAGGTCCCTTGTTACTAGCTGCACAAACGTATCAATATTACCATATTGACTAAACGGGGGGGTGTACTTAGATTGTGGTTTTAATGTTGAGAATGGTGCTTCAACTAAGTCCTGGGCACCATCATCAAACGTATCCAGTGATTCTAAAATAGCCAGGGCTTGTCTTTCATTGGCCTGCATCCGCTGACACTCCCTAGACTGTTGATTAAACAGTTTATGGAGGGCAAGCTTTCTCGCAAAAAGGTTAATATCCTTAACCCAGTTGAAGCAACGGAAGGAGGGTGTAGGGGTAAAGGACAATCCCTTATTCAGTACCCTCAAATGCTCAGGTCTCAGGGGGAAGCTTGACAGATTTATCACCCTTAGCGGGTCATCTATGTTCTGGCATTGTATGCCCACTTCTCCCTGTCCCTCAGAGCCGGGCCCTGGCCTAAAAAAGATGGTAGATTCATTGGAACTGCTATGGATAGAAGGGGCATAGATGGAGGACAATAGACCCCAGATGATACATGAGGCAACAATTGGCCCTGTTGTTGAGAACTGGCGCCTGTACCTGGAATAGCTGTTACCATAGCCGCATTTGAAGTCGCAGCAGCTCCTTGCGCTTCTTGCCATAGTTGGCCTGATGGAATACCTGTACCTACCTGGGGAGTGGGTGCCCTCCTCTGGTACGATTGTCCACGAAGTCACACCAGTGCGACCAGGGGGTCTGTTGGATTGCAGTAGATAATGCTTCCAGTCGGTTAAGCACCAGCCTGTCTTCCACAAAGTCCAGTCTCAGTAACCAAGAGTCTGGTCAACAGAATCCTCACCCTGATCCTCCTTCCTCCCACCATGGAGAGTCTTCGCAAACTAGTGATCCCACACTCGGATATTCCGAGGAGCTCTTTTCATCGCCATTCCTTGATTTGGGCCTCTCGACAAGCCAGCGTGAAGAGGGACATGAGGAGATATTGTGCCCTGATTCCGAAACGCTGGAGTATCCACAGTCACAAGAAGATGACGGTGGGGAACGGCAATTAGTGTTTCATGAGGTGGATGATGATGAGACACAAGTCAACAAATCAGGTTGTTGTTAGGTCAACAAATCAGAAGGATAACCAGAGTGAGGAAGGGGAAGGGGAGGTGGTGGACAATGAAGTCACTGACCCAACCTGGGAAGGTGGCAAGCAGAGCGAGGACAGCAGTACGGAGGGGGAGGGATCCGCAGCACCGCAACAGACTGGAAGAGGCAGTGGGGTGGCAAAAGGGAGAAGACGGGCCACACCAAACAGGCCCGCAACTGTTCCCCAGTCTGGCGCTTTTTTGAGGAAAGTGCGGACGATGAAACAATTGTCATTTGCAACCTGTGCAGTACCAAAATAAGCAGAGGCGTAAACACTAGCAACCTCACCACCACCAGCATGATCCGCCACTTGGCATCAAAGCATCCTAATAGGTGGGCCGAACTCCTGGGTCCACAATCAGTGTCTGCGGGTCACACCACTGCCTCCTCTTCCCCTGTGTTACCTGTTGGCCAACCCCCTGTCCAAGACGCAGACCTGGATGCCTCCCACCATACACCTGGACCTTTGCAAGCACCATCAGCTAGCACATTCACTTCTGTGTCCCAGCACAGCATACAGATGTCTATACCCCAGGCTTTTGAATGAAAGTGCAAATACCCAGCCACCCACCCACAGGCCATAGCACTAAATGCGCACCTTTCCAAATTGCTGGCCCTGGAAATGTTGTCATTTAGGCTTGTGGACACTGAGGCTTTCCGCAGCCTGATGAGGGTGGCCGACCCGCGTTACTCTGTCCCCAGCCGCCACTATTTTTCACTGTGTGCCGTGTCCGCCTTACACCAGCATGTGTCCCGAAACATCACCTGTGCCCTGACCAGTTATTGGGAAGGTCCACCTAACGACTGACACACGGACAAGTGCTTTTAGCCAGGGACGCTACATTTCCCTAAAGGGCACACTGGGTGAACGTTGTGGAAGCCGGGAGCGAGTTGTACCCTGGGATGGCACAGGTGCTGCTGACGCCAAGGATTGCGGGCTATACAAAAAATATGACGAAAAGCTGTTCCATGTAAAATGTGCTCAAATGACAAGGGGGCACTGCCTCTGACTGAAGAAGAAAAAGTTCAGTCTACAGAAGCGTCAAAGCTTCTTTACTGTGAGAACTGGGAATCTGTGGATTAGACTTCCCCAGGACGTGGTCACAGCAGGAGCAGTGGACAGTTTCAAAAAGGGTTTAGACGAATTCTTAAAAGTAAAAAATATAAATGCTTATGAAAAAGTGTAGAAATCTGAGTCTCACTTCCTTCTGGGATTCGCGTCCCCACCTATCCCTTGGTTGAACTCGATGGACGTTTGTCTTTTTTCATCCGTATTAACTATGTAACTATGTAACTTCCATCAGGGTTTCTGCCACCACCTACGTTAGTGGCTGCAAACCCCCTTCTCCTCCTCCCCTCCTCGTCCTCCACTTCCACCAGTGAATTATCATCTTGCAGCACCAGTCAGACATCAGTCAGTAGCTGGAAGCAGTGTAGCACTGCAGTGGGAAAGCGGCAACAGGCAGTGCTTACACTAATATGCTTAGGTGACAAACAGCACAACCACCGCAGAGCTGTGGCAGGGGATAAGGGACCAGACTGAGCTGTGGCTCTCGCCCTTAACCTAAAACCAGGCATGGTTGTGTCTGATAATGGCTGTACCTTGGTGGTGGCTTTGGAGCTCAGCAAGCTCACACACATACCATGCCTAGCCCACGTGTGGTTCAGCGGTTTCTCAAAATCTACTCCAATTTGCCTGAGCTACTGGTGAAGGGGTGCCACGTGTGTGCCCATTTCCACAAGTCATCGACAGCTTGCACCAGCCTGGCAACGCTGCAGCAGCGCTTGCAATTGCCAGCTCACCGACTGTTGTGCGACGTGAGCATGCGCTGGAACTCCATGTTCCACATGTTGGCCAGGATTTGTGAGCAGCAGAGGGCAGTAGTGGAATACCAGCTGCAACATGATCGTTGCTTTAAAAAATAATAATAAAAAATGTATTTATATAGCGCCACCATATTCCGCAGCACTTTACAAATTCATAGGGTTCATGTACAAAACAAAAGTACAGTCCTGATCAAAAATTTAAGACCACTTGAAAAATGGCAAAACATCATATTTAGCATGGCTGGATCTTAACAAGGTTCCAAGTAGAGCTTCAACATGCAACAAGAAGAAATGGGAGTGAGACAAAACATTTTTTGAGCATTCAATTTAATGAAAACAATGAATAAACTGAAGCAGGCTGTTTTTCAGCTGATCAAAAGTTTGGGACCACATGCCTTTAAAAGGCCAAATGTGTGCAAAGATGTGGATTCATTGTCATTTTCTGTCAGGTAGTCACACGTTGTGATGGCAAAGGCAAAAAAACTCTCCCTTTTTGAACGTGGTCGGGTTGTTGAACTGCATAAGCAGGGTCTCTCACAGCGCGCCATCGCTGCTGAGGTGGGATGCAGTAAGAGAGTCATTTGGAATTTCTTAAATTCTTAAATGATCCTGAGGGTTATGGAACAAAAAAGTGAAGTGGAAGACCCAAAAAAATTTCATCAGCACTGAGCCGGAGGATCCAATTGGCTGTCCGTCAAGACACTGGACGATCCTCGACCCAAATTAAGGCCCTTAATGGTGCTGACTGCAGCCCCATAACCACCAGACGGCATCTGAGACTGAAGGGCTTCAAAAACAAAAAACATCTTCAAAGACCTCGTCTCCTTGAACGCCACAGAACCATGGGACATTCAAAAGGTGGAAGAAAGTTTTATTCTCTGAGGAGAAAAAATTTAACCTTGATGGTCATGATGGTTTCCAACGTTACTGGCATGACAAGCAGATGCCACCTGAGAGGTTTTCTACGCGCCATAGTGGAGGGGGCGCCATAATGGTCTGGGGTGCTTTTTCCCTCAGTTGAACAATGGAGCTTCAGGAAGTGCAGGGGCGTCAAACGGCCACTGGCTATGTCCAGATGTTGCAGAGAGCATTCCTCATGACTGAGGGCTCTCGTCTGTGTGGTAACGACTGGGTTTTTCAACAGAACAACGCTGCTACAGTACACAATGCCCGCAGGACAAGGGACTTCTTCCAGGAGAATAACATCACTCTTTTGGCCCATCATGCGTGTTCCCCTTATCTAAATCCAATTGAGAACCTTTGGGGATGGATGGCAAGAGAAGTTTACAAAAATGGACAACAGTTCCAGACAGTAGATGGCCTTCATGCGGCCGTCTTCACCACTTGGAGAAATGTTCCCACTCACCTCATGGAAACGCTTGCATCAAGCATGCCGAAATTAATTTTTTAAATGATAAACAATAACGGCAGAGCTACTCATTACTGAGTTCATGTTTGGAAGTTGGATTTCTGTTTTGGGGGGGTTAGTTTTTTTTTGTAGGTGTGGTCCTAAACTTTTGATCAGCTGAAAAACAGCCTGTTTTAGTTTATTCGTTGTTTTCATTAAATCAAATGCTCAAAAAATGTTTTGTCTCACTCCCATTTCTTCTTGTTGCATGTTGAAGCTCTACTTGGAACCTTGTTAAGATCCAGCCATGCTAAATATGATTTTTTGCCATTTTTCAAGTGGTCTTAAACTTTTGATCAGGACTGTAACTGGCTAATATGCAACTGAAACACTTGGGAGTCAGGGCCCTGGTCGCAAGAGCTTACAATCTACCCAGTCAGCCACCGATGTTCACAAGCGACGAGTGGGCATTGATATCTGACCTCTGTAAGGTTTTACACAACTTGAGGAATCAACACAGATGGTGAGCGGCGATAACGCTATTCTCAGGGTAACCATCCCACTTCTGTGTCTACTCAAACGCTCGATGCTCGCAATTAAGGTGAACGCTTTGCATGTGGAAGAGGTGGAAATGGGGGAAGACAGTACACAGGGTGATAGCCAGAACACCCTCAGTTCGTCTTCTCAGCGCGAATTGGATGATGAGGAGGAGCAGGAGATGGTTGCCTCCGCTACAGAGGGTAGTACCCATGGAAGTTTTATTCCATCTGTTCAGCGTGGATGGGTAGAAGGGGAGGAAGAGGATGAGGAGATTGAGAGTCATCCTCCTGATGATGACAGCGAAGTCTTGTCTGTTCGGACTCTGGCACACTTGGCTGACTTTATGTTAGGCTGCCTTTCCCGTGACCCTCGCGTTGTATGCATTTTGGCCAACATTAATTACTGGTTGTTCACCCTTCTCAACCCCAGCTACAAAGAGAACTTCTCATCTCTCATTCCTGTGGTGGAAAGGATGAGCAAAATGGTGCAATACCAGAAAGTCCTTGTGGAAAAATAGCTCCAAAAATTTGCAGCTGACAACGCTGGCTGCAGAGTACATAGTTCCTTGGCCAACTGAGGAGGGGATACGAGGGGAACACACAGCATTTCCAAAAGAGGCAGGGCAACACTCTCCAAGGCCTGGGACAGTTTCATGACACCCCGCCAGCACCCTCAACCTGATGCGTGGCCAAGTGTCACGAGGAGGGAAACCTTTTGGAAGATGGTGAAGGAGTACGTAGCAGACCGTGTCAGCATCCTCAGTGATCCCTCTGTGCCTTACAACTATTGGATGTCCAAGCTGGACATGTGACACAAACTGACACTCTACGCCTTGGAGGTGCTGGCCTGCCCCGCCGCCAGCGTTTTGTCAGAACGTGTATTTAGTGCTGCTGGGGGCATAATAACTGATAAGCGCATCCACCTGTCAACTGAAAATGCTGACTGGTTGACTCTTATAAAAATGAACAAGGCCTGGATTTCCCCTAATTTCTCTTCTCCACCAGACGAAAGCGGCGGGACATAAAGGCACTCTAAATGTGGCTTTTATGGTGTATTGAATATACTGTATTCCCATGTACCCCTTCCACCACTAAAAAAGGTATATGGTTCAGTCTCCCTTTTCTCGTCCTCCATCATATCAACATGCTTATTAGGCTGCCCTTGCTCCTAATGTTTTAGAGGGTCAGCTCAGCAGCAGTCCCTCGCCCATAGCGTTTTTGAGTATCATCAGCAGGCCCTCGCCCATGTTTTTGACGGTCACCAGCAGGCCCTCGCCCATAATATTTTAGAAGTTCATCAGCAGACCCTCGCCCATAATGTTTTAGAGGGTTACCAGCAGGTCCTTGTTCAAAATGTTTTTGAGGGTCAACAGTAGGCCCTCGCCCCTAATGTTTTAGATGGTCAGATGAGCAGCAGGCACTCGCCCCTCATGTTTTAGAGGGTCAGCTCAGCAGCAGACCCTCACCCCTAATGTTTTAGGAGGTCAGATTAGCAATAGGTCCTCGCCTCTGTTTTAGATGGTCATATCAGCAGCAGGAACTCGCCCCTAATGTTTTAGATGGTCAGATCAGCAGGCCCTTGCTCCAATAGATTTTGAGGGCCACCAGCAGGCCATCAATCATAATTTTTCAAGGGTGTGTTGGATGCCCTCCTTTATGTGTAATAAAGGGTGTATTGTAGTGGCGGTTCCAGGGGCGTTACTAGATCTCAAAAGATCCAGGGCCCAAGCCCCAATGCATATGTGCCATATTCTTGAAATATCCGCCCTGTCCCCTCCCCCCACATACTCACGCCATAGCACTAGAAACAGATTATACTTTTTAGACATTTCCGCCTGAGATCAGTTTTTTACTGCATACAGGACTTTTTTTCCACCTTAAATTTTTTTATCTCTGATGGGAATGGCTAAAACAGATGCACAATGTCCATAATGGATGCACAGGATCCTTTTTTTTACAGGATCAGTTTTTTTTCTGTTCTTCAGAATAGTGATGGACAAACATCGGCCGCGACGGTTCGCGAACGTGATCGCTCGAACGCGATCAAATGTTCGCGAACCTCAAGTTCGCGGGGAGCCCCATTCACTTTAAAGGCAGGTGAACCTGGAATGCCTTCAGGTCATATTTGCAGCCACCAAAAATACTTACTAGAAGTGCACAAATAGTCCCACAACATGGACAGTGACATTCCAGATGTATTATTCGAATTTGCGATCTCCATTCATTTTTTTTTTCAATGCGAAATATCGGCAATGTAATTTTTCGCCTATGCGCATGCGCAAAATATGCGTGGCCTACTACAGCAACTGGGTTTCCACCTGACCAAAGTTGTATGCGATCAGAAAAGATGGTTGGCAACAATTTTCACGAGGAGGAATTTCTGATCACTGTAAGTAATTTGACATTAAAGCAGTGTATTTGATTACATTTCATGCATGTTATAACAATCGCTGTATATGCAGATCGAGTGTTTAAAAAAAGCTCCATTGCGAAAATCCCTAATGATGCGATTTATTTTTTCACGGTACACACAACTTCACATTTTATAAAGGTCTCATGAGATATTAGTGATTGGTGCACTAAGTATTGTTGTGAGAACTTGCCACTCCAGTACAGGCCCCAAAAATTAGCCAATAAGCATTCACCTGACAGCACACAACTTTGTAGGATTCTGTGGCTGGAGGGACATTAGGCGGTCACAGGATAAAAATGTAACTGTTGGCCAGTACAGGCCCTAAAATTTAGCCAATAGGCATTACCTGACAGCAAAGAATTTGGGATTCTGTGGCTGGAGGTACATTAGGCGTTCACAGGATAAATATGTAACTGTAGGCCAGTACAAACACCAAAAATTAGCCAACAGGCGTTCACCTGACAGCACAGAATTTGGGATTCTGTGGCTCGAGGTACATTAGGCGGTCACAGGATAAAAATGTAACTGTCGGCCAGTACAGGCCCCAAAAATTAGCCAATAAGCATTCACCTGACAGCAAAGAACTTACTTTGGATTCTGTGGCTGGAGGTACATTAGGCGGTCACAGGATAAATATGTAACTGTCGGCCAGTACAGGCCTCAAAAATTAGGCATTCAACGGACATAAAAGGCCTTTAATGCCGCTGTTTTTACCTAAGACAGGGACCATGATTTGTTCTGGGTGGTGGCGGATATTTGTGGGCTGTCATAAGGAATTTCAATCAAACATGGTCGACTCATCACATGTGTTGAATTTCTCCGAGATCCATGCCTCATTCATTTTTAGAAATGTGAGGTAGTCCACACTGTCGTGAGCTAGGCGAGTGTGCTTATCTGGCATGATCCCCCCTGCTGGACGGACAGGACACTGGACGAGGGGCAAGCCAACAGTTCCATGGCAGATTGTGCCAGCTCTGGCCACAGGTCAAACCTGCACACCCAGTAGTCCAGAGGTTCATTGCTTCTCAGAGTGTCCACATCGGCCGTTAACCTGATGTAGTCGGACACCTGCCGGTCTAGGCGTTCCCTGAGGTTGGATCCGGATGACGGCTGTCGATGGGTTGCCTGCAAGAATGATCTCATATCCGAAGTGACAAACACATCTTCAAACTGCCCTCTTCTTCCATGCGCTGTTGGATTGGTACCCGCAACTGTTTCTCTGTGAGTGGAAATTCCTCTGCCAGCGCCCGCAAAAGCAGAATGCAGCATTAAATCGAAGCAAGGCCTGGAAGTGCTGCATTCTGACAGGGGGTCTAAGTACGTTGCCACCCAGTGCTGGTCCTTGCCCTTTATGCTTTTTGTCCCTCTTCAAACACTGGAGCATGAAGAGGAGCATTTGCACTAAACTGGAAGCGGTGAAGTGGCCTGGCTCCTGCTCATCATCCAGGATGATGTTGTTCTCGTTCTCCTCCCCCATTCATGCACAACACCAGGGATCCCAGAAACGTTTAAAGCATGCTCTTATTGCTCCTCCTCACCCCCAGCACCATCCTCCTCTGACTCCTCTTCAGACTCCTGTTGTTGACTTGTCTCAGATGGAGTAGCCCCCCTGGGAATTCATCCAGCATTGCAACTTCCTCATCTTCCTGCTCCTGCTCCTCGACAGCTTGATCAATGACACAACGCAATGCACGCTCCAGAAAGAAGGCGTAAGGTACGATGTCACTGATGGCGCCCTGGCTGCGACTGACCAGTTTGGTGATCTCATCAAATGGCCGCAGAAGTCTGCATGCGCATGAGCAGCCACTGGCACGGTGGAAAAAAAACAAGCTCCCCAGAACCTGTCCTGCCTAAGAGTTCGTACAGGTAGTCATTAACTGCACGTTTCTGCAGGAGCAGCCTATCAACCATTTACAAGGTGGAGTTCCATCGCGTCGGGCAGTCACAAATCAGACGTCAGATGGGCAGGGCCGTGTAAGATCTTCTAAAATGGCCAGAGATTTTCCTGGCCTGCTGCAAGACATCCTGGACCCCGGGGTATTTGGCAACGAATCGCTGCATGACCAAGTTCAGGACGTGTGCCATGCACGGCACGTGTGTCATTTTGCCCTGTTTCAGCGCGCTCAACAGATTGGCACTGTTGACGCACACCACTTTACAAACTGTCAAATTGAGCGGGGTTAGTCACTGATCTGCCTGTGACCACAAAGCTGAAAGGAGTGCAGGAACTGTGTGGCTCTTGGCATCCAGGCACAACAGACGAAGCACAGCATGGCAACGTCTCACCTGGCACGTCGAATAGGTTCTGGGGATCTTGGGGGGCACAGTGGAAGAGACGGTAGCAGCGGAATAGGAGGAGTCAGCCGAGGAGGAGAGGGAGGATGGAGTAGGAGGAGGAGAAGAAGAGGCAGGCCTGCATGCAATCCGTGGCGGTAACACCAAATCTACATGGGTGCCACGGGTCGCATGCTTGACGGCCGTCAGAAGGTTCACCCAGTGGGCAGTAAAAGTTATGTACCTTCCCTGCCCGTGTTTGCTAGACCATGTGTCTGTGGTCAGATGTATCTTGGCACCGACACTGTGTGCCAGAGATACATTCACTTGCCGCTGAACGTGGGATGCCCTTCTGGGAGAAATATTTCCTTCCGGGGACCTTCCATTGTGGTGTTCCAATGGCCATACATTTTCTGAAGGCCTCCGAGTCCACCAGTTTAAATGGCAGTAGTTGGCGGGCAAGCAGTTCTGACAAGCCAGCGGTCAGCCGTTGGGCAAGAGGGTTATCAGGCGTCATCATCTTTTTTCGCGTAAACATTTGGGGCAAGGAAGCCTGCCTTTTGCCAGATGAACGCGACGACAGCACGGTGGAAGGTGGAGTGGAGGATAACTGGGAGGAGAGAGGAGAAGGAGAAGAGGCAGGACGGTGAGCGCCGGGAGTGTGGCTTTGTGGGTTCTGGCGGTATTGCTCCCACTGCGCTCGGTGATGGGAGGCCAGGTGCCTTCTTAAGGCGGTCGTCCCTAGGTGAGTGTTGGGCTTACTGCGACTTATGCCTTTGACAGCACAGGCTGCAGATGGCAACACTATTGTCAGCAGCGGACACATAAAAAAAAGCCCACACTGCGGAGCCATGTGCCGGCGTCCTGGGAGCATCAGATGTGACCGTTCATTGTGGATGTTTTGTTCCAGATACATTAGCACTCTGCTTTTTGCCTCCTGTGCACTGTAAGTTCTGCCTGCTTCTCCTTCCTATATGCTGCTCCATCTCTGCCTCTGAACTCCCCTCTTCCTCTCTTGTGGGCACCCACGTGACGTCTATCGACAGGTCATCATCGGATTCGTCACCTTCACCACCACTGACATTAGAGATCTCGGAGTAGGCAGCAACAGCGGGGACCATCCTCCTTGGGCCCGATCTGGGTACTGTCGTCAGACTGCTGGTTGGCGACCGTTGATACCTCATCTTCCTGATCTGATGCCAAGTATGGCGGCACATCGGTAAGGTCTTGGAATGTATGGGAAAATAATTCCTCTGACTTGAGCGGAGGGGATATGGTGGTGGTGGTGGTGTCTGTGGGGGTGGACACAACAGAGAGTAAAGAGGGTGCAGATAGGGAGGATGAGGAGGGTGCAGAAGCGGAAGGCTGAGTGAGCCACTCAACCAAGTCTGGTGCGTCCTTTGACGTAATCGCACACACCTTCTGAAACTTCCCACTTAGGCTCCGGACTGGTGCACCTGCCCGACCCCTACCAACCCTGCGGAATGGCCTGTCTCTTCCTCTGCCTGTAATTTTTAAAATGACCCTGTGACAACAGTCCTTATAGAAGAGCAGTATTTGTGGAAGAAAGTATTTCACACCCCTGCCTCAATCAGTTTTTTGGGGGGGCAACTGGTAAATCACACATGTGTAGATGTGGTAAAAAACAGCAAAAACGCAGACAAATGCTGCACTACCTAAATGCACTATGTAGAACGTATATTATTGGTATACAAATTCCCTGCTTCAATCAGTTTTTTGGGGGGGAACTGGTAAATCACACCAGTAGATGTTAGAAAGTATATTATAAGTATATTACACCCCTCAGTATGTCACACCTATCGATAGCACACCTATACCAGTCCTTAAAAGGACTTTTGTGGCCCTATTAGATAGCGATTTGTGTCCCTAACAGTCGCTGCTCCACACAGCAACCTCTCCCTACACTGGCAAAAGACTGAATGTAAAATGGCGCCCAGATCAGGTTTATTTATAAGGTAGGGGGTACGTCCATGTGCTGAAACGTCTCAGTTGGCTGTCCTGTACCACCTGATGGTTGTGTCATGGGTCAAAGTACTTCACAATGTAAAAGAATATGGCAGGCGCGAATATTGCCATATGTTCGCATGTTCGGCAAATTGCGAACGCGCAAAGTTCGCCGCGAACTGCAAGGCAATCTCTACTTCAGAATGGATCAGAAGAACAGAAAATAAAAGGCGATGTGAATCCAGCGTTATGATAGTTGTCTCTTTCAACTCCCCAATACACATACTGTACATACTAGCCGAGAGTGACTGATCCATGACAATATCACACTTCCAACCTTTGTACATGCTTCTTTTTCTTTCTTTTTTTATCTATTTTTGTATTATATTCTGAGATTAAAAATGTTTTTCTTTTTTCTGTTGATGCAGCATGTATAAGGCTTATTTTTTATATTATGAACTGTTTTCATTGTGGGGTACCTACAACTTTTTGATCACTTTTTTTCTGTGTTTTTGGTGGGGACAGATGGGATATGCCCCTTTCTGGCATTCACCATGCATTATAAATAAGACATTTATTTTATAAAATGGCTAATTAAGGCTTGAGTGATATGTGCCCACAGTCACATCACAGGGCACTGATAGTGTGATAGAGGGAGCCCCCTCCCTCTGTTTAACCGGACAAATGTGTTCACATACAACCCCTTAACGCTTATGATGTACAGTTCAGTCATATAGTTTTCAAGGGGTTAATGGCTAGGATCTGTTGGCTGTCATTTAGGGTGTTTCATCTAGAGGCTTTCTGGAGGATCTTTATTTGGGGGTATGCTTGTAGATAAAGGTGGCCACAGGCAGAGTCATTTACTCCAGGCCCCTTACATAACTTATTGGAGTGATCTTGGAATTATCGGGGACCACAAATCAGCTTTACATTAGTGTATATATTTATTAGACTTAGTAGAAATATAATGTAAGTCTGCTTTTTGGTCCCAGATACTGTAATTCCAAGACCATTTCAATCTAGTATGGAGGGAAAGTGGAGTGAATGACATTTGCCTGTAGGAATCACTTTCCTCACCTTTCGAAATTAAAGTGAGTGTAGCCTGCATTGTGTCCACAACCTTCCCCTGGAATGTGCAGTAGCCGTCCTGCTGCCGATGCCCTAATCCACCCCCTCCCCACACATCCCAACCACCACATTCTCAAGAACACGGCTGTAGAACTTACACTGTGGCTGGCTGTGGCTGGCTTTTCTCATGGTGTGAGAAGCGCACTCTCTGTCAGCGTGCAGGAGGCGGCTCTGATTAGTGGAGCAGCAGCAATGAAAGAAGCCTGCTAACTGCTCCTCCACCAATCAGCGTAGGTATTGCAGAAGAGAGGGAGGAGCACTGCTTGTCTACTTCTCTCTGCAAAGTATTAATGTATCACACTGTGCTCTGACTGCTGTAACAATCGGGGCCCTGGACAAAACATCCAGGGCTCAAGCCCCGAATGTTTTGACCTGGCAACGCCACTGGCCGGTTCCTTGTAATTTTTGGCAGCCCTTTCACTTAGTACACTGCTCAAAAAAATAAAGGGAACACTTAAACAACACAATGTAACTCCAAGTCAATCACACTTCTGTGAAATCAAACTGTCCACTTCGCAACACTGAGTGACAATCAATTTCACATGCTGTTGTGCAAATGGGATAGACAACAGGTGGAAATTATAGGCAATTAGCAAGACACCCCCAATAAAGGAGTGGTTCTGCAGGTGGTGAGCACAGACCACTTCTCAGTTCCTATGCTTCCTGGCTGATGTTTTGGTCACTTTTGAATGCTGGCGGTGCTTTCACTCTAGTAGCATGAGACGGAGTCTACAACCCACACAAGTGGCTCAGGTAGTGCAGCTTATCCAGGATGGCACATCAATGCGAGCTGTGGCAAGAAGGTTTGCTGTGTCTGTCAGCGTAGTGTCCAGAGCATGGAGGCGCGACCAGGAGACAGGCCAGTACATCAGGAGACGTGGAGGAGGCCGTAGGAGGGGAACAATCCAGCAGCAGGACCGCTACCTCCGCCTTTGTGCAAGGAGGAACAGGAGGAGCACTGCCAGAGCCCTGCAAAATGACCTCCAGCAGGCCACAAATGTGCATGTGTCTGCTCAAACAGTCAGAAACAGACTCCATGAGGGTGATATGAGGGCCCGACGTCCACAGGTGGGGGTTGTGCTTACAGCCCAACACCGTGCAGGACGTTTGGCATTTGCCAGAGAACACCAAGATTGGCAAATTTGCCACTGGCGCCCTGTGCTCTTCACAGATGAAAGCAGGTTCACACTGAGCACATGTGACAGACGTGACAGAGTCTGGAGACGCTGTGGATAACGTTCTGCTGCCTGCAACATCCTCCAGCATGACCGGTTTGGCATTGGGTCAGTAATGGCGTGGGGTGGCATTTCTTTGGAGGGCCGCACAGCCCTCCATGTGCTCGCCAGAGGTAGCCTAACTGCCATTAGGTACCGAGATGAGATCCTCAGACCCCTTGTGAGACCATATGCTGGTGCGGTTGGCCCTGGGTTCCTCCTAATGCAAGACAATGCTAGACCTCATGTGGCTGGAGTGTGTCAGCAGTTCCTGCAAGATGAAGGCATTGATGCTATGGACTGGCCCACCCGTTCCCCAGACCTGAATCCAATTGAGCACATCTGGGACATCATGTCTCGCTCTATCCACCGTCACGTTGCACCACAGACTGTCCAGGAGTTGGCAGATGCTTTAGTCCAGGTCTGGGAGGAGATCCCTCAGGAGACCATCCGCCACCTCATCAGGAGCATGCACAGGCGTTGTAGGGAGGTCATACAGGCACGTGGAGGTCAGCCTGTAGTGTGTTTTTCCACTTTAATTTTGAGTGTGACTCCAAATCCAGACCTCCATGGGTTGAAAAATTTGATTTCCATTTTTTTATTTTTGTATGATTTTGTTATCAGCACATTCAACTATGTAAAGAACAAAGTATTTCAGAAGAATATTTAATTAATTCAGATCTAGGATGTGTTATTTTTGTGTTCCCTTTTTTTTTTTGAGCAGTGTACATAGGCTTTATGAGTGTAGAAGTCCCACTACCTGAACAATTGTGCCACAATGTGAATGAGGCCCTCCTTTATGTGATATACAGGTTGTATCGGAGTGCCTCTTCCTTGCCATTTTTGGCAGCATTTGCACTTTATATACAAGTAAATATATAGGAAAGACTGTTTTTCCTCTAACATAGATTTTATCTTTGGTTGTGTGCGCATTATTGTCAGTCTGTAAAAGTGGCGTACTACTCGGACAACATCATTCCCAGCAGCGACCTGGGAGTCCAAGATGCATCCAGATATCATCCCCATGCTGTTCCCAAACCATTTTAGTGGTGTTTCCATCAATTTCTGACCTTTTCCTGTGAACCACACACTGTCCCCTCTTCAGAGTAGGGGGTGCCTGGTTTAGTGCTCTGGTTCATTGACTTCCATTGTGCTCGGGTGCTCTTTAAGTTTACGCCATTTATAAAATTAATAAATCTGCCCAAGGTTTATATGTGTTCAAAGTATTTGTCTTTTATTACCTATATTTTATTATAGTTCCTAAGTGATAGTTATGACTAGAGATGAGCAAATTTCTTAAAAGTTCAATTCGACTGATTTGCCGTACTTTGCAAAATAATTAGCTTCATGCCGAATTACTTCATACATGATCGCAGCATCTGAGTGTAAAATTAACAATAAAAAATATTAAATCAAACTTACCGCCACCAGTTGCTCACTACGGGCTGGCCGTCGCCATCTTGCTTGAAGATTCTGGCAGAAATCCTGTTCAGCGTGGGATTACGTCATCACACCGGCTGGAGTGGTGACGTATGTAATCTCGCACCACACGGGATTTCGGCCGAGATCCAACTGGTCTCACCTGTGGTGGTATAGGGGTGTGGGCCGCCCTATACACACCTTCCTTGCCTCTAACCTGTGTGAGATCTGTCACACATGCATAACCATGGGAGGCTGGTGAGAGGGCTTCCACCTGGCCTATAACCTTCCTTTTGTTCTGCAAGACCCACGCCAGCAGAGCTTGGTTTATCACCAAAACTGACGTCTTGCCCAATAGAAACTGCCTAAAGGCCTCATGTGCCCATCTCATGGCCAAATACTCATTTTCTACTCTTTCCTAGGTGATGATGATGCGCCCTCGCACTCTTTGATCTCTCTCTTTTTAGATCCTCTGGCTCCCGCACATGCTCCTCATGTCCTTTCTTGGACTGCTGCAGCTCTTGACTGAACTGTTCCCGGTTATGGTCATGTCCAGACACTTTCTCCTTTGCTTTGCGGTGCTCCTTCAGCCTGCCGCTCCCTTTGTCTTAACTTTGGTCTCTGCAGCACCTGGGGACTTCACGTCCACCAACACATCGGCCTCAACTTCTTCAGCCTGTGTCTTCTTTGAGTCACCAGTCTCTTTGACAGCCTTCTCATCCTTCTCGGACATGGCACCATACACTTGCCCTCTTAACTCCTCCCCCTCTTTATCATCGAGGCAGGAGGCACCGAGGTCTTCAGCAGACTCGTCTTCTGGCAATTTTTTCCAGAGGCTCACCCAGGACACTGTTCTCCTTTTGGGGAGGAGTCTGGAGAGCCAGCCCATCGTAATAGCCAGGATCCAAAAGCTGATTGTTCACCTTCTCGTACTTCTTCCCCAGCAGGCTGTTGGCTATTTGGAAGGCCTTGTAGGCAGAGGGGATGTCTTCCAGACCCGGGCTACACTCTACCATGGGTCTGTGGTATTCGGCATCCACATCAGCCCCATCAACTGGTTCAGCAGAAGCATCTTCCATCTTCTCTGCCTCAGCCAACACCGCAGTGCCACCATCTCCAGACCCATTCTTAATAGGCTCTAACTTAGAATTCTCCAACTCATAAACGTTCTTCCCGAAGTCATCCTTTGAGCTCACGAGATCCTCTATCTCTGCTCCGAGTTGCTTGTTCAGCCTCTCAAATTCAGCCTGCTCCTCAAGCGCTTCTTCAAGGGCTCTAGCCAAGGAGAGAGCCTTGGGCTCCTTCTCCCAAGCATCACTCTCTGCTCGGTCATGTTTTTCGTCATATCGAGCCGAGATGTATTTCTCTTCAGCCAGGAGCCAGTCAAACTTCTTCTGTTTCTTCTCTAGGTTAGATATAATTTGCTTCTGGTGGTCCAGGTCCACCATCAGATCATCCAATTCTCGCTGAAGCTTGTTCTTGGTTTTCTCCAACTTTTCGTATGTCAGACCCTTTTTCTCCAGGCGCTGAACCATCAACTCCATGTTTTTCAGCAGTTTCTTTTCAGCTTTTCGCACAAGCTTATGGGAAGTGCCCCGCTTTTGGGCCTCCAGTTCCAGCTGCTCCTCGCTTGGCTCTGCTGCAGCAGATGTAGGAGTATCACCACTCTTTCTGGCTCTCCTCCTTTGACCCTTCTGAAGCCTTCTTCAGTTGCTCTGGGAAGACAGCTAGTCCCTTCTCTAACGTTTCTAGGGAGCGTGTGGAGTGAGCGAGATCATCCTCCTGTTTGCAGCTGTACTGTCCTATCAGGTCATCTACAAATGTCTGGATATGGGCTTCAGACACTAGGCTGACGTCACCCGACTTAATTCTCATCGGTCACAGCACATATGTCATATATACCGCTCGTGTCATTATTAATTCTGACCTCTAGGGGCACCGATGAGCTAATCCCCACCTGGGACACTTCCTTAGTAACCATAAAACACTGTGGGGACTGCATATCCACCTCTGGTACGTGCGGTACACCCTCTAGCCCTACCATATTTTCCTGCACATTCAAACACCGAGTTGGAGCTGTGCTTTGCTCCACACTACTTATATGCACAGTTACACCCCTTCCTTGCCTCTAACCTGTGTGAGATCTGTCACACATGCATAACCATGGGAGGCTGGTGAGAGGGCTTCCACCTGGCCTATAACCTTCCTTTTGTTCTGCAAGACCCACGCCAGCAGAGCTTGGTTTATCACCAAAACTGACGTCTTGCCCAATAGAAACTGCCTAAAGGCCTCATGTGCCCATCTCATGGCCAAATACTCATTTTCTACTCTTTCCTAGGTGATGATGATGCGCCCTCGCACTCTTTGATCTCTCTCTTTTTAGATCCTCTGGCTCCCGCACATGCTCCTCATGTTCTTTCTTGGACTGCTGCAGCTCTTGACTGAACTGTTCCCGGTTATGGTCATGTCCAGACACTTTCTCCTTTGCTTTGCGGTGCTCCTTCAGCCTGCCGCTCCCTTTGTCTTAACTTTGGTCTCTGCAGCACCTGGGGACTTCACGTCCACCAACACATCGGCCTCAACTTCTTCAGCCTGTGTCTTCTTTGAGTCACCAGTCTCTTTGACAGCCTTCTCATCCTTCTCGGACATGGCACCATACACTTGCCCTCTTAACTCCTCCCCCTCTTTATCATCGAGGCAGGAGGCACCGAGGTCTTCAGCAGACTCGTCTTCTGGCAATTTTTTCCAGAGGCTCACCCAGGACACTGTTCTCCTTTTGGGGAGGAGTCTGGAGAGCCAGCCCATCGTAATAGCCAGGATCCAAAAGCTGATTGTTCACCTTCTCGTACTTCTTCCCCAGCAGGCTGTTGGCTATTTGGAAGGCCTTGTAGGCAGAGGGGATGTCTTCCAGACCCGGGCTACACTCTACCATGGGTCTGTGGTATTCGGCATCCACATCAGCCCCATCAACTGGTTCAGCAGAAGCATCTTCCATCTTCTCTGCCTCAGCCAACACCGCAGTGCCACCATCTCCAGACCCATTCTTAATAGGCTCTAACTTAGAATTCTCCAACTCATAAACGTTCTTCCCGAAGTCATCCTTTGAGCTCACGAGATCCTCTATCTCTGCTCCGAGTTGCTTGTTCAGCCTCTCAAATTCAGCCTGCTCCTCAAGCGCTTCTTCAAGGGCTCTAGCCAAGGAGAGAGCCTTGGGCTCCTTCTCCCAAGCATCAGTCTCTGCTCGGTCATGTTTTTCGTCATATCGAGCCGAGATGTATTTCTCTTCAGCCAGGAGCCAGTCAAACTTCTTCTGTTTCTTCTCTAGGTTAGATATAATTTGCTTCTGGTGGTCCAGGTCCACCATCAGATCATCCAATTCTCGCTGAAGCTTGTTCTTGGTTTTCTCCAACTTTTCGTATGTCAGACCCTTTTTCTCCAGGCGCTGAACCATCAACTCCATGTTTTTCAGCAGTTTCTTTTCAGCTTTTCGCACAAGCTTATGGGAAGTGCCCCGCTTTTGGGCCTCCAGTTCCAGCTGCTCCTCGCTCGGCTCTGCTGCAGCAGATGTAGGAGTATCACCACTCTTTCTGGCTCTCCTCCTTTGACCCTTCTGAAGCCTTCTTCAGTTGCTCTGGGAAGACAGCTAGTCCCTTCTCTAACGTTTCTAGGGAGCGTGTGGAGTGAGCGAGATCATCCTCCTGTTTGCAGCTGTACTGTCCTATCAGGTCATCTACAACTGTCTGGATATGGGCTTCAGACACTAGGCTGACGTCACCCGACTTAATTCTCATCGGTCACAGCACATATGTCATATATACCGCTCGTGTCATTATTAATTCTGACCTCTAGGGGCACCGATGAGCTAATCCCCACCTGGGACACTTCCTTAGTAACCATAAAACACTGTGGGGACTGCATATCCACCTCTGGTACGTGCGGTACACCCTCTAGCCCTACCATATTTTCCTGCACATTCAAACACCGAGTTGGAGCTGTGCTTTGCTCCACACTACTTATATGCACTTCTTCAAATCTTTTGATCAAGTCATATAGATCTTCATGAAATAGCAGATGAAGAAAATAAAGCTTCATCATCATTTACATTTTTACCACCAGGGGGCGCTTCTTCCCTGACCACAACCTGCAACGGAAAAGGCATGTTATCAACATCAGATATTTCACATGACATCCCCCTTTCATTATGCCTTTTCGCCAACTTGGCACAATCACTTGCACCTTATCTGCACCATTGTTTTTAATGGTCACTTCCCTTAACAGATTAGGTACCAGTTCTGCAGGAGTTTCGTCACTGACTGCAGAAGTGTTTCCACTTCCCCACAAGTCACGGACCAATGGGAAATCATGGCCCAACATTCCTTTATGTATGAGCATATGTATAACATCAGGTTCACAAGTCCCAGTTCTCATTGGAGTCTCACACTGAGTGAGAACCACCGGATAGTCCTTATTATCCGCATGACTTGTCCAGCCCCTTTATCAGTCTCAGGTTTCACTATCGTGCTACCTTTTACCCAGGCTAGCATAGGATCTCTGAGTTTTGCCATCCCAAACCTAGCTTTTGTTACGGGCAATTTAGGCAATACAGTAACCTTCTCCCGTGCAGACTCCTATGGGGGAGCAACCACAACAGGCTTACCTGCCTGTTCAGACACTGCTTTTTTCACATTGTCACATATTTTTGTAGCAGTTTCTCGACTGGGTGTCTTACCCCATACTGGCCCAGAAGGTAGCAACTGCCACCGGCCCACTGTCACAGGGTCTGCCACAATCAACAGGAACGTTCTTACCCCCTGATGTCACGGGTTTGGCAGTCTCGAGAGACGAGGACATTCCAGGGACATCTCTACCAAGATCATCATCCTTCTTCCGGACTTTGGAAGCCTGTCCCTGGTTCCTGGTACCACGATCACCTGCAAAATCTGTGATACAAGCGTTGCTACTGGAAACGCCCTGGCTTTGAGTCCAGACTTTTCCCGGACGATCACTCCAGCCGCACCCTTTAGGACTCTGTGTACATTTGCAGGAAATATAGGAACTCCTGAGAGCCAAACCACTCTCCACCTCCTTTTCTTCCCGTTGGTTGCCCTAGGCAACGGCCCATATCTTTGTCTCCGGAACTCCAACCGCAGAACTTGAAGTACTCTTGCCGCTCCATATCTGCCAAAAGAACGGAAATTCCTTGCCCAGTATGGACTCTACCCTCAGGGTCTCGCATTTCAAGATCTCCCACAGTATGGAGCCATAGTCCGTCACAAAGGTCAGTGACACCATAGTTTTTGTCTCTGGCCCCCTTGTTACAAAGTCCAGAATTTCAGGCAGGACCCAAGACACACGCTGGCGGGAGTCTAGAATGACCCCCAGCGGGATTCCCTCGATCACTAACTCGCAGGACTTCTCCCACGGGCTATACCATTTTGCAGTCATTTCCACTGATCAGTCTCTCGTACTAGGCTTCTGGCCTTTTAAGATCCACACAGCAATTTCCTTTGCAACCCAGCAAAAAAAATGTCCAGAACAGCAAGGACTCTGCCCTTTGTTGCAATGTCGTTGCTCCTAGCAACCACTTTGGCTCTTTCAGCATGGACGTTGCCCGCATCCGACACCAATTGTGGGGGGGTTAGCTCTTTTTCGGGAGTTACAACCACCCGCTTTTTCACAGACACCAGAATTTTGGGGCCAAACTGTGCTTTTTTGTGGCAAAAGCACAAACATAAACAGTACAAAATAAAAGCCTGCCTGTCTGGGCACTAACTAAAACATAAGACGTGTCTGGCCTCATGCACACGACCGTTGTTTTATTCCGTGTCCGTTGCACCATTTTTCGTGATTTTCTGCGAACCCATCGATTTTCAATGGGTCCGTTGAAAACTCGGCTAATGCACCGTTTGCCATCCGCGTCCGTGATCCGTGGTTCCAGTCCGTCAAAAAAATATAACCTGTCCTATTATTTTCGCGGAAAACGGCTCGTGGACCCATTCAAGTCAATGGGACCGCTAAAAAACACGGAGGCACACAAGATTGTCATCCGCGTCCGTTTTTTTCCTATCATTTGCATGGCAAACCTGTCTTAGGCTACTTTCACACCTGCATTTAGGTGCGGATCCGTCTGGTATCTGCACAGACAGATCCGCACCTATAATGCAAACGCTTGTATCCGTTCAGAACGGACCTGTTTGCATTACCATGAAGAAAAAAAAAAATAATGCAAACGGATCCGTTTTGACTTACATTGAAAGTCAATGGGAGGTGGATCCGTTTTCAATTGCACCATATTGTGTCAGTAAAAACGGATCCGTCCCCATTGACTTAGGCCTCATGCACACGACCGTTTTTCTGAGGTCCGCAAAACGGATTTCCGTTGTTCCGTGACCGTTTTTTCTTCCGTGGGTCTTCCTTGATTTTTGGAGGATCCACGGACATGAAAAGTGAAAAAAAAACTAAGTCAAGTTTGCATTGAAAATGATAGGAAAAACGGACACGGATCACGGACACGGATTATTGACGCGGATGACTATCTTGTGTGCATCCGTGATTTTTCACGGACCCATTGACTTGAATGGGTCCGTGAACCGTTGTCCGTGAAAAAAATAGGACAGGTCATATTTTTTTCACGGACTGTAAAAACGGATCACGGATGCGGAAGCCAAACGGTGCATTTTCCGATTTTTCCACGGACCCATTGAAAGTCAATGGGTCCGCAAAAAAAAACTGAAAATGGAACAACGGCCGCGGATGCACACAACGGTCGTGTGTATGAGGCCTTACATTGTAAGTCAGGACGGATCAGTTTGGCTCAGTTTCGTCAGACGGACATCAAAACGCTGCAAGCAGCGTTTTGTTGTCCGCCTCCAGAGCGGAATGGAGGCTGAACGCAGGCAAACTGATGCATTCTGAACGGATCCTTATCCATTCAGAATGCATTGGGGCTGAACTGATCCGTTTTGGGCCGCTTGTGAGAGCCTTGAAACGGATCTCACAGGCGGACCCAGAAACGCCAGTGTGAAAGTAGCAAAAATAAAGGAAAACACACGGAAACAAAAACGGAAATGGATCACGGAACAACAGAACCCCGTTTTGCGGACCGATAAAACTGATAGTTCACCAATCCCCAGGCTGCAGCACGGTCAGAATATCTCCCAGCCTCGTGGTCTCTCAGCCTTGCCCAGCTGAGACCACACTCACAGAGCCTCACCAGGCCTCTGTTTGCACACTCATCCCTTACTGACACCCTGGGAGGTGCTTTATGCCCGCCTGAGTACCTCCAACTGGTCTCACCTGTGGTGGAATAGGGGTGTGGGCCGCACTATCCACCCCTTCCTTGCCTCTAACCTGTGTGAGATCTGTCACTGTCTCACAATATATATGTTGCAGGGAAATGATGAAAATGGAGATTTGGTCAAATCCCTAAGATAAAAATGGAGATTTGATCAAATCCCTAAGGGAGATGATCAATTCACGGAAGATAATGTTCCCTAAAGAAAGTAAGTGATTTGATCATCAAATTCCTCAACTGTTTTAGTGAAAAGTTTTATATTTTTTATAATATAATAATAATATGAAATAATATTGTAAGAAATAGGTACTTAACCCCTTAAGGACCGGGCTCATTTTCACCTTAAGGACCAGGCCATTTTTTGGAAATCTGACCAGTGTCACTTTAAGTGCTAATAACTTTAAAACGCTTTGACTTATCCAGGCCATTCTGAGATTGTTTTTTCATCACATATTGTACTTCATGACACTGGTAAAATGAAGTCAAAAAAATTATTTTTTTTGCACAAAAAAATACCTAATTTACCAAAAATTTGGAAAAATTTGCAAATTTCAAAGTTTCAGTTTCTCTACTTCTGTAATACATAGTAATACCCCAAAAAATTGTGATGACTTTACATTCCCCATATGTCTACTTCATGTGTGAATTGTTTTGGGAATGATATTTTATTTTTTGGGGATGTTATAAGGCTTAGAAGTTTAGAAGCAAATCTTGAAATTTTTCAGAGATTTACAAAAACTAAATTTTTAGGGACCACTACAGCTCTGAAGTCGATTTGCGAGGCTTACATAATAGAAACCACCCAAAAATGACCCCATCTAAGAAACTACACCCCTCAAGGTATTCAAAACTGATTTTGCATACATTATTAACCCTTTAGGTGTTGCACAAGAGTTATTGGCAAATGGGGAGGAAATTTGAGAATTTAATTTTTTTGTCTAATTTTTCATTTTAACCCATTTTTTCCACTAACAAAGCAAGGGTTAACAGCCAAACAAGATTGTATCTTTATTGCCCTGACTCTGCCGTTTACAGAAACACCCAATATGTGGCCGTAAACTACTGTACGGCCACACAGCGGGGCGTAGAGGGAAAGGTGCGCCGTATGGTTTTTTGAAGGCTGATTTTTATGGACTGGTTTTTTGACACCATGTCCCATTTGAAGCCCCCTGATGCACCCCTAGAGGAGAAACTCCCTAAAAGTGACCCCATCTAAGAAACTACACCCCTCAAGGTATTCAAAACTGATTTTACATACGTCGTTAACCCTTTAGGTGTTGCACAAGAGTTATTGGCAAATGGGGATGAAATTTGAGAATTTCATTTTTTTGCCTAATTTTCAATTTTAACCCATTTTTTCCACTAACAAAGCAAGGGTTAACAGCCAAACAAGACTGTATCTTTATTGCCCTGACTCTGCTGTTTACAGAAACACCCCATATGTGGCCGTAAACTACTGTACGGGCACACAGTAGGGCGTAGAGTGAAAGGTGCGCCGTTTGGTTTTTGGAAGGCTGATTTTGCTGGACTGTTTTTTTGACACCATGTCCCATTTGAAGCCCCCCTGATGCACCCCTAGAGTAGAAACTCCATAAAAATGACCCCATCTAAGAAACTACACCCCTCAAGGTATTCAAAACTGATTTTACAAACGTTGTTAACCCTTTAGGTGTTGCACAAGATTTAATGGAAAATAGAGACACAATTTCAAAATTTCAAATTTTTGGCAGATTTTCCATTTTAATATTTTTTTTCCGGTTACAAAGCAAGGGTTAACAGCCAAACAAAACTCATTATTTATGGCCCTGATTCTGTAGTTTACAGAAACACCCCATATGTGGTCGTAAACAGCTGTACAGGCAAACGGCAGGGCGCAGAAGGAAAGGAATGCCATAAGGTTTTTGGAAGGCAGATTTTGCTGGACTGGTTTTTTTGACACCATGTCCCATTTGAAGCCCCCCTGATGCACCCCTAGAGTGGAAACTCCAAAAAAGTGACTCCATTTTAGAAACTACGGGATAGGGTGGCAGTTTTGTTGGTACTAGTTTAGGGTACATATGATTTTTGGTTGCTCTATATTACACTTTTTGTGCAGCAAGGTAACAAGAAATAGCTTTTTTGGCACGTTTTTTTTTTTTGTTATTTACAACATTCATCTGACAGGTTAGATCATGGGGTAATTTTATAGAGCAGGTTGTCACGGACGCGGCGATACCTAATATGTATACATTTTTTTTTATTTATGTAAGTTTTATACAATAACTTCATTTTTGAAACCAAAAAAATGTTTTAGTGTCTCCATAGTCTAAGAGCCATAGTTTTTTCAGTTTTTGGGCGATTATCTTGAGTAGGGTCTCATTTTTTGCGGGATGAGATGACGGTTTGATTGGCACTATTTTGGGGTGCATATGACTTTTTGATCGCTTGCTATTACACTTTTTGTGACGTAAGATGGCAAAAAATGGCTTTTTTTACACTGTTTTTATTTTTATTTTTTTACGGTGGTCATCTGAGGGGTTAGGTCATGTGATATTTTTATAGAGCCGGTCGATGCGGACGCGGCGATACCTAATATGTATACTTTTTTTTTATTTATGTAAGTTTTACACAATGATTTCATTTTTGAAACAAAAAAAAATCATGTTTTAGTGTTTCCATAGTCTAAGAGCCATAGTTTTTTCAGCTTTTGGGCGATTATCTTGAGTAGGGTCTCATTTTTTGCGGGATGAGATGACGGTTTGATTGGTACTATTTTGGCGTACATGCGACTTTTTTGATCACTTTTATTACCTTTTTTGGGAAGTAAGGTGGGCAAAATTTCAATTTTCTCATAGTTTTTATTTTTTTATTTTTATGGCGTTCACCGTGCGGGGAAAGTAACATGACCATTTTATAGATCAGGTCGTTACGGATGCGGCGATACCTAATATGTGTAGTTTATTTTATTTTTTTTAATTTTTATTCAGTGATAAATGTTTTTTTTTTATCTTAACTTTTTTCACTTTTTTTTTACTTTTTTTTGACCCAGACCCGCTTGGTTCTTGAAGATCCAGTGGGTCTGATGTCTGTATAATACAGTACAGTGCAATATATATTGTTCTGTACTGTATTTTACTTACACTGAACAGATCTATGCTTTCAGCATAGATCTGTTCAGCACCATGGACAGCAGGACGCCTGAGCAGGCGTCCTGTTGCCATGGAAACCCTCCCCGTCTGCTCAGAACTTCGCAGACGGGGAAGGGTAAGCACGGGGCTAAGGGGGGCTCTCTGGGGGCTCTCTCCCTCTCCATCGGGGGGCTGCAAAGGCACAGCAGCCCCCCGATGGAGAGGGAGGGAGCTCCCTGACCGATGACAGATAACTTTTTCCATACAGCGGTCCGTACGGACCGCGGTATGGAAAGGGTTAAACGGCTGACATCTGCACAGATGTCAGCCGTTTATACCAGGGTGCCAGCAATGTGCTGGCACCCTGGTATAACCACTAGAAGCCAACGATCATTCATGGGGAGGCGGGCGGGGGATCGCGATCCCGCCTGCCGCACCGCCCGCCTCCCGCAACGCCCCCACCGCCTGCGACACCCCCCCGCACCACCCGCCGGCATCAAATCATGCAGGGGTGCAGGGGGGGGTGAAAAATATAGATTATAGGCACTCAAAAGTTTCTGATCCCCGCGGTCAGGGACCGCGGGCATCAGAAACTGCAAAAAGCGCAGCAAACCGCAGGTCTGAATTGACCTGCGGTTTGCTGCGATCGCCGACACGGGGGGGTCACATCACCCCCCCTGGCGTTGTCACAGGATGCTGGCTGAAGGATTTCAGCCGAAATCCCGTTCCGTTTAACCCCTCGGGCGTCGGAATCCCGATTTAAAAGTTAGGACGTACCGATACGTCCTTGGTCCTTAAGGACTCGGGAAATAGGGCGTACCGGTACGTCCTATGTCCTTAAGGGGTTAAGCTGATATTTTTAAAAACAAAAAGCATATTTTTAGTGAAATTTTTTTTTTTTTAGTGAATGTAATTACGGTAATAAATAATAATGTTCATTCATTTTTATTAAACACGTTGTTGATTTGTGGCATCTCGAGTTACAAAGTACGTTACTTTTTTACAGGCACATCTTTTTGTTTTACATTGTATTTTGGATTGTTCACAAGAACACTTCTTAAATCCTTGACCTCCAAATAAGGATAATTTTCCTGCAATCTCACGCGGACTTAGGTTAGTTCGGGGAACTGTTTCGGTAAATGTTGTAGTAGCTATTTGAAGAGCGTCTCTAGGTAGCCAATCTTTTATAATTCCAACTGAGGTACCAATTTGGTATAAATTATTTTTTATATCTAATACGATCCCCACAGTGTTATTTCCATCTAATGGACCTCTATCTATCTTAGGTACATCCATTTTCATCATTTCCCTTAGGGATTTGATCAAATCTCAATTTTCATCATTTCCCTGCAACATATACTGTATATATATATATATATATATATATATATATATATATATAAATCAAAAGAGCTCAGCACTCCAAAAGAAAAAAGATAAAACTTTTATTCACCCAAGTGGTACAGCGACGTTTCAGCTCTGCTTCAGAAAGGCTCTATTGTTGAGCTGAAACGTCGCTGTAGCACTTGGGTGAATAAAAGTTTTTTCTTTTCTATTTTGGAGTGCTGCCCTCTTTAGAGTTTTATATTGTGGGTAATTGTTTATTCTCATTTGGCTTTGCACCCATCTGCTATTGTTGTTACTTGTCTGTGCTGCCATTTTTTTCTATTTATTTATATATATGCAGGGAGTGCAGAATTATTAGGCAAGTTGTATTTTTGAGGATTAATTTTATTATTGAACAACAACCATGTTCTCAATGAACCCAAAAAACTCATTAATATCAAAGCTGAATATTTTTGGAAGTAGTTTTTAGTTTGTTTTTAGTTTTAGCTATTTTAGGGGGATATCTGTGTGTGCAGGTGACTATTACTGTGCATAATTATTAGGCAACTTAACAAAAAACAAATATATACCCATTTCAATTATTTATTTTTACCAGTGAAACCAATATAACATCTCAACATTCACAAATATACATTTCTGACATTCAAAAACAAAACAAAAACAAATCAGTGACCAATATAGCCACCTTTCTTTGCAAGGACACTCAAAAGCCTGCCATCCATGGATTCTGTCAGTGTTTTGATCTGTTCACCATCAACATTGCGTGCAGCAGCAACCACAGCCTCCCAGACACTGTTCAGAGAGGTGTACTGTTTTCCCTCCTTGTAAATCTCACATTTGATGATGGACCACAGGTTCTCAATGGGGTTCAGATCAGGTGAACAAGGAGGCCATTAGATTTTCTTCTTTTATACCCTTTCTTGCCAGCCACGCTGTGGAGTACTTGGACGCGTGTGATGGAGCATTGTCCTGCATGAAAATCATGTTTTTCTTGAAGGATGCAGACTTCTTCCTGTACCACTGCTTGAAGAAGGTGTCTTCCAGAAACTGGCAGTAGGACTGGGAGTTGAGCTTGACTCCATCCTCAACCCGAAAAGGCCCCACAAGCTCATCTTTGATGATACCAGCCCAAACCAGTACTCCACCTCCACTATGCTGGCGTCTGAGTCGGACTGGAGCTCTCTGCCCTTTACCAATCCAGCCACGGGCCCATCCATCTGGCCCATCAAGACTCACTCTCATATCATCAGTCCATAAAACCTTAGAAAAATCAGTCTTGAGATATTTCTTGGCCCAGTCTTGACGTTTCAGCTTGTGTGTCTTGTTCAGTGGTGGTCGTCTTTCAGCTGTTCTTACCTTGGCCATGTCTCTGAGTATTGCACACCTTGTGCTTTTTAGACACTCCAGTGATGTTGATCTGAAATATGGCCAAACTGGTGGCAAGTGGCATCTTGGCAGCTGCACGCTTGACTTTTCTCAGTTCATGGGCAGTTATTTTGCGCCTTGGTTTTTCCACACGCTTCTTGCGACCTTGTTGACTATTTTGAATGAAACGATGATTGTTCGATGATCACGCTTCAGAAGCTTTGCAATTTTAAGAGTGCTGCATGCCTCTGCAAGATATCTCACTATTTTTGACTTTTCTGAGCCTGTCAAGTCCTTCTTTTGACCCATTTTGCCAAAGGAAAGGAAGTTGCCTAATAATTATGCACACCTGATATAGGGTGTTGATGTCATTAGACCACACCCCTTCTCATTACAGAGATGCACGTCACCTAATATGCTTAATTGGTAGTAGGCTTTCGAGCCTATACAGCTTGGAGTAAGACAACATGCATAAAGAGGATGATGTGGTCAAAATACTCATTTGCCTAATAATTCTGCACGCAGTGTATATATATATATATATATATATATACACTAGCTGAAGGACCCGGCTTCGCACGGGTATATTTCATCTATCAGTTTGTTTGTGTCGTTAAAACATATCGACAGTATCCACTATAACAGTGACATCTACAGCACCTTGCCCCTTTAACAGTGACCTCCACAGCCCCCCACCTCTTAACACTGACCCCCCCCCTCCACAGTGCCGTGTCTCCTTAAAATGGGACGTCCACAGGAGCCCACCCCCTTAACTTTCACTTTCACAGCAGCTTGCCTCTTTGACAGTGAGTTCCACAGCACCCCACCCCCTTGACAGTGACCTCCACAGGGGCTCGTCCCCTTAACAGTTACCTCTACAGCACCCACCCCAAAACACTGACCATAGATTACAGTCCCCTTAACACTGACCTCAACCATTCCAGGCCCCCTTAACAGAGACCTCCACAGCGACTGCCCCTTTAACAGTGACTGCCACGGTACCACGCTCCCTTAACAGAGACCTCCACGGTGCCCACCACTTTAACATTGACCTCCATAGCGGCCTGCCCCCTTAACAGTAACATCCACAGCGCCCTCACCTTTAACAGCGACCTCCACAGCAGCCGACCCTTTATTAGTGACCTCCACAGTACCCCGTCTCCTTAACAGTGATTCACACAATAACACGCCCCCTTAACAGTGACCTCCACAGAGCTATGTTCCCTTAAAATGTGACCTCTACAACACCCCGCCCCCTTAACAGTGACCTCTACAGCACCCCGCCCCTTAACAATGACCTCCATAGCGGACCGTCCCCTTAACAGAGACCTCCACAGATCCCGCCTTTTTAGCAGAGACCTCCACAGCATCCTGTCCCCTTAACAGTAACATCCACAGCGACCCACCCCTTTAACAGTGACCTCCACAGCGAACGCCATTTTATTAGTGATCTCCACAGTATCCCATCTCCTTAATAGTGATTTCCACAACACCCCACCACCCTTAACAGTTGCCTCTACAGCAATCTGCTACCTTAACACTGACCTCCATAGTGGACTGTCCCCTTAATTGTGACCTCCATAGCAGCCTGCCCCTAGGGTGGCCAGAGGTCCGGTTTTAGGCAGGACAGTCCAGCTTTCAGACTCCCTGTCCTCTGGTGCCCGGCCTGGACCGACACAGGGATGTCTTTTTGAACAGCTCACTCTCAGACAGCAGCACTGTGCTCTCTGAGCATGAGCTGCAGGGAGAAAGTCACCCTCCCTCCAACCCCTGCAGCCAGGGGATAAATCCCAGTGGGTCCCCTTGAGGCATTTTTTTACATGTCCCCTTGTGGCTCCCACAGGGTAAAATGACCCTAGTGGCCCCTATACAGTATAATGACCACTAGTGGCCTTTCACACAGTATAATAACCCCCCAATGGCCCCCCCACTGTATAATGACCCCCAGCGGCCCCACACACAGTATAATCACCCCACATCGGCCCTCCATTCAGAATAATAACCCCCAGTCGCCCCCCACACTGGGGGAATACTGTATGGAGGGGGCACTGGGGGTCAATATACTGTATGGTGGTCACTGGGGGTAATTATATTGAATGGGGGCTCTGGGGATCATTATACTGATTGGAAGGTCATTGGGGATCATTATACTAAATGGGGGATACTGGGGGTCATTTTACTATGTAAATGGCCCTCACAGTATAATGACCCCACAGTGGCCCTCCATTCAGAATAATGACCCCCAGTCGCCCCCACACTGGGGGTTATACTGTATGGAGGGGGCACTGGGGGGTCATTATATTGAATGGGGACTCTGATGGTCATTATACTAAATGGAGGGTCAATGGGGATCATTATGCTAAATGGGGGGCACTAAGGGTCATTATATTGTATGCCCTCACAGTGTAATGACCCCACAGTGGCCCCCTCACATACTGCAGGGGAGCCGGCAGTCCTGTCATTCACTAACCACAGCTCCCTGCGCTCCTTTTCTCCTCATGCCCACTGACTGGGCCCCACAGCAAATTTTAGTACGCCCCCCCCCCCCCCAGTGGGTTCACATCACGTTTTTCCTGATGTATACAAATGTGCAGCACTCCACGTTTTTGTATCCTGCAGAGTCCAGTAAAATGCATACGTTAACGTATATGTTTTTTTACAATGGAACTGTATGGTGAACGGACGCCACTGTACGCCATCAGTCTGAGGCATATGTTATGGGGCACAAATGTGATGTGAACCCAGCCTTAGTGTCAGAATAAGCACCAGTACACAGCGGAGCAGCGTGGCGGAGAGGGGAGGCCGCCATGTACTGATAGAGCGCTACCTTATCCTGGTGGTCAGGGATGATGACTGTGTTTCCCAAGGATCATTTATCTACTGGGAAATACAGGGTACAGTATAATACACTAGAATCTATATAATATAAAGATATTAGCCCTACTCCCGAATAATAATACAATTAGGGGGTCATTATGTAGAAATATGTCTATATTAGGCGTATTTCTGACACAGATCTGGCGCAAAGGTCTTTAGCACCACAATCTGTATCTTTTCCCGCTCATGCCAGGTCTAAAAAAAGTGGCGTGGGCAAGGAAGAGGATACAGTTATGTCCATACAGTTATTGGATACCACCGCTATACAGTGATATAACGCCGCCATACTATGATAAAACCACCATTCAGTGACCGGATAAAAGGGTATAAGAGGGCACAGTACAGGGAATAACTAGGGGCACTGTACAGGGTGTGGTAAGAGGGCACAATGTAGGGTATAAAGGGGCACAATACGGGGTGAGGGGCACAGTACTGGGTGGGGGGCACAGTCACATGACCCTGTGACGTTAGAAGGTCATTATGGTGAAAGAAGTTCAGATGCCACCATAATGAGAGGCAGAGGAGTTAGACAGAGGCCCTGGATGGAAAGGAGGGGTGGACACAGCAAGTAGGTGGAAGGGGCTCTGAGGGGGATTCATACAAGTAGTGGCCGGAGGTCTGTGCAGTGCACAGAATGAATTATTTCAATAATATTTGTTATACTCACTGTTGTGAGGACAGCGTTCATTCGTGGCGTCCCACGTGGAGTATAGAGCGGTAAGCTTAACTCAGTTGGCACATGAAAGCGTGTTAGAAGGGAAGGTTGATTAGAAGTGGCGTGGATTATACACTTGATCATTTGCCATAATAGCCAGTAACAGTATGGAAAATACAGACTAATGGAAAAATAAGTAAAGCGCTTCACTGAGATATCAAGAAAGAGCTGAAGTCCAGAGCGGTTATGCGATATGAGCAATCAATCAGCTAAGCCCACTACTACTACCTGAGCTTGCGAAATCTGGAACACGTGGGACGCCGAATATACGGAGCCCATAGCCCAGACAGCAGAGACAACGAGACCGCTGCAGACAAAAAGCCGGGCACAGCACCCCACTGCCAACACGTATAGCGGAATCCACCTGCTTTACAAAAAATCCAAGTAAGGAATTACCAACCTTCCCTTCACAGCACCCGCCCCTTTAACAGTGACCTCCACAGCGCCCTGCCTCTTTAACAGTGACCTCCACAGTACCCATCACTTTAACAGTGACCTCCACAGCACCCGCCCTTTTAACAGTGACCTCCACAGTGCCCGCCTCTTTAACAGTGACCTCCACAGTGCCCGCTCCTTTAACAGTGACCTCCACAGTGCCCACCCCTTTAATAGTGACCTCCCCACAGTGCCTTCCTTTTTAACAGTGACCTCCACATTGCCCTCCCCTTTAACAGTGACCTCCACAGCATCCTCCTCTCTAACAGTGACCTCAACAGCGCCCGCCCCTTTAACAGTGACCTCCACACAGGGGCATAGCTAAAAGCTCATGGGCTCTGGTGCAAGAGTTCAGCTTGGGCCCCCCTCCCCCCCCCCACCTTCCCTCACTGCTTTATGGCAAAGGGCAGAGGTGCACCTAGCCTTTCTGCTGCCTGAGGCAAAAATTAAAACGTTCCCCCCCATGCCAAATTCTCAGTCTAACCCATTCCCTCCAGTCCTGCAGTTAAAGGGGTTGTCCTATTTTTACTTCTAATGACCTATCCTCAAGATAGGTCATCACTATCAGATCGGTGGGCATCTCCTGGCACCCCCACCGATCAGCTGTTGTAAGAGAGGGCAGCGCTTATATGAGAGCTGCTTTCTATGCTCTGTTCACCTACACGCCGCTACAATTGTAGTGGTGAGCAGGTAAACAGAGCAGAGAAGGCAGTGCTCATACGAAAAAAAATAAAAACGGACAACCCCTTTAACCCCTTAATGATCCAGGACGAGAATGCTCGTCCTCAATTGCCGGCACTTAGCGCTCGAGGACGAGCGTTCTCATCCTGCAGTCGTTCCTCCCCCCGCGTGCGGTCCCCTCGATCAGCAGCAGAGATCCGGCGGATACTGACCGCCGGATCCCTGCTGCATCCACCAGCATCGGCGATAACGCTGATGCCAGTGGATTAACCCCTCATATGCCGCGGTCAGTGCTGACCGCGGCATATGGGAGGTTTGCGCTCCCTCACTTCATACATCGGGTCCCCGCGCTGCTATGGCGGGGACTTGATGGTTGCCATGGCAGCCCCAAGCCATTCCAAGGCTTGGGGCCTGTCATGTACGGAAGCCTAAGGGGCCCAGCCCCCAGGCTGGGTCTCCTAGGCAACTGTTAGCATCTTACAGTGTAAGACACTAACAGTTCAATGCAGCACAATACAGATGTATTGTGCTGTATTGAAACAAGGATCAGACCCTGTCCCATAGTGGGACAAAAAATAAAGTGAAAAAAAAAAGTTTATAAAATTAAAGTTTTACCCAAAAAAATAAAAGTTTAAAGTAAAAAAAAAAAAAGCGTCCTTTTCCAAAAATAAAGTATAAAAAATAGTAAAAAAAAAATAGGGAAAAGACATATAGACATATTAGGTATCGTCACATCGGTATCGACCAGCTCTATAAACATATCACATGAGCTAACTCCTCAGATGAACACCGTAAAAAATAAAAAATAAAAAATAAAAACTGTGCTAAATAAACAATTTTTTTGTCACCTTACATCACAAAAAGTACAACAGCAAGCGATCAAAAAAGCGTACACACACCAAAATAGTACCAATCTAACCGTCACCTCATCCCGCAAAAAATGAGCCCCTACCTGAGACAATCTCCAAAAAATAAAAAAAACTATCGCTCAGGATATAGAGACACTAAAACATCATTTTTTTTTTATTGTTTTAAAAAAGCTGTTATTGTGTAAAACTTACATAAATAAAAAAAAGAGTATACATATTAGGTATCGCCGCGTCCGTAATCGACCGGCTCTATAAAAATATCACATTACCTAACCCCTCAGGTGAACACCGTAAAAAATAAAAAATAGAAACTGTGCTAAATAAACCATTTTTTGTCACCTTACATCACAAAAAATGTAATAGCAAGCGATCAAAAAGTCATATGCACCCATAAATAGTGCCAATCAAACCGTCATCTCATCCCTCAAAAAATGAGACCCTACCTAAGATAATCGCCAAAAAACTATGGCTCTCAGAATATGGAGACACTAAAACATGATTTTTTTTTGTTTCAAAAATGATATTATTGTGTAAAATTTACATAAATAAAAAAAGTATACATATTAGGTATCGCCGCATCCGTATCGGCCCTATAAAAATATCACATGACCTAACCCCTCAGATGAACACCGTAAAAAATAAAAACTGTGCTAAATAAACAATTTTTCACCTTACATCACAAAAAGTGTAAAAGCAAGCGATCAAAAAGTCATATGCACCCCAAAATAGTGCCAATCAAACCGTCATCTCATCCCACAAAAATCCTACCCTACCCAAGATAATCGCCCAAAAACTGAAAAAACTATGGCTCTTAGACTATGGAAACACTAAAACATGTTTTTTTTTTTCAAAAATGAAATCATTGTGTAAAACTTACATACATAAAAAAAAAGTATACATATTAGGTATCGCCGCGTCCGTATCTACCGGCTCTATAAAAATTTCACATGAACTAACCCCTCAGGTGAACACCGTAAAAAAATAAAAATAAAAACGGTGTAAAAAAAAGCTATTTTTTGTCAACTTACATCACAAAAAGTGTAATAGCAAGCGATCAAAACGTCATATGCACCCCAAAATAGTGCCAATCAAACCGTCATCTCATCCCACAAAAAATGAAACCCTACCTAAGATAATCGCCCAAAAACTGAAAAAAACTATGGCTCTCAGACTATGGAGACACTAAAACATGATTTTTTTTGGTTTCAAAAATGAAATCATTGTGTAAAACTTACATAAATAAAAAAATTGTATACATATTAGGTATCGCCACGTCCGTGACAACCTGCTCTATAAAAATACCACATGATCTAACCTGTCAGATGAATGTTGTAAATAACAAAAAAAAAACTGTGCCAAAAAAGCTATTTCTTGTTACCTTGCCTCACAAAAAGTGTAATATAGAGCAACTAAAAATCATATGTACCCTAAACTAGTACCAACAAAACTTCCACCTCTTCCCGTAGTTTCTAAAATGGGGTCACTTTTTGGAGTTTCTACTCTAGGGGTGCATCAGGGGGGCTTCAAATGGGCCATGGTGTCAAAAAAAACTGTCTAGCAAAATCTGCCTTGCTTTGTTACTGGAAAAGATGGATTAAAATGGAAAATTTGCCCAAAAATTGAAATTCTGAAATTTCATCTCTATTTTCCAGTAAACTGTTGTGGAACACCTAAAGGGTTAACAACGTTTGTAAAAAAAAATCTGTTTTGAATACCTTGAGGGTGTAGTTTCTTAGATGGGGTCACTTTTATGGAGTTTCTACTCTAGGGGTGCATCAGGGGGGCTTCAAATGGGACATGGTGTAAAAAAAAGTATACATATTAGGTATCGCCGCGTCCGTATCTACCGGCTCTATAAAAATTTCACATGACCTAGCCCCTCAGGTGAACACCGTAAAAAAATAAAAATAAAAACGGTGTAAAAAAAAGCTATTTTTTGTCAACTTACATCACAAAAAGTGTAATAGCAAGCGATCAAAACGTCATATGCACCCCAAAATAGTGCCAATCAAACCGTCATCTCATCCCACAAAAAATGAAACCCTACCTAAGATAATCGCCCAAAAACTGAAAAAAACTATGGCTCTCAGACTATGGAGACACTAAAACATGATTTTTTTTGTTTCAAAAATGAAATCATTGTGTAAAACTTACATAAATAAAAAAATTGTATACATATTAGGTATCGCCACGTCCGTGACAACCTGCTCTATAAAAATACCACATGATCTAACCTGTCAGATGAATGTTGTAAATAACAAAAAAAAACTGTGCCAAAAAAGCTATTTCTTGTTACCTTGCCTTACAAAAAGTGTAATATAGAGCAACTAAAAATCATATGTACCCTAAACTAGTACCAACAAAACTTCCACCTCTTCCCGTAGTTTCTAAAATGGGGTCACTTTTTGGAGTTTCTACTTTAGGGGTGCATCAGGGGGGCTTCAAATGGGCCATGGTGTCAAAAAAAACTGTCTAGCAAAATCTGCCTTGCTTTGTTACTGGAAAAGATGGATTAAAATGGAAAATTTGCCAAAAAATTGAAATTCTGAAATTTCATCTCTATTTGCCAATAACTCTTGTGGAACACCTAAAGGGTTAACGACATTTGTAAAATCAGTTTTGAATACCTTGAGGGGTGTAGTTTCTTAGATGGGGTCACTTTTATGGAGTTTACATTATAGGGGTGCATCAGGGGGGCTTCAAATGGGACATGGTGTAAAAAAAAACAGTCTAGCAAAATCTGCCTTCCAAAAACCGTATGGCATTCCTTTCCTTCTGCGCCCTGCCGTGTGCCCGTACAGCAGTTTACGTCAAATTATTATATCACTTTTATTCGGTATACATTAAAAACTAAATAATGTGCATAGAACGCAAATTTTACTAGTTGTACAGACCATTGAAACAAAAAAGTAACTAGGATATTAAAAACACAGTCACCAGACCACTGTTATTAGTGTTGGCTTATTACAATGGAGGAGGAGGGAGGGGGAGAACGTGCACAATCCCTGAACCGAAAAATAGAACGGGCAATTGTTTGCCCTGCCACGTCAGCATATGTTAACTATGGCTTAATCTAATTGCCTAACTTGTAAGCCTACTGCATGTATACTGGTGTAAGATTCGGATAATCAAACCACCAGGCAACTAGAAATACTAGCTGTCTGCTGACAGTTAGTACAGACGTGGACTATACAACTGCATCTCCTATAAGTGCCAACTAATATCGGTATTGAAACTATAATCCATCCGGACTACTATTGAAAAAATAATAAACAGTTGAAAAGTGACCGCATATTAAAACCTAACACTGCCCCCCAACATGTTTCGCCAGTAACACTGGCTTCCTCAGGGTTAATGGGCAGCAATGGATGACCTCAAAAACCGGAGACTGAAATAGTATCGTTTCTAAATGACAGGTGCTAGCGCCCTATCTATCAGAGGGCAGGTAGTGACTACAGCCAATCCCCATCATAGATCGAGATAAACATTACGTGTCATCAGACTGCCGCCGTCGCCACCTAAATACATCATCAATGGTGCGCTGACCTGCGCATGAGCTGCGCGGCACAGGGCTGCGCACCAACTCCGAACCCTCCTGTGTGAAGGGGGTGCGCTGACCTGGCGGCGCATGCGCAGACGCACCGACGACCGCCAGAGGCCGCACGCTTACTGCGCATGAGCTGCGCGGCACAGGGCTGCGCACCAACTGTGTAAAGAGGAGGGATACATGAGACATACTACCTGGTTGAAATCAAATTTAGTAGGTACTTACCCATGTGGAGATTGTATCTTCTGTCCTCTTGTCAAGAGGTGTCGGTCCTTTGTCAATCCTGTGGATAAAAGAGAATATCAGATCAGGCAATATATAAATTGCAAGACCACAGGTATTGTATACGCCATTCAATGCCCTTGCTGTAAGCTTTATGTTGGTAAGACTTCTCAACAATTTAGGAGAAGGATCTGTCAACATATTAGCAGCATCAACACCTCGGCAGACACCTCCATCTCCAGACATGTGAGAGCCCATCATGGGGGCAACTATAGGACACTTAAATTTTGGGGGATCTGTAAAAAAACTTTGGGTGCAAGAAAAGGGGACCTGGATGTGGTCCTTCTACAAGAAGAAACCAGGTGGATCTATCGCCTGGACAATCTTAGTCCAAAGGGGCTAAATGAAGGCTTTGCATTTACTGCCTTCTTATAAGTAGGAGAGGAAAGGGAATATCAAGTTGTGGTAAATCATACACTCAACCACTCTATTTGCCAATAACTCTTGTGGAACACCTAAAGGGTTAACAACGTTTGCAAAATCAGTTTTGAATACCTTGAGGGTGTAGTTTCTTAGATGGGGTCACTTTTATGGAGTTTCTACTCTAGGGGTGCATCAGGGGGGCTTCAAATGGGACATGGTGTCAAAAAAAAAACAGTCTAGCAAAATCGGCCTTCCAAAAACCGCATGGCATTCCTTTCCTTCTGTGCCCTGCCGTGTGCCCGTACAGCAGTTTACGACCACATATGGGGTGTTTCTGTAAACTACCAAATCAGGGCCATAAATATTGAGTTTTGTTTGGCTGTTAACCCTTGCTTTGTTACTGGAAAAAATGGATTAAAATGGAAAATTTGCCCAAAAATTTAAATTCTAAAATTTCATCTCTATTTGCCAATAACTCTTGTGGAACACCTAATTGGTTAACGACATTTGTAAAATCAGTTTTGAATACCTTGAGGGGTGTAGTTTCTTAGATGGGGTCACTTTTATGGAGTTTCCATTATAGGGGTGCATCAGGGGGGCTTTAAATGGGACATGGTGTAAAAAAAAAAACAGTCTAGCAAAATCTGCCTTCCAAAAACCGTATGGCATTCCTTTCCTTCTGTGCCCTGCCGTGTGCCTATACAGCAGTTTACGACCACATATGGGGTGTTTCTGACCAGACCTCCAAACCTTCATATCTGACCCCCATTAGACCTCCAGATCCAATCAGACCCCCATTAGACCTCCAGACACCCAATCAGACCTCCATTAGACCTCTAGACCCCCAATCACACCCCCATTAGACCTCCAGACCCCCAATCAGACCCCCATTAGACCTCTCTAGACCCCAAGTCAGACCCTTTAGACCCTCAATCAGACCCCCAATAAGACCCTTCAGGTTCCTAATCAGACCCTTCAGCCCCCCAATCAGACCCTCCAGGCCCCAAATCAGACCCTTCAGGCCCCAAATCAGACCGTTCAGACCCCCAATCAGACCCTCCAGATCCTTAATCAAATCCCCAATCAGGCCCCTAATCAGACCCTTCAGACCCCCAATCATACCTCAGATCAGACTATAAAATTAATAAACTTACCTCTCCTGCTCTGCCTCTCCTCTCCCGGTCTTGCTGTCTTCCCAGCTCTCATCTCTTCCCAGGGCCCATGCTGCTGTCACCTGACCTCCTGCAGCATCAGATCAGAGTACGCTGTGTACATACCGACGCTGCAGGTGGCCAGGGCACAGCAGCGCGGCACCCCAGGAAGAGCGAGCAGGAGGAGGGGTAAGTACTGTACTGCGCACTAGTGAACGCTTCCATAATGCATCAGCATCTAGCAGCATAGTTGTGCCCTATGTGTCGCTCTTTATGCGCGACCAAACGACTGGACCGATCTTCACCAAATTTGGCACACAGGTACATCAGGTGTCCAGGAAGGTTTCTAGCTCTCTAGGACTTTCCGTTCCTGAGACATTCCCAAAAAATGACATACATTAGCCAATAGAAGCCAGCAAGCCTTTTACTTAAATCCGAACTGCCATTTACATGGTCACATGTCCCTTATCAGCCAAAAGAAGCTCGCAGGTCCTACTCCAGGTTGCCATAACAACTGATCACAGGTTTTAGAAGTTTGCAGGTCCTTAAATATTCAGTCATATGAAGTATGATGGCACAACTACACTGCTACAAATAACTACAACTACACTATACAAATAATTAAATGCAGTACAAACAGCCTTTTTGCTCTTTTTAGTGGCACTTTTCTTCACTGGCATTGTTTTTTTTAGGGTCAATAGTATTTTTTTAAAAAAATTGCGGCATGCTCTGTGTGTGCCATTGTTTACCTCCTTTCTAAGGCCTCATGCACACTGCCATTGTGCGGTCATTCCGTGCGTTTGGGACCACAATTGAAATGATTTGTGATTCGTCCGCACCGCAAAAAAATAGAACATGTTCTATATTTTTGTGGTGCGGAGGCACTGGTAGAAACACCACGGAAGCACTCCGTAGTGCTTCCGTGGGGTTCCGTGCCTCCGTTCTGCACCGCAGCTGCGGATTGCGAACCCATTCAAGTGTTTGCAGCCAGCAATACAGCCACGGCAGGGCAATGGCCGTGTGCATGAGGCATATATTATAAAAAATAAAAAAAAGTCTCTAAAACAAACTATTTGCTAAAACAAATGCCACTAAAATGCAGATTACAGTGGCTCTATTGGATGCATACTAAAAACTTCCATTCAAAAAGTGGGTGTAGTTCAGCAGAATTGGGCAGAACTTTGTTGGGAGAGGTAGTTGTCTAAGATGTCATGTTTTGCACCACAATTGTGCCACAATTCTGCCATAAAATGATGTCTTATGATCAGCCAAACAATAGTTAGCGAACAGTTAATCTATCCATGAACCAAACTCATCATGCAGCCTAAGCCACTATGATAAATCTGGTGGAGGTCTAGAAAGCCTGTCTAAGTAACACCATCTATAGGATTAGTAAATCTGCCCCACTGTTTTCAAATTCTAAACGTAGGATCCTTTACTAAATGACCATGCAAATTCTTAGGATACACGCACACAACAGTGAAAAACGGACATGTGATGTAAATTTTTCTAACGGGCATCACACGTCCATTTTAAGACCAATGGTAGTCTATGGGGTTATTCACATGGCAGTTTTTTGACTGTCAGTGAAAAACGGACGTCGAAAAATGTTCTATCTTGTCCGTTTTTTAAAGACAGACTGCCCCATACAATTGAATGGATCCATTTTTAATGTCCGTTTCTCAGAAAGGCATCAGTGAAAAAAAGTCAGTTAAAAATGTCAGTCGTATGCATGTAACATTCCATTATTAAAGGAAACAATGTTTGGATCTGAGACAGCATCGGATAAGATTCCACCATATGCCAGCATCTGTAAATCACCAATCTAAATGAAATTATTTGACTTCATACCAGTCTCTATTGGGCATACAGCTGGCTGGTTTTAGTCACTGTTAGGCATGCACCTAGGCAGTTCCAGTAGCTATTGGGCACAAATCGTTATGATTACAGTCTCAAATGGCCAAACAATTCTGCCTGGCCATGGTACAGGTATGTTCTGGAAGTTGTCTGAAACTACATGCAGGACACATCAACAACTTTGCCCTCCAGTATACAATGCAAACATTTCAACAAACTTTTAAAAGCACAGTACCTGCAAAATAAAAGTATGCTATAATGCATTTAAAGGGAATCAATATTAAACCAAAAGTATGTCCTTACAGCACTTCATATCTTATTTCCATAGGTTTTATTTTGGAGCTGGTATTATACAGTATCCAATGTTGGACGAGCATGCTCGGCTGAACACCTTTTTCACTCGAGCATCGCGATGCTCGGCACATCGCGGTGTTCGGCCGAACCCTGTGTGTGCTCAAGCGCGATGCTCAAGTCTCCTTCCTGCACGTTTTTTGGGAAGTAGTGCCACTCACTGTAATGCCGTAGCCATGTTGGTTACTGGAATTACAGTGATTGGCTGTCCGGAACGCGTCATCAGGTGCTATAGTGCACCCGATGACATGTGGTTTGGCTCAGACTTAGTCAAGGCGAGCTGCAGCAGAAGGGACAGATAGTGTAGGGAGAGGAATTGTGGTTTTTTTTCGTGTGGGGGGGGTTTGAGTGTTGAAAAGTGTTAGAGACCCAACAGTCCTTTTAAGGACTATTGTTTTTTCTGGCTGTGAAATATATTAGCGCTACATCTCCTGTATAAGGTTATCCGCTGGTGACAGCAGCGACATTCCCTGCGCTACATCTCCTGTATAAAGATAGCCGCTGGTGACAGCAGCGACATTACCTGAGCTACATCTCCTGCATAACGTTTACGCATCAAAAATATCAGTGGCATGCAGTAAAAAAAATTCACCGCTGGTGACAGAGACATTACCTGCTCTATATCTCCTGTATAACATTTGCGCATCATAAATATCAGTGACGTTCAGTTAAATTTTTTAGACGCTGGTGAAATCGACATTACCTGCGCTACATCTCCTGTATAGCATTTGCGCATCATAAATATCAGTGACATTCAGTTTAATTTTTTCGCCGCTAGTAACAGCGACATAACCTGCGCTACATCTCCTGTATAACGTTTGCGCATCATAAATATTAGTGACATTCTGTTAAATTTTTTTGCCGCTGGTGACAGCAACATTACCTACGCAACATCTCTTGTATAATGTTTGCGCATCATAAATGTCAGTGACATTCAGTTTAATTTATTTCGCTGCTGGTGACAGCAACATTACCTGCGCTACTTCTCCTGTATAACGTTTGAGCATCCTAAATATCTGTGACATTCAGTTTAATTTATTTCCGCATACACTTAGAAAACCTGCGCTACTGTACGTGTGATATACTTGTAAACATATATACCATTTAATATGCTCAAGGTGAGCAGTAAGTGGCCGTGCTGCTGATGGTGCATGCAGAGGACGTGGCTCTGGGCGCGGTGAAACTGTGCCTGCAGCCAGAGCACAAGAAACACACTCATCCACTATACCTAGCCTTATGTCCCAGTTTGCAGGGAGGCGCAGGACACCACTCTCGAAGATACACCAGTGCGACCAGGTGGACGGTTGGATTGAGATAGATAATGCTTTCAGTCTGTTAAGCACCACCTTGTCTTCCACAAAGTCCAGTCTCAGTAGCCAAGAGTCTGGTCAACAGAGTCCTCACCCTGATCCTCCTTCCTCCCACCATGGAGAGTCTAGGCAAACAAGTGATCCCACACTCGGATATTCAAAGGAGCTCTTTTCATCACCATTCCTTGATTTGGACCTGTAGCCAAGCCCACTTGAAGAGGGACATAAGGAGATCTTGTGCACTGATTCCCAAACTCTTGAGCATCCACAGTCAGAAAAAGATGACGGTGGAGAACGGCAATTAGTGTTTAACGAGGTGGATGATAATGAGCTGGATAATTTCCTTTACAATGATGAGACACAGTTGCCAATTAGTCAACCGCAATTAGTGTCTCAAGAGGTTCATGATGAGGATGAGACACAGTTGTCAATAAGTGAGGCTCTTGATAGGTCAACAAGTCAGGAGGATGGAAAGAGTGAGGAAGTAGAAGAGGAGGTGGTGGACAATGAAATCACTGACCCAACCTGGGAAGGTAGCAAGCCGAGCGAGGACAGCAGTACAGAGGGGGAGGGATCCGCAGCACTGCAACAGGCTGGAAGAGGCAGTGGGGTGGCTAAAGGGAGAAGGCAGGCCACACCAAACAGGCCCACAACTGTTCCCAGAAGCACCCCCTTGCGGCAATTTCCCTTGCCAAGGGGTAGGTGTTTTGCAGTCTGCCGCTTTTTTGAGGAAAGTGCGGACGATAAAAGAATTGTCATTTGCAACCTGTGAAGTACCAAAATTAGCAGGGGTGTGAACCCTAGCAACCTCATGATCTGCCACATGGCATCAAAGCACCCTAATAGGTGGGCTGAAAGCCTAGGTCCACAATCAGTGTCTGAGGGTCACACCACTGCCTCTTCTTCCCCTGTGTTACGTGCTGGCCAATCCCCTGTCCAAGATGCAGGCCCGGATGCCTCCCTCTATGCACCTGGACCTTCGCAAGCACCATCAGCTAAAACATCCACTTCTGTGTCCCAGCGCAGGGTACATATGTTCATACCCCAGGCCTTTGAATGAAAGCACAAATACCCAGCCACCCACCCACAGGCCATAGCACTAAATGCGCACATTTCCAGATTGCTTGTGGACACTGACTGTTTCCGCGGCCTGATGGCGGCGGCGGTCCTTCGTTACTCTGTCCCCAGCCGCCACAATTTTACCTAGTGTACCGTCCCCGTCTTACACCAGCATGTGTCCCATAACATCACCCGTGCCCTGACCAAAGCAGTTATTGGGAAGGTCCACTTAACGACTGACACCTGGACAAGTGCTTTTGGCCAGGGACACTACATTTCCCTGATGGCAAACTGGGTGAATGTTGTGGAGGCCGGGAGCGAGTCATACCCTGGGAGCTACCGACACCAAGGATTGCAGGCCCTACTTCCATCAGGATTTCCGCCACCACCTACATTAGTGGCTGCAACATCCCCCCCTTCTCCTCCTCCATCTCCTCCTCCCCTTCCGCTTCTAAATTCTCAACTTGCAGAACCAGTCAGCCATCAGTCAGTAGCTGGAACTAGTGTAGCACTGCAGTGGGGAAGCGGCAACAGGCCGTGCTGAAACTAATTTGCTTAGGTGACAAACAGCACACCACAGTAGAGCTGTGTCAGGGTATAAGGGACCAGACTGAGCTGTGGCTCTCGCCACTCAGCCTACAACCAGGCATGGTTGTGTCTAAAAATGGCCGTAACTTGGTGGCGGCTTTGGAGCTCGGCAAGCTCACACACATACCATGCCAAGCCCACCTGTTCAACTTAGTGGTTCAGCAGTTTCTCAAAACCTACCCCAATTTACCTGAGCTACTGGTGAAGGTGCGCCGCATGTGTGCCTACATCCGAAAGACATTTACAGCTGCCGCTGGTCTGGCAACGCTGCAGCAGCGCTTGCAATTGCCAGCTCACCGACTGTTGTGCGACGTGAGCACGTGCTGGAACTCAACCTTCCACATGTTGGCCAGGCTTTGTGAACAGCAGAGGGCTGTAGTGGAATACCAGCTGCAACATGGTCGTCGCCTTTCCAGTCAGCTTCTGCTCTTCACAAGCGACGAGTGGGAATGAATGTCTGACCTCTGTGAGATTTTAAGCAACTTTGAGGAATCAACACAGATGGTGAGCGGTGATGCCGGTATTATCAGCATAACCATCCCACTTCTGTGTCTACTGAAACGCTCGCTGCTCACAATGAAGGCAGGAGCTTTGCATGTGGAAGAGGTGGAAATAGCCAGAACACCGTGAGTTCGTCTTCTCAGTGCGAATTGAATGATGATGATGACGAGGAGGAGCTGGAGATGGTTGCCTCCATAGCAGGTTTATTCCATCTGTTCAGTGTGGATGGGCCAAAGAGGAGGAAGAGGATGAGGAGATTGAGAGTCATCCTCCTGACAAGGAAAGCAAAGTCTTGCCTGTTAGGACTCTGGCACACATGGCTGACTTTATATTAGGCTGCCTTTCCCGTGACCCTCGCGTTATACGCATTTTGGACAACACCGATTACTGGTTGTTCACCCTTCTCAACCCCCCGCTACAAAGAGAACTTCTCATCTCTCATTCCTGTGATGGAGAGGACTAGCAAAATGGTGCAATACCAGAAGGTCTTTGTGGAAAAATTGCTCCAAAAATTTCCAGCTGACAAAGCTGGCGGCAGAGTACGTAGTTCCTTGTGCAAATGGGGAGGGGAGACGAGGGGAACACACAGCAGTTCCAACAGAGGCAGGGCAACACTCTCCAAGGCCTGGGACAGTTTCATGACAACCCGCCAGCACCCTCATCCATTCCTGATGCGAAGCCTAGTGTCACAAGAAGGGAGAAGTTTTGGAAGCTGTGAAGGAGTACTTAGCAGACCGTGTCAGCGTCCTCTGTGATCCTTCTGTGCCTTACAACTATTGGGTGTCCAAGCTGGACATGTGGTACGAACTGGCGCTCTACGCCTTGGAGGTGCTGGCCTGCCCTGCTGCCAGTGTTTTGTCAGAGTGGGTATTTAGTGCTGCTGGGGGCATAATAACTGATAAGCGCATCCACCTGTTAACTGAAAATGCTGACAGGTTGACTCAGATAAAAATGAACAAGGCCTGGATTGCCCCTGACTTCTCTACTCCGCCAGAGGAAAGCGGCTGAATGTAAAAGCACTTTAAATGTGGCTTTTATGGTGTATTAAATACACTGTATTCCCATGCACCCCTTCCACCACAAAAAAGGGTATATGTTTCGATCTTCCTTTTCTCGTCCTCCTCCATCATATCAACATTCTTATTAGGCTGCCCTCGCTCCTAATGTTTTAGAGGGTCAGCTCAGCAGCAGGCCCTTGCTCCTAATGTTTTAGAGGGTGGGCTCAGCAGCAGACCCTCACCCCTAATGTTTTAGAGGGTCACCAGTAGGCCCTTGCTCCATAATGTTTTAGATGGTTTGATCAGCAGCAGGCCCTCGCCCCAAATGTTTTAGAGGGTCAGCTCAGCAGCAGACCCTCACCCCTAATTTTTTAGATGGTCAGATCAGCAGCAGACCCTCCCCCCTAATGTTTTAGATGGTAAGCTCAGCAATAGACCCTCACCCCTAATGTTTTAGATGGTCAGATCAGCATCAGACCCTCACCCCTAATGTTTTAGATGGTCAGATCAGCAGCAGGCCCTCGCCCCTAATGTTTTAAATGGTCAGCTCAGCAGCAGACCCTCACCTCTAATGTTTTAGAAGGTCAGATCAGCAGCAGACCCTCACCCCAAATGTTTTAAATGGTCAAATCAGCAGCAGACATGCACCCCTAATTTTTTAGATGGTCAGACCAGCAAAAGGCCCTCGCCCCTAATGTTTTAGATGTTCAGCTCAGCAGCAGACCCTCACCACTAATGTTTTAGAAGGTCAGATCAGCAGCAGACCCTCACCCCTAATGTTTTAGATGTCAGATCAGCAGCAGACCCTCACCCCTAATTTTTTAGATGGTCAGATCAGCAGCAGGCCCTCACCCCTAATGTTATAGAGGGTCACCAGCAGGCCCATTGATCCTAATGTTTTTGAGGGTCACCAGCAGTCCATCAGTCATAATTTTTCAAGAGTGTGTATGATGCCCTCCTTTATGTGTAATAAAGGGTGTATTGGACTGCCGGGTCCTTGTAATTTTTGGCAGCTCTTTCACTTAGTACATAGGCTTTATGAGTGTAGGAGTCCCACTACCTGAACAATTTTGCCACAATGTGAATGAGGCCCTCCATTATGTGATATACAGGTTGTATCGGAGTGCCTCTTCCTTGAAATTTTTGGCAGCACTTGCAATTTATTTACAAGTAAATATACAGGAAATAATAATTTCTAACAATTCTTTCTCTAAAATCAATTTTATCTTTGGTTTTGTGTGTATTATTGTCAGTCTGTAAAAGTGGCGTACTACTCGGACAACATCGTTCCCAGCAGCGACCTGGGAGTCCACGATGCATCCATAGATCCTCCCCATGCTGTTCCTTAACCATTTCAGTGGTGTTTCCATCAATTTCTGACCTTTTCCTGTGAACCAGACACCCTCCCCTCTTCAGAGCAGGGGGTGCCTGGTTTAATGCTCGGGTTCTCCCATTGACTTCCATTGTGCTTGGGTGCTCTGTAGAGCACCCAAGCATCCCAAAGGGTTCTACTCGTGTTTGGTGCTCGATCAACACTAATTATTATAAAATCCATTTTATCCATATACTAATGAGGCATTTTTTTCATTCAAAGGTGCCCAGGAATGCCCCCATCGAGTGCCCAGGCCGGGCACCCTACAGAGCCCAAGCACTCCTCTGTTCTGCTCATACACTACGCCACTAACTATACCAAGTTCATCAAGTTGGATGACAATTAGAGATGAGCGAATCGAAGCTGACGAAGTCGAATTCGTTCCGAATTTCAGGAAGAATTTGATTTTGAATTAATGTGAATTTCCTCCCGATTCGTGGTAACGAATCACAATTTTTCCTAACATGGCGGCTACAGTGGCGGCTAAAATGGCGGGTACACATGTGATGACATGGGGCAAGGAACTCTGGGAAGGCGGGATGACCCATAATGCCATGCATGCAGCCAATAAGCAGCCAGCCCAGTGATGTCACAGCCCTATAAATACGATCTTAGATTCTGCTATTTACCATCTTACTTTGTTTAGGGACAGACGTTTATGCAGGCGCTATGGAGAGTGAAAGAAAACCTAATTGTGAAAAAAAATGTGTTTTATAAGTGCACGATAAGGATAGGGAGGAATCAATTTGTATCATCTAAGTGCAGCGACAGACGTTTCAGGCGCTAGGGAGAGTGATAAAGAAAACATTGTGTAAAACAAAGCGGTTTATAAGTGCACGATAAGTATAGGGAGGAATCATTTCACAGCATCTTAATGCAGGGACAGACGTTGCAGAAGCTAGGGAGAGTCATAAGGTAAACATCATTGGGAAAAAAAATGATTTACAAGTGCAGGGAGAAATTATTTGGGGATCCAAATTGCCATTATACAGCTCTATCATTCCAGTAATTTATTGTAGGTATCCAAGTGTTATGTTGAAAAGCCTTTAGTGGCTTATATCTGTGGAAAAATAGAAATATATACTCTGTTAACTTCTGCAGCTATATATGGTGAAAGCGTTTAGTGCTCTATTATAGTACAATACGAGAAAAATACACACCGTTCACATTTGGTGTTATTTGCGGTAAAACCATTTATTGTCAGTTCAGTACAATACGAGAAAAATAGACGCTGTTCACATTTGGTGTTATTTGCTCTAAAAACATTTATAGTCAATTCAATACAATATGAGAAAAATAGACGCTGTTCACATTTGGGGTTATTTAAACTCAAAACATTTATTGTCAGTTCAGTACAATACGAGAAAAATAGATGCTGTTCACATTTAAAGTTATTTGCACTAAAAGCATTTCTAGTCATATTTCTAGAGAAAAAGCGAAAAATACACGCAGTTCACATTTGGTGTTATTTGCGCAGAAATAATTTTGTGGCCTATTTCAGTACAATATGATAAATATATACTCAGTTCACATTTGCTGTTATTTGAGCAGAAATTATTTAGTGGCTTATTTCAGTACAAAAAGAGAAATATATTCATGGCTTTTAGTGTTTTTGGTGTTTTATTTTGCTTTTAATTTATTTAGTTTAGCTAAAAGTATGTCAGACAGAGAAGTGTCAGGCCATGCACAGAGGAGTGGCAGAGGCGTAAATGATTCTGGCGCAGGCACAGGTCGCAGCAGTGGACTCGATCTTCGGCTTCGTCGCAAGTGACAGTAGCTCCAGCGGCCTGAGTCTAGAGTCGCTGATGAGCAGCTTTCTTTACCCGCATAGTGAATAAACTACTAACCAGCAGCAGCAGGTAGACCTGGAGCATGACCTGAACCAGCAGGTGGTGGCATACTTTGACAGCACCCTGCCAGCCGTCATTGAAGATTCGCTGGACTACTGGGCATCCAAACTGGATTTGTGGCCGCAACTGGCCGAGTTTGCCCTGGAAAAGATGTCCTGCCCAGCCAGTAGTGTGGCATCAGAGCGGGTGTTTAGTGCACCCAAATTGTGAAAAGACTGACCTTTGTCAAGATAAATCAGGCGTGGATCAGCCAGGATTTCCACCCACCAATGCCTGATGCATTTGATTAGATCATCCATGCCGCCTTAGATCATCCATTTGATTAGATCATCCATGATTAGATCATCCATGCCAACCTACCTGCCTCAGCTACTACTCTGATGCTGCCACCCGCCTGATGCCACACATCTGATGCCAAGTGCTCCTTCGTTCAACCACCTTTGTCAGCGGGTACTGGTATTGCCACCCACCTCCCCACTCTGTCAACGGGTCAATTTGTGGTATCCTAATGCTGCTGCTGCAGCTGCCATCTCCACACTCTGTCGCCTTGCTGCTCTACACTATGTCATCTTGCCACTCTGTGGTATCCTCCTGATGCTGCAGCTGCCATCTCCACACTCTGTCAACTTGCCACTCTGTGGTATCCTGATGCTGCTGCTGTCATCTCCACACTATGTCACCTGGCCACTCTGTGGCATCCTCCTGATGCTGCTGCCATCTCAACACTCTGTCATTGTGCCACTCTGTGGCCTCCTCATACTGCTGCCAATTCTGGACTCTATCATTGTGCCACTCTGTGGTCTATGCCTGATGCTGCTCCTGCTGCTGCCACCTCAACATTCTGTGTCACTCTATGGCCTCCTCATACTGCTGCCAACTCCAGTCTCTGTCATTGTGCCACTCCGTGGTTTGTGCCTGATGCTGCTGTAGCCACCTCTAGACTCTGTCATTGTGCCACTCGCTGGCCTCCTCATTCTGCTGACAACTCCAGACTCTGTCATTGTGCCACTCTGTCGTCTCCTCATGCTGCTTCCACCTCACCACTATGTCATAGGGCCACCCTGTGGACTTCTCATGTTGTTCCCACCATCCCCACTTCATGAATTTACCACTATTTTGCCTTTCGGCCTGGCTGATATCATCATTTAGTTGACCTTTCTTCTGATCTGTAATAAGGAAGGAAAAATAAGATGCACAACAGATCCTCGCTGTGTTGCAGCTGTAAGACCTTTATGGTCCCATCAGAATTGGCTTATGATTTGGTAGCCAAAATCAGGGCTGGGTACAAAACACAGAAGACATGCAAATATGCTCCACAGACAGGATCTGTTTTTTGTGGGTTATTGTTCTGACGGATCAGAGGAAGGGCAAATTAATCAGTGACGTCAACACAAACTTACTGCTGACACCCTCTCCACTCTGTCAGGGGGCTCTACTTCTATAAGCATTTAATAGAACAGGTTCTGTAGACATTTATGTGGAATCAGCTGAGGACAGTGTAAAAGGAGTGTGCTTCTTCTTGACACTAACATGGACCTGTAAGGCTGAGTTCATACTTGAGTTATTTGGTCAGTTTTGGCAAATTTAAGTATACTTTGTTATAATTTTAATCAAGTTTTGGTTAAATTTAATATGAAATATTTAATGAATTTACTAATAAAAATTACATGTTGCCTATGACAGGAGCGAATTGTCCAGTCTTCTGTTTATTAAACGACGTGGTGTTGCGATGGAGAAAGAATGCCAAGAAAACAATTTCTCTCCACCTGGAGATGAATCCTGTCAAGATTGATGCAAGTGCGGTATTGACTGCTCATCGACCAACATACTTCTGGGGGAAACCTGCCTGGCATGAACAGGCCTCCAGTAGCTACAGACAATGAGAAGACAAAGCTTCAAGATAAGCTTGGAGCACGGAAGAGTCATGAAGTTAGTCAAGATTCAAACCAACCAACAAGGCCCCAGTCTCTTCGTCCGGTGAAAACATCTCGGGTTCCCAGTTATCATGGAAATGAAAAGGAGGGCATCCTTATTATATTTAATTAATTTAATAATAAAATATTTAATACATTTACTAATAAAATAAAAATTTTGCCTATGACAGGAGAGAATCGGCCAATCTTCTGTTTATTCAATGACGTGCCGTTGCAATGGAGAAAGCATGCAAAGAAAACAATTCCTCTTCACCTGGAGATGAATCCTGTCAAGATTGATGCAAGTGCGGTATTGGCTGCTCATCGACCAAGATACTTCTGGGGGAAACCTGCCTGGCATGAACAGGCCTCCAGTAGCTACAGACAATGAGAAGACAAAGCTTTAAGATAGCTTGGAGCCCGGAAGAGTCGCGAAGTTAGTCAAGATTTAAACCAACCAAACAGGCCCTGGTCTGTTTGTCCGGTGAAAACGGGTTCCCAGTCATCATGGATATGAAAAGGAGAGCATCCTGTGGTGCACGGAGATGGAGAGGGTCTTCGGATTCCCCCTGCACTATATGGACGTCTCAGAAATGGACCGCTGCTCCCGACAGCAGCTCGTTGGAAGGTTATATAGCGTCCCGGTCATCCTGCATCTATTCGCCCCGCTGAAGGATTATTTTGAAAGTGTGCAGAAGCCACACAGGGCCCTCACGCTGCAGATTTATCATAGAGACACCGGATTTTACAATATTACATTATTATTTTGTGCTTTAGCAATACTGATGGATTATTGAGCAAATGCTGACAGAGTGAAGGCGGATGTTCCACACAGGATCCGTTTTTTGTGGGTTATTGTTCTGACAGATCAGAGGTAGGTCAAAATAATCAGTGACGTTAACACAAACTTACTGCTGACACCCTCTCCACTCTGTTGGGGGGGCTCTACTTGTATAAGCGTTTAATGGAACAGGTTCTGTAGACATCTATGTGGAATTAGCTGACGAGGGTGTAAAAGGAGTGTGCTTCTTCTTTACACTAACATTGACCTGTAAGGCTGAGTTAATACTTGCGTTATTTGGTCGGTTTTGGCCCCGTGACTGTGAAGTGTGCAGTGATTCTAATAGCGACGCCTGTCATCTGAATGTCATACTGACTGACAGTATTATTTCACTAACCCAGCACACTCCCTATGCGTGTTACTACAAGGCACAGTGTTCTACACCCATATAAAGGCTCTATGCAGCCCGGAAACAGCAGTTTTTTAATGCGATTCGTAGCAAATTAATTCAGATCGAAGCAAATTTTTCCGGAAAATTCAGCGAACCGGACGAATCGAATTTTGGAGAAATTCGCTCATCTCTAATAACAATATCTGCTTAGAGTCCAAAAAGTTGTAATAGTATAACACCACATTTACCATATAAATTAGATATATACTTGTGTATTAAAGGGGTTGTCTCTTACTAATGTAATGTGATTGTCCATATTGCTTCCTGTGCTGGCTTGATTCATTTTTCTATCACATTATACACTGATCGTTTCTATGGTTAAGATCACCCTGCAATCAGCAGTAGTGGTCGTGCTTGCACAATGTAGGAAAAAGCGCCAGACTACGCACACTCCCTTGGTCCCGGCCAGCAGAGAGGCTGGTGCTTTTTTCCTATAGTGTGCAAGCATGGCTACCACTGCTAGATTGCAAGGTGGTCATAACCTCTGTATACAAGCAGCTTATAATGCGATGGAAAAATTAATTAAGCCAGCAAAGGAGACAATATGGACAATCACAATACATTATTAATTGCCTTGTGTTAACTTCCTGTTCATGATACATACCACTTGCTAAAGTGAGACAACCCCTTTAACAAAATGAGTTGTAGTGCCCAAAACTTTGAATTGGAAGAGTTTTGCTTTATGAATACATAGAGAAAGAAATGAGTAGAGCTTAATCATTCCTGGAACAAAGCTTGAAAATTATATGGCACAGAGTACTCCAAAAATAAAAAACTATGCGTTCCGATTATACAAAAGAATAAATTATAACCAAATCAAACCAATCAGCCATATACTCTGAATATAGGAGGAAAACATTTTATATCAAAAGAAGCAATTAGCATTGGCAAAATGTTCTGTATTAGTATTATAAGAGATGTACAGTGTTGTCTCCACCATTTTTAAAGGTGAGAAGAAGAAAATGGGCCATATGCATAGCCATTCTTGGATATGACAACAAAATATATGACCACCATGGAATAAATATTATACTGTATCAAATCAAACTGTGGTAAAAAGCATGGATCGTACATTCACATACTAGGCAGTGATCTGTCGCTGCTAGGCATAATTTATAAATATGAACATGAGGCTCTTTGTACATGTTCATTAGTGATGATCGAGCACCAAAGTATTCGGGTGTTCGGTCCGAACACATTGCTATATTCGTGTGCTCGGCTGAGCACCCGAGTATAATGGAAGTCAATGGGAGACAACCAGGCACCCCCTGCTCTGAAGAGGGGAGGGTGCCTGGTCCACTCGGAAAAAGTCAGAAAATGACAGAAACACCACCAAAATGGATCGGGAACAGCATGTGGACGATGTCTGGATGCATCTTTGACTCCCAGGTCGCTGCTGCTCCGAGTTGTAAGCCACTTTTACAGACTGACAAAAATACGCAAAAAAAACCCCCAAAAGATCAATTTTACAGGATAAATTGTTAGCAAACATTCTTTCCTGTATATTCAATTGTATATAAAGTGCAAGTGCTGCAAAAAATTACAAGCAAGAGGCACTCCAGAACAGCCTGTATATTACATAAAGGAGGGCCTCATTCACATTGCGGTACAAAATTTCAGGTAGTGGGACTCCTACACTCATAAAGCCTATGCAGGGCTGCCAAAAATTACAAGGAACCGACACTCTAAAACACCCTTTGCTACACATAAAGGAGGGCATCATACACACCCTTGAAAAATTATGATTAATGGCCTGCTGGTGACCCTCAAAAACATTTGGAGCAAGGGCCTACTGATCTGACCATCTAAAACCTTAGGGGCGAGGGCCTGCTGCCGCATTGGTGACTCTAGATAACCTCTGGGCGATTGCACGTCACTGTGACGGCGACTATCCATTTGAATGTCTGCCCTATCAACTTTCGATGTTCTTTTTTGCACCTACCATGGTGATCACGGGTAACGGGGAATCAGGGTTCGATGCCGGAGAGGGAGCTTGAGAAAGGGATACCACATCCAAGGGAGGTCAATGGCTAAAATCTGATTGGCTGTTGTTGCCTTGCCCCTTTTTTTTTCCTAATTGTGAAACACCCAGAGAGGGTGGGTCAAGTTATTAAAGCTCAAGCATCCAAGGAAGGCAGGAGGCGCGCAGAAATTACCCACTCCCGACTCGGGGAGGTAGTGACCATAAATAACAATACAGCACTCCTAAGCGGCCCTTTTATTGGAATTGAGTACACTTTCCGTTAGCGAGGATCTATTGGAGGGCAAGTCTGGTGCCAGCAGCCAACTTGCTCCCGGCCTCCACAACGTTCACCCAGTGTGCCTTCATAGTAAGGATTGTGTTGACCAGAATCTTGGCTCATGAGACTGGACTTGTAGGTGAGGGCCTTGTTGATTCTAGATAACTTCTAGGTGATTGCACGTTCCCTTGACGGCGACGATCCATTTGGATGTCTGCCCTATCAACTTTGGAGCAATATTTCAACAAGGACCTTCTGGTATAGCACCGTTTTGCTTGTCCTCTTGTCCTTTGCGGGCCTTCAGGTGAGCTGACCCTGTAAAAGATTGTAGGTGAAGGCCTGCAGGTGAGCTAACCCTGTAAAACATTATATGCGAGGGCCTGCAGGTGAGCTGGCCATGTAAAACATTATATGCAAGGGCCTGCAGGTGAGCTGAACCTGTAAAAAATAATATGCGAGGGCATATATGCAAGGGCATTATATGCAACGAATAAGCATGTTGATATGATGGAAGAGGAGGATGAGAAAAGGAAGATTTAACCATATACACATAAAGGAGGGCCTCATTCACATTGTGGTACAATAGTTCAGGTAGTGGGACTCCTACACTCATAAAGCCCATGCATTAAGTGAAAGGGCTGCCAAAAATCAAAAGGAACCGGCACTACAATACACCCTTTATTACACATAAAGGAGGGCATCATACACACCTTTGGGGCTTGCTGATCTGACCATCCAAAACATGAGGGGCGAGGTCCTGCTGCTGAGCTGACCCTCTAAAACATTAGGGGCGAGGGCCTGCTGGTGAGCTGATGCTCTAAAACATTATATGTGAGTGCATGCTGTTCAAATGACGCTCTAAAACATTATATGTGAGTGCATGCTGTACAGCTAACGCTCTAAAACATTATTTTCAAGTGCATGTTGTTCAGCTGACGCTCTAAAACATTATTTACGAGTGCATGCTGTTCAGCTGACGGTCTAAAATATTATATGCGAGTGCCTGCAGGTGAGCTGACGCTCTAAAACATTATATACGAGTGCCTGCAGGTGAGCTGACGCTCTAAAACATTATATGTGAGTGCATGCTGTTCAGCTGACCCCATAGAAAAATTTGAGTTGAGGGCTTGCAGTTGAGCTGACCTTATAAAAAAAATTTGCGCTGAGGGCCTGCAGTTGAGCTGACCCTATTAAAAAAATTTGAGTGGAGGGAATATATACAATCTGGATGAGGAGGAGAGAACAAGATTCAACCATATACTCTTTTTTTGTGGTGGAAAAGGTGCATGGGAATACACTACAGTAGATTGAGTACATTATAAATGATAGATTGAAATTGCTTTTATGTTCATCATCAGCTCAGCTCTCCTTTGGTGGAGTTGAGAAATCAGGGGCAATCCAGGCCTTGTTCATTTTTATCTGAGTCAAGCTGTCAGCATTGCCAGTGGACAAGCGGATACGCTTATCTGTTATAATGCCACCAGCAGCACTACATACACGCTCAGACAAAACGCTGGCGGCAGGGCAGGCCAGCACCTCCAAGGCGTAGAGCGCAAGTTTGTGCCACGTGTCAAGCTTGGACATCCAGTAGTTGTAAGACACTGAGGGATCATTTAGGACGCTGACACGGTCTGCTATGTATTCCTTCACCATCTTCCAAAACTTTTCCCTCCTTGTACCACTAGGCCGCGCTTCAGGTTGAGATTGCTGGCGGGATGTCATGAAAGTGTCCCATGCCTTGGAGAGTGTTGCCCTGCCTTTGTTGGAACTGCTGTGTGTTCCCCTTGTCTCCCTTCCTCAGTTGCCTAGGGAAGTACGGACACTGCCGGCTGCGTTGTCAGATGAATAATTTTGTAGCAATCTCTCAACAAGTACCTTCTGGTATTGCACCTTTTTACTCGTCCTCTCCACCACAAGAATGAGAGATGAGAAGTTCTCTTTGTAGCGGGGGTTGAGAAGGTTGAACAACTAGTAATCCGTGTTGTCTAAAATGCGTATAACGCGAGGGTCGCTGGAAAGGCAGCCTAACATGAAGTCAGCCATGTGTGCCAGAGTTCCAACAGGCAAGACATCGATGTCGACATCAGAATGACTCTCCATCTCCTCATTCTCCTCCTCCTCCTCTTCTTCTGCCCATCCACGCTGAACAGATGAAATTAAAGTTCCATGGGTACTACCCTCTGTAGCAGAGGCAACTGTCTCCAGCTCCTCCTCCTCCTCTTCTTCATGGTCCAATTCGCACTGAGAAGACGAACTGAGGGTGGTCTGGCTACCACCCTGTGTAATATCCTCCCCCATTTCCTCGTCTGCCACATTCAGAGCATTGTTCTTAGGCCTCTTGCACACGAACGTGTGCGCCCTGTGGCCGTGCATGGGATGTGTGTCAGGTTGCCAAGCTCCAAAGCCGCCACCAATTTACAGCCATTGTCAGACACAACCATGCCTGGTTGTAGGTTGAGTGGCGAGAGCCACAGCTCGGTCTGGTCCCTTATACCCTGCCACAGCTCTGCGGCGGTGTGCTGTTTGTCCCCTAAACAGATCAACTTCAGCACGACCTGTTGACGCTTACCCACAGCAGTGCTACACTGCTTCCAGCTAGCGACTGATTGCTGACTGCTGCTGGATGTGGAAGTGGCAGAGATCCTGAACGTAGGGCCCGCAATCCTGGGCGTGGGTAGCACCTGTGCCATCCAAGGATACGACTCACTCCCGGCCTCCACAACATTCACCCAGTGTGCGGTCAGGGAAATGTAGCGTCCCTGGCCACCAGCATTTGTCCATGTGTCTGTGGTTAAGTGGACCTTCCCAGTAACTGCGTTGGTCAGGGCACAGGTGATGTTCTGGGACACATGCTGGTGTAAGGCGGGCATGGCACACCGTAAAAAAATAGCGGCGACTAGGGACTGCGTACCGAGGGACAGCCGCTGACATCAGGCTACAGAAGGCTAAGTGTCCACAAGCCTAAATGGCAACATTTCAAGGGCCAGTAATTTGGAAAGTTGCACATTTAGTGCTATTGCCTGTGGGTGGGTCGATATTTGCGCTTGCGTTCAAATGACTGTGTTATGGACATTTGGACGCTGCGCTGGGACAGGGAAGTGGATGTTGTTGCTGATAGTTCATGTGAAGGTCCAGGTGTAGGGCGAGGGGCATCCGGGCCTGATCCTTCGACAGGGGATTGGCCAGCAGTGCACAACACAGGCGAAGAGGAGGAGTGGTGTGACCCGCAGACCCAGATTGTGGACTCAGGTGTTCGGCCCACTTATTAGGGTGCTTGGATGCCATGTGGTGGATAAGGCTGGTGGTGGTGAGGTTGCTAGTGTTCACACACCGGCTCATTTTGGTACGGCACAGGTTGCAAACTACCACTCTTTTGTCGTCTGCACTTTCCTCAAAAAAGCGCCATACTGCGGAACATCTACCCCTTGGCAAGGTAGATTTACGCATGGGGGTGCTCGGTGTAACAATTGTGGGCCTGTTTGGTGTGGGCCAACTTCTGCCTTTTGCAACCCCACTGCCTCTTCCATCCTGTTGCGGTGCTGTGGATCACTTCCCCTCTGTACTGCTGTCCTTGCTCGGCTTTTCACTTTCACATTTTGGGTCAGTGACCTCATCGTCAACCACCTCCTCTTCCACTTCCTCACTCTGCTCATTCTCCTGACTTGACCTAACCACAACCTCAGTGATTGAAACCACCATCATCTTCTTCAGACTGTGAAGGCTCAAGAGGATGGGAATCAGGGCACAATTTCTCCGGTCCCTCTTCAAGCGTGCTGGGCACGATGGCCAAATGTAATAGTGGCACTGGAAAGAGCTCCTCGGAATATCCGAGTGTGGTATCACTCGTTTGGCAAGCCTCTCCATGGTGGGAGGAAAGATGATCAGAGTGAGGTTTCAGTTGACCAGACTCTTGGCTACAGAGACTGGACTTTGTGGAAGAGACTGGAAGCATTATCTTCAGCAATCCAACCAGCCAACTGTTCCCACTGGTCCGACTTAGACAGTGTTGTCCTGCGCCACCCAGCTAAGTTGGACATGAAGCTGGGTACGGTGGATGTATTTTTTTTCTGGTGCACTGATAGCAGGCACAGTTTCATTGCGCCCAGGGCTACGGCCTCTGCGTGCACCATCAGCATCACACCCACTTCCCCGTCCTTTAGTGCTCACCTTCTTCATATTAATAGCTTTGTCACTTTATGTGGCGCAGAGTGTTTTACAGTCTGCTAAAGACACCGTTTTCGGATGCAGGACAATATATGTCACAGAAAGCCACACACTATGGACACTAGATTAGGCCCAGATTAGTTCAATTTGCCCTAAAGAAACTGTTTTCACATGGTGTACTGTATATGAAAGAAAAACAAATGAACCAGCACCTAAAGTGACAGCATGCCTACAAGTAACAGCACACTGCTAGTCAATTGCACAAAGATATAAGCAAATACTGGATGAAAAATAAGCTGCTTGGTGGCCATACTTACTGCAAGGGCAGTTAGAAGCTCTTTGCGCATATAATTGATCAAAAATATGTTGGGCCCATCTACCGAATGACAAGGTGGCTTCTGATCAGATGGGGCCTAGTCTAACATGCCTCTCCTGGGCTTACAGCCTACAATCTGGGCAAAGTAGCACCCAGCTATATCCTACACATGCCTCTTCTAGGCTATCAGCCTGCAATAATCATATTTTTGATCAATTATATGCGCAAAGAGCTTCTAACTGCCCTTGAAGTAAGTATGGCCACCAAGCAGCTTATTTTTCATTCAGTATTTGCTTATATCTTTGTGCAATTGACTAGCAGTGTGCTGTTACTTATAGTTATACTAATCCCATTGTGTTTCAGCCAAGGTAGCGGGCACCTGCGTTCTCAAATTTACTTACTATGGAGGTGCTGGTTCGTTTGTTTTTCTTTCCTATTGTCACTGCCACTGGGGGGTGGCGCCCCCTGTTGGTGAGTTTTGAACCGTGCACCACCGGCCATTTACCATGTGCTTTTAATTAGCTTGCTGCTTTTCCAAGGCTGCTAGTTCAAGTGCTGCTGTAGAAGTGCATTGGAGATATTCAGGAGACTAACAGTCTAACTCAGAGTTTTTCCACTGTAGCAGATCTTCAGTGGTGTTTCTGGTGAACACTCAGACACTGTGTTTCAAGAGGCTGCTAGTTCAAGTGCTGCTGTAGAAGTGCATTGGAGATATTCAGGAGATACTCAGGAGGTAATCTGGAGGTGGATACAATCTAAACAAGTAAGATTTGTTTGTTTAAAATCTTTCCCCTTTTTACAATGGCAGATCTGGTTCTGTGCAGGAATTGTTGTGCTTTTATTTCAGGTTCCACTCTTCAAAGGTTTGGATACTGTCTGATCTGTAGACAGCTCTCCATAATGCAGCAGGAAATTACCTTTTTGAAATATGAGATTTTTAAATTAACCACTAAACAAACTCAGGCTGAGAACATTGCAATGCCACTGCCACAGAGGCCCCCTAGAAATGGAAGATGGGTTACTGTAGGTTCAGGTAGACTGAGAGTTGTGGATAGAAGGCATGTCCCACAGTCTGTGGCTCTCCATAATACATTTGCAGCACTTTCAGAGTGCAAGAGCAACATGGAGGATGGCTCAAGCACAGTGGGTGAGAAACAATCATCTCCCATGCCTAAAGTATGTAAGACTGCAGCCAAAGACAAAATGGAGAAGGTGAGGATTGATAGTAAGCAGCTGTTGGTGGGCGATTCCATCATAAGAGGTGTGAAGTTTGAGGAGAATGGTGTTGTGAGATGTCTCCCTGGTGCTACCACTAGCAGGGATAGACGACGGATCCTAAATATAGTTAGGCAAGCAAAGTAGGAAAGGGAAGTGGATGTTATTCTCCATCTTGGGACAAACGATCTGGCTTGCAATGAGGTTTCAAAGGTGAAAGAAGCTTTTCATACACTTGGAAAGGATATACGGGAGGTTGCATCAACTGTTTCATTCTCTGCAGTTTTGCCTGTGCATAACCTTCAGCATGACAGGAAGATGCGCATTAAGGAATTCAATGTATGGCTTGGTGAATGGTGTCTGAACCAAGGGTTTGGCTTTGTGTCTCATGATAGCTCTTGTTGGAATGGAAAAGAACTGTACAAGAAAGATGGTTTGCATCTTTCTCTCAAGGGAACGAATGTCCTCGATGAACAGTTCCAAGTATTTGCTAAGAAGCATTTAAACTAGGAAAGGGGGGCAAAAGAGTGATAATCCAGCAGTCCGACTGCCCCCCGGAACAATGCCAGAAGAGGCCAGTAGCACAAAGGTTAAGAAATGACAAGCTCAGAGTCTTGTCTACAAATGCTCGCAGTCTAGGGAATAAGATCAATGAGCTTGAGGCTATAATGGCATCTGAGAATATAGATGTAGTGGCTGTTACTGAGACGTGGTTCAAGGGGAGTAATGACTGGGATATATCAATACCAGGGTTCTCTCTATACAGAAAAGACAGAGAAGGCAAGAAGGGGGGAGGGGTGGCCCTGTATGAGAAAGATAGCATAAAATCGAATTTGATACAAGTTAGCGAGAACAATTTAGAGTCAGTTTGGGTTACCTTGCAGCTTGATAATCATAAGGTAACTCGTGTAGGTGTTATATATAGACCACCTACCCAAGTCAAAGAATTAGATGATCTACTAGTTGAGGAAATAGCTAAAATGACATTGAAGGGGGAAGTTATCATTATGGGAGACTTCAATCTTCCAGATGTAAACTGGAAAACCAAAATAGCTAGTTCTGCCAAGAGTACAGATATTCTAAATTCCCTACTGGGATTATCTCTACAGCAAGTAGGAAGGAGGCCATTTTAGATTTAGTATTCACAAATGGGAATTTGGTATCTGATTTTACTGTAGGGGAAAGCTTGGGATCTAGTGATCACCAGTCAGTGTGGTTTACTATAAGTACAGTGACTGAGTCGCACCACACAAAAACAAAAGTTTTAGATTTTAGAAAAACTTACTTTTCTAAAATTAGATTAGTGGTATACGAGTCCCTATCAGACTGGAACAGTTTCATTGGAGTCCAGGAAAAATGGGACTACTTAAAAGTGGCACTATTGAAGGCAATAGAAGATTGCATTAGGCTTGTCAGTAAAAGCAAAAAAAGGAAGAGACCACTGTGGTACTCAGCAGAAGTGGCCAAAATCATTAAAAACAAAAAGATAGCATTTAGGAATTATAAAAAAAAAAAAACGAGGATGACAGACAAATTTATAAGATTAGGCAGAGAGAGGCCAAACAAGTTAAAAGAGCTTCTAAAGCACAGGCAGAAGAGAAATTAGCTCAGTCAGGGAAAAAAGGCGATAAGGCATTCTTCAGATACATAAATGAAAAAAGGAAACTAAAACAAGGAATTACCAAATTAAAAACTAAAGAAGGAAGGTATATGGAAGAAGATAAAGAACTAGCTGACTGCCTCAATGAATACTTCTGTTCAGTTTTTACAAAGGAAAATGAAGGAGAAGGACCTCAGTTGGCAAAGAAGACTAATGAATCTTTTGACGCATGTGTCTTTACAGAGGAAGAGGTTCTAAGTCAACTGTCTAAAATTAATACAAATAAGTCACAGGGGCCTGATGGGATACACCCAAAGCTATTAAAAGAGCTCAGCGGTGAACTAGCAAAACCATTAACAGATTTATTTAACCAATCACTGGCAACAGGAGTCGTCCCAGAAGATTGGAAATTAGCAAATGTTGTGCCCATTCACAAGAAAGGTAGTAGGGAGGCAACTATAGGCCAGTAAGCCTGACATCAATAGTGGGGAAATTAATGGAAACCATACTTAAGGAGAGGATTGAGGAACATCTAAAATCCCATGGATTGAAAGATGAAAAACAGCATGGGTTTACTTCAGGGAGATCATGTCAAACTAATCTTATTGATTTTTTTGATTGGGTGACTAAAATAATAGATGGAGGAGGTGCAGTAGACATCGCTTATCTAGACTTTAGTAAGGCTTTTGATACTGTCCCACATAGAAGGCTTATCAATAAAGTGCAGTCATTGGGCTTGGACTCCCATATTGTTGAATGGATTAGGCAGTGGCTGAGGGATAGGCAACAGAGGGTTGTAGTCAATGCAGTATATTCAGACCAAGGTCTTGTTACCAGTGGGGTACCTCAGGGATCTGATTTGGGACCCATATTGTTTAATATCTTTGTCAGCGAAATTGCAGAAGGCCTCAATGGTAAGGTGTGTCTTTTTGCTGATGACACAAAGATTTGTAACAGGGTTGATGTTCCCGAAGGAATACACCAAATGGAAAAGGACTTAGGAAAACTAGAGGAATGGTCAAAAATCTGGCAACTAAAATTTAATGTTGATAAGTGCAAGATAATGCACCTGGGACGTAAAAACCCAAGAGCAGAATATAAAATCAGTGATACAGTCCTAACCTCAGTATCTGAGGAAAGGGATTTAGGGATCATTATTTCAGAAGACTTAAAGGTAGGCAGACAATGTCACAGAGCAGCAGGAAATGCTAGCAGAATGCTTGGGTGTATAGCAAGAGGAATTACCAGTAGAAAGAGGGAGGTGCTTATGCCGCTCTACAGAGCACTAGTGAGACCTCATTTGGAGTATTGTGCTCAGTACTGGAGACCATATCTCCAGAAGGATATTGATTAGGGATGAGCGAACCCGAACTGTATAGTTCGGGTTCGTACCGAATTTTGGGGTGTCCGTGACACGGACCCGAACCCGAACATTTTCGTAAAAGCCCTGGTTCGGGTTCGGTGTTCGGCTCTTTCTTGCGCTTTTTGAAAGGCTGCAAAGCAGCCAATCAACAAGCGTCATACTACTTGCCCCAAGAGGCCATCACAGCCATGCCTACTATTGGCATGGCTGTGATTGGCCAGTGCAGCATATGACCCAGCCTCTATTTAAGCTGGAGTCACGTAGCGCCGCACGTCACTCTGCTATGATCAGTATATAGAGAGGTTGCAGCTGCGACGTTAGGGCGAGATTAGGCAGATTAACTCCTCCAAAAGACTTCATTCTGTGATCGATCTGCAGCTGTGGATCATTGAAGTGCTATTATTGACTTGCTCACTTTTTTGAGGCTGCCCAGAGCGTTTTTAGATCACTTTTTTTCTGGGGTGATCGGCAGGCCACTTTGTGACTTGTGGTGCGCCAGCACAAGCTATCACCAAGTGTATTTAACCATCGATAGTGTGGTTATTTTGTGCTATATCCTACATCAGCTGCAGGCTGAGCCTGTGTCACCGAAGTGCATTTAACCATCAACAGTCTGGTTATTTTTTGGCCATATACTACATCAGCTGCAGGCTGAGCCTGTGTCACCGAAGTGCATTTAACCATCGACAGTCTGATTATTTTTTGGCCATATACTACATCTGGTGCAGGCTGAGCCTGTGTCACCCAAGTGCATTTAACCATCAACAGTGTGGTTATTTTTTGGCCATATATTACATCAGGGGCAAGTTGAGCCTGTCACCCAGCGCCTAAAAAATAGACCTGACATTTCTATTCAACCAAATCTGTACTGTTTTAGCTGGTCAAGTTATTTGTAGTGACCGTAAAAGCACACTTTTTTTTCTGGGTTGAAAAACCATTCCCAAATTTGCCATTCTCAAAATAACTAGTTTCTGGTATTTGAGGCCTACTTGAAATCTATCCCAAAAAGAATATCTTACATTGAAGCTAGTGATAGTGTCATTCAGAAAAACCTAAGACACACGCTAGCGTGCTGATAGAAATCTGATTCTGTGATTAAACCTATACCTGTCACACAGCGCAAAAAAAAACAGGCCTCACATCTCTATTTAACCAAATCTCTACTGTTTTAGCTGGTCAAGTTATTTGTAGTGACCGTAAAAGCACACTTTTTTTTCTGGGTTTAAAAACCATTCCCAAATTTGCCATTCTCAAAATAACTAGTTTCTGGTATTTGAGGACTACTTGAAATCTATCCCAAAAAGAATATCTTACATTGAAGCTAGTGATAGTGTCATTCAGAAAAACCTAAGACACACGCTAGCGTGCTGATAGAAATCTGATTCTGTGATTAAACCTATACCTGTCACACAGCGCAAAAAAAAACAGGCCTCACATCTCTATTTAACCAAATCTCTACTGTTTTAGCTGGTCAAGTTATTTGTAGTGACCGTAAAAGCACACTTTTTTTTCTGGGTTGAAAAACCATTCCCAAATTTGCCATTCTCAAAATAACTAGTTTCTGGTATTTGAGGCCTACTTGAAATCTATCCCAAAAAGAATATCTTACATTGAAGCTAGTGATAGTGTCATTCAGAAAAACCTAAGACACACGCTAGCGTGCTGATATTAATCTGATTCTGTGATTAAACCTATACCTGTCACACAGCGCAAAAAAAACAGGCCTCACATCTCTATTTAACCAAATCTGTACTGTTTTAGCTGGTCAAGTTATTTGTAGTGACCGTAAAAGCACACTTTTTTTTCTGGGTTGAAAAACCATTCCCAAATTTGCCATTCTCAAAATAACTAGTTTCTGGTATTTGAGGCCTACTTGAAATCTATCCCAAAAAGAATATCTTACATTGAAGCTAGTGATAGTGTCATTCAGAAAAACCTAAGACACACGCTAGCGTGCTGATAGAAATCTGATTCTGTGATTAAACCTATACCTGTCACACAGCGCAAAAAAAAAACAGGCCTCACATCTCTATTTAACCAAATCTCTACTGTTTTAGCTGGTCAAGTTATTTGTAGTGACCATAAAAGCACACTTTTTTTTCTGGGTTGAAAAACCATTCCCAAATTTGTCATTCACAAAAAAACTAGTTTCTGGTATTTGAGGCCTACTTGAAATCTATCCCAAAAAGAATATCTTACATTGAAGCTAGTGATAGTGTCATTCAGAAAAACCTAAGACACACGCTAGCGTGCTGATATTAATCTGATTCTGTGATTAAACCTATACCTGTCACACAGCACAAAAAAAAACAGGCCTCACATCTCTATTTAACCAAATCTGTACTGTTTTAGCTGGTCAAGTTATTTGTAGTGACCCTAAAAGCACACTTTTTTTTCTGGGTTGAAAAACCATTCCCAAATTTGCCATTCTCAAAATAACTAGTTTCTGGTATTTGAGGCCTACTTGAAATCTATCCCAAAAAGAATATCTTACATTGAAGCTAGTGATAGTGTCATTCAGAAAAACCTAAGACACACGCTAGCGTGCTGATAGAAATCTGATTCTGTGATTAAACCTATACCTGTCACACAGCGCAAAAAAAAACAGGCCTCACATCTCTATTTAACCAAATCTGTACTGTTTTAGCTGGTCAAGTTATTTGTAGTGACCGTAAAAGCACACTTTTTTTTCTGGGTTGAAAAACCATTCCCAAATTTGCCATTCTCAAAATAACTAGTTTCTGGTATTTGAGGCCTACTTGAAATCTATCCCAAAAATAATATCTTACATTGAAGCTAGTGATAGTGTCATTCAGAAAAACCTAAGACACACGCTAGCGTGCTGATATTAATCTGATTCTGTGATTAAACCTATACCTGTCACACAGCACAAAAAAAAACAGGCCTCACATCTCTATTTAACCAAATCTGTACTGTTTTAGCTGGTCAAGTTATTTGTAGTGACCCTAAAAGCACACTTTTTTTTCTGGGTTGAAAAACCATTCCCAAATTTGCCATTCTCAAAATAACTAGTTTCTGGTATTTGAGGCCTACTTGAAATCTATCCCAAAAAGAATATCTTACATTGAAGCTAGTGATAGTGTCATTCAGAAAAACCTAAGACACACGCTAGCGTGCTGATAGAAATCTGATTCTGTGATTAAACCTATACCTGTCACACAGCGCAAAAAAAAACAGGCCTCACATCTCTATTTAACCAAATCTCTACTGTTTTAGCTGGTCAAGTTATTTGTAGTGACCGTAAAAGCACACTTTTTTTCTGGGTTGAAAAACCATTCCCAAATTTGCCATTCTCAAAATAACTAGTTTCTGGTATTTGAGGCCTACTTGAAATCTATCCCAAAAATAATATCTTACATTGAAGCTAGTGATAGTGTCATTCAGAAAAACCTAAGACACACGCTAGCGTGCTGATAGAAATCTGATTCTGTGATTAAACCTATACCTATCACACAGCGCAAAAAAAAACAGGCCTCACATCTCTATTTAACCAAATCTGTACTGTTTTAGCTGGTCAAGTTATTTGTAGTGACCGTAAAAGCACACTTTTTTTTCTGGGTTGAAAAACCATTCCCAAATTTGCCATTCTCAAAATTGTGGTGAACGGGAACAATGAGGAAAACATCTAATAAGGGACGCGGACGTGGACATGGTCGTGGTGGTGTTAGTGGACTATCTGGTGCTGGGAGAGGACGTGGCCGTTCTGCCACAGCCACACGTCCTAGTGAACCAACTACCTCAGGTCCCAGTAGCCAGCAGAATTTACAGCGATATTTGGTGGGGCCCAATGCCGTTCTAAGGATGGTAAGGCCTGAGCAGGTGCAGTCATTAGTCAATTGGGTGGCCGACAGTGGATCCAGCACGTTCACATTATGTCCCACCCAGTCTTCTGCAGAAAGCGCACAGATGGCGCATGAATACCAAGCCCATCGGTCTGTCACATCACCCCCATGCATATCAGGGAAACTGTCTGAGCCTCAAGTTATGCAGCAGTCTCTTATGCTGTTTGAAGACTCTGCTGCCAGGGTTTCCCAAGGGCATCCACCTAGCCCTTCCCCAGGGGTTGAAGAGATAGAATGCACTAACGCACAACCACTCATTTTTCCTGATGATGAGGACATGGGAATACCACCTCAGCACGTCTCTGATGATGACGAAACACAGGTGCCAACTGCTGCGTCTTTCTGCAGTGTGCAGACTGAACAGGAGGTCAGGGATCAAGACTGGGTGGAAGACGATGCAGGGGACGATGAGGTCCTAGACCCCACATGGAATGAAGGTCGTGCGACTGACTTTCACAGTTCGGAGGAAGAGGCAGTGGTGAGACCGAGCCAACAGCGTAGCAAAAGAGGGAGCAGTGGGCAAAATCAGAACACCCGCCGCCAAGAGACTCCGCCTGCTACTGACCGCCGCCATCTGGGACCGAGCACCCCAAAGGCAGCTTCAAGGAGTTCCCTGGCATGGTACTTCTTCAAACAATGTGCTGACGACAAGACCCGAGTGGTTTGCACGCTGTGCCATCAGAGCCTGAAGCGAGGCATTAACGTTCTGAACCTTAGCACAACCTGCATGACCAGGCACCTGCATGCAAAGCATGAACTGCAGTGGAGTAAACACCTTAAAAACAAAGAAGTCACTCAGGCTCCCCCTGCTACCTCTTCTGCTGCTGCTGCCTCGGCCTCTTCTGCTGCTGCCGCCGCCTCGGCCTCTTCCTCCGCCTCTGGAGGAACGTTGGCACCTGCCGCCCAGCAAACATGGGATGTACCACCAACACCACCACCTGCGTCACCAAGCATCTCAACCATGTCACACGGCAGCGTTCAGCTCTCCATCTCACAAACATTTGAGAGAAAGCGTAAATTCCCACCTAGCCACCCTCGATCCCTGGCCCTGAATGCCAGCATTTCTAAACTACTGGCCTATGAAATGCTGTCATTTAGGCGGGTGGACACACACAGCTTCAAACAGCTCATGTCACTTGCTGTCCCACAGTATATTGTTCCCAGCCGCCACTACTTCTCCAAGAGAGCTGTGCCTTCCCTGCACAAACAAGTGTCCGATAAAATCAAGTGTGCACTGCGCAACGCCATCTGTGGCAAGGTCCACCTAACCACAGATACGTGGACCAGTAAGCACGGCCAGGGACGCTATATCTCCCTAACTGCACACTGGGTAAATGTAGTGGCGGCTGGGCCCCAGGCGGAGAGCTGTTTGGCGCACGTCCTTCCGCCGCCAAGGATCGCAGGGCAACATTCTTTGCCTCCTGTCTCCTCCTCCTCCTACTCAGCTTCCTCCTCCTCTTCTTCCACCTGCTCATCCAGTCAGCCACACACCTTCACCACCAACTTCAGCACAGCACGGGGTAAACGTCAGCAGGCCATTCTGAAACTCATATGTTTGGGGGACAGGCCCCACACCGCACAGGAGTTGTGGCGGGGTATAGAACAACAGACCGACGAGTGGTTGCTGCCGGTGAGCCTCAAGCCCGGCCTGGTGGTGTGCGATAATGGGCGAAATCTCGTTGCAGCTCTGGGACTAGCCAGTTTGACGCACATCCCTTGCCTGGCGCATGTGCTGAATTTGGTGGTGCAGAAGTTCATTCGCAACTACCCCGACATGTCAGAGCTGCTGCATAAAGTGCGGGCCGTCTGTTCGCGCTTCCGGCGTTCACACCCTGCCGCTGCTCGCCTGTCTGCGCTACAGCGTAACTTCGGCCTTCCCGCTCACCGCCTCATATGCGACGTACCCACCAGGTGGAACTCCACCTTGCATATGCTGGACAGACTGTGCGAGCAGCAGCAGGCCATAGTGGAGTTTCAGCTGCAGCACGCACGGGTCAGTCGCACTGCAGATCAGACACACTTCACCACCAATGACTGGGCCTCCATGCGAGACCTGTGTGCCCTGTTGCGCTGTTTCGAGTACTCCACCAACATGGCCAGTGGCGATGACGCCGTTATCAGCGTTACAATACCACTTCTATGTCTCCTTGAGAAAACACTTAGGGCGATGATGGAAGAGGAGGTGGCCCAGGAGGAAGAGGAGGAAGAGGGGTCATTTTTAGCACTTTCAGGCCAGTCTCTTCAAAGTGACTCAGAGGGAGGTTTTTTGCAACACCAGAGGCCAGGTACAAATGTGGCCAGACAGGGCCCACTACTGGAGGACGAGGAGGACGAGGTTGAGGAGGAGGTGGAGGAGGATGAGGATGAAGCATGTTCACAGCGGGGTGGCACCCAAAGCAGCTTGGGCCCATCACTGGTGCGTGGCTGGGGGGAAACACAGGACGATGACGATACGCCTCCCACAGAGGACAGCTTGTCCTTACCTCTGGGCAGCCTGGCACACATGAGCGACTACATGCTGCAGTGCCTGCGCAACGACAGCAGAGTTGCCCACATTTTAACGTGTGCGGAATACTGGGTTGCCACCCTGCTGGATCCCCGGTACAAAGACAATGTGCCCACCTTACTTCCTACACTGGAGCGTGATAGGAAGATGCGCGAGTACAAGCGCACGTTGGTAGACGCGCTACTGAGAGCATTCCCAAATGTCACAGGGGAACCAGTGGAAGCCCAAGGCGAAGGCAGAGGAGGAGCAAGAGGTCGCCAACGCAGCTGTGTCACGGCCAGCTCCTCTGAGGGCAGGGTTAGCATGGCAGAGATGTGGAAAAGTTTTGTCATCACGCCACAGCTAACTGCACCACCACCTGATACGGAACTTGTTAGCAGGAGGGAACATTTCACTAACATGGTGGAACAGTACCTGTGCACACCCCTCCACGTACTGACTGATGGTTCGGCCCCATTCAACCCCATTCCAAATTGTCCACGTGGCCAGAGCTAGCCTTTTATGCCTTGGAGGTGCTGGCCTGCCCGGCGGCCAGCGTTTTGTCTGAGCGTGTATTCAGCACGGCAGGGGGCGTCATTACAGACAAACGCAGCCGCCTGTCTACAGCCAATGTGGACAAGCTGACGTTCATAAAAATGAACCAGGCATGGATCCCACAGGACCTGTCCATCCCTTGTGCAGATTAGATATTAACTACCTCCCCTTAACAATATATTATTCTACTCCAGGGCACTTCCTCATTCAATACTATTTTTAATTTCATTTTACCATTATATTGCGGGACAACCCAAAGTTGAATGAACCTCTCCTCTGTCTGGGTGCCGGGGCCTAAATGTGTGACAGTGGCCTGTTCCAGTGGTGGGTGACGTGAAGCCTGATTCTCTGCTATGACATGAAGACAGATTCTGCGCTGACATAAGGCCAGATTCTCTGTTACGGGACCTCTCTCCTCTGCCTGGGTGCCTGGGCCTAAATGTGTGACAGTGGCCTGTTCCAGTGGTGGGTGACGTGAAGCCTGATTCTCTGCTATGACATGAAGACAGATTCTGCGCTTACATAAGGCCAGATTCTCTGTTACGGGACCTCTCTCCTCTGCCTGGGTGCCTGGGCCTAAATGTGTGACAGTGGCCTGTTCCAGTGGTGGTTGACGTGAAGCCTGATTCTCTGCTATGACATGAAGACAGATTCTGTGCTGACATAAGGCCAGATTCTCTGTTACGGGACCTCTCTCCTCTGCCTGGGTGCCTGGGCCTAAATGTGTGACAGTGGCCTGTTCCAGTGGTGGGTGACGTGAAGCCTGATTCTCTGCTATGACATGAATACAGATTCTGCGCTGACATAAGGCCAGATTCTCTGTTACGGGACCTCTCTCCTCTGCCTGGGTGCCTGGGCCTAAATGTGTGACAGTGGCCTGTTCCAATGGTGGGTGACGTGAAGCCTGATTCTCTGCTATGACATGAAGACAGATTCTGCGCTGACATAAGGCCAGATTCTCTGTTACGGGACCGCTCTCCTCTGTCTGGGTGCCGGGGCCTAAATGTGTGACAGTGGCCTGTTCCAGTGGTGGGTGACGTGAAGCCTGATTCTCTGCTATGACATGAAGACTGATTCTGCGCTGACATGAAGCCAGATTCTCTGCTATGGCATGAAGAGACTGATTCTCTGCTGACATGAAGCCAGATTCTTTGCTATGGCATGAAGAGACTGATTCTCTGCTGACGTGAAGCCAGATTCTCTGCTATGGGACCTCTGTCCAATTGATATTGGTTCATTTTTATTTTTTTAATTTTTATTTTAATTCATTTCCCTATCCACATTTGTTTGCAGGGGATTTACCTACATGTTGCTGCCTTTTGCAGCCCTCTAGCTCTTTCCTGGGCTGTTTTACAGCCTTTTTAGTGCCCAAAAGTTCGGGTCCCCATTGACTTCAATGGGGTTCGGGTTCGGGACGAAGTTCGGATCGGGTTCGGATCCCGAACCCGAACATTTCCGGGAAGTTCGGCCGAACTTCTCGAACCCGAACATCCAGGTGTTCGCTCAACTCTAATATTGATTCTTTGGAGAGAGTTCAGAGAAGAGCTACTAAACTGGTACATGGATTGCAGGATAAAACTTACCAGGAAAGATTAAAGGACCTTAACATGTATAGCTTAGAAGAAAGACGAGACAGAGGGGATATGATAGAAACTTTTAAATACATAAAGGGAATCAACAAGGTAAAAGAGGAGAGAATATTTAAAAGAAGAAAAACTGCTACAAGAGGACATAGTTTTAAATTAGAGGGGCAAAGGTTTAAAAGTAATATCAGGAAGTATTACTTTACTGAGAGAGTAGTGGATGCATGGAATAGCCTTCCTGCAGAAGTGGCAGCTGCAAATACAGTGGAGGAGTTTAAGCATGCATGGGATAGGCATAAGGCCATCCTTCATATAAGATAAAGCCAGGGGCTATCCATAGTATTTAGTATATTGGGCAGACTAGATGGGCCAAATGGTTCTTATCTGCCGACACATTCTATGTTTCTATGTTTCTAATTAGAAAGATTATATAGCTGTTTTCTGCTTTGCCCATATTGCAAGCTGATAGCCTAGAAGAGGCATGTGTAGGATATAGCTGGGTGCTACTTTGCCCAGATTGTAGGCTGTAAGCCCAGGAGAGGCATGTTAGACTAGGCCCCATCTGATGAGAAGCCACCTTGTCGTTCAGTAGATAGGCTCAACATATTTTTGATCAATTATATGCGCAAAGAGCTTCTAACTGCCCTTGCAGTAAGTATGGCCACCAAGCAGCTTATTTTTCATTTGGTATTTGCTTATATTTTTGTGCAATTGACTAGCAGTGTGCTGTTACTTGTAGGCATACTGTATATGTCACAGAAAACAACACACTATGGACACTAGATTAGGCACAGATTATTTAAATTTACGCTAAAGAAGCAGTTTTCGGATGGAGTACTGTATATGTCACGGATGTGTATTACACGCACACACTACAGAGACAGTAGATGAAGAATGGCCCCTGATTATTTTAATTTATGCTAAAGAAACAGTTTTCGGATGGCGTACTGTATATGTCACAGAAAGCCACACACTATGGACACTAGATTAGGCCCAGATTAGTTAAATTTGCCCTAAAGAAACACTTTTCGGATGGCGTACTGCATATGTCACAGAAAACAACACACTATGGACACTAGATTAGGCCCAGATTATTTAAATTTACGCTAAAGAAAAGTTTTCGGATGGACTACTGTATATGTCACGGATGTGTATTAAACGCACACTATAGACAATAAATGTGGCGCTGATTATTTGAATTTATGCAAAAAGACACAGTCTGTGGATGATGTACAGTATATGTCACTAATAGGTATTAAAGAAAAATATCTTGCTGCTTTCAAACAAACACAATAGTCCTTAAAAGGACTTTGGGGTCTTTGAAAAACTTTTGGTAGTAAAAAGAGCTAATTTCTCTCCCTGCACTATCTGTCCCTTCCTCAGCACGGATGTCCCTGAGACTGATCAATTTAGCGCAGGTAAAAATATATTGCTGCTCTAAAACACACACAGTAGTCCTTAAAAGGACTTTTGGGTCTTTGAAAAGCTTTCTTAGAATAATAACTGTGAATTTTGCTCCCTACACTACCTTTCCCTTCCTACGCTCTGCTCTCCCTGACTATGACTGATCCGAGCACATGTCATCGGGTGCTATATAGCACCCGATGACGCGTTCCGGCCAGCCAATGACTAATGCTAGCAGCCAACATGGCTACTGGCATTACAGTGAGGGCAGTATTTACCTGCACGTTTATTGGCTGCCGCAAAACGTGCGGGAAGGAGACTCGAGCATGGCGCTCGAGCACATGCGGTATTCGGCCGAGCATGCTCGCTCATCACTAATGTTCATGTACTCTGTTTTAATCAAAATGCATAGATCCACTCTGCCATGGTCATGCTGACCTCTTTTGAGTGGGTGCCTATCGTTGGTGTTGCTAGGTTAAAATATTCGGGGCCTGGGCCCCTGATGTTTTGTCCCAGGCCCCGAATGTCCTGCCTGCCTGCAAGATACAACTGTATTGCCATCCTCAGGACGGCAATACAATTGAATCTAATGCAGTGGAAGATCTGAAGGACCTGTGGTGATATCACAGGTCATGTTACCAGTAAAACAGGCAGTGGTTGAGAAGGACCTGCGATGATGTCCCCCATCATGTGACCAGTGCAAGAGAGGACAGCAGTGAAGAGAAGAAGACCTGGGTTAAGAAGCTGTGGTGATTTCTGCTACATGAGAAGAGGTAAGTGAAGGGAGAGGCAGAGCAATGCTGGGAGTTGTGGTTATTTAACTGGGACTGTATGTTAGGGCTGAAGGGAGGGATAATATTTACATGGGACTGTATGTTGGAAATGGCTGTAGGAGGGACTGATGTTATTTACATAAGACTGTATGTTGCAAGGGGCTGTAGGAGGGAGTGATGTTATTTACATGGAACTGAATCTTGGAGGGGGATGGGGCAGGGTGATGTTATTTACATGGGACTGTATCTTGAATGCGGCTGTGGGAGGGGATGATGTTATTTACATGGGACTGTATGTTGGAGGCGGCTCTGGGAGGGAGTGATGTTATTTACATGGGACTGCATGTTGGAAGGGGCTGGGGAGGCAGTGATGTTATTTACATGGAACTGTATGTTGATGGCGGCTGTAGGAGGGACTGATGTTATTTACATAGGACTGTATGTTGATGGCGGCTGTTGGAGGCAGTGATGTTATTTACATGGGACTGAATGTCGGAGGGGGCTGGGGCAGGGTGATGTTATTTGCATGGGACTGTATCTTGAAGGCGGCTGTGGGAGGGGTGATGTTATTTACATGGGACTGTATATTGGAGGCGGCGCTGGGAGGGAGTGATGTTATTTACATGGGACTGCATGTTGGAAGAGGCTGGGGAGGCAGCGATGTTATTTACATGGGACTGTATGTTGATGGCGGTTGTAGGAGGGAGTGATGTTATTTACATGGGACTGAATGTTAAGGGGTGATGTTATTTACATGGGACTGTATGTTGAAGGTGGCTGGTGGGAGGGAATGATGTTATTTACATGCGACAGAATGTTGAGGGGGTGATGTTTACATGGGATTGCATGTTAGAGGTGGCTGGGGAGGGGGTCATGTTATTTACTTGGGACTGTGTGTTGAAGGTGGCTGGGGAGGAGGTGATGTTTTTTACATGGGACTGTATTTTGGAGGGGGCTGTAGAGAGAGAGAGAGAGGGATGTTATTTACAAGGGACTGTATATTGGAGGGGGCTGGATAGATGGTGTGATGTTATTTACATGGGACTCTATGGCAGAGGAAGGGAAATAGTGTTATTTACATGGGACTGTATGTTGGAGGGGCTAAAGGGAGGGGAGTGATGTTATTTACATAGGACTGTATTTTGGAGGAGGCAGGAGAGATGGTGTGATGTTATTTACATGGAACTGTATGGTGGAGGGAGGAATATAACTGCAGGGGGCATTCTATACACTGGGGGCACTTCAGGGTGAGCATTATAACATTAGGGGGCAATATAAATACTGGGGGCACTGTGGGGGACACTATAGGCATTCTTAGTACTACTGGGGGCTCTATAGGGGGGACTTATAGATCCGCCATATTTCTACTAAGTGCACTATGGGGGGCCTTATTACTACTGAGGGGTCTGTACAGAGCTTTATTTCCACTGGGGAAACATAGGGGGGCCTTAATTCTACTGGTGGCTCTGTAAGGGTATTATTAAAACTGGAGGGCTCTTCTACTAATTGGTGCATTCTTGGGGAGCGTTATCACTGTTGGGGGCACTGTAGGGGGCAGTATTACTAATGGGGGCATTCTAGAAAGGAATTACTATTGGTGGGACTATGAGGAGCACTATTACTATGGGGGCATTTATTTTTCTTCAGGATAGTATTTGGGGGAATTGGGGAGCACAGCGAGCAGCAGGATATCACTGTGGGGACTCCAGGTTGTGAGATGATGATAGAAATGTGAGGAAACTAAGATGTCTGTGTTACACTCTGCAGAGACGAGGCGCGTCTGAAAGTTGTACGGACCAAAAGGAAAAGATGATGAGAAGATCTACATTGGAGGAGACATCACCTGGGAGGCCTTGGATGTTACAGGTATGTGCTGCTGTATAACAAGTACAGCAAAATGCGATATGTGGAGGGAGGGTCGAGAACTGGGTCATATTCATTGGGGCTTGGGCCCTGGATCTTTTGAGACCCTAGCAACGCCCTTGGTGCCTACACTGCATAAGGTTAATACCTACTTGGCCTTTGTCAGTTTTTTTAGACCACATGGATAGGTGAGCTTTTGAGATGTGTTCACATGGTATAGTACTGTATAGCAGTTGCTTTTGCTGTGATTGTGGGTTGTTGTGGCCCAGTGCCAAGGGGGCTATGCCTGACAGCAGGGGTGCTATTATACTGCTGGGTCTATCTGCTTGCAGATGCCATGTGGTACTGTTATAAATTAGAGTAGAGAGTCACTTGAAAGAGAACAAAATGCTGTAGTAACATAAAAATATTGATCAGCCTTCATTTCCAAGCAGCAAAAGTCAGCAGTGCAAGTCCTTGGAACATTGGTGTACCTACCATGCAGGAAGACCATGGGACTGCTATGGGGCCTAGGGGAGGGGGCCCAGCACTAAACTTCTCCTTCTGTTCCTTATTTACACTGCATTTTCCAGCAATCACCACTAGGGGGAGCTCAGTGCATAGAGAGTTTTACAGTCTCCATTAGGTTTAGGGATAGCTGTATACATTCCTATGCACTAAGCTTCCTCTAGTGGTGGCAGCAAGTAGCCAATTGTATCATGTACTATATGAGCAATATCAGAGGGTAAGATTTATTAATGTATTCATGCTGTTTGGTGTAAATGCATTGAGCAATATGGTGTTCAAAGAACACACCATATTTTTAAAGCATTTGTTCCACTTTTTCCAACATAGAGTTGATGAGGCAGAGAGCTACTTTTTTAAAATTAAAAATCATAACTTGCCATACAGCTCATTGTGGAGACCATACTAAATTTTGCTGTGGGTCCTATGAGAGCTCTGTATGGCCTTGACCTGGACCTAGCCATAGTAAATCAAATGAGCATATTTATTGCTTACAATGCTGGATGCAAATAAGACTGCAAAAAAGTAATAAGGTTTACAAATAGAGATTAATGATGTTTTGAAAAATTTGATTCCGCAACTTTGACGAAGTTACCCAAGAAATTCAGTTAATTACGAATACATTCATCATAAATTGCCATAAATCATGTATACCCAGATCCTTAGGGTAAGGCCACACAAGCGGTTGTGCTGAGGGCGGGTTGCGGACATGCTGTGGTGAAGAACCGCACGGCCAATCAGTCTGCAGCTGCCTTTCATTCAATAATGAAGACCGCACTGTATGGTCCTTCTTCATTGTTAATGGCCATGCGGCACCTTTAAACAGGAGCTGTTGCTGGTATGGGGTTTGGCTGGTTAGTGGGACAATATGCATGTTATTGCTGTTCTGGCCTGCAATCTCCTGCAGGTTATTTGACAGTAAACACTAAATATTAATCAGTCTGGCATACCCACTTCTCCAACCCCAGCACTCTCCTGCCCTACAGGTGGGAGCCCTTCTTCTGCCATCTGATTTTCCTCCTTTTCCACATCATCTAATATCGATGAGAATATCATCAGGAACATCCAGCTCCTCCTCTCTATGCATCTTGATGACTTTACTAGGACATGGAGACTTTGAAGGATGATTTGGAAGAAGTAAAGCCAACAAAAGTTGAGGATGGTCATCATTAAGACCTGGTCCCCAAGGGGTGCAGAATGGATGGTATTGGTTGGCGTGCTGGCAGTGGAATAATAAAGGCTTTTATCTTATGTATGTAATCACATTTATGGCTGATGTAGGTGTATGTAAATGTAGGAATACGTAAATAAAACTGACGCAGAATAAGTCTTCCTGCACTTTCCCTCTACAATATTTTTCTATTAATTATTTTCAGCAACCCTATCCCTAGCGCATGAGCGTCTTTCCCTATACTCAGCTCACAGGACAATGGAGGAGACCACGCTGGATGAGGCTTTTATAGAGCTGTGACATCATGCGGCATGGCTATCTGCGGACTGATTGGCTGCAAGGCATGATGCGTGATCTCACATTCAAGGGCTTCTTACTTTTACTTTGTAACATGTGCAGCTGCCATTTTAGGAAAAACTGACTCGTTACCATGAAGCACAAGAAAATTTGGATTTGTTGTGCATCTAAGTTTTCCTAAACTTCGGACCGAATTCCACTTTTCGCTCAACACTATTTACGACGTATATCATAAAGTCAATTTTTTATTACATTTCCTGACTAAATAGCTATTTTACGTATTTAAACTTTAAAGCCACTTTCATGGATCCAATTAATAAACAGGTGACAATACTCAGAACATGTCTGGTAAAGGCTAATGGGTTCATTTAAAGATTTATTATATGTATAGACACAAAAAGGGCCCTGCACAAAAATCTACAAGTAGTTGTATAGACAATAGATGGAAGGTATGATTTTGGGCTATTGTTTGACTTTGGTACTGTGACTGTTTCTCCTAAACCGAACTGTTGAACTCTTATGTTTGCTGAGGATGCACCAGCATTACACTGTAAAATGATGCATGCAATATATCTATGTACACCATGGTAACTGCACAATATATTATATGCTATGAGATGTACCATGTCATGAGCCTTTAGCCCACTGTGAGATATCAGTGAGCTAACTACTGTGGGTAGAAACACCCTGAGTACAGAGAACATGTACTGTATGTATATGTTGTATATTAGAGGGGCCAATTGTGCTATTGTTATTGGATAATATGAGCACAGGACCTTTTCGGTCACATATTCTAATTATGTAGGTCCTCAAAGTGAAAAGGGAGAGAACATACTTGTATAATAATAAATAGCAGTACCCTTCAGACCTTGTGTGAGTATTACACAGGCAGTGAGAAAGTTTATACTAGAGTAGAGGTGTGAGGTGCTAATCACAAAGCTACACCAAATCAGGACAGACTGATAGGGCCACAGAGCATCTAAGCATCTTACTAGAGAGCATCACAGATGAAGGAGACATTGAGTGATGCGAAAAGACCCAAAGCAAATAAGTAAATTACCTGAAGAATTGTTGAAAAGGAAGATGATTTGTGTTTTGGAATGGCTAAGTAAGCTCTGACCATAACCCTATCAACATGCTTTCACATGACCTGAAGTTGCAAGGTAATGCAGAAATAACTGATGCATATTTGCAAGGAAGGGTCCAAAATTGTTCCTCAACATTGTACAAATCTTATTTGAAGCTACTGTAAAGGTTTGGGACAGGTAACCTAACCCCACCCCCTGCACGCCTTCCCGTTGTGCTAATCATGTACTACTGCAGATATGTGATGACAGATTCCCTTTAAAGGGGGATCTACTTGTCATGAAATCCAAGGGTTCACTTACTTTTTTCTCTGCACTGTGAGTGCTCGCTAAATGTGCTCTGTAAAAGACCTGAAAAGTGCAACTGTTTGTGCATTATTCATTTAGTTACATTGTGTTTGTCTGTAATTTTAAGATTGTCATTAGATAACAATCATTCCATGTTATTTATATGTACAATCCAATCCAGGTAATTCCAAAGGGTTCATTAACTTTTTCTTGCAAATCTGATTTTTTTGGTCTTTACATAAGGTACCTCTATATTGTTTATTATCCACAGGATAATAATATTTTATTGTCCTAATTGTAATAAATATCCATCAATATGTTCTTGAAAACCATGTAGATGATGACCATGTTAACTGTGCACAGGGACAAAGGGGCACATTTATTAGGACTGGCGTTTTAGACGCCGGTCTTAATAAAGGCTCATAGCTGCTGGAGGATCCGCCTCTCCATACCTTCGGCGCATCCAGCGCCAGTTCTGAATGTAAGAAAGCTTCCTAGCTGCCTTACATTTAGACCATTTTCTACGCCTAAACCAGGCATAGAAAATGGTAAATGAGACGGGCCTGTTGGCCTATCCCCTTCCCCGCCTGCGCCCACAATTTTAAATCTATCAGTAGCTGGGCACCATCTGCACCTGAAATACGCCTAAGTTAGGTGTATTTCAGTATAATAAATTACCCCCCAAAGTTTTTACCTGCACAGGATTACAAAAATCCATTATATTCTGCTTGTTATACTGTTATACTGTTATAATTCTAATGAACTGCTGTACTGGCTCCTATTGGATTTTTACTAATTGTGAAAAAATATAGAAGTATAAGAAACAGAGAAGTATAGGAAAAGCTGTATACCGCACACGTTACAACCCTGTTAAAAAATGCAGGGCTGAGATATGCAGTATCTGGGGACATACTCTGAGGAGCAAAGGGTTCAATGAAAAAATGGGAGTTCCCATTTTATATTTGGAGAGATGACAAATATTCTATCGAAACCAGAATTCTTCTTCATGCAACTCATGCCAAGAGGCTTGTCTTGGCTTTTAAAGGAGAAAAAAATAAACTTATTGTAAGTATTAGTTAACTGTGCAACATCTGTTCTCCCTGTAAAACTTCACGATTATTTCTGCATTATTTGATGTTCTTTCAGTTGGCAAATTACTAAATAGCGTATCTAAGTAAAGCATGTGCTTTTGGAGTGGCTATAACGAATAAACCAAAGCATTTATGTTTTTATCTAAAGATATATTAAGTACAGTGGCAGGTCTCTTCTGTTAACTCTACTTAGGTGCACCACTACTGTAAGTGAAAAACTGTAGGAAAACAATGTTTTTATTACATTTAGCTCATCAAGACACAGTGCTGCATAAAAAATGCAGTCTCAGATTTTATATGCTGTTTTACAGATTGCATTTGCCTATTTGAAGACAAAGAAAAACCATGCCACAAAGCAGCCTGAAAATTATGATGAATTAGATATGATATGTGTTTTTCTAATGCAACAGGAGCTTTTTCCCCTGACACCATTAGGTGTCAAGTAAAGGAGTTGTGCGGTTTAGAAAACTCATCCTAAAATATCCTATTCATTATTGATAGCATGAGGCCCCCATTCAGAACCTACATCAATCAGCCGAGCCTGAAAGCAGCTACAAAGATTGTCTTTGTCTTTGGAGAATCCACCATGTCTATGCATTACATAGGCAGTTAATTGCTGTTAATGAGATTTGTGAATTATTGAATTTATCCTGTAGTGGTACTAAGGGAAATAAAAGGTGTGGTGCCATTTTCCCCTGCAGATTACAGTTGATTGTTGAAGTTCCTAGAATCAGGACACTCTGTGATGAATATATATTTTATGGGACCTTTCTAGTGTTGGTACCTGTGGACACAATAGAAAAGAAGTTACTACCAGCCACCATGACAGCCCTATTCTCTTCCCAAAGACAAAGTGCCATTGACTGCATCCCATGGTTCTAGAGGCAGGGGGGGAGGGTCCAACTCCTGTCATCCCTGTCAATCAGCTGTTTAAAGCTGCCTCCTGGCAGTTTACCAAGCTCAGCACCATCCATTAGATAGCGTTTGTGCTTGGTACTGCAGCTCAAGACCATTTATTCGAAAGGGACAGGGCTGCACCTAGGCCATGTGACCAATGATTGTGACATCACTAGCCTAAGCCTCTTCAAACAGCTGATCAGTGGGGGTTTTGGGAGTCAGACCTCCACCGATCAGATACTGATGATCTTTAATAAAAAAAAATAAAAAGGATTTACCAATACTGCAATGCCCAAAAATCTCCTAGATTCTGATGTTTGCTGGTCTGTGTTGCAACACAGGGGTCTCACAATGACACATACTGCAGCAATCTGCTCAGCTTCTGCTGCAGACTGCACTACATTTCATGGTGGCAGTCTTTACCATAGTTTAGATTTATGCATACGTTGGAGTTATGTGCTGCTGAATTATACACCAGAAGGACCCCCCTGAGTAAGTACAACAAACCATAAAAGCATTGAAAATGCCTATAACATGAAGCTTGTAAGCCCCATTGCCAGGGGCGTAACTAGAAGTGACTGGGCCCCACAGCAAATATTTGTAAGGGCCCCTCCAGCGCGCTTCGCACCTCCCTCCTCCTGTGTAAACCCCACTCCTTTGGCACAGTGTAGCGGTATACTGTATATTGTGTGGCACAGTGTAGCGGTATACTGTATATTGTGTGGCACAGTGTAGGCTATATGTGTATAACATAAACATATTTCATATGAAAACCTACAGTTACTTGACCCTTGGGGATCTCGGACACCACTTCAACACTTGGCCGGGGGGCTCGGCGGAGCTGATGTTGTGCTTTATCCTAATGAGAAAGATTTCATAATAAGGATTTGGAGAAGTGGCAGAGGGATAGCAAAGCAGGGAGAGGCTGGTGCTGCTACTAGGGGGTCATACCATGGGGGAGTAATTAAGCCCCCCCCCCCCAGTAGAAATAATTTTCCTTATAATGTGACAGTGCAAAAATACCCCCTTGTAATGCCCCCAGTTGAGCTAATGTCCCCATAGTGCCCCCATAATGTCCCAGTATAAAATACCCCTATATAGTGCCCCCAGTAAATTCCCCCATAGTGCTCCTCTCCCCCTTCCTGCTAGTGCCCCCCTAATGTACCAGTATAAAATGCCCATATATAGTGCCCCAGTAGATGCCCCTCAGTGTCCGGCCTCTGATAGGCTGCCGGCCTAGTGTCCCCCATAATGCCCCCCAATAATGTGCCAGTAAGTGTCCCCATAGATGCCCCCCCATCATGTGCCAGTATCAAGTGCCTCTCTCCTTCCCACCCCCCATGTGCTAGTATCATAGTGCCAAACCCCCCCCCCCCATGTGCCAGTATCAAGTGCCTCTCTCTTCCCCCCCATGTCCCAGTATCATAGTGCCATCTCCCCCCCCAAAAAAAGTGGCAGTATCAAGTGCCTCTCCCCCCCATGTGCCAGTATCATAGTGCCAAACCCACCCATGTGCCAGTATCAAGTGCCAACCCCCCCCCACATGCCAGTATCAAGTGCCTCTCTCCTCCCCCCATGTCCCAGTATCATAGTGCCATCTCCCCCCCAATGTGTCAGTATCAAGTGCCTCTCTCCTTCCCACCCCCCATGTGCCAGTATCATAGTGCCAAACCCCCCCCCCATGTGCCAGTGTCAAGTGCCTCTCTCTTCCCCCCCATGTCCCAGTATCATAGTGCCAAACCCACCCATGTGCCAGTATCAAGTGCCAACCACACCCCCCCCCCCCACATGCCAGTATCAAGTGCCTCTCTCCTACCCCCCATGTCCCAGTATCATAGTGCCATCTCCCCCCCACAAAAAAAGTGCCAGTATCAAGTGCCTCTCTCCCTCCCCCCCATGTGACAGTATCAGGTGCCAACCCCTCTCCCCCCCATATGCCAGTATCAGGTGCCTCTCTCCCCCCCATGTGCCAGTATCAGGTGCCAACCCCCTCCCCCCCCAGGTGCCAGTATCAGGTGCCTCTCCCCCCCCCCATGTGCCAGTATAAGGTGAAAACCCCCTCCCCCCAGGTGTCAGTATCAAGTGCCTCTCTCCCCCCCCCCCCCATGTCCCAGTATCATAGTGCCATCACCTCCCCCACAAAAAAAGTGCCAGTATCAAGTGCCTCTCTCCCTCCCCCCATGTGCCAGTATCAGGTGCCTCTCTCCCCCCATGTGCCAGTATCAGGTGCCAACCCCCCCTCCCCCCAGGTGCCAGTATCAGGTGCCAACCCCCCCTCCCCCCCATGTGCCAGTATCAGGTGCCTCTCTCCCCCCCCATGTGCCAGTATCAGGTGCCAACCCCCCCCCCACCCCTCCCCCATGTGCCAGTATCAAGTGCCTCCCGCTCCCCCCATGGCAGTAACAGTCGGGTATTAAAAAAAAAATAAACACTTCTACTTACCTCCATGTCAGCCTCTTCCTGTGTCCCGCTCTGTATGTCCATATATGGAGTCAGTGCTTGTATTTCAGAAAGGTTTCTGCTGGGATTCGAACCCACGACCTTCTGTATCAGAGGCAAAGCACTTAACCACAAGACCATAAGAGCTGCCTTGCTGCTGACTGAAAAAATATGAGACTTCTACTGTTATAGCTTGCTAAGTGTACATCTATACACATGACAGCTGCTCATATATAGAGATATAGCAGAGCTGAGTGTGCTGGGACAGCTGTCATATAGAGATATAGCAGTGCTGGGTGTGTTGGGGCAGCTGTCGTGTATAGATGTACAGTTAGCCAGCTATAACAGTAGAAGTCTCATATTTTTTCAATCAGTTGCAATGCAGCCTTTATGGCTGTGAGGGTAAATGCTTTGCCACTGATACATTGGAGGTTGTGGGTTTGAATCCCAGACACATTAGGAGACAGTAAGATTAGATCACATTAGCGAGGGGGCCTGGTCAGCCGCCGCTGCTGCTGTGAAGGGGCCCTGAACATTAAGACAAGAATCGATATTTAACTAACTTGAAAATAAACTGTCACACACGCTGCCTGGGCGCCGGGCCCCGAAGCAGCTGCTTCCCCGGTAGTTACGCCACTGCCCATTACAAAATTTGTAACATGACCCCCGTCTTCCCTATTTCATTGGTAAAGGGGCCTTTGAGCTCCCTCAGGCTCCATCTGATGGTGGATGATATCCCATCTCAGTGATTTACACGTATTATATATCCTAATGTCATAGTCCAGGAATTCAGACAGTGCTCATGGGATTTTCTGATGCAATTTTTGATACTTTGTAGAGGTGAGCGAATTTCTTGAAATTAGTTTCGGGTCCAATTCTAACAATCTGGTTGGAAGATTCGATTCAGACAAAAATACATTTGACTTGAATCGAAATTGACACAACACCAATATAGAAGATGCGCATCAAATGAGCAATGTTTTTGTATATTGTCATCCTTCTTTAGGCATGTGCAGCTGAGGAGTTATGTACCTTCCTCCACATGCCTTTTCCTCCTGGGATGTTACTAAATTGCTATGTACCTTCTATTGCCATTTTTGTTAAATCCAATAAAACTACCACAAGTTGCTTCAAAAATCACTTAATGGTGTCTCTATGTCCTCATGCTCTAGTACCCAGGTGCCACTGCATTGTCTGCACCCTTGTAGCACCCTTATAGCCTATACAACTCAGTTTCCCTTTAAATGTATTATCTTGTATATGTTCTTAGGTCAGGGATTGATGATGACCCACCATAAAAGTCATAGATGTTAGCAGAGAAGATGGCAAGCAGTCTTCCATTAAGAAATTAATAGGCTGAGTTTAAAAAGAAGCAAAAAAAAACTTTGGTGACTTCTTTATTTTGATAATTAAATTATTTTTATAGCCCATGCAAAAAAAGGCTTAGACAGCAGTGTGTATCATCTGCAAATATTTAATTTACCTTCTTAACCTCTTTTTCCTCTAATGTTCCTCTATTGTTACTCATTGTTATCCGCCAAGAAATTTCTTAATTTCTGTATGCATGAACATTTTTCGCGTACAGTTAGGGCTCTTTCACACTTGCGTTATTGTCTTCCGGCATAGAGTTCCGTCGTCGGGACTCTATGCCGGAAGAATACTGATCAGGATTATCCTAATGCATTCTGAATGGAGAGTAATCCGTTCAGGATGCATCAGGATGTCTTCAGTTCCGGTACGGAACGTTTTTTGGCCGGAGAAAATACCGCAGCATGCTGCGCTTTTTGCTCCGGCCAAAAATCCTGAAGACTTGCCGCAAGGCCGGATCCGGGATCAATGCCCATTGAAAGGCATTGATCCGGATCCGGCCTTAAGCTAAACGTCGTTTCGGCGCATTGCCGGACCCGACGTTTAGCTTTTTCTGAATAGTTACCATGGCTACCGGGACGCTAAAGTCCTGACAGCCATGGTAAGTGTAGCGGGGAGCAGGGGAGCAGCATACTTACCGTCCGTGCGGCTCCCCGGGCGCTCCAGAGTGACGTCAGGGCGCCCCAAGCGCATGGATCACGTGATCACATGGATCACGTCATCCATGCGCATGGGGCGCTCTGACGTCATTCTGGAGCACCCGGGGAGCCGCACGGACTGTAAGTATACCGCTCCCCCGCTCCCCGCTCCTACTATGGCAACCAGGACTTTAATAGCGTCCTGGGTGCCATAGTAACACTGAAAGCATTTGGAAGACGGTTCCGTCTTCAAATGCTTTCAGTACACTTGCGTTGTTACGGATCCGGCAGGCACCTCCGGCAACGGAAGTGCATGCCGGATCCCAACAACGCAAGTGTGAAAGAGGCCTTACTTTTTTGTTTAGTTTTGATTCATTTGTGATCTTTGAGAATTATGTTTATGGGCCTATTTTTAAGGTATATTTATTAAAGGCTAAGTTTTATTAAGGTCACCCATCACTGTGAATATATATTGTGAATCCTTTTGGGTTACCCATTGAGTAAATTAACAATTGACCATAGCTATTTGGTTGTGTAAATTCTTTACCTTCTTAACATAGTAATATACAGGGTGGGCCATTTATATGGATACACCTTAATAAAATGGGAATGGTTGGTGATATTAACTTCCTGTTTGTGGCACATTAGTATATGTGAGGGGGGAAACTTTTCAAGATGGGTGGTGACCATGGTGGCCATTTTGAAGTCGGCCATTTTGAATCCAACGTTTGTTTTTTCAATAGGAAGAGGGTCATGTGACACATCAAACTCATTGGGAATTTCACCAAAAAAACAATGGTGTGCTTGGTTTTAACGTAACTTTATTCTTTCATGAGTTATTTACAAGTTTCTGACCACTTATAAAATGTGTTCAATGTGCTGCCCATTGTGTTGGATTGTCCTGTATAACCTACATAGAAAAATGCCAGACCGCTTATACTAAATTGAATCCTTTATTACAAAAACACAATGCATTACAAACATGATTAACCACCTCCGGACCGCCTAACGCAGGATCGCGTTCCGGAGGTGGCAGCCCTGCGCACAGTCACGCATATACGCGTCATCTCGCGAGACGCGAGATTTCCTGTGAACGCGCGCACACAGGCGCGCGCGCTCACAGGAACGGAAGGTAAGAGAGTTGATCTCCAGCCTGCCAGCGGCGATCGTTCGCTGGCAGGCTGGAGATGTGTTTTTTTTAACCCCTAACAGGTATATTAGACGCTGTTTTTATAACAGCGTCTAATATACCTGCTACCTGGTCCTCTGGTGGTCCCCTTTGTTTGGATCGACCACCAGAGGACACAGGTAGCTCAGTAAAGTAGCACCAAGCACCACTACACTACACTACACCCCCCCCCCCCGTCACTTATTAACCCCTTATTAGCCCCTGATCACCCCTAATCACCCCTGATCACCCCATATAGACTCCCTGATCACCCCCCTGTCATTGATTACCCCCCTGTCATTGATCAACCCCCTGTAAAGCTCCATTCAGACGTCCGCATGATTTTTACGGATCCACTGATAGATGGATCGGATCCGCAAAACGCATCCGGACGTCTGAATGAAGCCTTACAGGGGCATGATCAATGACTGTGGTGATCACCCCATATAGACTCCCTGATCACCCCCCTGTAAAGCTCCATTCAGATGTCCGCATGATTTTTACGGATGCACTGATACATGGATCGGATCCGCAAAACGCATCCGGTCGTCTGAATGAAGCCTTACAGGGGCATGATCAATGACTGTGGTGATCACCCCCCTGTCATTGATTACCCCCCTGTAAAGCTCCATTCAGATGTCCGCATGATTTTTACGGATGCACTGATAGATGGATCGGATCCGCAAAACGCATCCGGACGTCTGAATGAAGCCTTACAGGGGCATGATCAATGACTGTGGTGATCACCCCATATAGACTCCCTGATCACCCCCCTGTCATTGATTACCCCCCTGTCATTGATTACCCCCCTGTAAAGCTCCATTCAGACGTCCGCATGATTTTTACGGATGCACTGATAGATGGATCGGATCCGCAAAACGCATCCGGACGTCTGAATGAAGCCTTACAGGGGCGTGATCAATGACTGTGGTGATCACCCCATATAGACTCCCTGATCACCCCCCTGTCATTGATTACCCCCCTGTAAAGCTCCATTCAGACGTCCGCATGATTTTTACGGATGCACTGATAGATGGATCGGATCCGCAAAACGCATCCGGACGTCTGAATGAAGCCTTACAGGGGCGTGATCAATGACTGTGGTGATCACCCCATATAGACTCCCTGATCACCCCCCTGTCATTGATTACCCCCCTGTCATTGATTACCCCCCTGTAAAGCTCCATTCAGATGTCCGCATGATTTTTACGGATGCACTGATAGATGGATCGGATCCGCAAAACGCATCCGGACGTCTGAATGAAGCCTTACACGGGCGTGATCAATGACTGTGGTTATCACCCCATATAGACTCCCTGATCACCCCCCTGTCATTGATCACCCCCCTGTCATTGATCACCCCCCTGTCATTGATCAACCCCCCTGTCATTGATCAACCCCCCTGTCATTGATCACCCCTCTGTAAGGCTCCATTCAGATATTTTTTTGGCCCAAGTTAGCGGAATTTTTTTTTTTTTTTTCTTACAAAGTCTCATATTCCACTAACTTGTGTCAAAAAATAAAATCTCACATGAACTCACCATACCCCTCACGGAATCCAAATGCGTAAAATTTTTTAGACATTTATATTCCAGACTTCTTCTCACGCTTTAGGGCCCCTAGAATGCCAGGGCAGTATAAATACCCCACATGTGACCCCATTTCGGAAAGAAGACACCCCCAGGTATTCCGTGAGGGGCATATTGAGTCCATGAAAGATTGAAATTTTTGTCCCAAGTTAGCGGAACGGGAGACTTTGTGAGAAAAAAATAAAAAATATCAATTTCCGCTAACTTGTGCCAAAAAAAAAAAATTTCTATGAACTCGCCATGCCCCTCATTGAATACCTTGGGGTGTCTTCTTTCCAAAATGGGGTCACATGTGGGGTATTTATACTGCCCTGGCATTCTAGGGGCCCCAAAGCGTGAGAAGAAGTCTGGTATCCAAATGTCTAAAAATGCCCTCCTAAAAGGAATTTGGGCACCTTTGCCCACCTAGGCTGCAAAAAAGTGTCACACATGTGGTATCTCCGTATTCAGGAGACGTTGGGGAATGTGTTTTGGGGTGTCATTTTACATATACCCATGCTGGGTGAGAGAAATATCTTGGTCAAATGCCAACTTTGTATAAAAAAATGGGAAAAGTTGTCTTTTGCCAAGATATTTCTCTCACCCAGCATGGGTATATGTAAAATGACACCCCAAAACACATTCCCCAACTTCTCCTGAATACGGCGATACCACATGTGTGACACTTTTTTGCAGCCTAGGTGGGCAAAGGGGCCCATATTCCAAAGAGCACCTTTAGGATTTCACAGGTCATTTACCTACTTACCACACATTAGGGCCCCTGGAAAATGCCAGGGCAGTATAACTACCCCACAAGTGACCCCATTTTGGAAAGAAGACACCCCAAGGTATTCCGTGAGGGGCATGGCGAGTTCCTAGAATTTTTTATTTTTTGTCACAAGTTAGTGGAAAATGCTTATTTTTTTTTTTTTTTTTTTTTTTCATACAAAGTCTCATATTCCACTAACTTGTGACAAAAAATAAAAAGTTCCATGAACTCACTATGCCCATCAGCGAATACCTTGGGGTCTCTTCTTTCCAAAATGGGGTCACTTGTGGGGTAGTTATACTGCCCTGGCATTCTAGGGGCCCAAATGTGTGGTAAGGAGTTTGAAATCAAATTCTGTAAAAAATGACCTTTGAAATCCGAAAGGTGCTCTTTTGAATATGGGCCCCTTTGCCCACCTAGGCTGCAAAAAAGTGTCACACATCTGGTATCTCCGTAATCGGGAGAAGTTGGGGAATGTGTTTTGGGGTGTCATTTTACATATACCCATGCTGGGTGAGAGAAATATCTTGGCAAAAGACAACTTTTCCCATTTTTTTATACAAAGTTGGCATTTGACCAAGATATTTATCTCACCCAGCATGGGTATATGTAAAAAGACACCCCAAAACACATTCCTCAACTTCTCCTGAGTACGGAGATACCAGATGTGTGACACTTTTTTGCAGCCTAGGGGGGCAAAGGGGCCCACATTCCAAAGAGCACCTTTCGGATTTCACAGGTCATTTACCTACTTACCACACATTTGGGCCCCTAGAATGCCAGGGCAGTATAACTACCCCACAAGTGACCCCATTTTGGAAAGAAGAGACCCCAAGGTATTCGCTGATGGGCATAGTGAGTTCATGGAAGTTTTTATTTTTTGTCACAAGTTTGTGGAATATGAGACTTTGTATGAAAAAAAAAAAAAAAAAAAAAAAATCATCATTTTCCACTAACTTGTGACAAAAAATAAAAAATTCTAGGAACTCGCCATGCCCCTCACGGAATACCTTGGGGTGTCTTCTTTCCAAAATGGGGTCACTTGTGGGGTAGTTATACTGCCCTGGTATTCTAGGGGCCCAAATGTGTGGTAAGGAGTTTGAAATCAAATTCAGGAAAAAATGAGGAGTGAAATCCGAAAGGTGCTCTTTGGAATATGGGCCCCTTTGCCCACCTAGGCTGCAAAAAAGCGTCACACATCTGGTATCCCCGTACTCAGGAGAAGTTGAGGAATGTGTTTTGGGGTGTCTTTTTACATATACCCATACTGGGTGAGATAAATATCTTGGTCAAATGACAACTTTGTATAAAAAAATGGGAAAAGTTGTCTTTTGCCAAGATATTTCTCTCACCCAGCATGGGTATATATAAAATGACACCCCAAAACACATTCCCCACCTTCTCCTGAGTACGGAGATACCAGATGTGTGACACTTTTTTGCAGCCTAGGTGGGCAAAGGGGCCCATATTCCAAAGAGCACCTTTCGGATTTCACAGGTCATTTTTTACTGAATTTGATTTCAAACTCCTTACCACACATTTGGGCCCCTAGAATGCCAGGGCAGTATAACTACCCCACAAGTGACCCCATTTTGGAAAGAAGAGACCCCAAGGTATTCGCTGATGGGCATAGTGAGTTCATAGAACTTTTTATTTTTTGTCACAAGTTAGTGGAATATGAGACTTTGTAAGAAAAAAAAAAAAAAAAAAAAAAATCATCATTTTCCGCTAACTTGTGACAAAAAATAAAAAGTTCTATGAACTCACTATGCCCATCAGCGAATACCTTAGGGTGTGTACTTTCAGAAATGGGGTCATTTGTGGGGTGTTTGTACTGTCTGGGCATTGTAGAACCTCAGGAAACATGACAGGTGCTCAGAAAGTCAGAGCGGCTTCAAAAAGCGGAAATTCACATTTTTGTACCATAGTTTGTAAACGCTATAACTTTTACCCAAACCATTTTTTTTTTACCCAAACATTTTTTTTTTATCAAAGACATGTAGAACTATAAATTTAGAGCAAAATTTCTATATGGATCTCGTTTTTTTTTGCAAAATTTTACAACTGAAAGTGAAAAATGTCATTTTTTTGCAAAAAAATCGTTAAATTTCGATTAATAACAAAAAAAGTAAAAATGTCAGCAGCAATGAAATACCACCAAATGAAAGCTCTATTAGTGAGAAGAAAAGGAGGTAAAATTCATTTGGGTGGTAAGTTGCATGACCGAGCAATAAACGGTGAAAGTAGTGTAGGTCAGAAGTGTAAAAAGTGGCCTGGTCTTTCAGGGTGTTTAAGCACTGGGGGCTGAGGTGGTTAAAAGAAATTGGTGCAGGAGATAAAAACAACATCACTGGAGGTAACATACAGTGGATACAAGTCCATATTCGTCCAAATTGATTAATCAATAAAATGCATATGCAAAAAATTCATAAATAGAAAGAACATTACCCATACTGTGTCTCCTCCAGGATGGCGCCAACCCCAACGCGCGTTTCGGCGTACCTTCATCTGGGGGTAGCGTCATCACTGGAAGACATGGGTTATATACAGATGCCGGCCAATCAATGCATACCACTTGTTGCTGGTTTATTCGTCATCGCCGCCGCGCCAGAAATGACCTACAGGATGTAACACCGGCGTCCAGAGGACCATGTGACCACGTTAGGTCACATGATCTTCACGCGGTCATGTGATACGGTTGACGTCACGTAACCGAGCACAAAGTGCCGCGGCCCCGTGACGTCATCCTACCATACTGTGCACATCCCAAAATCGCAACAAAGTGGTCACATTACCACACTCGTATGTATGTAGAGCACGGAGAAGCATGAGTATGAAGAAAATAGAAAAGAGAGATAGAACTACGCGTCGTCTCCTGTAGATTATAAGGCTGAAAAAAGACATCGGTCCATCCAGTTTGAGCCTGTTATCCTGTAAGTTAATCCAGAGGAAGGTAAAAAAAGAAACCTGTGAAGTATAAGCCAATTTTCTCCACTTAAGGGGAAACAAATTCCATTCCAACTCCAATCAGGCAATCAGAATAACTCCCTGGATCTACGAGCCATCTCTAGTAGCATCTATGCCCCTTTTGATGCAACCCTTATCTTATTGGACTGGGCAGCAGCTGCCTGACACTGGTTTCTACAGCTTAGTTTGCTGTTCACATAAGTTTCTAGGTCTTTTTCCATGTCAGTGTTGCCCAGTGTTTTACCATTTAGTATGTACGGGTGACTTGCATTATTCCTTCCTATGTGCATAACCTTATATTTGTCAGTGTTAAACCTCACCTGCCACTTCTCTGCCAAAGCCTCCAATCTATCCAGATCAATCTGTAGCAGTTGTGTGGCTTTGCTCTGGTAGACAGGCTAGCGGATGCAGTATAGCGGCAATCACAAAGTCTTTAACGTAAACAGTTCTGTGTTTATTCACACCATGTAATGTCCATAGAACAAAACCTTCACCTGGTTAGCAGTTTTCCACCCGCAGTCCACAGCAGGCTTTAGGGGCCTGTTTCTCGGTATGCAGCTCTCAGCCCTTTAGCACGGCACAAATTCACAGGTCACTGGCTAAGGTATGCCGCAGTGACACCGCCTCAGGGTACCGTGGGGCGTAGTCGAGGACAACCAAGATGTGTTGGTGTCCTCTAGCAGACTTCGGTACCGGGCCTACGAGATCCATTCGCTCGAATGGGATCTCGATAATCGGGAGGGGTACCAGGGGACTACAGAAATATGACTGGGGGCTCGTTATCTGGCAGGTTGGGCAAGACTTACAATATTCTTCTACCTCTCTGAACACACTGGGCCAGTAAAACCGCTGTAGAATCCGGTCCTGCATTTTTTGCATTCCCAGATGACCCACGAGAACATGCTGGTTGGCCAACTCTAACACGAGTTTGCGATAAGCCTGGGGCACCACTAACTGTTCAATGGATTCACCTCGCAGCTGGTTTACTCGATACAACATCTCTTGATGAACCAAAAAACGGGGAAACAATGACTCTGCCTTCGGTTGTTGTGGTTCACCATCTATTATTAATACATTTTCCCAGGCTCGGGATAGGGCTGGGTCCCGATGTTGTGCAGTAGCAAAATTATCCCCAGAGACATTGAGGCCGGCTAGCTCAGGACCTGGCGGCAAGTCCTCCATTTCTCCAACCATCACACTTAGCAGGGTTGTCTCCCCCTCTTCCACTGAAGTGGCGTGGCGGTCACCCCTACCGCTGGCCCTTTGGACACAAGGTTCCTAGGGTTTTGGTCTCCTCCTTGAGCCGGGCCACTGTGCTAGGGTCACATCTGTCTCACGGGTATCGGTAACATTCGTGTCCGGCCATAGTGCCGGGAAACCCGGGGTAGTCTCTCCCAATTTTTAGTTCATATGGTAATTTTGTGGCAACCGCCACCTCATGAGTCCACCTGCCGGCCACCATTGATATGGAGACCAGGGCAGTGGGATAGTCCTTTAAGTCCCCATGAATGCACACAACGGCGACCCTTCGGCCAGTATCCTCGACAGGCCGCACCAGGGCATCTCTTACCAGGGACACCAGGCTCCCTGAATCCAGCAGTGCCACCGCCAGAGTGTCCCCCAATTCCACCTAGCACAGGTGGCTATTGTCTACAGTCTCGGGGGTACCTGTGGCACACAGCTTCCTGGCATACAATGAGTGGCGGTAGCCATAGTTGGTGTCCATGGGTTCACCCCGATGAGGACAGTCGGCCCTTTTGTGTCCAGGCTAGTGACACCGCCATCAAACCACCGGGGCTGGGGATATCTCCTGGGCGGGTTTGGCTGACACCGGCTGCCTGGTCTGTGGTGGAGATTTCTGGGGTTTGACTGGCCCCCTCCCAAAAGAACCCCCCTGCAGATTTCTGGTGGCCTCGTAGAGCTCAACCAGGTCGACCATCTCTAAGGCATTACCAGGATACACCTGGCCAATCCAGTGCTGGAGAGGGTACGGCAAAGCCCTTCAAAACACATCCTCCAACAGACGGTCCAGCATAGCAGTGGAGTCAATATGTCAGGCTGCAGCCATTTCTGCAACCGGAGTAGCAGGTCATAATAATGTGGTCTGGCGGGTTCAGCCGAGTAAATTCCCACTGGTGCACCCGCTGAGCCCGGAACAATACATTCACCCCCAGTCTCGCCAGGATCTCACCTTTCATGGTCGGGTAGTCGGGCGCTTGATCATTGGGGAGATCAAAAAACACTTGCTGAGGTCCAGACGCCAAGAACGGAGCGACAACCTCGGCCCACTGGTCTCGGGGTAACTTCTCCCTCACGGCCACCTTTTCGAACATCGCCAGATAGGTCTCGACGTCATCCGAGGGGGACATCTTAGGGATCGCTGCACTGACGTTCTAGGACGCTCCGGCCGCTTGTAACACCATTACATGTTGTAATAGCAGCTGGTTAGTTTCCTGCTGCTGCTTGTTAGCCTCCTGCTGCTGCAAGTTAGCCTCCACGAGGGCTTTCATGACCGCCTCCATTTTATCCAGGGACAGGGGTCGTAACCTTGCCGGCTTAATATAGGGCATGCACTTGTGCCCAGAAAAAACATGAATCTACGACCCATCTCTAGTAGCATCTATGGCCCTTTTGATGCAACCCTTATCTTATTGGGCTGGGCAGCAGCTGCCTGACACTGGTTTCTATAGCTTAGTTTGCTGTTCACTAAAGTTCCTAGGTCTTTTTCCATGTCAGTGTTACCCAGTGTTTTACCATTTAGTATGTACGGGTGACTTGCATTATTCCTTCCTATGTGCATAACCTTATATTTGTCAGTGTTAAACCTCATCTGCCACTTCTCTGCCAAAGCCTCCAATCTATCCAGATCCATCTGTAGCAGTTGTGTGGTTTTGCTCTGGTAGACAGGCTAGCGGATGCAGTATAGAGGCAAACACAAAGTCTTTAACTTAAACAGTTTGGTGTTTATTCACACATAAGGAAAAACAAAATGACTGTTCACAGTCTTGGTGTTTGTTCCCACAATGAAATGTCCATAGAACAAAACCTTCACCTGGTTAGCAGTTTTCCACCCGCAGTCCACAGCAGGCTTTAGGGGCCGGTTTCCCGGTATGCAGCTCTCAGCCCTTTAGCACAGCACAAATTCACAGGTCCCAAAACACAGAGACTCCCCAGCTTTTCTGTCAGATGGAGGATAAACCACACCCAGCTGAGACTGCTGGCTGGGTTTTATATAGGCCATAAAAGACCCGGTCTGGAGCGTGGGGAGAAGCCACCCACCCAGCACTTTGGCTACTCCCAGTAAGAGCCGGCACGGATTGGCTTTACAGCCATACTAACAACAAACAGTGTCAGTCAGCACTAGCTACCGCTGACACTTAAAACTACCGGCTCTTACCTCACCGAGGCCAGGAATCTCGGTGACACATACCTTCCATCAATGACAGCCCCTTGCGCCTTCCTACACAGTATACTGTCCACTTTTGTGTCAATTACTTTACACAGCTTAGTGTCATCTGCAAAAAAAATTATTTTACTGTGCAAGCCTTCTACAAGATTATTAATAAATATATTGAAGAGAATAGGGCCCAATATTGACCGCTGAGGTACTCCAGTAGTGACAGTGACCCAATCTAACCACCCCCTGTTTTCTATCACTGAGCCAGTTACTTACCCACATACAGACATTTTCTCCCAGTCCAAGCATTCTCATTTTATATACTAACCATTTATGCAGTACAGATGCAGTCAAATGCTTTGGAGAAGTCCAGATATACGACATCCATTGACTCGCCACTGTAAAATCTAGAACTTACCTCCTCATAGAAACTGATTAAATTAGTTTGACATGATCGATCCCTCATTAAGCCATGATATGACGTTATTTGCTTATTTTCATTGACGTACTCCAAAATAGCATCTCTTAGAAAACCTTCAAACAGTTTACCCACGACATATGTTAAACTTACTGGCCTATAGTTTGATTACTCTGTTTTTGGGCCCTTTGTCAATATTGGCACCACATTTGCTACAGTATGTGCCAATCCTGTGGAACACTCACTGTCAGCATAGAGTCCTTAACCACTTCAGCCCCCTTAGCTTAAACACCCTTAATGACAAGGCCACTTTTTACACTTCTGCACTACACTACTTTCACCGTTTATTGCTCGGTCATGCAACTTACCACCCAAATGAATTTTACCTCCTTTTCTTCTCACTAATATAGCTTTCATTTGTTGGTATTTCATTGCTGCTGACATTTTAACTTTTTTTGTTATTAATCAAAAGTTTTTCACTTTCAGTTGTAAAATTTTGCAAAAAAAACGACATCCATATATAAATTTTTCTCTAAATTTATTGTTCTACATGTCTTTGATAAAAAATAAATGTTTGGGTAAAAAAAAAAATGGTTTGGGTAAAAGTTATAGCGTTTACAAACTATGGTACAAAAATGTGAATTTCCGCTTTTTGAAGCAGCTCTGACTTTCTGAGCACCTGTCATGTTTCCTGAGGTTCTACAATGGCCAGACAGTACAAACACCCCACAAATGACCCCATTTCGGAAAGTAGACACCCTAAGGTATTCGCTGATGGGCATAGTGAGTTCATAGAACTTTTTATTTTTTGTCACAAGTTAGCGGAAAATGATGATTTTTTATTATTATTATTTTTTTTTCTTACAAAGCCTCATATTCCACTAACTTGTGACAAAAAATAAAAACTTCCATGAACTCCATACGCGTTGAATTTGGAAACCTCGTTAAGTTTTAGAAAGTCATTACAAAACCGCAAAGTCCAGTCCGGCTTGGGTATCAATACTATAGGACTGGCCCGCTCACTTTTTGACTCCTCGATGACGTCTAGCTGCATCAAGTGCGTCCAAGGAGGTCCGAGAACACATCTGTGTTCCGACTAATGAACTCCCTGGCCTCCTGAGTCTGTTTAGATGAGATACTGTGAGCAATTTTTACAGTGGCAGCCGCCTCTCTTGCATCAGACAGAAGGGCCGGTACCTCTTCTCCTAGAAACCCGGCCACGGGCTGTCTTCTATACAGGTTTCCCTATCTTTCCACGGTTTGAGTAAATTCACATGGAAACCTGCTCTGGCTTTCGCCGCCCTGGCTGGTGTACCTTGTAGTTTACATCTCCAATTTTCTTGAGTACCTCGTAGTGCCTCTGCCACCTAGCCAGGAACTTACTGTCCACAGTCGGCACCAGAACCAAAACCCAATCACCCAGGTTAAAGATCCGGACCTGAGCCTGCCGATTATAGACCCGACTCTGGGCTCTCTGAGCTGCCTCCATATGCTCCCTAACAAGAGGCAACATGGTCTCTATCCGATCTTGCATCTGGGTAACGCACTCAATTACACTTTTATGTGTAGTGGGTTGTTGTTCCCACGCCTCTTTGGCCATGTCCAAGAGACTGCGAGTGTGTCTGCCAAATAACAGTTCGAAGGGCGAGAACCCAGTAGAAGCCTGGGGTACCTCTCACACTGCGAACATGAGCTAGGGCAGAAGGACTTCCATGTCCTTCCCATCTTTAGCCAACACCCTTTTCAACATATTTTTTAATGTTTGGTTAAACCTTTCTACCAGACCGTCTGTTTGCGGATGGTAAATGGACATCCGTAGTTGTTTTATGTGCAGCAACTTACAGAGTTCCCTCATCACCTTGGACATAAAAGGGGTCCCTTGGTCAGTCAGAACCTCTTTAGGTAGTCCTACTCGGGAAAACATCTCCTTTAATTCCTTAGCTTTGAATTTGGCCGAGGTATGTCGCAGTGGGACTGCCTCCGGGTACCGAGTGGCGTAGTCTAGAATGACTAAGATGTGTTGATGCCCTCTGGTGGACTTTGGTACTGGGCCTATGAGGTCCATAGCTATTCGGTCAAACGGTACTTCGATAATCGGGAGAGGTACTAGGAGACTACGGAAATGTGGCTGGGGGCTAGTTATCTGGCAGGTCGGGGAAGACTTACAAAACTCTTCCACTTCTTTGAATATGCTGGGTAAGTAAAACCTCTGTAGAATACGATCCTGAGTTTTCTGCAGCCCTAGGTGACCCCCAAGAACGTGTTGTTGGGCTGCATCTAACACAAGCTTGCGATAAGCCTTGGGGACCACCAACTGTTCAATAGGGCTACCCCGTAGTTGATTTACCCGATACAACATATCTTGATGAACCATGAAACAGGGAAACACTGACTCTGCCCCAGGTTGTTGTGGTTCATTATCTACTATTAACACATTATCCCAGGCACGGGATAGGGTTGGTGTCACGGATGGTGTTGCAGAAAACTGGAAGTTATAAATAAACATCCCACTGACTTGATCCCAAACTAAGGAACATATGGGTGAGCCCTATAAAACCCCTAGAGCTCTCCCTGACTGCTAAACCCATGCAAAGATCTTTATGATAGAAGATTGCATGCCCTTGTACCTAGACTGTGTGACACCTGAAAACCCTATAATAGTGAGGGGACACGACCACCGGCTCCCTGCACTTAATACGGAGGGAGTCAGGGTCACCTAGAATCAAGCCAGCACGGAAAAACAAATAAAGGAAAAAAGACTTATCTGAGGAACCAGCAGTTGCAGGCTCTAGCAGTGAACACAATCCAGGAAGTAGTATAAACCGCAAAGTGAGGCAGTATGGGAGGGAATATAAAGGGAGGCAATCAGTGTAAATAGATGACAGATGGGAGAAGGAAAAGAGATGACAAAGTGAAACCAAAACAAAGAACATCATGCAAGAGGTACAGAAGAACGTCTGCCAGAGCTTCTCAGAGAGCTGGCGGTGACAGTACCCCTCCCTCTACGAGTGGACTCTGGACACTCAGAGCCCATCCTCTCAGGATGGGACCTATGGAAAGCCCTGATGAGACGAGTGGCCTTAATGTCCGCCACTGGGACCCACATCCTCTCCTCAGGACCATAACCCTCCCAATGAACGAGGTACTGGAGAGAACCGCGGATAATGCGAGAATCCACAATCCTAGAGACCTGAAATTCAAGATTACCATCAACAACAATCAGAGGAAGAGGAAAAGAGGAGGGTACAGTGGGTTGGACATACGGTTTTAATAGGGACCTGTGAAAAATATTATGGATCTTCCAAGTCTGAGGAAGATCAAGACGGAAGGCAACGGGATTGATGACGGACAAGATCTTGTAAGGTCCAATAAACTTAGGACCCAACTTCCAGGAGGGAACCTTCAATTTGATATTCTTTGTAGACAACCACACCAGATCACCCACATTCAGGTCCGGACCAGGCACGCGTCTCTTATCCGCCACACGCTTTTATCTCTCACTCATCCTCTTCAGATTACCCTGAATCGTTTGCCAAATAAATGACAAAGACGAGGAAAATCTCTCCTCATCAGGTAAACCAGAAGACCCCTCTCCAGAGAATGTCCCAAACTGCGGATGAAACCCATATGCACCAAAAAATGGTGACTTATCCGAGGACTCCTGGCGACGGTTATTTAAAGCAAACTCAGCAAGGGAATCACAGAAAAAATGCACCAAACGGATATGCCACTGACTATACTGGCTAGTCATAAATGCAGATATTAAAAGCTGAGACTTTTGCCAATATATTCCTGTCAGGAAAATATCGGAGTCCATCATGCACCACGTCACGGTCACTCAGCATGCAAGGGGTCCTACCACTACGCTAACTATGGTGTGAACAAGGTCTGAAGGTGATGAAATCCAGCTCACAGTTGTGTGGAAGCTTGGCTGTGAGCTGGATTTCATCACCTTCAGACCTTGTTCACACCATAGTTAGCGTAGTGGTAGGACCCCTTGCCATGCTGAGTGACTGTGACGTGGTGCATGATGGGCTCCGATATTTTCCTGACAGGAATATATTGGCAAAAGTCTCAGCTTTTAATATCTGCATTTATGACTAGCCAGTATAGTCAGTGGCATATCTGTTTGGTGCATTTTTTTCTGTGATTTATATGATTATATTTTCATCCGCACAATGTTCCGTTTTGTGTAGGATGCCTTTGTGGTGCATGTGGACCGCGCTGACATCCTCCATTGTATGCATTTTTTTTGCTGGGGATAGTCGTTTGTTGCAGTCCACATGCGGTGGGGCTGCTCCCCCAATGAAAAACACGCTACAGTGTTAGGGGTTGAACAGCTCCCCCAGAATTGCCACTATATTTCTGTGTTTGTGTCAAACTCAGCAAGGGACAAAAAAGAATACCAATCCTCCTGATTCTGGAATGGGTAACGGGAGGAGAGAACCCGATGGCCGAGAATGAGGGACCTTGGCTTGAGTGCAGGTCTCGCAGGCTGCCACAAAACCCTCAACCGTCTTACAAAGAGCAGGCCACCAGAATCTCAGAGCAATGAGATCCACTGTGGCTCTACTCCCCGGGTGCCCAGCAAGGACAGTATCGTGGTGCTCCTTAAAAACCTTGTGTCGTAAAGCGAGAGGCACAAACAACCTCCCAGGAGGACAAAGATCAGGAGCCTCTGACTGGGCTGCCTGAACCTCTGCCTCCAAATCAGGATAAAGAGCAGAGACGACCACCCCTTCAGCCAAAATGGGACCCGGGTCTTCAAAGTTCCCCCCTCCCGGAAAACAACATGACAGGGCATCAGCCTTCACATTTTTAACCCCAGGGCGGAACGTGACAACAAAATTAAACCTAGAAAAGAATAAAGACCATCTGGCCTGTCTCGGGTTCAGACGCTTGGCTGATTCCGAGTAGGCCAGATTCTTATGGTCGGTAAACACGGTAATAGGGTGTCTGGCTCCCTCTAGCCAATGGCGCCATTCCTCAAAAGCTAATTAGATGGCCAACAACTCCCTATCTCCCACATCGTAATTTCTTTCTGCGGAGGAGAGTTTCCTTGAAAAAAAAGCACATGGTCGCCATTTGGCAGGAGAGGGACCCTGAGACAAGACCGCACCCACACCCACCTCAGAAGCGTCCACCTCAACAATGAAAGGCAGAGAGACATCAGGTTGTACCAAGATGGGAGCGGAAGCAAAACTCTCTTTAATACTAGAAAAGGCCTTAAGCGCATCTACCGACCAGGAGGAAAAATCTACCCCCTTTTTAGTCATATCAGTGAGTGGCTTAACAACAGAGGAATAATTCAAAATAAACTTCCTGTAATAATTGGCAAAACCCAAAAACCGCATCAGCGCCTTCTGATTCTCAGGAAGCTCCCAATGAAGCACAGCGCGGACCTTCTCAGGGTCCATGCGAAAACCAGAAGCGGAGAGAAGAAAACCCGGAAATTGAATCTTTGGAACCGCAAACACATTTTTCCAGTTTAGCGTACAATTTATTCTCCTGCAGAATGAGCAAGACCTGACGTAGGTGGTCCCTATGAGTTTTAAAATCAGGAGAAAAAATCTAAATGTCATCTAGATACACCAGTACAATTTTCCCCATTAAATGATAAAAAATGATAAATAGTGTAACAGGGCACTCAAGAAACCGTGACCATGTGGTTGAAACAGTTAAGTGCTTTATTTAGGTATAATAGATATTGATAGATATCACAAATCAAATGCTTAAAATTCAATTATATATTCGATATGATAGTTATATTCGATAACATGGAATAAAAATAATCGATTTGCACAAATAGTAAAATCACGGCAATGTATTATAAAATGTACTATAAAATAAATCAATAGTCCCCAAAAAATGCAGTGAATGGGTTATTCGATCATCCGATCAAATCATGGTTTGGCATGATAAAAAATGCTGTTCACAAAATGTTGGAAGACGGCTGGAGCATTCATCAAACCAAAGGGCATAACAAAATTCTCAAAATGGCCCTCAGGGGTATTGAAGGCCGTCTTCCATTCGTCCCCTTCCCTGACCCTGACTAGGTTGTATGCCCCTCTTAAATCCAACTTAGAAAAAACTTTAGCCCCAACAATCTGGTTAAACAGGTCTGGGATCAGAGGAAGCGGATAAGGGTCACGAATTGTGATACAGTTCAGCTCCCTGAAATCCAGACATGGTCTTAAAGAACCATCTTTTTTCTTAACAAAAAAAACAAACTGCGGCAACAGGTGACTTCGAGGGTCGGATGTGTCCCTTTCTCAGGCTCTCAGAGATATAAGTACGCATAGCGACTCTTTCAGGTTGGGAGAGATTATATAAACGTGATTTTGGCAGCTTGGCACCTGGGATGAGATTAATAGGGCAATTGTACTCCCGGTGAGGGGGCAGCTCCTGGACACCACTCTCTGAAAACACATCCGAAAATTCAGAGAGAAAAGATGGTACAGTCTTGGTAGAAACCTCTGAAAGAGACGCCGTCTGATGTCACTCCAACCATTTATTTGCCTTGCTTGCCAATCAATGGTGGGGTTATGTTTAGTGAGCCAGGGTAGCCCCAACACTAGAGGAGTAGGTAATCCGCTTAGGACGAAACATGACATATCCTCAACATGAGCGTCACCCACAGTCAAACGGATATTGTGAAATATGCCCTTTAACGATTTTTGAGAAAGTGGAGCGGAATCGATAGCAAAAACAGGTATATCCTTTCCCAAAGTGCATACCTGAAACCATGTGTTATAGCAAATTGATTATCAATGAGATTGACAGCTGCTCCACTATCTACAAAAATCTCACAAACAATGTTCTTGCTATCTAGCGCCACCCTGGCAGGTAGGACAAAACGGGAACTACAAGCAAACGGCAAACCTTCAATTTCCGCATGAACCATGCCAATAGTAACAGATGGAAAGTTTTTAGAGGGTTTTTTTCTTTTTGTTTCTTTATTACCCTCAGAAAACTCCCTGAATCTCCTAGAGGGGCAAACATTTGCCAAATGATTTATACCCCCACAACAGAAACAAACCCTCCTCTGAGAGCTGAATCCTCTACTATCAGAGGCAAGCAAACCCAGCTGCATGGCCTCCTCCTCAGAGGAGATTGAGAGAGACTGAGGCCCCTGCGCACTGAATGAGTCCGCCCCACTGTTCTTGGACTGAATATGACAGGAAGGAGTGATCTCTCCTCTCTCTCTAAGACGCCTGTCAATACGAACAGACCTGACTCCAACGAGGAAGGTCTCTCATGAAAGGCAAATGCATCTTTCAATCCCTCCGAAAGACCATGGCAAAATTGACTTCGGAGTGCAGCATCACTCCAACCAGTATCAGCTGCCCATTTCCGAAATTCTGAACAATATATCTCTGCGGACTGTTTACCCTGGCATAAAAGACGCAGTTTAGATTCAGCCAGAGCAATACGATCCAGGTCATCATATATCTGCCCCAGGGCTACAAAAAATTCATCCACCGATCGGAGGGGCCGTGCCCCCACCGGCAGCGAAAAGGCCCAAGACTGAGCGTTATCCCTGAGCAGCGAGATGATGATCCCCACCCTCTGCTCCTCATCACCAGAGGAATGGGGAAGTAGGCGAAAATGGAGTTTGCAAGCCTCTCTAAAACGAACAAAATTCTCACTACCCCCGGAGAACGTATCCAGAAGCAAGATCTTAGGCTCGGAACAAACTCCATGAACGCAAGCAGAACCGGTCACCTGAAACTGAGACACAGTTTTACGGAGATCTGCTACCTACAGTGAAAGACCCTGCATGCGGTCAATCAAGGCTGAAACCGGATCCATGCTTAAGACGGTAGTGGCGGTTTATAATGTCATGGATGGTGTTGCAGAAAACTGGAAGTTATAAATAAACATCCGACTGACTTGATCCCAAACTAAGGAACATATGGGTGAGCCCTATAAAACCGCTAGAGCTCTCCCTGACTGCTAAGCCCATGCAAAGATCTTTATGATAGAAGATTGCATGCCCTCGAACCTAGACTGTGTGACACCTGAAAACCCTATAATAGTGAGGGGACACGACCACCGGCTCCCTGCACTTAATACAGAGGGAGTCAGGGTCACCTAGAATCAATCCAGCACAGAAACACAAATAAAGAAAAAAGACTTATCTGAGGAACCAGCAGTTGCAGGCTCTAGCAGTGAACACAATCCAGGAAGTAGTATAAACCGCAAAGTGAGGCAGTATGGGAGGGAATATAAAGGGAGGCAATCAGTGTAAATAGATGACAGCTGGGAAAAGGAAAAGAGATGACAAAGTGAAACCAAAACAAAGAACATCATGCAAGAGGTACAGAAGAACGTCTGCCAGAGCTTCTCAGAGAGCTGGCGGTGACAGTTGGTTCCTGACGTTGGGCGGAACCAAAATTATCCCCGGAGACATTGAGGTCTGCCAATTCAGGACCCAACAGCAAGTCCTCCACATCTCCCACCATCACACTTAGCGGAGTTGTCTCCCCCTCTTCCACCAAAGTGTATTATGAGTTCATAATGTAAATTGGTGGCAACGGCCACCTCATGGGTCCATTTGCCGGCCACTGCGGATAGAGACACCAGGGTGGTGGTATGGTAATTTAAGTCTCCATGTATGCACGGGCTGCACCAGGGAAACTCTTACCAGGGACACCAGACTCGCTGAGTCCAGCAGAGCTACCGCCAGAGTGTCTCCCACTTCCACCTGGCACAGGTGGCTATTTTCTATAGTATCTGGGGTACCTGTTGCACATAGCTTCCTGGCATACAAGGAGTGGCGGTAGCCATAGTTAATATCCATGGGTTCGTCCCGATGGGGACAGTCAGCCCTTATGTGGCCAGGGTCGCCGGGTCTGGGGTGGAGATTTCCGGGGTTTGACTGCCTTCCTCCCAAAAGAGCCCCCTTGTAGAGTCCTGGTAGCCTCATAGCGCTCCACCAGATCAACCATCTCAAGGGCATTACAAGGAGACACCTGGCCGATCCAGTGCTGGAGTACGGCAAAGCACTCCAGAATCCATCAGCCATCAGATGGTCCAGCATAGCAGTGGAACTCAGCACGTCAGGCTGCAGCCATTTTTGTAACCGGTGTAACAGATCATAATACTGAGGTCTCGCGGGTTCAGCCAGGTTAAACTCCCACTGATGCACCCACTGGACCAACACATTCACCCCCAGTCTTGCCAGAATCTCACCCTTTACTGTCGTGTAATCGGCCGCTTGATCATCTGGTAAGTCGAAAAACACCTGCTGGAGTCCGGATGCCAGGAACGGAGCAACGACTTCAGCCCACTGATCTCGGGGTAGTCTCTCCCTTGCGGCCACCTTCTCGAACACCGCCAGATAGGTCTCGACGTTGTCTGAGGGGATCATCTTAGGGTTCGCCACACGGACCGCTTTTTGGGCATCGTGGACACTCTGAGATGCTCTTGCCGCTTGTAAAGTCATCACATGTTGCAATAGCAGCTGTTTGGTTTCCTGCAGCTGCTTATTAGCCTCCCGCTGTTGCAAGATAGCCTCCACTTGGGCTTTCAGGACAGCCTCCATTTTGTCAAGACACATGGGTTGTAACCTCGCTGTTTGATGTAAGACATGCAACTGTGCCAGGAAAAACTAAAATATTTTGGCCTTCATGCCAGCTTCACTGCTCAAGCACGCATTTTCCACCAATTGTGGGGACTCGCTCTGGGAGACAGGATTAGCAGACGCAGTATAGAGGCAACAAAAAACTCTTTGGATCAAACAGTTCAGTGTTTTAGTCACACTTTAGGCAAGTGACAAAACAAACAGTCATATTCAAACAAAAAGTCACCTTGTGGTGTTGGTGGTAATTCACACCATGCAGCAATTCTGCCTCAAAGAGTCCTTGCTGATAGCAGCACCAACCTGTTTTTACGCCAAACAGGTAGCAAACCTTCATCCAGACACAGGGCTCCCAGATCCCAACAGAGGGACCTGGTTTCTGAGCCCAGCTGCCTATTTAAGGACAGCCAGGTGCTGCCAAAACCCAGACCAGCATTTAAAGTCCAGTCCAGTATTTGACCTCACCTGGCTGTAAATCAGCCCAGCAGCACATGCTGGTAGGAAAATACCTGTTTTCCCAGATCAAGCCTCTCACTGTGTCACAATACTTTAAAAAATTTCAAAACATTCTGGGGCCCATTTATTAAGACCATCGTTTTCCACGGCCTTGCAACAGACTTAAATCTGTACCAGCTACCTTGCCGGAATAGATTTAAGCCATTTTCCACAGGAATATAATAAATGAGCCAGGCCTTCCGGCCCACCCGCACCACACCCCCTTTTCTCGCCACACCAGAAAAATGGCCTGAGCAGGGAAAAGTCACAGATTTCCCCGCAAAAGGGCATGTGACAAAATCTGCTACTTAAATACATCACCATTGTGATGTGTATCTGTTAATAAATGTTCCTCTTAATCTTTTTTTCTTTGCAATAGCCTATTCTGACACTGAATATTATATGTCAATATGTAGTTTTTATTGATAGCATTTTCATGTGTGTATGACTTTTCGATCACTTTTTTTATAAAAAAAAATTTTAACGAAAAAACAGCCAAGAAAGCAATTTTACCATTTTCATTTATTTCTATTCACCATATGAATTAATACAGTACTTTTATATTTTAATTATATTGGAATTTTCGGATGTGGAAATGCCAACTATGTTTGTTTTCTAAACTTATTTTCAAAATGTCTTGAAAAAAATTAATGATTTTTTTCAGAATCCCCAAACCCCCTTCCCCCCCAACCACGGGGTTTGAACATGCAATTGTCAGGACGCTTCTACCATAGAGTGCAATGGTTTACCAGAAACTGGTGCAAATGATCATGGTTAGCATAAATTTAAAATTGGAAATGATGAAAGGCCTGTGACTCTTAATAAATTTAGTGCATTGTGCACCAACAGACTTCATGATGAGGCTGGAGTACTTCTCTCCAGTCTTAGTATATGTGCCCCATTGAGAGAGGGAATCTGCAGATGGCAAAAACTAGGGAACAGACCAACCCTATAGAGAAGTTCCTCAACTCCAGTCCTCAGGACCCACCTGTCTGTCATGGTTTCATAATATACCACAGAATGAATACCTGTGGTAAGTCCTGATGCACTGACACTAATTATATAATGTTCTCAATACTAAGGTAATCCTAAAAATATGACCAGCAGGTGGGCCCTGAGGACTGGAGTTGAGGAACACTGCTATAGAAGACTGTAAGCTTAGCTGCATGCCACCACTGTGTAACCTTCTAAAGGACTGTGCTGCTTCAAGTGCTAAGAAGTATAAGCAACTTCTACAGCTTCTGTTAACCAGTCATTGTTGTTACGTTCTCCATCCTTCCAAGAAAATAAGTTACCTGCATGTATCTTTCCAGGCACATAGGAGGCACCTTGGTGTAGTTCATAGCAAGAGCCTTATTTCACATAATTTCTATGTAGAAATATCTTATATAAGCTGATAAATGAATCCTTGTAAGAGCAAGTTCTAGGTCAGCTTATTCAAGGATCTGCAGTAAATTTCTATGATTTATACAGTGCAGCACATTTTATTTGATCTATAGGGTAATGAGAATTTTTGCTGACCTGCAAATTAGCCTCATCTATTGCAGATGATGTAGATAATTTGCGTATCACTAATCGTGATTCATGACTAATTATATTTTTCAGGATCGTGATTCAAGTCTACTTATAACTAACTGTATTTTCCAGAATAAATTATCTTAAAAAGCACTTAACTGATGTATTACTGTATATCAGTATCTAAGATACGTAATCTTTTTTACAGTAAGGATTCGTTCTAATGTTCTAATTTTACATGGGATAAAAATAAATTGCCGTGTGAATATACTGAATCAGTGTCATTGTTTAAAAATTAACTCTATATTTCAGTGGCCCTTAGAAAATCCATTTAAAATTCTAAATTATTACATTTCTCTAACTTCTTCAATAATCACCCCCATCTACTAACCAGATGGAGATGCAGCACATCCATTCTAAAATTACACTGAGAGTCTATTGATTCGGGACTTCCAAGGTAGAAAATAGTTATTTCTCCAGCACTCCTTAAAAATCTATTCTTTATTTTAAATATTTGTAAAAGAAAAAAACAGGCACACACCATCTGTATCATAGGTTCAAAAGTTAAAACACATTTATTTAAAACATAGATAACCATTAAAATGTATATACTGAGACAAAATTTACCCAATAAAAATGTCCTAAAGATATATATACAAATGGCACAGGTAAGTTTATCAGAAAGAAAATGTTACTATTAGTTTCAAATGAGCGCTTTGCATTCGATATACAGTGAATATAGGACCATTGTAGCCTGTATATTGAAATAGAATATAGTTACATAATAAATAATGAGAAACAATTATATTGTCATTATTTATTATGTAACTATATTCTATTTCAATATACAGGCTACAATGGTCCTATATTCACTGTATATCGAATGCAAAGCGCTCATTTGAAACTAATAGTAGCATTTTCTTTCTGATAAACTAACAGACTAACCTGTGCCATTTGTATACAGTATATATCTTTAGGAAATTTTTATGGGGTAAATTTGGTCTCAGTATACACATTTTATTGGTTATTTATGTTTTAACTAAAAGTGTTTTAACTTTTGAACCTATAATACAGATGGGGAGTGCCTGTTTTTTCTTTTACAAATATTTCCTATTACGGTATAACTTTGTGACGGGGTGAGTCACAAAAAAGCAGAGCACCTCTACCATAGTATAAATAGGGGGGTGAGCTACTATATACGTTTTTGTCTTTATTTTAAATATTGTACATTAAAAACATCTTGTAAAAAATGATTTTAAAAAAAAAATGATTTAAAAAAAAAAAAAAAAGTGTTTTGGACACAGTAAGACTTGTCCATGCCGTACTTAAAGGGAACCTGTCACCTGGATTTTGGGTATAGAGCTGAGGACATGGGTTGCTAGATGGCCACTAGCACATCCGCAATACCCAGGCCCCATAGCTCTGTGTGCTTTTATTGTGTAAAAAAAACGATTTTATACATATGCAGATTAACCTGAGATGAGTCAGAGCTTGAAAATATGACTCTTCTCTGGTCACACAAGTAAGATATGACTCTTTTATGTTAATTTGCATGAAAGGCGGGAAGTACAAAAATGCATAATACTTACTTACTCTGTCTGAAATGCATAGGTTTGGATTTTTTTATTCTTTTGTACAAGATGCTTTTAATGGATATAAGATAGTTTTTTTTAAGTAGTGCTGAAGAAATAGTTTTTTTCTACACTGGGATTCCACATGAAGGAATTCTTCATCCACCGAGGTCTGGATGTTACAAATTAATGGCAGAAGTGGAAAGCAAATCCCATTCTTTCTGTTGCTATTTTACTACATTTATTTTGGACGCCTTCTGATGCTTCAGTCCTTGCTGCAGAGGAATTAAATGCTAGCCAAAGATTAAGGGTACAATTAGTGTTGAGCACATTGAAGTCCACAAAGTGGACTTTGATCCAAATTTCAGGATAAATTCGATTTGCCACGAAATCCCGTGCGCAATGACGCATGATGTCATCTCAGGCCATGCGAGATTTCACGCCAGATCTTCAAGCAAGGTGGTGGCGGCCGGCCCATCATGAGCAAATGGATCAGGCAAGTATTTTATATTTTTTTAATTTTACACTTTCATATGTGGCTTTCATGTATGAACGCGGCATCTTAGGGGTACAATGATGAGGAGTGCACAATCTGTATAATATGAAACACTTCAGCCACCTGTAGTAAATACAAGTCCACACTGGGAGCTCTGCTTAACCCAGCACTGACAGTCTTTCAAACTTGCAGACTTGTGAGTTGTTTTTATCTCATTGTGCCAATATTGTATGTGTGAGTGAGCAATAGAAGTCATACGTCACAAGTTGCTGGTACAAAACCTTTTGTTTCTTTTTATTTCTTTAATTTAAGTGGGGGTGCACAATCGCCGCTCCCTGTCATTGCACTCACCACTTACAAAGAAATCCGCTTTGTAACAAAAGTAATTAGTCACAAAGCAAATATTTTTTGTAAAATTCAGCGAAGCAGCCGAATCGATTTTTCCAACAATTTTCTAATCAACAGTGGAATTTCCACTGCATATTTTCTGACAATTCTGCAGTGGAAATTCTGATGCATATTTACCACAGGTATAGTCAGGTCCATAAATATTGGGACATTGACACAATTCAATTTTTTTTGGGCTCTATATACCACCATAATGGATTTGAAATGAAACGAACAGGATGTGCTTTAACTGCAGACTGTCAGCTTTAATTTGAGGGTATTTACATCCAAATCAGGTGAATGGTGTAGGAATTACAACAGTTTGCATATGTGCCTTCCACTTGTTAAGGGACCAAAAGTAATGGGACAATTGGCTTCTCAGCTGTTCCATGGCTAGGGTACATTCACATGTGACGCATACACCGTGCTGAAAAAATCTGCAATCTACATCACTATGGGCACTGTATGCTTTTATGTGGGTATAGTGGTCTGTGAACACCGGCAGTATATGGATCATATAGGGTACTATGTTACAACAATTTGGCTCTATGTGAGCACTGTTTACCATTCTGTGGGCACAGTACTGTATACCTCAATTTGGGTAGTTTGGTTGTTGCGCTGTTTGGCACTAACTGGGAACTAGCTGAGCACCATGGGTGTAATTTATGACCAGATATAAGCCACTTTATGAATATAGATGTATGAAACAAAAAAGGTGAATGGCCCTTCCTGGGTAATAAAAGTGTCCTTCCTTCCTTCTCCTCTCCAAAAAAAAACTTTTTTGTTGGTCGTTGTGAATGGCGCAAATGTTTTTTTCTTTTTCAATGGTGGTTATCCTGCACCATCTTGGGAGATGAGCCAAGGAAAGGTAAAGAAGGACTCAACTGTAAGTGCACATCATAAAAGAATGCCACTGTGTATTCATGTACTATACAGCGTATTAGAAAGCTAACATTGCTGTTATCATCCCTGCCTATTTGTGAGGAATGGAGTAGTGTCTGTGGAGTATGCTGCAATGACAATTTTACAGCAAGGGAGTAGCAGAGGCAACACACAAGGAAAGTCACCATTCCTGTTCTAGAGTTCTGTACAAGCACATGTGACTGCTGAGGCTAGTGTCACGAGGGTGTCGAGGACCACGCCTGACTCCGTTATACCCGGGGTCAGGAAGTCGCAGCGGTTGGCTGCACGCTCTATTTAAGATAGGGCTGTTTTCCTTATGGTAGCTTTCTGGGTTTGCTTAGCAAACCCTTTTGGCTCACTCAGGGATCCGTAGCTCCTTCTCCTCAGCTGTTCCTTGTCCAGCACTCCCAGACCTCCTTATATTTCTCTCTCTCACTTCTCTGGTTGCCAGAGATAGAGCTTCCTGCCTGGACATCTATTCTGACCTTCTGGAGCTGTGTTGCTAGGGAAAGGATAGACAAAACATACAAACACATACACCCAGGTGGCCGACCACAATAAACCAAAAAGGTCCAACAGGGATCTGGAGGGTAGCGTACTGGACCAACTACCTGCGAACGCAGCAACACAGCTCCAGAAGGTCAGAATAGATGTCCAGGCAGGAAGCTCTATCTCTGGCAACCAGAGAAGTGTGAGAGAGAAATATAAGGAGGTCTGGGAGTGCTGGACAAGGAACAGCTGAGGAGAAGGAGCTACGGATCCCTGAGTGAGCCAAAAGGGTTTGCTAAGCAAACCCAGAAAGCTACCATAAGGAAAACAGCCCTATCTTAAATAGAGCGTGCAGCCAACCGCTGCGACTTCCTGACCCCGGGTATAAGGGAGTCAGGCGTGGTCCTCGACACCCTCGTGACAGCTAGTGATTGGCCGCAAGGGTCGCAGGACTAATCCACTGACAGAATTGTGGATGGATCCTCCAGTGCAAGTTTGAACATATCCCGAATAAGAGGTGAGAAGATATATTTTTCATTCTTGTTTTAAATATTGCAGCCAGTAGAGAGCAACAGAAAAGTACTATATTGCAGATGTCATTACTGCTATTACAGGTTATTACCGTGCAAATGTAATGTATCATCCTCAATATGTCTTCATTTAAAGTGCATTAATGCATTTTTTCTTATGTATTTTGCAGTATAATTGGAAAACATTAAAATGAGGCATTATTACATCCTAAATACGGCATTTCGAAGAGATCAAACACTGTTTCTAATGCAAAATGTGTGACTTTCTCATTTCTATACTGTAAAGTTAATTATAAGAAGGGATGCTTCCTAGAGACATCTGCTTTAGTAAGCCTGCATAGGCAAATTAAGGTATGCAACAGCATGTATTTAACCTACAATGTCACAGTAACCCGCTCTTACACACTAAATCTTCAATTAGGCAAAATCACTGCTCCTGTATTAAAATGAGACTCAGGGGGATACAATATCAATTCTATGGTTTTACGCCCATGAGCTGTAATGTATAAGGATGTAATGCATTTTAAATTACTAATTTAGCTTGGAATTTGCTCTAGCTTTTTGACATAACGGTATTTTCACAATTTACTGTAATGCATGCATTTCTTGGCAAATCTGTGCACCGGTTCTCAACAGAGCTGTTTCAGAAATGATTATTGTAAATCCAGATCTAGAATGAATATTACAGAGAGATAACAAACAGAAATGTGTTATATGCGGGTAATAATGGAAAAACAAAATAATTTGCAGATATTATCATATTTTTTTAATAAGCTAGGCCTGTTAGTAAGAGGGGAAAAAAGAGCTGAAATTGTGTTAGCTTGGATATATACTAGAAAATATTATTTATTATGACTTCAAATGAAAGTTCACCTTTGAGAACCATTATAGAATTTGCATATAAAATTATTCTATATACAAAGTTGAGCAACTCTGTAAATCTATTACTTTACTTTTACTGCATGTATAAAAGTTACTGAATCAGGAAAATTAAGAAAATCCAGCTCAGGAATGGTGGAAAAAATTGTAGCTTTATTGCGGCATAAAATCTTCGACAAACAGGTACAGTTCGGTTACGCGTTTCAGACCATAAATAAATAGCAGTCCTTCCTCATGACATATCGAACTTCTAATGAAATTGCAACCTATGAGCTGCTCACACAGCCAGCCATGCAATCAATCGATCACATGATCGTGAGGAGCAGCACACATGGTGCAATGACATATGTCTAATCCACTTGAAAAAAATATAAACAAAAAGTAAAATCACAGATGCTGACAGACAAACCTATACGGGTGTACAGTCAATACAGATAAGTATAAAAACAATGGCAAAACTATGCGTGCACTGTATAAAGGTATATGAGAAAACACCTAGGCACAAGAATGACTCTCCTAATAGTGTAGAATTAGATCATGCCTTTTATTAAGACCTTGGGGTTCTCTTGAACCCTGCTGGAAGATCCAGTATGCGTCCCGATTAAGTAGTTTCCTCCTATGATCCCCCCCTCTAGTGGGAAGGAAAACTCTCTCTATTCCTTGAGCCACTAGATTGGAAGTATCACCTCCATGTAAAATCAGCAGATCTAACATTCCTGGTGGGTCTAGTATGATCGCAACAGATACACTTAGCATGGCCACATTTAGAACTGCCCTTATTCTTGAGCCAGGTTAATCTCTGCACAGTTCCAAGAATATATGGCTATAGTGGTGGAGTTCCTCCTCCTGCACAATTTTTTCATGTTCGATTCTGTTTTTTATTTACAGATTTCGGGGATGTCGATGGGGGCCAAATTCTCTCCCTCGATAGCCAATATTTTCATGGCATGGTGGGAGGGGTGTTTTCTCCTGATCGACACCCACCCTTTTGGTGGTCTGGTGCAGTGGTATGGTCGCTACACGATGACCTGCTGATTGTATGGTCTGGTGATGAAGCAGCCATACCACTGTTCCTTGACTACATCAACACATGTGTGGAGTCTATTTCCTTCAGCCTCCAACATCACAGTATGTGTATATTTTTTACTAGATTTGTGTTTGGAGGGGGACTGCACCACTTCCCAAGTTATCACTACTACATATAGAAAGGAACTAGCAGGTAACAAGATCTTGTATGCCTCCTCGTGTCACCCACCTCACACAATACGTAACATCCCTAAGGGTGAATTGATTTGAGCCCGCCATAACTGTTCAAATATTTATCTGTTCGCACAAGAAGCGAAAAATATCACAGACAGGTTGACTGGCAGGGCTTATTCTCACAAATGTATTGCCTCCTCTGTCACTGAAGTTTCAGCCATGCATAGGGTTCCTCTGGTCTTTCCGGAAGCAAAATCTCTGCCCCAAGTGGCTGCCACATCCAAACGGAGATGCGGTTTCACCTCCTTTGTGACACAATACAGCTTGGAATATGATCATATATGTAAAATCATCAAGAAATATCTTTCACTGTTATCATGTGATAATAAGTGGATGGATATTGTCGCGGAGGGAGTGAAATGTGTAGCGAGAAGGGCTCCAACTTTGGGAAATTTGTTCTCTGAAAAAACTGTGCAGAGATCAACCTGGCTCAAGAATAAGGGCAGTTATAAATGTGGCCATGCTAAGTGTATCTGTTGCGATCATACTAGACCCACCAGGAATTTTAGATCTGCTGCTAATAACAAGGAATTCACTATACAGTCCTATTTAAATTGCAACACAAAGTTTGCAGTTTATTTGATAACGTGCGAACTTTGTCAATTGCAATATGTGGGGTGCACCACAAATGAAATCAACACTCGAATTCGCAAGCACATCTCAGATGGTTCCACATTATAAAAACCGCAACGTGTCTGCTGTCAGTACACACTTTGCGATTTTACATGGAAGTTCGATATGTCATGAGGAAGGACCGCTATTTATTTATGGTCTGAAACGCGTAACCGAACTGTACCTGTTTGTCGATGATTTTATGCCGCAATAAAGCTACAATTTTTTCCACCATTCCTGAGCTGGATTTTCCTAATTTTCCTGATCTACTGCCGCGCATCCAGGTGCGTCATCCGTGCTCGGCTGGTGAAGGGGAAGGTGAGAGCTGCTGTGTGCTTTAATGTGAAAAGTTACTGAATGTATGAAAGTCCAAAGCTATTTTATTTATCATAGACCACATTCAGTAATCAAAAATAAAAATCCTCATTACCTTTAATGTATTATAACACAAAAGCGTTCAAATAAAAAAAAAACATGATCAAAGGCAGGAAGGTTGTTAAAACAGCTAAAAAAAAAGTTAAACTAATTGTACTAAACGTCCTCTGTCCCAGTGCCACCGGTCCAATCCTCTTTACATAACTGCAGTGGTTATAGAAGCAGATCCAGCTTACTTCTAGTTAGTGCAATGGTCCAACTGTATCATGATACCAATAGACAGAGGAAAAGATATGATGTAGAAATTTCTTCTTTAATGACATACAATTAAACAGCAAAAAACAGCAGCCTGGCTGGGAGAGACGCGCTGCTGAGCCACATCCCCTAGTGGCGCGACTGCATCCCTAGCAATGCTCTGTTTCTCACTGCAGTGGGCATGAGTTGGGGAGACAAGCAGTGAGCTGACGACTCAGCTTCTCAGTCATAAGTGGGTTTTGTGTTCTGACCTATGGAGCACCAGGCCACTGGACCTATCAGGCTCTGATCCAGGAACCCAGGGCTCTATTTAAATCCTCTCCTATCCATTCACTATTGCCAGTGATAGTCTTTGTTGGCTCAATAGCATTTTTCCCTTGTTACCGGTTCCTCTACTGCTATTGGTAATCCGTGTTTCTGACCCTGGCTTGTCTTTTAATCATTGTCTCACATTTTGGTACTGTGTAGCCCGTCTGAATTTAAACCATTCCTGTCAACTCTGCTTTTGTGTTTGTTCTGTCCATGTGTTCATCTCTGCACCTATTTAGCGTAGAGACTGTTTTCCAGTTGTGGTTTAGCCATTTAGGGCTAATACTGCAAGTAGGTTGGGACAGTGGGGTGGTCTAAGTTCAGAGTCTCACTGTCCTTGTCTGAACCTCTGCTATATTCCTGACATTATCACTGGCCTAAAAAAGCTAGTGTACTTGCTTTATCATGGATGCCATGGCAGCTTTAGCCACACAGATGGAGAGTATCACTCAGTTGGTGCAGGATTTAGCTGAGAGAGTTCAGCGTCAAGAGTCCCGTCAGACTAGTTCCCCTGCTTCTACTGCCTCGTCACGGATGAAGCCTAAGGTTAAGCTCCCTGACCACTTCTCTGGTGACCGTAAAAGTTTAGTAACTTTCAGAGAGAGTTGCAAACTTTATTTTTGTTTGAGACATCACTCTCAGGTTCCAATGCACAGAGAGTATCATTATGTCTCTGTTGCAAGGTGATCCCAAGAAATGGGCATTCTCACTTCTACCCAACTCACCTGATGTCACGGCTGTATGTGAGCAACAATAGTATACACAGTAAAAGAGCTACTGACCGGACCCAAACTAGGGAGGATAAAGGGTGACCCCTGTCAGACCCTCAAAGCTCTCCCTATGCTGCTAAAGCACATGCCCGGATCCAAATGGCGGAACGAGGCATGCCCACGTACCTAAGACTGATGACCACTGTAACCCCTACAATAGTGGAAGGGGCACGGCCACCGGTGCCCTACTCAGTATATGGAGGGAACCGTGGCCACGTCAGATCCAGTCAGAAAATAATCAGGTACACAACAATGTCTATACACTTAGCTGAAGGTGTTGCAGCCGCAGAGAAGACGGATCCAAGGACAGCTGGCAATATCCGGAGTGCTTGCTGCAGCAGAACACAGGTCCAGTGAACTGATAGCTACAAGTGAAGATACTAAAGCAAGAGCTACAACTGAAATGAGAACTATAATCCACGCCCTACAAAAGGAGGAGGGGTGATATAAAGAGAGGGAAATCAAACGCATGAGGAACAGCTGGGAGGAAGGAAACCAAAAGTAAACAGAGCAGTGAGAACTCCTCCCAGCTCTAGTAGTGACATCATCACAGGGGTGGAGAAACAGAGCTGTGAGAACGTCCCAAAGCTCTGGTAGTGACAGTACCCCCCCCTCTACGGGTGGACTCCGGACACCCAGGACCCACCTTCTCAGGATGAGGCCTATGAAATGCCCTGATGAGGCGAGTGGCTTTAATGTCCGACACCGGAACCCACTTCCTCTCCTCAGGACCATAACCCTTCCAATGAACGAGGTACTGAAGAGAACCGCGGACAATGCGAGAGTCCACAATTCTGGAAACCTCAAACTCCAGATTGCCATTAACCAAAATCGGAGGAGGAGGCAAAGAGGAGGGTACCGTGGGCTGGACATATGGTTTTAAGAGAGATCTGTGAAATACATTATGTATCTTCCAAACCCGTGGAAGATCAAGACGGAAGGCAACAGGATTGATGACTGACAAGATTTTATAAGGCCCAATAAACTTGGGACCCAATTTCCAGGAGGAAACCTTCAGTTTAATATTTCTTGTAGACAACCACACCAGATCACCCACATTCAGGTCCGGACCAGGCACACGTCTCTTATCAGCCACACGCCTATACCTCTCAATCATCTTTTTAAGATTACTCTGAATCTTTTGCCAAATGGTAGACAAAAACGAGGAAAATCTCTCCTCCTCAGGTAAACCAGAAAGAGCCCCTCCCGAGAATGTCCCAAACTGCGGATGGAACCCATATGCACCAAAGAATGGTGACTTATCAGAAGATTCCTGACGACGGTTGTTCAGAGCAAACTCAGCAAGAGGGAGAAATGAACACCAATCCTCCTGGTTCTCTGCCACAAAACAGCGCAAATATGTCTCCAGATTCTGATTGAGGCGCTCAGTCTGACGATTCGACTGCGGGTGAAAAGCAGAAGAGAAGGACAGCCGAACCCCCAGGCGAGAACAGAAAGCCTTCCAGAACCTGGACACAAACTGCGTGCCTCTATCGGAAACAATATCAGAGGGAATGCCGTGCAATTTAACAATATGGTCGACAAAAGCTTGCGCCAACGTTTTAGCATTGGGTAAACCAGGGAAAGGTACGAAATGAGCCATCTTGCTAAAACGGTCCACCACCACCAGGATCACAGACTTCCCCGAGGAACGAGGAAGATCCGTGATAAAGTCCATGGACAGGTGTGTCCAAGGACGGGAAGGTATGGGTAACGGGAGAAGGGAACCTGAAGGCCGTGAACGAGGGACCTTAGTGCGAGCGCACATCTCACAAGCAGCCACAAAACCCTCCACCGACTTACGAAGAGCCGGCCACCAAAATCTCCGAGCAATGAGATCTACCGTGGCTCTACTCCCGGGGTGACCAGCAAGAACCGTATCATGATGCTCCTTAAAGAGTTTGTGACGTAGCTCAGGAGGCACGAACAACTTCCCAGAAGGACAACGGGCAGGTGCCTCAGTCTGGGCAGCCTGCACCTCGGCCTCCAAATCGGAATATAGAGCAGAAACAACTACCCCCTCCGCCAAAATGGGACCCGGGTCCTCGGAGTTTCCTCCTCCCGGAAAACAGCGAGAGAGAGCATCAGCCTTCACATTTTTTATCCCAGGTCGGAATGTAACAACAAAATTGAATCTGGAGAAGAACAGAGACCATCTGGCCTGTCTCGGATTCATACGCCTGGCCGACTCCAAGTATGCCAGATTCTTATGGTCGGTAAAAACGGTGATAGGGTGCCTGGCCCCCTCCAACCAATGGCGCCATTCCTCGAAAGCCAACTTGATGGCCAACAACTCCCTATCTCCCACATCATAGTTTCTCTCTGCCGGGGAGAGTTTTTTAGAGAAAAAGGCACAGGGTCGCCATTTGGCAGGAGAAGGGCCCTGGGACAAAACCGCACCCACACCCACCTCGGAAGCATCCACCTCAACAATAAAAGGTAAGGAAACATCGGGATGCACCAAGACGGGAGCAGACGCAAAACTCTCTTTAATCTTAGAAAAGGCTGCAAGCGCCTCCTCCAACCAAGAGGAAAAATCCGCCCCCTTTTTTGTCATGTCAGTAAGGGGTTTGACAACAGAGGAATAATTCAAAATTAACTTTCTGTAATAGTTCGCAAAACCCAGAAAGCGCATCAATGCCTTCTGATTCTCAGGAAGCTCCCACTCAAGTACAGCACGGACCTTCTCCGGATCCTTGCGAAAACCAGAAGCAGAGAGGAGAAAACCCAGAAATTGAATCTCCAATACCATAAAAAGACATTTCTCCAGCTTGGCGTACAATTTATTTTCCCGCAGAATCTGCAGAACCTGAAAAAGATGATCCTGATGGGTCTGAACATCAGGGGAAAAAATCAAAATATCATCAAGATACACCAATACAAATTTCCCCATTAAATGGTAGAAAATACTATTAACAAAATGCTGAAAGACGGCCGGAGCATTCATCAGGCCGAAAGGCATAACGAGATTCTCGAAATGCCCGTTAGGGGTATTAAAGGCCGTTTTCCATTCATCCCCCTCTCTGACCCTGACCAGGTTGTACGCGCCTCTCAAATCCAATTTGGAAAACACCTTGGCCCCAACAATTTGGTTGAAGAGGTCCGGGATCAGAGGAAGGGGATAGGGATCGCGAATCGTGATACGGTTCAGCTCCCTAAAATCTAGGCAAGGTCTCAGAGAGCCATCTTTTTTTTTAACAAAAAAAAAAACCCGCGGCCACAGGTGACTTTGAGGGATGAATATGCCCCTTCTCGAGACTCTCGCATTGCGATTCTTTCCGGTTGTGAGAGATTGTAGAGGCGTGCTTTTGGCAGCTTGGCGCCGGGAATGAGGTTAATGGGACAGTCAAACTCCCGGTGAGGAGGTAGCTCCTGAACACCGCTCTCGGAAAACATGTCCGAGAAATCAGAGAGAAATGATGGCACAGTTTTAGTAGACACCTCTGCAAAAGTCGCTGTGAGACAATTCTCTCTACAAAAATCACTCCACTCATTTATTTGCCTTCCTTGCCAATCAATAGTGGGGTTATGTCTAGTGAGCCAGCGTAAACCCAAAACTAGAGGAGAAGGCAATCCGTTAAGGACAAAACAAGATATATCCTCCACATGAGTGTCACCTACAGCTAGCCGGATATTGTGAACAATGCCCTTCAGAGATCTCTGTGAGAGTGGAGCAGAGTCAATAGCAAAAACAGGTATATCCTTTTCTAATGTGCAAACCTGAAAACCATGCATGGCTACAAATTAAGTGTCAATAATATTGACGGCCGCTCCACTATCGACAAAAATCTCACAAGAAATGACTTTGCTCTCTAGCGCCACCCTGGCAGACAGGAGAAAACGGGAACTGCAGGTCAGAGGAAAAGCATCAATTCCTACATCAACTTTGCCCAAAGTAGCAGATGAAGCAGAATTTGATGATTTACCTTTTGAGGTTTTTCTCTTATTATCGCTCTTAGTACAGTTCAAGAATCTCCTTGACGGTCAAACATTTGCCAAATGACCTATGCCTCCACAACAAAAACACACCATACTCTGAGGACTAAATCCTCTTTTATCAGGGGCAAGTCGACCTAACTGCATGGGCTCCTCCTCAGAGGGGAGCGAGACAGGATGAGGCCCCTGCACACTGAATGAGTCCGCACCACTGCCCCTAGACTGACAATGGCTGGACAGAGAGGTCTCGTTTCTTTCTCTTAGACGCCTGTCAAGGCGTACCGCCAATGACAGGGCAGACTCTAAGGACGTTGGTCTCTCATGGAAAGAAAACGCATCTTTCAATCTCTCTGAGAGACCATGACAGAACTGACTCCGGAGTGCAGCATCATTCCAACCCGAATCAGCTGCCCATCTCCGAAATTCAGAACAAAAAAGCTCCGCAGACAGTTTGTTCTGGCATAAAACACGTAAGTTAGATTCGGCCAGAGCAACACGATCCAAGTCATCATAAATCTGCCCCAGGGCCACAAAAAATCTTTCCACGGATCGAAGGGAGGGATCCCCTGATGGCAGCGAAAAAAAGCCCAAGTCTGAGCATTACCCCTGAGCAGGGAGATGACAATCCTCACCCTCTGCTCCTCCTTACCAGAGGAGTGGGGACACAAGCAAAAATGGAGTTTGCATGCCTCTCTGAAGCGAACAAAATTCTCACTGCCCCCGGAGAACGTTTCCGGAAGTGAGACCTTTGGCTCGCAACAGACTCCATGAGCCGGAGCAGAGCTCAATGCTTGAAGCTGAGTCATAGATTGACGGAGATCCGCTACTTCCAAAGAAAGACCCTGCATGCGGTCAACCAGGCCAGAAAGCGGATCCATGTCAAAAAAGGACGGTTTTGGTGGATTATAATGTCACGGCTGTATGTGAGCAACAATAGTATACACAGTAAAAGAGCTACTGACCGGACCCAAACTAGGGAGGATAAAGGGTGACCCCTGTCAGACCCTCAAAGCTCTCCCTATGCTGCTAAAGCACATGCCCGGATCCAAATGGCGGAACGAGGCATGCCCACGTACCTAAGACTGATGACCACTGTAACCCCTACAATAGTGGAAGGGGCACTGCCACCGGTGCCCTACTCAGTATATGGAGGGAACCGTGCCCACCTCAGATTCAGTCAGAAAATAATCAGGTACACAACAATGTCTGTACACTTAGCTGAAGGTGTTGCAGCCGCAGAGAAGACGGATCCAAGGACAGCTGGCAATATCCGGAGTGCTTGCTGCAGCAGAACACAGGTCCAGTGAACTGATAGCTACAAGTGAAGATACTAAAGCAAGAGCTACAACTGAAATGAGAACTATAATCCACGCCCTACAATAGGAGGAGGGGTGATATAAAGAGAGGGAAATCAAACGCATGAGGAACAGCTGGGAGGAAGGAAACCAAAAGTAAACAGAGCAGTGAGAACTCCTCCCAGCTCTAGTAGTGACATCATCACAGGGGTGGAGAAACAGAGCTGTGAGAATGTCCCAAAGCTCTGGTAGTGACACCTGAGCTGTATTCTGCTGACCATTCCTTTTCCGCTCTCAGTCTCTTGTATGATGAGCCAGACAGAGCAGGGTACACAGAGAGTCAGCTCCTCTCATTGCATCAAGGCAGATGACTGGTATTTCTGTCAGTTCCAAAAATGGTGTACTGCTTCTGGGTGTAATGATCTGGCTTTCAGGTCTCAGTTTAGATTAGACCTTTCTGATACACTTAAAGACCTTTTAGTTAGCTATCCCACTCCTGGGTCCCTAGATGAGGCTATGTCCTTGGCCATCCCCATAGACTGTCATTTAAGGGAACGTAAGCATAAAAGGTCCGTCTTTGTCCGTACTTCTTCCTTTTCCTCTGTTTCTCATGTCTGTGTCCAAGGCAACTGTTGATTCATAGGAACCCATGCAAGTGAAAGCCATGTTGCCTCAGCAAAGGAAGGAACATTGCAAGAAACATGCCATCTGTTTCTACTGTGGGAAGTCCTGAATATCAGTTGCAATCCTGCCCTGCCAGACCAAAGTCGGAAAACTTCAGCGTCTGAGTGATGATCAGGGAGGTCACTCAGATGCACAGATATGTCCAGAAGGGGCTGGCAGGGTTTTACTGCCTGCTAATCTGTCTTCACAAGAAAGGTCTGTTTCTGTTCAAGCATTTGTGGATTCTGGGGCTGCTGCCAGTTTTGATAAGGCTATTTTCACATGAGCGTTTTCCTTTCTGCTTTTGAGATCCGGCAGAGGATCTCAAAGCCAGAGGAAAATGCTTCAATTTTGTCCCTATTCATTGTCAATGAGGACAAAACTGAACAACCTGGCACGGAGTGCACCATAATGCATTCTGTTACATTTTGTTGCATTCCCATGCCCATGTGCAGCATGGGAAATTGAGCATATCGGATCCATCATTAAAAACCATGTAAGTCAATGGTGCCGGATCCATTTTTTTCGGACGCAATGGTATTTGATGCCGGATCCAGCATGTTCATTTTCAATATAATAAAACCAGATCCGTTCTGAAAGGATGCAGCCAGTTCTATTATTCAAACGGATGTGTTTTCCTCCAGTTTTGAAATTCTCTGCCAGATTTAAAAACCAGAAGTGAAAACGCAGATGTGAAAGTAGCCTAATGTTGATATTACGACTGCCTTGGGATTAAAACTACATAGACTTCCTGAAGTTATTTCGGACTCCTGGGTGGATACTACTCCTTTAGCCAGAGGGTTTATTGAGTATAAGACTCCTGATATTCTAATTAGTGTTGGTTCTATTCTTTCTGAAAAAAGTTCTTTGTATGTCATGAAAAATGAATCTGCTGATGTCATCCTGGGTTTACCCTGGCTCGAGGTGCATGGTCCATTCTTTACTGGTGAGCTAGTTAAATGGGACCCTCAGTGTTCTAATCATTGGTTATCCATTCAGCTCTCTAGTCTTGAGCTAGAGGAAGGACCACTACCTGAGTACATCAGTGATTTTCAGGATATTTTTCCAAAGAGGCCTCTGAAGCCTTGCCCTTCCATCACGAGTATGATTGTGTCACTTAACTTGTTCCTGTGAACTTGTTCCTGGTGCTAAATATCCCCAAGGCAGAATTTTTTATCTTACTGAGCCTGAAAGGCAGGCCAAATATTATATTCAAGACAGTGTAAAAAAAGAGCATATTTGACCATCTGTATCCCCTATGGGAGCTGGATTCTTTTTAGTGTGTGAAAAAGGCAGTGGATTATGCTCTTGCATTGATTATCGAGAGTTAAACAAAATCATGGTCAGAAACCAGTAACCCTTTCCCCTCATTCTAGATCTGTTCAATCAAATTTTTGGTGCTTAGTGGTTCACTAAAATAGATCTCAGTGGAGCCTAAAATTTGATTAGAATTCAGGAGGGGGATGAATGGAAAACGGCATTCAATTTTATTGTGATGCTCTTTGGGTTGTCTAATGCTCCTGCTGTTATTCAAAATCTTGTGAATAATATTTGTCGCAAATTCCTGAGTCTGTTTGTTGTTGTGTATCTCGACAATGTTCTGATATTTTATCCTGACTGGTCTTCTCATATTTTACATGTGAGAAAGTTTCTTCAAAAATTGAGAGAAAACAAGTTTTTTGCTAAACTAAGTAAATGTATATTTGGTGTAAGAGAAGTCTGTTTCCTGAGTCATATCCTGTCACCCCAAAGTTTCTGCATGGGCCCTGCTAAGGTTCAAGCCATAGTTGATTGGGCTAGGTCTACTTCAAGGCCCTTCAACAATTCCTTGGTTTTGCGAACTATTATAGAAAGTTTATAACTGTAAAGGGCAGATCTTCTCCATTGGTCCCCTGATACTATGTCTGCCTTTGAAATTCAGAAACATAGGTTTGTTCATGCACCCATACTTATTCAACCTTATGTCACCAATAGTGTTGAGCGAACCGAAGTACTTTGATCCAGATTTTAGGGAAAATTTGATTCGCTGCAAATTTCATTTGCTGCAAAAACGAATCTATTTCCCTGAAATAGCATTAAAAATAAAAAAAATCATACTCACCTCATCCATTTGACCGCAAAGAGATTTAGTGCTGGATCTTCAACTAAGATGGCCACAGCGGCCTCTTTGAGCTTAAATGGATACAGTAAGTACTTTCCCCATCATTGTGCCCGCTACTTACAAATAAATGTGCTTCGTAACGAAGTAATTCGTCACAAAGTACATTTTTTTGTAAAATTTGTTAAGCAGCCGAATCGAATTTTTAAGAACTTTGCTCATCTCAAGGGTCATCCTCTTTAACAAACTTTCAACCTTGTGCTTTCTTTTCGAGAAAATTTTCCTCTGCTGAGAGGAACCATGACATTGGCAATAGAGAACTGCTGGCTATCAAATAGGCCTTTGAGGAATTGAGGCATTTCTTAGAAGGGGCCCATCATCCGATCATTGTACTCACTCATCACAAAAACCTGATGTATCTTGGCAGTGCTAAGCGGTTGAATCCTAGGCAGGCATGCTGGGCCTTTGTTTTTCAGTTGTTTTAATTTCCTCTCCTATCGATTCACTATTGCCAGTCTTTGTTTGTTCACTAGCATTGTTACCTTGTTCCCAGTTCCTGTACTGCAATTGGTAATCTGTGTTTCTGACCCCGGCTTGTCTTTTGACCACTCTCTGTCTCACATTTTGGTACTGGATAGCCCGTCTGGTTTTGACCCATTTCTGTTGACTCTGCTTTTGTATTTGTTCTATCCTTGTGTTTGTCTCTGCATCTATTAAGGATAGGGGCTGCCGTCCAGTTGCAGTTCAACCGTTTAGGGCTAATATAGAGATCAACGATGTTTAGAAAAATTCAATTCGCCAGCTTTGCCAAACTTCGACTAGAAATTTGATTTGTTACAAATTAATTGATCACAAATAGCTATAAATCAGGTATACCTAGGCCACTCCGCCTTGGGGTACAGCCACACAAAGCTGCCATGCTGCAGGCTGTTCGTGGCCATGTTGCAGTGAAGAACTGGGCAGCCAATTAGCCTGCAGCTGCCTTTCGTTTAATAATGAAGATCACACTTTATAGTCTTCATTGTTAATGCACCTTTAATGCACCTTTAGACAGAGGTTGTACCCACTTCTCCAACCCCAGCACTCTCCTGCCCTACAGGTGGAAGCCCTTCTTCCATTTGCTCTTTCTTTTCCGCATCATCTAATATCGATGACAATATTTAATCAGAAACATTCATCATCTGTGCTCTCTCATCTTGCCAACTTTTCTAGGACATGGAGACTTTGAAGGATGATTTGGAAGAAGTAAATCCCCTGGATGGTATTGGTTGGCACGCTCGCAGTAGAATAATAAATGCTTCCATCTTATTGGTATCGAATTACATATCTTAATTTATGACTGATCTAGGAATAAGTAAATGTAGGAATAAATAAATAAAATTGACGCAGTATAATTCTACCTGCACTCTCCTTGCAGTCTCCCTGCATTCTCCCTCTCCAATATTCTTCTAATAATTTTCATAAACACTGTTCCTCGCGCATAAGCACTTGCCACGTCTCTCCCTATGCTAAGCTCACAGGTCAATGGCGGAGACTGTGTGGGATGAGGGTTTTATAGGGCTGAGACATCACGGGGGATGGCTATTTGTGGATTTGCTGGCTGACAACATTATGGGTGATCTTGAATTTCTGGGCTTGTCTCCTCTACACTTAGTTTTGCTTTGTAACACCTGCAGTCGCCATTTTAGGAAAACCTGATTCGATAACACAAAGTGTGAGAAAATGTGAAATTGTTGCGAATCGAAGTTTTCCTAAACTTCAGACCAAATTCTGCTTCTAATGCTTCGCTCAACACTAGCTACTGCAAGTAGATAGGGACAGCAGGGTGGTCTCAGTTCAGGGCCTTACTTTCCTCGTCTGTACCTTCACTATATTCCTGACACATGGTGTAAACATGGTCCAAGGAAAACACTCCCAAATAACAGGTTTTGGAATAATCCAGTATTTAACCATAATGAGGGTGAATATGACACTGCACATGTTAAATATCTCATGCCATGGCATTGAAAAGATTGATGAACCTGCCAGCAGGTGCAGAGACTGGAAGAGAGCCTTGCTGAACAGAAAAGGCTTTTAAAAAATAGAGATGGATACTAGTTTACCTCATAGCCTAAGCCATAGGAGTAATATTATTCTAAATTAGCAGTAGTCCAACACCCTACATCTCTGCCATTCAGCTTTTTACCTATAGCTCTGGCGCCAGAAGCTGGTCGTGCTTGTTGGCGGATTAAATTATTCTCTCTACTGGTGGTTTGTCTGGACCATCCAAACCCTGTTTGCCATGTGTGCATGCCCTAACATAACCACTGCTCCCAACACCCCCTAACAAGTCAAAATGGCCTAGATAGTGTGCAGTTTGCAAAAATAACCATCCTGCTCCTTACAGACCAATAATGCACTCCCTCTCAAAGTCTGTCAACCGGGCAAAATGTCTTTAAATGCATCATAAAGGCATGTCTAACAGTTAACCATCTCTCACCAAGAGGTAAACTAAACTCAAAAATAGTCTCTGGATTATGAGGGGCGGAGCCTGACGACGCATGGAGAAGGACGCGTGAGTGAAGAGCTCCTCTCCAGCAGTCCCTACAAGCGGCTACCCGGTGCCACTATCAGCGCCAAAATGGTAAAATATGGCAAAGAAAGGAAGGCAGAGGGTGGAAGTACCCACCAGTCCTCGCAAAGACTCGTCAGACATCCACAAATTCTTTCACCATAAGAGCCTCACTGCGGCGGCCAGCACGCTCAAAATGGTGCCGGAAGAACACGAGGCAGGAGACAGCGAGGAAACAAGCCAGACAGGCCTTACAGCCGGTTCTATCGGACCTCTCAGAAATAAAGTCAGATGTGAAGCAAATAGGCAATCGAGTAGAAGTGCTGGAGAACAACTGCGCTGCCATAATATCGCACTCCGAAGCACTCGAAAAGCATGCCTCTGACCAGCTCACACACCTAAATAGAGCTCTTACGCTCATTGGAGATCAAGAAAATAGAAACCGCCGGCGCAATATAAGAATAAAAGGGTTACCTGAGTCATGGTCTTCGGATACTCTGTGGAAAATCGCAGGAGAGATATTTGCAGACTTGCTCGGAGGCGAAGCGGAGAAAGGCATCGTCATTGAAAGAATCCATAGAGAGCTCCGACCGGTCCCTCCACCATCGAACCCTTCTATCCTATGTGGACACAGAACGCTTATTAAGAGCCGCCAGAGAGAAAGCACACCTGAAATACGCGGATGTGGACATTTCTTTCTACCAAGATGTTGCCCCTTCCATTCTCGCCAAGAGGAGACTTCTACGCCCACTACTAGAGAAGCTACACCAGAGAAACACTCTATATTCATGGCTATAGCCATTCGGGCTAGCAATTCTATACAAAGGGCGTAGAATTCGTATACACACTCCCGAAGACCTCCACAAAGCATGGCCACTACTGGATCTTGACCGAATCGAAATCCCGTCTTGGATGCCAGTGTCGGAATCGCAGCCGCTGCCGACCTTGCCCTCATCACCATCCTGGCAGTTCATCCACAGAGGGAAACGACTGCAGCCCAACAGAGAATGCAAGGAAGACACACAAGACCCTGCTTGAAAGCTTTTCAGTATAGTTCCAGGTATTTAATCATTCAGGGAATGACCAGTTGGTCAACCTGCCAGTTATACTCTTATGTTGGACCCTTGTTCAAGTTAGACTCTTAATTATGTATCGAGCATCGCTTAACAGGCCCTAACTCTGCGAGAATGAGGGTCGGCTGACCTCATACTAACCTGCAGTCGAATCCTAGCATGCAGGACCGAATATCATCCAATTGCTGGCTGCAGGACTGAGAACGACATACCTTTATAAGGATCCTGGCCTCAGCGATCCCCTCTTTAACTTTCCCTACGCCTCCCCCCCCCAATCTCACACCATCCCGCCAGGACATTCAAGAGAACCCACGGATCATCATGATGCTTGTTCCAATCACCCTCAGAGCTACACCTTTAAAGATCTGGGTAACTGTGAGACGTCTTCTAGTAGTAGACTGGACTTTAGAAGGCTGATTTGCTTCCCCCCCTCGCTTCCCCCCCCCCCTCACTTCCCCCCCCGCCTCTTCCCCCCGCCTCTTCCCATCCCTTCCTCTCCCTCCCCCCTTCCTCTCCCTCCCCCCCTTCATTACTGCCTGTTTAAATCTTATTGTTTATTATTGTACTCATATGTTCATTGCGCAGTCCTAGCTTAACATATTACTTCAATTCACAAACAAGGTAAGGACCCACAGGCATGCGAGAATTACAGACCCATATCTCTTCTAAATCTAGATCTCAAGATCTGGGCTAAATTAATTGCAAACCGCATTAACCCTCTGCTCCCCCGTCTGATTGGCCCTGAACAAGCAGGCTTTGTGAAAGGAAGGGAAGGCAGGGATAACTCACGTAAACTCTTGCATATCATCCACGCAGCCCATCACCACAAATCCCCACTTGCTCTACTGGGAATTGACGCTGAAAAAGCATTTGATAGGGTGGATTGGGGATTTCTGGTGGCCACACTACGCAAGTTCAACTTCCCAGCAGAGCTGACATCAGCAATTCTCACATTATACACAAACCCCTCAGCACGAATAAAAATAAATGGGACATTATCTCCCTCTTTTAAGATAGCAAATGGGACACGCCAAGGCTGCCCGCTATCCCCAACCCTCTTTATATTAGTAGTTGAAACATTACTTCAAAGTGTAAGACAAAATCCACAAATCCAGGGTTTTAATATGCGGTCAAGTGCAACTGAAGTGTATGGCATTTGCGGACGATTTGCTCTTCCTAATCTCCAATCCCCAATCAGATCTACAAATCATACATAGAAACATAGAAACATAGAATGTGTCGGCAGATAAGAACCATTTGGCCCATCTAGTCTGCACAATATACTGAATACTATGGATAGCCCCTGGCCCTATCTATTATGAAGGATGGCCTTATGCCTATTCCATGCATGCTTAAACTCCTTCACTGTATTTGCAGCTACCACTTCTGCAGGAAGGCTATTCCATGCATCCACTACTCTCTCAGTAAAGTAATACTTCCTGATATTACTTTTAAACCTTTGCCCCTCTAATTTAAAACTATGTCCTCTTGTAGCAGTCTTTCTTCTTTTAAATATTCTTTCCTCTTTTACCTTGTTGATTCCCTTTATGTATTTAAAAGTTTCTATCATATCCCCTCTGTCTCGTCTTTCTTCCAAGCTATACATGTTAAGGTCCTTTAATCTTTCCTGGTAAGTTTTATCCTGCAATCCATGTACCAGTTTAGTAGCTCTTCTCTGAACTCTCTCCAAAGTATCAATATCCTTCTGGAGATATGGTCTCCAGTACTGCCCACAATACTCCAAATGAGGTCTCACTAGTGCTCTGTAGAGCGGCATGAGCACCTCCCTCTTTCTACTGGTAATTCCTCTCCCTATACACCCAAGCATTCTGCTAGCATTTCCTGCTGCTCTATGACATTGTCTGCCTACCTTTAAGTCTTCTAAAATAATGATCCCTAAATCCCTTTCCTCAGATACTGAGGTTAGGACTGTATCACTGATTTTATATTCTGCTCTTGGGTTTTTACGCCCCAGGTGCATTATCTTGCACTTATCAACATTACATTTTAGTTGCCAGATTTTTGACCATTCGTCTAGTTTTCCTAAATCCTTTTCCATTTGGTGTATCCCTCCAGGAACATCAACCCTGTTACAAATCTTTGTGTCATCAGCAAAAAGACACACCTTACCATCGAGGCCTTCTGCAATTTCGCTGATAAAGATATTAAACAATATGGGTCCCAGAACAGATCCCTGAGGTACCCCACTGGTAACAAGACCTTGATCTGAATATACTCCATTGACTACAACCCTCTGTTGCCTGTCCCTCAGCCACTGCCTAATCCATTCAACAATATGGGAGTCCAAGCCCAAAGACTGCAATTTACTGATAAGCCTTCTATGTGGGACAGTATCAAAAGTCTTACTAAAGTCTAGATAAGCGATGTCTACTGCACCTCCTCCATCTATTATTTTAGTCACCCAATCAAAAAAATCAATAAGATTAGTTTGACATGATCTCCCTGAAGTAAACCCATGCTGTTTTTCATCTTTCAATCCATGGGATTTTAGATGTTCCACAATCCTCTCCTTAAGTATGGTTTCCATTAATTTCCCCACTATTGATGTCAGGCCTATAGTTGCCCGATTCCTCCCTACTACCTTTCTTGTCAATGGGCACAACATTTGCTCATTTCCAATCTTCTGGGACGACTCCTGTTGCCAGTGATTGGTTAAATAAATCTGTTAATGGTTTTGCTAGTTCACCGCTGAGCTCTTTTAATAGCTTTGGGTGTATCCCATCAGGCCCCTGTGACTTATTTGTATTAATTTTAGACAACTGACTTAGAACCTCTTCCTCTGTAAAGACACATGCATCAAAAGATTCATTAGTCTTCTTTCCTAACTGAGGTCCTTTTCCTTCATTTTCCTTTGTAAAAACTGAACAGAAGTATTCATTGAGGCAGTCAGCTAGTTCTTTGTCTTCTTCCATATACCTTCCTTCTTTTGTTTTTAATTTGGTAATTCCTTGTTTTAGTTTCCTTTTTTCATTTATGTATCTGAAGAATGCCTTATCGCCTTTTTTCCCTGACTGAGCTAATTTCTCTTCTGCCTGTGCTTTAGAAGCTCTTATAACTTGTTTGGCCTCTCTCTGCCTAATCTTATAAATTTGCCTGTCAGCCTCGTTTTTTTTTTTTTATAATTCCTAAATGCTATCTTTTTGTTTTTAATGATTTTGGCCACTTCTGCTGAGTACCACAGTGGTCTCTTCCTTTTTTTGCTTTTACTGACAAGCCTAATGCAATTTTCTGTTGCCTTCAATAGTGCCACTTTTAAGTAGTCCCATTTCTCCTGGACTCCAATGAAACAGTTCCAATCTGATAGGGACTCGTATACCACTAATCTAATTTTAGAAAAGTCAGTTTTTCTAAAATCTAAAACTTTTGTTTTTGTGTGGTGTGACTCAGTCACTGTACTTATAGTAAACCACACTGACTGGTGATCACTAGATCCCAAGCTTTCCCCGACAGTAATATCATATACCAAATTCCCATTTGTGAATACTAAATCTAAAATGGCCTCCTTCCGGGTTGGCTCCTCAACTACTTGCTGTAGAGATAATCCCAGTAAGGAATTTAGAATATCTGTACTCCTGGAAGAGCTAGCTATTTTGGTTTTCCAGTTTACATCTGGAAGATTGAAGTCTCCCATAATGATAACTTCCCCTTTCAATGTCATTTTAGCTATTTCCTCAACTAGTAGATCATCTAATTCTTTGACTTGGCTAGGTGGTCTATATATCACACCTACATGAGTTACCTTATGATTATCAAGCTGCAAGGTAACCCAAACTGACTCTAAATTGTTCTCGCTAACTTGTATCAAATTAGATTTTATGCTATCTTTCACATACAGGGCCACCCCTCCCCCTTCTTGCCTTCTCTGTCTTTCCTGTATAGAGAGAACCCTGGTATTGATATATCCCAGTCATTACTCCCCTTGAACCACGTCTCAGTAACAGCCATCTATATTCTCAGATGCCATTATAGCCTCAGGTTCATTGATCGTATTCCCTAAACTGCGAGCATTTGTAGACAAGAATCTGAGCTTGTCATTTCTTAACCTTTGTGCTACTGGCATCTTCTGGCATTGTTCTGGGGGGCAGTTGGACTGCTGGATTATCACTCTTTTGCCCCCCTTTCCTAGTTTAAATGCTCCTTAGCAAATACTTGGAACTGTTCACCGAGGACATTCGTTCCCTTGAGAGAAAGATGCAAACCATCTTTCTTGTACAGTTCTTTTTCATTCCAACAAGAGCCAACATGAGACACAAAGCCAAACCCTTGGTTCAGACACCATTCACCAAGCCATACATTGAATTCCTTAATGCGCATCTTCCTGTCATGCTGAAGGTTATGCACAGGCAAAACTGCAGAGAATGAAACAGTTGATGCAACCTCCCGTATATCCTTTCCAAGTGTGTGAAAAGCTTCTTTCACCTTTGAAACCTCATTGCAAGCCAGATCGTTTGTCCCAAGATGGACAATAACATCCACTTCCCTTTCCTGCTTTGCTTGCCTAACAATATTAAGGATCCGTCGTCTATCCCTGCTAGCGGTAGCACCAGGGAGACATCTCACAACACCATTCTCCTCAAACTTCACACCTCTTATCATGGAATCGCTCACCAACAGCTGCTTACTATCAATCCTCAACTTCTCCTTTTTGTCTTTGGCTGCAGTCTTACATACTTTAGGCATGGGAGATGATTGTTTCTCACCCACCGTGCTTGAGCCATCCTCCATGTTGCTCTTGCACTCTGAAAGTGCTGCAAATGAATTTTGGAGAGCCACAGACTGTGGGACATGTCTTCTATCCACAACTCTCAGTCTACCAGAACCTACAGTAACCCATCTTCCATTTCTAGGGGGCCTCTGTGGCAGCGGCATTGCAGTGTTCTCAGCCTGAGTTTGCTTAATGGTTATTTTACAAATCTCATATTTCAAAAAGGTAATTTCCTGCTGCATTATGGAGAGCTGTCTACAGATCAGACAGTATCCAAACCTCTGAAGAGTGGAACCTGAAATAAAAGCACAACAATTCCTGCACAGAACCAGGTCTGCCATTGTAAAGAGGGGAAAGATTTTAAACAATAAAATCTTACTTGTTTAGATTGTATCCACCTCCAGATTACCTCCTGAGTATCTCCTGAATCTCCTGAATATCTGGTAGTCGTTGTGTAATGACCGGCGTCACTCAAAGGGAGGGAAATGGGAAGGCCCTGTCCAAGGGAGAGGGAAAGATGGTGACCCCTGACTCACCTTGCGGCTGGCACCTGACTGCCCTGACGTCCCTAGATGGGTTCCTCACCCGTACGCCGATCACGTGCCTAAACCCTGGCTTTCCCTAAGATGAGCCCTATGTAGTGAACGGGGCGGTGGGATCACTAGTCTGAACCACTAACACTAAAGGGAAACACCAAGGAGAGGACAGACGATACAGACAAACATATAATCCCATGTGGGCGACAACAGCAGACCACCAAGGCCCAACAGGGATCCGGAGGGTAACGTTCTGGAACAACAACCAGGGAACACAGCTACACAGCTCCAGTGGGTCAGTATAGAAGTCCAGGCAGGAAGCTCTATATCTGGCAACCAGAGAAGTGAGAGATGGGAATATAAGGAGGTTGGGATTGCTGGACAAGAAACAGCTGAGGAGGAGTAGCTACGGATCCCTGAGTGAGCCAAAAAGGATTGCAAGGCAAATCCAGAAAGCTACCATTAATAAACAGCACTGTCTTTAGACATAGAGCGCGCAGCCACCCGCTGCGACTTCCTGACCCTGGGTATAACGGAGTCAGGCGTGGCTCTTGACACCCACGTGACACGTAGCCCAAGGAAAGGGTGACCCTTGTTTGATTTCTAGGACCAGTGCGTTAGGGAGAGATATATTTAATAGCTCTGATTTGGTGAAATTAACTTTGAAGGATGATACATATCCATATTCCTCTAGTAGTGCAAGTGCACTACTAGTGCATTGGAGATATTCAGGAGATATGTGAGGAAAGGTCATGGAAAACTACGGTCTCAACAAGCAGAAGGAGCGCTGAGGAAATCTCGGCTTATAATAACAGAACCAGAGACAAATACCTCAAAACCTGTTCACCCTGGCACTCCTTCCACTTGTTGAGACCGTAGTTTTCAATGACCTTTCCTCACATATCTCCTGAATATCTCCAATGCACTAGTAGTGCACTTGCACTACTAGAGGAATATGGATATGTATCATCCTTCAAAGTTAATTTCACCAGATCAGAGCTATTAAATATATCTCTCCCTAACGCACTGGTCCTAGAAATCAAACAAGGGTCACCCTTTCCTTGGGCTACGACTACCATTAAATACTTAGGGATACAACTGCCTAAGAAACTTTCAGACTTATACACTCTCAACTTTGTTCCCCTCCTAGAGGAACTTAAACGTCTCACAAGCGAGTACGACTATCCGTACATCTCGTGGCTTGGTAGGAAGAACCTACTAAAAACATATATAATCCCAAAAATAACTTACATACTCTCGATGATCCCAACCCACTTACCAGCAAAGTTCTTCACTTCTGTTAGAACGTTTTTCTCGAGATTTCTCTGGAGGGGAAGCAGACCCAGACTTGCCCATTCACTGTTGACAAGAAGAAAAGAGAATGGGGGTATCGGCTTACCAGTCATACTAAACATATATCGGGCAAACCATCTTAACAACAGGATGGACCTAGTAAGCCCCAGGAAGCAAACTAATCTCACACTATTTGCACAGGAGTCTACAAACAAACCGCTACGTTCCATCCTCTGGTGGCCGACCGAGCATGCATTAAATGGTCCAGACCTGAAACCCCTGTTTTTTAGGGATGTGCAGGGTATGGCTGACATCTAGGAACTCCCTGCCTCCAGTCCCGTCCCCCTGCATGCCTGCTGCCCTAATCCCAAACACAGTAACGAACATTGACTCACCCTACAATGACTTTTGGCAGAAGCTGAATAACACTATAATAACAGACCTATTTCCCCAAGGCAAAATGCCGACCCGCTCTGCGTTACAAGATATATTAGGTCCCGTCCCCCTAGGAGATCTACATTGGGCCCACTTCCATAAAGTGACAGACAGGTTTCTCAAAACCTTCCCAGCTCGTACTCAATTAACAAAATTTGAGGAAACACTGAAATCAACACAAATATCACTAAGGAAACTAGGACATACTTGCTCCTTACTCTCCGGGAAGAAAGAAGTGAGCAGACCCACTTACATCTACTCATGGGAGAAGGAACTAAATATAACTCTTTTAGATGCAGACGTAAAACAAATTCCTACCAGATCACATGGCTTCTCGCCATCTGTCAGACTTCAAGAGAACCATTATAAGCTACATACCAGATGGTACAGAACACCGGAATTCCTTCACACACATGGTCTCTCATCGTCTGACGCATGTTGGAGATGTGGCAATGCTACAGGTTCCTTATCACATATATGGTTCACATGCCCAGCAATAACGGCCTTCTGGAAAAATGTAGAAGAGACAACGAAAAAAGTTTGCAATACTAGGCTTAAGATTCAACTTGAACACATTATTCTTGCACAAACCACGGATACCTATAAACCTTGCAAACTAAATCTGGTAACACACCTCATTGCGGCAGCAAAAACCTTAATTCCCTTGCAGTGGTTGAGTTCAGAACCACCCACCCACCAAGAATGGACGCAGAAAGTAGACCAAATATGTACGTTTGAGGAAATCTCGGCTTATAATAACAGAACCAGAGACAAATACCTCAAAACCTGGTCACCCTGGCGCTCCTTCCGCTTGTTGAGACCGTAGTTTTCCATGACCTTTCCTCACATATCACTAACCAAACAATGGCAATAATTCTCAGACCATTACGTCATACAGCCTCACAACTACACACTGGTTAACCCCCACCCCCCACCCCCTCCCCTCCTCCACTTTCCTTTTACATCTGTTGAAACATGATTGTATCTTGAATTTTATTTTTGCTAAAGCATGGAAAAAATTAAAAATAAAGAATTTACAAAAAAAATATATATATTCTCTGAAAATGTTTTATAGAGCAGCAGGGGAAGCACTTTTTTGCCCTCTTGTGGCAAGGACCAGTTTCTAATCAGACCATACCTATACTCATTTACATATCTACCTAAGACATAACTGCATGCTGAGTTTTGCAGCAATCCAACATTTCTGCACTAGGTGCATTATTCTTTTTCAATGAGTGTTGCCTAGATAGTATTGCTACAGAGTTCCTCTACAGACACGCACTTTAAAAGAAATGTGCGATACAGTGCCTAAGTAGCAGTGCCAGACAATGACTAAGTATAGTAAAGTGCTCAAATAATATCAATATACAGTCACTGAATATATCCATACAGAAAGTTGAGCTGGTGTAGAAAAAAGCTTTTTTCTATAAAATAATTTATAACAATGTTTCTTACTTCAGCTTGTACTGTTGATTTATGGAAAAATGAAAGAATAGTTGTACTATAATAATAAGAAAAAACAAGGTGAGGTGAAGAATGAGAGAAAGAAACTACACTTTTGGTGACTGCAACAAAATTATAGCTACATGAAAAATAATTGCTGCTATAATCTAGTTCTGAACATGTTAGAACAAGGAAAGCTTTTTACAAGAGTTGAGCGGACACCTGGATGTTCGAGTTCGACGGGTTAGGCCAAACTTCACAAAAAAAATTGAGTTCGAGACCCGAACTTGACCCTGAAACCGAACCCCATTGAAGTCAATGGGGACCCGAACTTTTGAGCACTAAAATGGCTCCAAAAATGTCATGGAAAGGGCTAGAGGGCTGCAAAAGGCAGCAACATGTGGTTAAGAGCATGGCAAGTGCTCTGCAAACAAATGTGGATACGGAAATGACTTAAAAATAATATAAAATACGTAAAAATAAAAAATAATAATCTTGATCTAGGAGGAGGAGGTCCATATGGAGTAGGAGGTTGAGGAGGCAGTGGATGTGGCGATGTAGGTGGAAGCGGCGGTGGAGGAGGAGGTAGCCAACACTGTTTTTTTTTTTGTTTTTTTTTTGGCTGGGTGAGGCCGGTATACATGTCTATTCTGCACAAGGTACGGACAAGTCCTGTGGGATCCCTGCCTGGTTCATTTTAATCAATGTGAGCTTGTCCACATTGGCTGTGGACAGGCGGCTGCTCTTGTCTGTGATATCCCCCTCCTGCCATGCTAGACAAACGTTCAGACAATACACTGTCTGCAGGGCAGGCCAGCACCTCCAAGGCGTAAAGGTCAAGCTCAGGCCATGTGCCTAATTTGGAGACCCAGAAGTTGAATGGGGCAGAGCCAACAGGCGTGTGCACACATACTGCTCCACCATGTCACATGTCCCCGTGACGTCCACGATCCAATTGGATATTTTCTCTATCAACTTTTGATGTTCTTTCATGCGCCCACCATGGTGAGGGCTGCAAATGCCAGCAAAATGTGGTTAAGAGCATAGCTTGGATAGCACATCCAAGGGAGATCAATGGAGGAATTTAATTGTGATCGAGCAGAAATGTGGGAGAAGATATTAAAACTGAAGAATCGAAGGAAAAGAGGGGGCGCGCGGCAATCGCCCACTCCCAACTCGGGGAGGTAGTGACGATAAATAACAATACAGGTCTCTTAAAATGCCCTGTTATTGGAATGATTAATAAAAAATTATAGGGAATGTCACTAGGGTATTTTGGATTTGGAAACGTTAGACAGGAGATGTTCTGCTGCCGCTTTGTTGACTCTAGATGGTTGCACGTCCCCGTGATGTCCACGATCCATTTGGATATCTTCTCTATCAACTTTCGAAATTCTTTTCTGAGCCTACCATGTTGATCACGGTTATCGACGAATCAGGGTTCCACACAGGAGAGGGAGCATGAGAAAGAGATACCACATCCGAGGGAGGTCAATGGATGAAATTAAATGTTGATCGAGCAGAAAAGTGGGACAAATTATTGAAGCCGAAGCTTACAAGTAAAGGAGGTGGCGAGCGGCAATTAAAGAAAAAAATTTTAATTGAATTTCCTGTCACCTATGCAGAGCAGAGGTTTGTATACGCCAAAATTGGTAAAATGTCACCTGACAATGTAACAGACGATTTTTTAAAATTTATGTCCCTATCACCTATGCACAGCAGGGGTTTAATCACGGCAAAAATGGTCAAATGTCACCCAAGAATGTAACAGACAAATTAGTGAAATGTTTATACCTGTCTACTAGGTATAGCAGGGGTATATCACAGCCAAAAATTGGTGAATTTCACCCGAAAATGTAACAGACAAATTAGTGAAATGACATAAAATAAAATACAAAATTCAAGATGGTGGCTCACTTCAAACTTCAAAAGATCAGAGTTCTCAATAATAGCAGTCCACGTATAAGTATGGATATAGGTTGCCAGATACAATTACACTGGCTTTAAATCTCATGAGTATTCAAGCGCTGGTCTTTTTGCGCAACTGCAGTATAAAATCTGTTTATATATATTGCAGTCCCATATAGCGTAAATTGCATATAGATGTAGGTATAGGTTGCCAGATAAGGTTTCACTGGCTTTAGAAACTCGTGAGTATTTGAGCGCTGGTCTTTTTTGCGCTAGTGCAGTATATTGTCTATTTGTATATATTGTGATCCCATATAACGTAGATTGAGTCCTCTTACCTTCCCCGGCGTTGGCGGTTTATTCAGGCAAGGGTGTCCATGTAAGAGACAGTACATAGGACGTACAAAACGACCTATGAAAACTAGATTGGTGGAACACATAGCTAACATACGAAAGGGATATGACAAACACTGTCTATCCAAGCACTTCAGAGATGTTCACAACAAAGACCCATCAAATCTGATCTTCATGGCACTGGAAAAGGTAGAGAGGCACTGGCGCGGAGGCGATTACATCAAACAAATGTCCAAAATAGAGTCTAGATGGATATATGAGTTCGGATCAATGCTACCAGCGGGTCAGAACGCAGAACTTGAAATTTTCGGGTTTCTGTAGGCCGGGTGCCCCAAAGTCGACTCATACGTCGCAGTTTGGCCATTCATTGGCACTGCGATGTTGACTCGAATTGGGGCCTCCGGCCCTATACAACTTGATCAACATTCCATATTGTTCCATATACATTAATAGATTTGTTTTCATTGTGAGACAGTCCCTATGGCTCATTGTCCCAACTCACAAAGATTGTTTATAACATTGCAAGAGATTACTTAGTCACTAGTACCACCCCATGAAAAATTGGGAGATAATAGGATCCGCTATTCTTGGATTCTTAAATTTTATTCCAATATTTATTTTTATTTTCATATGTATTTTATTCATATTTTAATTATATTACTGGCATTTTAACATGTATTGTATAAAGGTATTTAATATACTAAGAATATTGATTTAAAATGATTGCAGTAACTACAGACATCACATATCAATGTGATGCCAGATTGAAGTTGCTATAACTTCTAAAGGCAACCACTAATTGAAAATCTGTCCATACAAGACATCTATAAGGACATAAGGAGTATTCAGCACAAAAAAAACGCATATGCACTAAGAAAACCGCAACAAAAACGCATGTATAAATAAAAAACGCATGGACATCTTTTCTGGCTTTAACCACCTCAGCCCCCAGTGCTTAAACACCCTGAAAGACCAGGCCACTTTTTACACTTCTGACCTACACTACTTTCACCGTTTATTGCTCGGTCATGCAACTTACCACCCAAATGAATTTTACCTCCTTTTCTTCTCACTAATAGAGCTTTCATTTGGTGGTATTTCATTGCTGCTGACATTTTTACTTTTTTTGTTATTAATCGAAATTTAACGATTTTTTTGCAAAAAAATGACATTTTTCACTTTCAGTTGTAAAATTTTGCAAAAAAAAACGACATCCATATAGAAATTTTGCTCTAAATTTATAGTTCTACATGTCTTTGATAAAAAAAAAATGTTTGGGTAAAAAAAAAATGGTTTGGGTAAAAGTTATAGCGTTTACAAACTATGGTACAAAAATGTGAATTTCCGCTTTTTGAAGCAGCTCTGACTTTCTGAGCACCTGTCATGTTTCCTGAGGTTCTACAATGCCCAGACAGTACAAACACCCCACAAATGACCCCATTTCTGAAAGTACACACCCTAAGGTATTCGCTGATGGGCATAGTGAGTTCATAGAACTTTTTATTTTTTGTCACAAGTTAGCGGAAAATGATGATTTTTTTCTTTTTTCTTTTTTTTCTTACAAAGTCTCATATTCCACTAACTTGTGACAAAAAATAAAAAGTTCTATAAACTCACTATGCCCATCAGCGAATACCTTGGGGTCTCTTCTTTCCAAAATGGGGTCACTTGTGGGGTAGTTATACTGCCCTGGCATTCTAGGGGCCCAAATGTGTGGTAAGGAGTTTGAAATCAAATTCTGTAAAAAATTACCTGTGAAATCCGAAAGGTGCTCTTTGGAATATGGGCCCCTTTGCCCACCTAGGCTGCAAAAAAGTGTCACACATCTGGTATCTCCGTACTCAGGAGAAGGTGGGGAATGTGTTTTGGGGTGTCATTTTATATATATCCATGCTGGGTGAGAGAAATATCTTGGCAAAAGACAACTTTTCCCATTTTTTTATACAAAGTTGTCATTTGACCAAGATATTTATCTCACCCAGCATGGGTATATGTAAAAAGACACCCCAAAACACATTCCTCAACTTCTCCTGAGTACGGGGATACCAGATGTGTGACACTTTTTTGCAGCCTAGGTGGGCAAAGGGGCCCATATTCCAAAGAGCACCTTTCGGATTTCACTCCTCATTTTTTCCTGAATTTGATTTCAAACTCCTTACCACACATTTGGGCCCCTAGAATACCAGGGCAGTATAACTACCCCACAAGTGACCCCATTTTGGAAAGAAGACACCCCAAGGTATTCCGTGAGGGGCATGGCGAGTTCCTAGAATTTTTTATTTTTTGTCACAAGTTAGTGGAAAATGATGATTTTTTTTTTTTTTTTTTTTTTTCATACAAAGTCTCATATTCCACAAACTTGTGACAAAAAATAAAAACTTCCATGAACTCACTATGCCCATCAGCGAATACCTTGGGGTCTCTTCTTTCCAAAATGGGGTCACTTGTGGGGTAGTTATACTGCCCTGGCATTCTAGGGGCCCAAATGTGTGGTAAGTAGGTAAATGACCTGTGAAATCCGAAAGGTGCTCTTTGGAATGTGGGCCCCTTTGCCCACCTAGGCTGCAAAAAAGTGTCACACATCTGGTATCTCTGTATTCAGGAGAAGTTGAGGAATGTGTTTTGGGGTGTCTTTTTACATATACCCATGCTGGGTGAGATAAATATCTTGGTCAAATGCCAACTTTGTATAAAAAAATGGGAAAAGTTGTCTTTTGCCAAGATATTTCTCTCACCCAGCATGGGTATATGTAAAATGACACCCCAAAACACATTCCCCAACTTCTCCCGATTACGGAGATACCAGATGTGTGACACTTTTTTGCAGCCTAGGTGGGCAAAGGGGCCCATATTCAAAAGAGCACCTTTCGGATTTCACAGGTAATTTTTTACAGAATTTGATTTCAAACTCCTTACCACACATTTGGGCCCCTAGAATGCCAGGGCAGTATAACTACCCCACAAGTGACCCCATTTTGGAAAGAAGAGACCCCAAGGTATTCGCTGATGGGCATAGTGAGTTCATGGAACTTTTTATTTTTTGTCACAAGTTAGTGGAATATGAGACTTTGTATGAAAAAAAAAAAAAAAAAAAAAAAGCATTTTCCACTAACTTGTGACAAAAAATAAAAAATTCTAGGAACTCGCCATGCCCCTCACGGAATACCTTGGGGTGTCTTCTTTCCAAAATGGGGTCACTTGTGGGGTAGTTATACTGCCCTGGCATTTTCCAGGGGCCCTAATGTGTGGTAAGTAGGTAAATGACCTGTGAAATCCTAAAGGTGCTCTTTGGAATATGGGCCCCTTTGCCCACCTAGGCTGCAAAAAAGTGTCACACATGTGGTATCGCCGTATTCAGGAGAAGTTGGGGAATGTGTTTTGGGGTGTCATTTTACATATACCCATGCTGGGTGAGAGAAATATCTTGGCAAAAGACAACTTTTCCCATTTTTTTATACAAAGTTGGCATTTGACCAAGATATTTCTCTCACCCAGCATGGGTATATGTAAAATGACACCCCAAAACACATTCCCCAACTTCTCCTGAGTACGGCGATACCAGATGCGTGACACTTTTTTGCAGCCTAGATGCGCAAAGGTGCCCAAATTCCTTTTAGGAGGGCATTTTTAGACATTTGGATACCAGACTTCTTCTCACGCTTTGGGGCCCCTAGAATGCCAGGGCAGTATAAATACCCCACATGTGACCCCATTTTGGAAAGAAGACACCCCAAGGTATTCAATGAGGGGCATGGCGAGTTCATAGAAATTTTTTTTTTTTGGCACAAGTTAGCGGAAATTGATATTTTTAATTTTTTTCTCACAAAGTCTCCCGTTCCGCTAACTTGGGACAAAAATTTCAATCTTTCATGGACTCAATATGCCCCTCACGGAATACCTGGGGGTGTCTTCTTTCCGAAATGGGGTCACATGTGGGGTATTTATACTGCCCTGGCATTCTAGGGGCCCTAAAGCGTGAGAAGAAGTCTGGAATATAAATGTCTAAAAAATTTTACGCATTTGGATTCCGTGAGGGGTATGGTGAGTTCATGTGAGATTTTATTTTTTGACACAAGTTAGTGGAATATGAGACTTTGTAAGAAAAAAATAAATAAATTCCGCTAACTTGGGCCAAAAAAATATCTGAATGGAGCCTTACAGAGGGGTGATCAATGACAGGGGGGTTGATCAATGACAGGGGGGTTGATCAATGACAGGGGGGTTGATCAATGACAGGGGGGTGATCAATGACAGGGGGGTGATCAGGGAGTCTATATGGGGTGATAACCACAGTCATTGATCACGCCCGTGTAAGGCTTCATTCAGACGTCCGGATGCGTTTTGCGGATCCGATCCATCTATCAGTGCATCCGTAAAAATCATGCGGACATCTGAATGGAGCTTTACAGGGGGGTAATCAATGACAGGGGGGTAATCAATGACAGGGGGGTAATCAATGACAGGGGGGTGATCAATGACAGGGGGGTGATCAGGGAGTCTATATGGGGTGATCACCACAGTCATTGATCATGCCCCTGTAAGGCTTCATTCAGACGTCCGGATGCGTTTTGCGGATCCGATCCATCTATCAGTGCATCCGTAAAAATCATGCGGACGTCTGAATGGAGCTTTACAGGGGGGTAATCAATGACAGGGGGGTGATCAGGGAGTCTATATGGGGTGATCACCACAGTCATTGATCACGCCCCTGTAAGGCTTCATTCAGACGTCCGGATGCGTTTTGCGGATCCGATCCATCTATCAGTGCATCCGTAAAAATCATGCGGACGTCTGAATGGAGCTTTACAGGGGGGGAATCAATGACAGGGGGGTAATCAATGACAGGGGGGTGATCAGGGAGTCTATATGGGGTGATCACCACAGTCATTGATCATGCCCCTGTAAGGCTTCATTCAGACGTCCGGATGCGTTTTGCGGATCCGATCCATCTATCAGTGCATCCGTAAAAATCATGCGGACATCTGAATGGAGCTTTACAGGGGGGTAATCAATGACAGGGGGGTGATCACCACAGTCATTGATCATGCCCCTGTAAGGCTTCATTCAGACGACCGGATGCGTTTTGCGGATCCGATCCATGTATCAGTGCATCCGTAAAAATCATGCGGACATCTGAATGGAGCTTTACAGGGGGGTGATCAGGGAGTCTATATGGGGTGATAACCACAGTCATTGATCACGCCCGTGTAAGGCTTCATTCAGACGTCCGGATGCGTTTTGCGGATCCGATCCATCTATCAGTGCATCCGTAAAAATCATGCGGACATCTGAATGGAGCTTTACAGGGGGGTAATCAATGACAGGGGGGTAATCAATGACAGGGGGGTAATCAATGACAGGGGGGTGATCAATGACAGGGGGGTGATCAGGGAGTCTATATGGGGTGATCACCACAGTCATTGATCATGCCCCTGTAAGGCTTCATTCAGACGTCCGGATGCGTTTTGCGGATCCGATCCATCTATCAGTGCATCCGTAAAAATCATGCGGACGTCTGAATGGAGCTTTACAGGGGGGTAATCAATGACAGGGGGGTGATCAGGGAGTCTATATGGGGTGATCACCACAGTCATTGATCACGCCCCTGTAAGGCTTCATTCAGACGTCCGGATGCGTTTTGCGGATCCGATCCATCTATCAGTGCATCCGTAAAAATCATGCGGACGTCTGAATGGAGCTTTACAGGGGGGGAATCAATGACAGGGGGGTAATCAATGACAGGGGGGTGATCAGGGAGTCTATATGGGGTGATCACCACAGTCATTGATCATGCCCCTGTAAGGCTTCATTCAGACGTCCGGATGCGTTTTGCGGATCCGATCCATCTATCAGTGCATCCGTAAAAATCATGCGGACATCTGAATGGAGCTTTACAGGGGGGTAATCAATGACAGGGGGGTGATCACCACAGTCATTGATCATGCCCCTGTAAGGCTTCATTCAGACGACCGGATGCGTTTTGCGGATCCGATCCATGTATCAGTGCATCCGTAAAAATCATGCGGACATCTGAATGGAGCTTTACAGGGGGGTGATCAGGGAGTCTATATGGGGTGATCACCACAGTCATTGATCATGCCCCTGTAAGGCTTCATTCAGACGTCCGGATGCGTTTTGCGGATCCGATCCATCTATCAGTGGATCCGTAAAAATCATGCGGACGTCTGAATGGAGCTTTACAGGGGGGTAATCTATGACAGGGGGGTAATCAATGACAGGGGGGTGATCAGGGAGTCTATATGGGGTGATCACCACAGTCATTGATCACGCCCCTGTAAGGCTTCATTCAGATGTCCGGATGCTTTTTGCGGATCCGATCCATCTATCAGTGGATCCGTAAAAATAATGCGGACGTCTGAATGGAGCTTTACAGGGGGTTGATCAATGACAGGGGGGTAATCAATGACAGGGGGGTGATCAGGGAGTCTATATGGGGTGATCAGGGGTGATTAGGGGTGATCAGGGGCTAATAAGGTGTTAATAAGTGACGGGGGGGGGGGGGTGTAGTGTAGTGTAGTGGTGCTTGGTGCTACTTTACTGAGCTACCTGTGTCCTCTGGTGGTCGATCCAAACAAAGGGGACCACCAGAGGACCAGGTAGCAGGTATATTAGACGCTGTTATCAAAACAGCGTCTAATATACCTGTTAGGGGTTAAAAAAATCACATCTCCAGCCTGCCAGCGAACGATCGCCGCTGGCAGGCTGGAGATCAACTCTCTTACCTTCCGTTTCTGTGAGCGCGCGCGCCTGTGTGCGCGCGTTCACAGGAAGTCTCGCGTCTCGCGAGATGACGCGTATATGCGTGACTGTGCGCAGGGCTGCCACCTCCGGAACGCAATCCTGCGTTAGGCGGTCCGGAGGTGGTTAAAAGGAAATCCAGTTGTCCACATCTTGGGTGCTCTTCATGGAATAAAATGCGGAGGCAACAGGTGTTACGGTACCACTGATGAAGGGAAGGCTAGTTCCCGAAACGCGTCTGGCCGGATCGTACACCTGTAAAGCAGCACCACCGCAAGTAAAAGCATGGCCATGCTATAAACTGTTTTAAAAGACAGTTGAAAACGACCGGAACCAGGAATAACAAAGTAAACAGCTATCTACCTCCCTGTTGTACCGGACGAGATATACTTGGACTGGGCATAGACTGCAGTCCCGTCCGAAGTCCCATTTGAACTCCCGCGAGATCTCGGGTAAGTCAGCTGGTGGAGTAAGGAGCGAGACGCCGGCAGTGTCCCGCGCCGCCCGACCCTTGACTGAATAAACCGCCAACGCCGGGGAAGGTAAGAGGACTCAATCTAAGTTATATGGGATCACAATATATACAAATAGACAATATACTGCACTAGCGCAAAAAAGACCAGCGCTTAAATACTCACGAGTTTCTAAAGCCAGTGAAACCTTATCTGGCAACCTATACCTACATCTATACGCAATTTACGCTATATGGGACTGTAAAATATATAAACAGATATTATACTGCATTTGCGCAAAAAGACCAGCGCTTGAATACTCATGAGATTTAAAGCCAGTGTAATTGTATCTGGCAACCTATATCCATACTTATACGTGGACTGCCATTATTGAGAACTCTGATACAATCCAGCCTTGTGCAAATAAGGAACACTGCGGCAAATAACTTCTGTGGATTTATTGGACTCATCCAGTTATAGGAGTCTGTATGAAGTGTATTTTATTGTATTTTATAACATTTTATCTATTCGTTATACACGTGTGAAACCAAGTGTGATTTAATTAAATTTTAGTGTTAGTCCAAATGAAGTGTGCTCGCCCTTTACTATAGTTTTATAAATTAAAAAACGTATAAATTATAAAAATAAACTTGATTTATGAGGTGGAGGTCCATATGGAGTAGGAGTTTGAGGAGGCAGTGGACGTAGCGGTGTAGGTGGAAGCGGCAGTGGAGGAGGACGAGGTAGCCAACAATGGTTTTTGGTTTAATTTTTAATTATTTTTTATTAGGGTACCCTCCAAAAGAGTGTGAAATATCCAAAATACAACAATGAGCAATTGCACTGTAGTATAACAATGGCTGGTTAAGGCCGGTATACATGTCTATTCTGCACAAGGTACGGACAAGTCCTGTGGGATCCATGCCTGGTTCATTTTAATGAATGTGAGCTTGTCCACATTGGCTGTGGACAGGCGGCTGCGCTTGTCTGTGATAACGCCCCCTTCCGTGCTAAACACACGTTCAGACAATACACTGGCTGCAGGGCAGGCCAGCACCTCCAAGGCGTAAAGGGCAAGTTCAGGCCATGTGCCCAATTTGGAGACCCAGAAGTTGAAGGGGGCAGTTGAAGGTACGTCATTCAGTACGTGTAGGCGTGTGCACACATACTGCTCCACCATGTTGCTGAAATGCTGCCTCCTGCTAAAACTTTCCATATCAGCTGGTTGTGCTGGTTGTTGTGGCGTGCTGAAAAAGCTTTTCCACATTTAGGCCATGCTAACCCTGCCTTCTGAGGTGCTGGTAGTGCCCCAGCTGCGTTTGTGACCTCTTCCTCTGATTTTGCCTTGTGCTTCCACTGTGCCCCCGCTGGCATTCCCACCTGACACCAGCAGCGCGTCTACCAGCTTGTACTCGTGCATCTTACGATCACGCTCCAGTGATGGAATTAAGGAGGGCACGTTATCCTTGTAACGGGTATGCAGCATTGTGGCCACCCAGTAATCAGCACAAGTTAGAATGTGGCCAACTCGGCAGTTGTTGCGGAGACACTGCAGCATGTAATCGCTCATGTGTGCCAGGCTGCCCAGAGGCAATGAAAAGCTGTCCTCTGTAGGAGGTGTATCGTCTGTGACCTTTGTATCCCCCCAGCCACGCACCAGTGATGGCCATGAGTTGGTTTGGGTGCCACCCTGATGTGAACATGGTTCCTCCTCCTCATTCTCCACCTCGTGATCCTCCAGAACTGTGCCCTGGCTGGACAATTGTGTACCTGGTGTTTGTGGGTGCAGGAACTCACCCTCGGAGCCACTTGTGAATGACTGGCCGGAAACCCTATGAAATGATCCCTCTTCCTCCTCCTCCTCCTCCTCCTGTGCCACATCCTCTTTCATCATTTTCAAGGAGGCATAGAAGTGGGATAGTAACGCTGAGAACGGCGTTATCGGCACTGGCCATGTTGGTGGAGTACTCGAAACAGCACAACAAGGAACACAGGTCTCTCATGGAGGCCCAGTCATTGGTGCGTGCTGCAGCTGAAACTCCACTATCGCCTGCTGCTGCTCACACAGTCTGGTCAGCATGTGCAAGGTGGAGTTCCACCTTGTGGGCACATTGCATATGAGGCGGTGAGCGGGAAGTCCGAAGTTACGCTGTAGCGCTGACAGGCGAGCAGCAGCAGGGTGAGAGCGCCAAAAGCACGCACAGAGGGCCCGCATTTTCTGCAGCAGCTCTGACATATCGGGGTAATTTTTAAAGAACCTCTGCACCACGAAATTCAGCACATGCACCAGGCAAGGAATGTGCGTAAAACCAGCTAGTCCCAGACCTGCTACGAGATTTCGCCCATTATCGCACACCACCAGGCCGGGCTTGAGGCTCACTGGCACCAACCACTCATTGGTCTGTTGTTCAAGGCCCGTCCACAGCTCCTGCACGGTGTGGGGTTTGTCCCCCAAACATATACGTTTTAAAACTGCCTGCTGTCGTTTACCCCTGGCTGTGCTGAAGTTGGCGGTGAAGGTGTTACGCTGACCAGATGCGGAGCCGGTAGAGGATGAGGAAGCGGAGTAGGAGGAGGAAGCAACAGGAGGCAAAGGAGATGCGCCAAACTGTCCCATGGAAGCGTTCAGCTGTCTATCTCCCAAACACTGGAGCAAAAGAGGAAGTACCCCCCTACCCACCCGAGATCCCTGGTCCTCAATGCCAGCATTTCAAAATTCCCGGCCTTTGAAATGCTGTCATTCCGTCTGGTGGACACGGACAGTTTTTAAGAATCTGATGGAGGTGGCTGTCCCACAGTACGTTGTGCCCAGCCGCCACTACTTTTCCAGGCGAGCCATCCCTTCCCTGCACAACCAAGTGGGGGACAAAATCAGGTGTGCACTGCGCAACGCCATCTGTGGCAAGGTCCAGATAACTACGGATACGTTGACCAGTAAGCCCGGTCAGGGACATTATATCTCCCTAACTGCACACTGGGTAAATGCAGTGGCAGCTGGGCTTAAGGTGGATAGCAGTTTGGCGCATGTCCTTCCACCACCGAGGATTGCAGGGCGTTTCTCTTTGCCTCCTTTTGCTTCCTCCTCCTACTCCGCTTCCTCATCCTCTACCACCTTCTCATCCGGTCAGCGTAACACCTTCACCACCAACTTCAGCACATCCAGGGGTAAACCACAACAGGCAGTTTTGAAACGTATCTTTTTTGGGGGACAAACCGCGCAGGAGCTGTGGATGGGCATTGAACAACAGACCGATGAGTGGTTGGTGCCAGTGAGCCTCAAGCCCGGCCTGGTGATGTACGATAATGGGCAAAATCTCGTAGCAGCTCTGGGCCTAGCCGGTTTTATGCACATCCCTTGCCTGGCGCATGTGCCGAATTTAATTTAATAACTTATCCCACATCTCCGCCTAATCAGATTTCAGCTATTGACCTCCCTTGTTATCTAGAGTCTACAAAGTGGCAGCAGGGCCTCTCCTGTATAACGTTTCCTCATCCAAAATACCGCAGTGACATTCCCTGTAATTTTTTATTACTCATTCCAATAACAGAGCATCTTAAGAGTCCTGTATTGTAATTTATCATCACTACCTCCCCGAGTCGGGAGTGGGTAATTGCCGCGCGCCCCCTCCTTTCCTTCGATTCTTCCGCTTTAATAACTTGTCCCAGATTTCAGCCATTGAACTCCCTTGAATGTGTTATCCCTTTCTCAGGCTCCCTCTCCGGCATGGAACCCTGATTCCCCGTTACCCATGATCACCATGGTGTAATGACCTACGTCACGCACAGGGAAGAAAAAAGGGAAAGCCCTGCCCAAGGGAGAGGGAAAGGTGGGGATCCCTAACTCACCTTGCGGCTGGCACCTGACTGCCCTGACGTCCCTAGACGGGTTCCTCACCCGTGCGGCGATCACGTGCCTAAACCCTGGCTTTCCCTAAAATGAGCCCTAGATAGTGAACGGGCCGGTGGGATCGCTAGTCCGCACCACTATCACTAAGAGGGAAACACCAGGGAGAGGACAGACAAAACAGACAAACACATACACCCAGGTGGGCGATCACAATAGACCACAAAGGTCCAACAGGGATCCGGAGGGTAGCGTTCTGGACCAACTACCAGAGAACGCAGCAACACAGCTCCAGAAGGTCAGAATAGATGTCCAGGCAGGAAGTTCTATCTCTGGCAACCAGAGAAGTGTGAGAGAGGAATATAAGGAGGATTGGGAGTGCTGGACAAGGAACAGCTGAGGAGAAAGAGCTACGGATCCCTGAGTGAGCCAAAAGGGTTTGCAAAGCAAACCCAGAAAGCTACCATAAGGAAAACAGCCCTATCTTAAATAGAGCGTGCAGCCAACCGCTGCGACTTCCTGACCCCGGGTATAACGGAGTCAGGCGTGGTTCTCGATACCCTCGTGACACATGGTGGGCGCATGAAAGAACATCAAAAGTTGATAGAGAAAATATCCAATTGGATAGTGGATGTCACGGGGACATGTGACATGGTGGAGCAGTATGTGTGCACACGCCTGGTGGGTCTGCCCCATTCAACTTCTGGGTCTCCAAATTAGGCACATGGCCTGAGCTTGCCCTTTACGCCTTGGAGGTGCTGGCCTGCCCTGCAGACAGTGTATTGTCTGAACGTTTGTCTAGCATGGCAGGAGGGGGATATCACAGACAAGCGCAGCCGCCTGTCCACAGCCAATGTGGACAAGCTCACATTGATTAAAATGAACCAGGCAGGGATCCCACAGGACTTGTCCGTACCTTGTGCAGAATAGACATGTATACCGGCCTCACCCAGCCCAAAAAAAACAAAAAAAAAAAACAGTGTTGGCTACCTCCTCCTCCACCGCCGCTTCCACCTACATCGCCACATCCACCGCCTCCTCAACCTCCTACTCCATATGGACCTCCTCCTCCTAGATCAAGATTATTATTTTTTATTTTTACGTATTTTATATTATTTTTAAGTCATTTCCGTATCCACATTTGTTTGCAGAGCACTTGCCATGCTCTTAACCACATGTTGCTGCCTTTTGCAGCCCTCTAGCCCTTTCCATGACTTTTTTAGAGACATTTTAGTGCTCCAAAGTTCAGGTCCCCATTGACTTCAATGGGATTCGGGTTTGGGGTCAAATTCGGGTCCCGAACTCAAACTTTTTTGTGAAGTTCGGCCGAACCCGGCGACCCCGAACATCCAGGTGTACTCTCAACTCTACTAGCAAGCTGTCTTACATTTCGAAGTAGCAGGGGAACAGTCAAAGTTATTTAGAGGCCAGAGCCTCTACATAACCTCGGCTATCCACTGCCAGTGCAGGGATTTATTAAGACCAGCGTCTAAAATGCTGGTCTTAATAAATGTGTCTCTATGTATTTATGTGCTTATGTGTCTATATGAAACTGTATGTATGTGCTTATGTGTGTATATGAAGCTGCATGCATGTGCTTGTGTGTGTATGATACTGTATGTATGTATGTATGTATTTATGTATGTATATAAGAATGATAGTTCAGAGCAGACCTGCCAGGGACCTGGTAAGGAAAAAAAAGTCACCTGTGAAATTGTAAGATGTACATTACCTTGGGGTGCATAGGTGATGGCCATGAAGATATTTTACATCAATAATAATTCGCTGAATTTAAGATTCACATTTGGCTTCTATAGGACTGGCATACTATCACATATTACATAATATTACACAACGCCTCATTGTCAGGCACTGGCATTTTACTATTAGGTTTTTTCCAAATCTAAATTGTTTATTTTATTTTTTTATACTCTGAAATACCATTATCAAGTGTCAAGTCAATGTTACCTTGACATTGTTTATTATGATTAAAGATAATGTATTTTCATAAAACATACGTGTGTGTGTGCGTGTGCCTGTGTGTACGAGTAATGTGTAATGTATATAAATTACGGTATATACATATTTATATGGTATATATATACTGTGTGTGTGTGTATATATATATACTGGGCCATTTATATGGATACACCTTAATAAAATGGGAATGGTTGGTGATATTAACTTCCTGTTTGTGGCACATTAGTAAATGTGAGGGGGGAAACTTTTCAAGATGGGTGGTGACCATGGCGGCCATTTTGAAGTCGGCCATTTTGAATCCAACTTTTGTTTTTTCAAGAGGAAGAGGGTCATGTGACACATCAAATGTATTGGAAATTTCACAAGAAAAACAATGGTGTGCTTGGTTTTAATGTAAATTTATTCTTTCATGAGTTATTTACAAGTTTTTGACCACTTATAAAATGTGTTCAATGTGCTGCCCATTGTGTTGGATTGTCAATGCAACCCTCTTCTCCCACTCTTCACACACTGATAGCAACACCGCAGGAGAAATGCTAGCACAGGCTTCCAGTATCCGTAGTTTAAGGTGCTGCACATCTCGTATCTTCACAGCATAGACAATTGCCTTCAGATGACCCCAAAGATAAAAGTCTAAGGGGGTCACTGGATATGCGAAATTGCTACAAGATGCTACAAGATGATGTGTTTCCCTCTTTATGCACTGAAGCTGGCACGTTCCCTGAGTTTTTCCAGCAAGATGGTGCACCACCACATTATGGGTGTCAGGTCCGAGCATTCCTAGATGAACAATTTCCTGGAAAGTGGATTGGTCGTCGTGGGCCATTTAAATGGCCCCCAAGGTCTCCCGATCTGACCCCCTTAGACTTTTATCTTGTTCAACCTTATCTACCACATATTCCCATAACAATTCACCCCATTGCATTCTGTGACCTGAGAGAATGCTCTTCTCACGCCCCACTCCAGATATTATCTTTCACAGTGTCTATCACAAGTTTCTTGGCCATAATTTTTTAAAGTTGCATCATCTGAACAGTTTAGACGGATCCTGATCAATTTTCCATATGGAATGTTGTGAATGACATGTTTGGGATGGCAGAAGAGTACTTATAAAACTGAATTAGTTGCCATCTCCATTCTAAAGGGAGAGCTTTGAATTCCCCCCACTACCTGCAGAAAGGAATAAATCCAAAAGGTAATGCTGGTCTTAGCAATATGAGAAGTAAATTCATCTACTAAGCAAAACCAAAAAATTCCTCCTCTGTGCCATCCCAGATTAACAACAGGTTGTCGATAAAAAATGGATCATGGTCTTCAGGAAATTGGCAGGGTAAGTCCATGAGATATCCAGATTCACCATTTACACTGAATAATTCACATGACAGCTTAGCTCCAAGTGTACTGCTACATAAAACATAACATGAACAAGCGTAATAGTTAAGATCTGTTTTACTTCCCAGTATTCTTGGTAAAAGTTTGCATTCTCCATTATACACGCTGACAGCGTGTCACATATATTACATTTTGATTACTAAAGAGCAATTAAATCTTAATTCTATTTGAAAGCTATAATTCATGTCTTTTTTCTACATTTTGATGAAAACTTTTATTACCATAGTTACTTTATTTTGTTGGCACATTTTCTCCTCTAAGTTCCTCTGAAGCACTGAACACTTCAGTAACTTCTTCAGACTTTGCTGAATGAGAGCCAGAAGAAAAAACACAAGCTCTCTTTGGGATAATACATTTGAAGTTGCAGCATGAAGCCACTCTCTAGCCCACTCCAAAACCTCACATTCTTTTACAAATGAACAAACATTGCTATGAGCCAAAAAATCATGCTAGACTTAAGGGAATACTCAAGGGAGCAGCTCCTCCTAGTTTTTTCCTCATGTGTTTTTTTGTTTTGTTTGTTGTTTTATTAATGATGAAATACAGGAACGAAGATACTATTCAGAGTTGGCTGTATCCTACATAAATAAGCCTGAAACTGAAATAAATATTTTGTTTACATCTATTTGGCATGGGGCACTAAAACCAGCTGCCAAATATGGCTGATATGCCCGTCTAGAGCATTGTGTGTGACTAGAGATGTTCCTACCCAGCAGCAAAGTATCCCTGGGGATTACGTTCTGATGCTGGCAGCTTTGCCTTATACCAAGATCCAATGAGCAATGATGTGAATAATGCATATTACAGTGCATTCAGAAATTCGTCACACACTTTCACTTTTTTCACATTTTGTAATGTTGCTAAACCTTTTGCTAAAGTAAAAGAAAAGGTCAAAATTGTCCCCATCATCCTGCACTAAATACCCAAAATGACTAAGTGAAAACTGACATAAGCATTCAGACCCTTTACTAACTACTAAGTTAAAGCATCTTTAGCCACGATTAGAGCCTCCAGTCTTCTTGGGTATGATGCCACAATGTTTGCACACCTGGATTTAGAGATTTTCTGCCATTCTCCTCTGCAGATTCTCTTAAGCTCTGTCAGGTTGGATGGGGAGCATTGGTGGGTAGTCATTTTTTAAGTCTCTCCAAAGATGGTCCATTGAGTTCAAGTCAGTACTCTGGCTGGGTCAATCAAGGCCATTAACAGAGTTGTCCCTCAGCCACTCCTGTGTTGTCTTGGTGTGTGCTTTGGGTAATTGCCTTTTTGGAAGGTAATCCTTTAGCCCAGTCTGAGGTCCACAGCACACTGGATCAGGTTTTCATTAAGAATATATCTGTACTTTGTGTCTGCAGACACAACACTTAGAATTGAGGCCAAAAAGTTCAATATTGGTTTTATCAGACCAGAGAATCATGTTTCTCACAGTCTGAGAGTTCTTTAGGTGTTTTTCTGTAAACTCTAGGCAGGCTTTTTTGTATCTTTTTCAAGAGACTTCTTTCAGGGCACTCTGCCATGTAGCCCACATTGGTGGATTGCTGCAGTGATGGTTGACCTTCTTGAAGTTTTTCCCATCTGCACACAGGATCATTGGAGCTCAGCCAGAGTGACGACTGGGCTCTTGGTCACCTCTCTTACCAAGGTCCTTTTCCCCATATTACTTAGTTTGATGGGGTGGCCAGCTCTAGGAAGAGTCCCAATTTTTCCAAACTTCTTTAAGAATTATGGAAGCCACTGTGCTCTTGGGAACTTTCAGTGCAGCAGAAAGTTTTTGTACCCTTCTCCAGATCTGTTCCTGCACACAATTGCATGATTTTCCTATTTTATGACGTAAAGTCATGATTTTATGAAAGACACGGAGGCGAGTATTGCTTAACCCTTTCTTTACTGAACCACACAGCAGCAAAGAAACACAAGAATATAACCACCAATGGGCTGATAGCCCCGCCTCCCATGTCCCCTATAAAGGACGTTCCATGCCAGCATATCTTCCTCTTTCTTTGTCGATCTGACACCCTCGAGGAAACACAACAAACTGCATCCGAAGAAAAAACCCAACGAACTGGAACCAGTCATCCAACTTGAAACACACGAAGCTGAAACGACAGCGAAGCGCCGTCAGTCAACAAAGATGATCAACCTCTCATCCGATGTACTCCAGGTTCATCCTAGGAGGAGAAAAAATAAATAGATAATAGCAGGGAGGTCAAACGCAACCAGGCGTCTACAAAACAAACTGGAATAGATAACCAAGTAGAGTATAAATACATACACATATCGTAATATTCACAAAACCCCCAATGCCAAAGAAGGGAGGGAGAAGGGTGGTTCAATACTCGCCTCCGTGTCTTTCATAAAATCATGACTTTACGTCATAAAATAGGAAAATCATGCAATTTTATTTCAAGACACGGAGGCTCCTATTGCTAGTTTAAAGCCGGTTGACAATAGAGGAGAAAACGTGCGGATCCGGCCTAAAATAGAATTCTCTAAATGTGGATGTCCGAGACCAATCTGCCAGCCTCATGACATCCTCCAGGTGTGCTCCCGCCACGGCCAAGGACGTGTCTGAGGCTCCTCGAACCGAATGTGCTGTAAAGATCGCAGTGTCTATACCAGACAGAGATAGAATCCATTTCACCCACCGAGCCAGCGTGACCGTGGTAACTGGTGCAAACGGTCTCCGGAAGGAAATGAATAATTGTGGCGACAAAGAAGACCGGAGCGACAGAGTTCTGGATTCGTATTCCTTCAAACAGGCAACATGGCAAAGTGCCAAAGATGAAGGAAAACTAGGATAGGATACTGACCTGATATTAGTCTTAGTACGTCTAGAGATGTTAAAAGTTACCCCCTCCGGAGTGAAAGACTGGGCGTCATAGTCCAAAGCCCGTACATCTGAAACCCTCTTACATGAAATGAGACAAAAGAGGGTGACTAACTTGCCAGACAACTGCCGCAACTGCCGCAACCCGAAAGGAAGGCCAACACCGTGGACACGTCCCAAGAACTAGTAAAACGAGGGCGAGGGGGCTGAGCGAGGCGGGAACCCTTAAGCAACTGACATACCAAAGGATGGCGACCCACAGGACACCCCTCAAACCCTCTATTGCCGGAAGAAATAACCGATCTGAACACATTCATGGTGCGATAAGCCTTGCCTTCCCCGCAAAGGGAGGAGAGGAAATGGATAATTTCACTCGCAGAAGCAGTAGTGGGATCCAGGTTCCGAAGGAAGCACCAATTAGCCCAGGACTGCCAGGCTGCCCTAAAGGCCTTTCTGGTTCCCGGGGCCCAAGCGCTTTCCAAAAGGAATCTAGCTGTTTCCGAAACCCTTTGGTATTGTCAGGATTACCCGATACCCTGCATGACAGCAGACGCAAGGAGCCCTCCAAAAGCAAAGGATGAGGCTGGTTCATCAGACCTACCAACAGAGACGGCCGGTTGGGAAGCAAGAGGAGACTTTCCACCAGCAGTTCCAGCAGTTGTGGGTACCAAGACTGGGTCCCCCAACATGGAAGTATTAGAACAAGCTCCGATGCTTGGCGACGCACGGTGGCCAAGACCCGAGGAATCAGGGAAAACGGTGGGAAGGCGTACGGCAAGCCGTCCGACCAAGGTTGATACCGCCTCCGCGGCCGGATCTGGTCTCCAACTGAAATACCTGGGCAGTTGGGTGTTCCACCAGGACGCAAAGAGGTCTATAGAAAAAGGACCCCAACGTGATGAGATGGTGGAGAAAACTCCCACATCTAACCTCCAATCGCTGGCATCCGAGATGTAGCGAGAGTTCCAATCGGCCAACGTATTGTGGAGACCGGGAAGATATTCCGCCACCACCGACACATTGTTGATCAGACAATAGTCCCAAAAGTCCTTTGCCAAATGCGTCAACATGGTGGAGCGGGTCCTCCCCATCAAGTTGATGTACCGAACTGCAGAGATATTGTCCATACGAAGACGGATGCAAGCCTCGGCTCTCCCACTGGTAAAGCTGCAGATCGCAAAGGACCCCGCCAGAAGTTCCAGCGTGTTGATGTGCAGGTGCGACTCGACAGCTGACCACGGACCTCCGGTAGATACTCCCTCGCAGTGGGCTCCCCAACCGTGGAGACTGGCATTCGACTCCACCACTATATCCGGTTGAGGGCCAAAGATTGCCCTGCCGTTCCAAGCAGAAAGGTTGCCTATCCACCATCTCAGTTCATCTCGCGTCTCTTGATCCAAGGAAATCAGAGCCGCATATGCCGCGCCCTCCTGTAGGTGTGCGATCTTGAGCCGTTGGAGGGCACGATAATGCAGTGGTGCCGTAAAGATGGCTTGTATCGAGGACGACAGGAGACCGATGACTCGAGCCAGATGCCTGAGAGAAACCTGTGACAAAATCAGAGTGCGGAGCAATTCCTTGCGAATCGACCGAACCTTTTCCGACGAGAGGCTGAGTGTCAATGAGGTAGAACTCACCAGAAACCCGAGAACCTCCATGGTCTGTGAAGGAGAAAGACATGACTTCTCGTGAGTGATTATGAACCCCAAGCTGGAGAGGAGATTCATAGCCATACGAAGATGGATCTGAAGTGTCGCACAATCCCTGGCCATGATCAGGATGTCGTCCAGGTAAATAATAAGTCTCACCCCCTGGCTGCGGAGGTAAGCCACCACCGGCCGCATGAGTTTGGTAAAACACCGGGGGGCAGAAGACAGCCCAAACGGGAGGCACGTGAAGCGCCAAATGATCCCTTGCCAGCGAAACTGGAGAAGATCCCTGGAGGAGGGAGCAACCGGGACTGTTAAATACGCATCCTGGAGGTCCAGCTTTGCCATCCAATCGCCCGGCAATAGCATGTCCCTTAGAAGGTGAATGCCCTCCATCTTGAAGTGTCGATACCTGACGAAGGTATTCAGAGCCTTCAGGTTGATGACCGGGCGATGCTGGCCCCCTTTCTTTTCGACTACGAAAATACTGCTTATTACTCCACCGCGAGTGTGAGGAGCTGGCTCCACAGCTGTCTTTAGGAACAGAGCTTGTAATTCTGCATCTATGAGGGCCTGAAGCGTCCGAGACCGGGCCATGGGCAGTGGGGGAGGGGGAACCAGAGGGGGCCCCACAAGGTCTATGTGAAACCACCGAATTGTGGTTAACACCCACGGGTCGCTGGTAATGGAAGCCCAAACATGCGAAAAATGTTGGAGTCTGCCCCCTACATAACTGTCCGAAAAAAGGAGAGGAGGTGGAAGACTTACCAAAGGGTCGTCTGAGGTTAGGGTTTCCTCTATACACTCTCCCTCTTCCTGGCACTCCGCGAGACGGGGAAAAGGAGGGTTGGTGTCTCGGGTCCTGTCCTGGAGTTCTGTAGGATTGGAAGGAGCCTCGACCCGCACCACGGGTCTGAAAGGAGGAACGGCCGGACAGACGGCCCCTTGTACTGCCGGCCCTGGCGAATACCCTACCACTAAAGACTCTGCGCATGGAAGATTGCACCTTATCCAGGGCGGTAAAGGTACCCACAAACTTCCCTAGGTCCTTTATAAACGGGTCTCCGAAGAGGAACCCCTGGGCCTCTTTTCCTGACTCTGTTAGGGCCATGTTGGTGAGTTTAGGCTCAATCTTCATCAAAATGGCATTGCGTCTCTCAATCACCAAGGACGTATTTGCATTTCCTGCCATGCAAATGGCTCTCTGGACCCAACCTCTGAGGTCCTCTGGGTCGACTAGTCGTCCCTCAGCTTTGGCAGCTTCTGCCAGATCAAATATTTTAGCCAGTGCCCCATTATATCCAACAACTTGTCCTGGCAGGCTCGCAGAGCCGAATCTAAGCCTTTACGGGGGTTAAACCCTGTCTTAGATAAAAATTGGACTATCTTATGGTCCACTATTGGCGTCTCACAAACCTTATTAGAAATGGCCGGACGCGGGCACTCGGCCTGAAGCTTATTCCGCGTCTCTTTACTAAGAGGTCTGCGGGTCATAGCCTCTAAGTAACTGGCTACATGAGGGGCTGGAAGCCACTCCGAGGACCTAGGGTGGTGGAGAGAGTCAGGATCACATAACAGATCGCCCGCAGGGTCCGTAAGGGGAACGGGCGAATCAGAGTTTGCATTGGACTTACTAAAGGTAGGCTGAAGTGGCCGAGGCGAGAAAGCCACTGATGCCACTTGGTCCTCTGCCATAATTACATCCTCCTCCTCGGAATCGTGAGGGGATTCCAGTACCGCCTCCTCCTCAGACTCTCTGCAGGAGTCAGTATCAGACTCAGGATGGGACCTGGCTGATTTCCATTGCCGTGCACGTTCTGCCTGGCACGGACAGGCTCGTTTGTGCGACCTAGGCGCGCCGTCATGGGATGGTACTAGGCCATCATTACTAACGATTCTGGAGGCACTTGGTGTTGTCACGGGAGGAGGATTAAGGGCCAGACTAGTGGATGGATTAGCGATAAGGACCTGGAAAATGGAATGGGTCAGTACAGATGACATGGACCCCATGGCCGTAATAATGGCATTAGAAATAGATTGTTGCAAAGCCAGAGCCTGCGCCTCAGAGGAAATGGGAACTATTCCATCTGAAGCAGGCATGGCTCCCTGTAATGCAGGAGGGGGAGGGTTATCCCCCTGACCAGTGCTACCCCGGGTTGGTGTAGGGGTCCTATGAGAAGACATTTTATTGCCAACTAATAGCTGCTGCAGTGAACACACAGTAAACGGAACCCTAATTGCGGTATGGGGAGGAAGCTACCTTACTAAAACTAACTACAATGGCTTATAAGGTGGGGTTAGTCACCCACACCTAAGAGACAAACACTGCCGCCGACCTGAACAAGTGGGGAGCCGTCCGCCGAATACCTTGAGCGGAGCGGCACAAGCGGAGAAAATGGCGTCCGAAATCTCGCGAGATCTCAGACGCCCTAACAGTCAGGAAGACGGCTCTGAAGAAAAACTAAGATGGCGCCCGAGATCCCGCTCGAAGTCGCGAGATCTTGAGCGCGCAGAACGGGCGCTGAAGAGAAGAACTCCCTCCGCTACAGGAGCGGAGAGACAACGAAACAGGTGACGGAAGGGACCGCTGGGAAGCATAAGGGGTGGACGGGAGGGAAATGGAAGGTACCTCAATCCCCTCAGAGAACCCAGAGGGTACTGGAAAAAAACCTAAAGAAGGGAAAAGTAAAACCCTGAAAAATATCCCATAAAACTTAGCACAAACAATTAAGAGTAGGTAACACCCCAAGGAAGAGACAAGTGGAAACCCTCACTATAAGAAAATTATAATAAAACTGTAGATATAAAGAAAAAATACCACAAAAAACCTGAGTCAGATTAGAGTGGATACTTAGCTGAGGTGGCAGCAGCAAAGAAAGAGGAAGATATGCTGGGATGGAATGTCCTTTATAGGGGACATTGGAGGCGGGGCTATCAGCCCATTAGTGGTTATATTCTTGTTTTTCTTTGCTGCTGTGTGGTTCAGTAAAGAAAAGGTTAAAGGGAATCTGTCACTAGCATATTAGCAATTTATTTTTTTATGAATCCATGTGTAATAAAGTACCTTATATCCATATGTCTTGTTCTTTTTATTGTGAGTCTTGTCATTTCTTCAAAAAACCGCTTCTTATGATATGCAAATGAAGCTGTAAGGAGCCCAGAGGGGCGTTATTCTTTCTCCACGGTGCCCAGGAACGCCCCTCTGAAGTGCCGTGCCCGCCTAAATTTGAAAACTAATAACTCCTCCAAGTTCATCTAAATCGCCTCCCAGAGGCGAGGCTAAGTGCTCCCCCCCCAACGCCGCGCTCAGCGGCAAAAACCCCCGATCCCCCTTTTGCCTGCAACCGAAATCCCGCGCAGGCGTAGTGCCGGCGATTTAGCTGGCTGAGGAAACAGCGAACACGTCACTGGGATCGGCGCATGCCCAGTGACGCTGTTGCCCTCAGTCGTCTTATCATAGCGCAGGCGCAGGAAATCGCCGGCACTGCGCCTGCGCGGGATTTCGGTTGCAGGCGAGAGGAGGGTGTTTGCCGCTGAGCGCGGCGCTGGGGGGGGGGAAGCACTTACCCTCGCCTCTGGGAGGCGATTTAGCTGAACTTGGAGGAGTTATTAGTTTTCAAATTTAGGCGGGCACGGCACTTCAGAGGGGCGTTCCTGGGCACCGTGGAGAAAGAATAACGCCCCTCTGGGCTCCTTACAGCTTCATTTGCATATCATAAGAAGCGTTTTTTTGAAGAAATGACAAGACTCACAATAAAAAGAACAAGACATATGGAAATAAGGTACTTTATTACACATGGATTCATAAAAAGAAAAAATTGCTAATATGCTAGTGACAGATTCCCTTTAACCACCTCAGCCCCCATGGCTTAAACACCCTGAAAGACCAGGCCACTTTTTACACTTCTGACCTACACTACTTTCACCGTTTATTGCTCGGTCATGCAACTTACCACCCAAATGAATTTTACCTCCTTTTCTTCTCACTAATAGAGCTTTCATTTGGTGGTATTTCATTGCTGCTGACATTTTTACTTTTTTTGTTATTAATCGAAATTTAACGTTTTTTTTGCAAAAAAATGACATTTTTCACTTTCAGTTGTAAAATTTTGCAAAAAAACGACATCCATATATAAATTTTGCTCTAAATTTATTGTTCTACATGTCTTTGATAAAAAAATGTTTGGGTAAAAAAAAAATGGTTTGGGTAAAAGTTATAGCGTTTACAAACTATGGTACAAAAATGTGAATTTCCGCTTTTTGAAGCAGCTCTGACTTTCTGAGCACCTGTCATGTTTCCTGAGGTTCTACAATGGCCAGACAGTACAAACACCCCACAAATGACCTCATTTCGGAAAGTAGACACCCTAAGGTATTCGCTGATGGGCATAGTGAGTTCATAGAACTTTTTATTTTTTGTCACAAGTTAGCGGAAAATGATGATTTATTTTATTTTTATTTTTTTTCTTACAAAGTCTCATATTACACTAACTTGTGACAAAAAATAAAAACTTCCATGAACTCACTATGCCCATCAGCGAATACCTTGGGGTGTCTTCTTTCCAAAATGGGGTCACTTGTGGGGTAGTTATACTGCCCTGGCATTCTAGGGGCCCAAATGTGTGGTAAGGAGTTTGAAATCAAATTCTGTAAAAAATGGCCAGTGAAATCCGAAAGGTGCTCTTTGGAATGTGGGCCCCTTTGCCCACCTAGGCTGCAAAAAAGTGTCACACATCTGGTATCTCCGTATTCAGGAGAAGTTGGGGAATGTGTTTTGGGGTGTCATTTTACATATACCCATGCTGGGTGAGAGAAATATCTTGGTCAAATGCCAACTTTGTATTAAAAAATGGGAAAAGTTGTCTTTTGCCAAGATATTTCTCTCACCCAGCATGGGTATATGTAAAATGACACCCCAAAACACATTCCCCAACTTCTCCTGAATACGGAGATACCAGATGTGTGACACTTTTTTGCAGCCTAGGTGGGCAAAGGGGCCCAAATTCTAAAGAGCACCTTTCGGATTTCACTGGTCATTTTTTACACATTTTGATTTCAAACTCGTTACCACACATTTGGGCCCCTAGAATGCCAGGGCAGTATAACTACCCCACAAGTGACCCCATTTTGGAAAGAAGACACCCCAAGGTATTTCGTGATGGGCATAGTGAGTTCATGGAAGTTTTTATTTTTTGTCACAAGTTAGTGGAATATGAGACTTTGTAAGGGATAAAAAATAAAAATAAAAAAATCATCATTTTCCGCTAACTTGTGACAAAAAATATAAAATTCTAGGAACTCGCCATGCCCCTCACGGAATACCTTGGGGTGTCTTCTTTCCAAAATGGGGTCACTTGTTGGGTAGTTATACTGCCCTGGCATTTTCCAGGGGCCCTAATGTGTGGTAAGTAGGTAAATGACCTGTGAAATCCTAAAGGTGCTCTTTGGAATGTGGGCCCCTTTGCCCACCTAGGCTGCAAAAAAGTGTCACACATGTGGTATCGCCGTATTCAGGAGAAGTTGGGCAATGTGTTTTGGGGTGTCTTTTTACATATACTCATGCTGGGTGAGAGAAATATCTCGGCAAAAGACAACTTTTCCCATTTTTTTATACAAAGTTGGCATTTGACCAAGATATTTATCTCACCCAGCATGGGTATATGTAAAATGACACCCCAAAACACATTGCCCAACTTCTCCTGAGTACGGCGATACCACATGTGTGACACTTTTTTGCAGCCTAGATGCGCAAAGGGGCCCACATTCATTTTATGAGGGCATTTAGAGATATTTGGATCCCAGACTTCTTCTCACGCTTTAGGACCCCTTGAATGCCAGGGCAGTATAAATACCCCACATGTGACCCCATTTTGGAAAGAAGACACCCCAAGGTATTCAATGAGGGGCATGGCGAGTTCATAGAAATTTTTTTTTTTGGCACAAGTTAGCAGAAATTGATATTTATTTATTTTTTCTCACAAAGTCTCCCTTTCCGCTAACTTGGGACAAAAATTTCAATCTTTCATGGACTCAATATGCCCCTCACGGAATACCTTGGGGTGTCTTCTTTCCGAAATGGGGTCACATGTGGGGTATTTATACTGCCCTGGCATTCTAGGGGCCCTAAAGCGTGAGAAGAAGTCTGGAATATAAATGTCTAAAAAATTTTACGCATTTGGATTCCGTGAGGGGTATGGTGAGTTCATGTAAGATTTTATTTTTTGACACAAGTTAGTGGAATATGAGACTTTGTAAGAAAAAAAATAATAATTTCCGCTAACTTGGGCCAAAAAAATGTCTGAATGGAGCCTTACAGGGGGGTGATCAATGACAGGGGGGTGATCAATGACAGGGGGTGATCAGAGAGTCTATATGGGGTGATCACCCCCCTGTCATTGATCACCCCCCTGTAAGGCTCCATTCAGATGTCCGTATGTGTTTTGCGGATCCGATCCATGTATCCGTGGATCCGTAAAAATCATACGGACATCTGAATGCAGCCTGACAGGGGGGTGATCAATGACAGGGGGGGTGATCAATGACAGGGGGGTGATCAGGGAGTCTATATGGGGTGATCACCCCCCCTGGAAGGCTCCAGGGAGACGCCTGTATGTGTTTTGCGGATCCGATCCATCTATCAGTGGATCCGTAAAAATCATGCGGACGTCTGAATGGAGCTTTACAGGGGGGTGATCAATGACAGGGGGGTGATCAATGACAGGGGGGTGATCAGGGAGTCTATATGGGGTGATTACCACAGTCATTGATCACGCCCCTGTAAGGCTCCATTCAGACATCCGTATGCGTTTTGCGGATCCGATCCATCTATCAGTGGATCCGTAAAAATCATGCTGGCATCTGAATGGAGCTTTACAGGGGGGTGATCAATGACAGGGGGGTAATCAATGACAGGGGGGTGATCAGGGAGTCTATATGGGGTGATCACCACAGTCATTGATCACGCCCCTGTAAGGCTCCATTCAGACGTCCGTATGCGTTTTGCGGATCCGATCCATCTATCAGTGGATCCGTAAAAATCATGCGGACATCTGAATGGAGCTTTACAGGGGGGTGATCAATGACAGGGGGGTAATCAATGACGGGGGGTGATCAGGGAGTCTATATGGGGTGATCACCACAGTCATTGATCACGCCCCTGTAAGGCTCCATTCAGACGTCCGTATGCGTTTTGCGGATCCGATCCATCTATCAGTGGATCCGTAAAAATCATGCGGACATCTGAATGGAGCTTTACAGGGGGTTATCAATGACAGGGGGGTAATCAATGACAGGGGGGTGATCAGTGAGTCTATATGGGGTGATCACCACAGTCATTCATCACGCCCCTGTAAGGCTCCATTCAGACGTCCGTATGCGTTTTGCGGATCCGATCCATCTATCAGTGGATCCGTAAAAATCATGCGGACATCTGAATGGAGCTTTACAGGGGGTTATCAATGACAGGGGGTAATCAATGACAGGGGGGTGATCAGGGAGTCTATATGGGGTGATCAGGGGTGATCAAGGGTGATCAAGGGGTTAATAAGTGACAGGGGGGGGTGTAGTGTAGTGGTGCTTGGTGCAACATATTACTGAGCTACCTGTGTCCTCTGGTGGTCGATCCAAACAAAGGGGACCACCAGAGGACCAGGTAGCAGGTATATTAGACGCTGTTATCAAAACAGCGTCTAATATACATGTTAGGGGTTAAAAAAAATCACATCTCCAGCCTGCCAGCGAACGATCGCCGCTGGCAGGCTGGAGATCCACTCGCTTACCTTCCGATCCTGTGAACGCGCGCGCCTGTGTGCGCGCGTTCACAGGAAATCTCGCGTCTCGCGAGAGGACGCGCCGGCACGTCCACCCAGAAGAGCAGGGCCGCCGCAAAGACGCAATCCTGCGTATGGCGGTCCTGAGGAGGTTAAGCAATAGGAGCCTCTGTGTCTTGAAATAAAATCATGAGCTCTTCTGGCTTATTTTTTGCTCTTATATGAATTGTCAGTTGTGAGACCTTATATAGATGGTGGTGTGTCTTTCCAAATCATTTCTAATCAACTAAATTTACCAGAGGTGGACTCCAATTAAGATGTAGAAACACCTCAAACATGATTAAAAGAAATGGGAGACCCCAGCGCTAAATTGTAGGTGTCTTAATACTTATGTGCATGTGAAATTAAAGTTTTTGCTTTTTAGCAAATTTGCAAGCATTTCTAAAATTCTGTTATCACTTTTTTTTAAGGTGAATTGAGTGCAGATTGATAGCGGGGGGCTTGATTTTTGAGGATTGAGAGGGATGGTTATATAAAATGTTACTTTTTTAATATGCTTTAAAAATTGGCAGGGGAAAACAAACACATAGAAAAATATATACAATTAAGAAGTGTCTCTAGGGAGGAGTAGCAGACGCACTCAAGACCAGATTGATGGTAAAGTACCAACACTTCCTCAACCGGAAAGCAAGGTATTCAAGTTTACCTTCCAGTTTGCCCTTAGCCTGCTGGAACCAAGAGAAAAATTAAGTATGGTTTGGATGACACAAGTTTATCTCGAGTTTATTCAAGTAAATCCGTTTACCTTTACCAAGTTTGGACTCAGCTTATTCCACCAACTACAACTCATTTAATGCTACGGAGCATAACCCTGGTGAGCCACAGTACTCAGGTAGGAGCACCGTGACACGAAACTATCAGGGCCACAACATACCACTCGGAATTCCTCACACTGGGACCCTGGGGGACGGCATGTTGCATATGTCAGCTACTCCTGCATAGAGACAGTTTTGTATTGTATTTGTTTTTTCTATGTGTTTATTTTCCTGATCGACTTTTAAAGCATATCAATAAAAGTTACATTTTATACACCCATCACTCCCAGTCTTCAGCGATGGATGATTCAAATCAATGATGGGTTTACAATTGGAATTCATTTTTCAGTGAATGGGAAAACGTGATTTTTGTTTTATTTTAGCAAAAAGCCACTAAATAATAATGTGAAAAAGTGAAAGGTTCTGAAGACTTTCCAAATGACCTGTAGGCACCAGTTGCTCTATCATGAAACATATATTATTGATTATGCAGGGCCAAATATTTAAAAAATCAACTACCATTGCTTATTATATGTTAATGTTAAAATAATGGCCCTCATTCTAAGTATCTGCTCACCATTCAATCAATTAACAGTTAATCAAATTTTGACTGCTTGCCAAATAGTTTAGTTTTGTGACAGATATGGAGCCGAGATATTTCCATTTGGTGTACTATACATATATACACATACAAATAATAGAAATGTATATGTATATACATATACATTTTTATTATGCCTTGCCTAAAATTGTTTGTTAGATTTATTTGGAATCATATTGTATGTAAACTTGGAGTCATGTATAAAACCACTTAAAATTATGATCACATGTTTGGTCAAGATTAGGGATGAGCGAACCTGAACTGTATAGTTCGGGTTCGTACCGAATTTTGGGGTGTCCGTGAAACGGACCCGAACCCGAACATTTTTGTAAAAGTCCGGGTTCGGTGTTCGGCGCTTTCTTGGCGCTTTTTGAAAGGCTGCAAAGCAGCCAATCAACAAGCGTCATACTACTTGGCCCAAGAGGCCATCACAGCCATGCCTACTATTGGCATGGCTGTGATTGGCCAGTGCACCATGTGACCCAGCCTCTATTTAAGCTGGAGTCACGTAGCGCCGCACGTCACTCTGCTATGATCAGTATAGGGAGAGGTTGCAGCTGCGACGTTAGGGCGAGATTAGGCAGATTAACTCCTCCAAAAGACTTCATTCTGTGATCGATCTGCAGCTGTGGATCATTGAAGTGCTATTATTGACTTGCTCACTTTTTTAAAGGCTGCCCAGAGCGTTTTTAGATCACTTTTTTTCTGGGGTGATCGGCGGCCATTTTGTGACTTGTGGTGCGCCAGCACGAGCTATCACCAAGTGTATTTAACCATCGATAGTGTGGTTATTTTGTGCTATATCCTACATCAGCTGCAGGCTGAGCCTGTGTCACCGAAGAGAATTTAACCATCAACAGTCTGGTTATTTTTTGGCCATATACTACATCAGCTGCAGGCTGAGCCTGTGTCACCCAAGTGCATTTAACCATCAACAGTCTGATTATTTTTTGGCCATATACTACATCAGCTGCAGGCTGAGCCTGTGTCACCCAAGTGCATTTAACCATCAACAGTGTGGTTATTTTTTGGCCATATATTACATCAGGGGCAAGTTGAGCCTGTCACCCAGCGCCTAAAAAATAGACCTGACATTTCTATTCAACCAAATCTGCACAGTTTTAGCTGGTCAAGTTATTTGTAGTGACCGTAAAAGCAGACTTTTTGTTCTGGGTTGAAAAAAAGCATTCCCAAATTTGCCATTCTCAAAATAACTAGTTTGTGGTATTTGAGGCCTACTTGAAATCTATCCCAAAAAGAAAATCTTACATTGAAGGTATTGATAGTGTCATTCAGAAAAACCTAAGACACTGGCTAGAGTGCTGATAGAAGTGTCATTCTGTGATTAAACCTATAACTGTCACACAGCGCAAAAAAAAACAGGTCTCACATCTCTATTCAACCAAATCTGCACAGTTTTAGCTGGTCAAGTTATTTGTAGTGACCGTAAAAGCAGACTTTTTGTTCTGGGTTGAAAAAGCATTCCCAAATTTGCCATTCTCAAAATAACTAGTTTGTGGTATTTGATGCCTACTTGAAATCTATCCCAAAAAGAAAATCTTACATTGAAGGTATTGATAGTGTCATTCAGAAAAACCTAAGACACACGCTAGCGTGCTGATAGAAGTGTCATTCTGTGATTAAACCTATAACTGTCACACAGCGCAAAAAAAAACAGGTCTCACATCTCTATTCAACCAAATCTGCACAGTTTTAGCTGGTCAAGTTATTTGTAGTGACCGTAAAAGCAGACTTTTTGTTCTGGGTTGAAAAAGCATTCCCAAATTTGCCATTCTCAAAATAACTAGTTTGTGGTATTTGAGGCCTACTTGAAATCTATCCCAAAAAGAAAATCTTACATTGAAGGTATTGATAGTGTCATTCAGAAAAACCTAAGACACACGCTAGCGTGCTGATAGAAGTGTCATTCTGTGATTAAACCTATAACTGTCACACAGCGCAAAAAAAAACAGGTCTCACATCTCTATTCAACCAAATCTGCACAGTTTTAGCTGGTCAAGTTATTTGTAGTGACCGTAAAAGCAGACTTTTTGTTCTGGGTTGAAAAAGCATTCCCAAATTTGCCATTCTCAAAATTGTGGTGAACGGGAACAATTAGGAAAACATTGGTGTTAGTGGACCCTCTGGTGCTGGGAGAGGACGTGGCCGTTCTGCCACAGCCACACGTCCTAGTGAACCAACTACCTCAGGTCCCAGTAGCCAGCAGAATTTACAGCGATATTTGGTGGGGCCCAATGCCGTTCTAAGGATGGTAAGGCCTGAGCAGGTACAGGCATTAGTCAATTGGGTGGCCGACAGTGGATCCAGCACGTTCACATTATCTCCCACCCAGTCTTCTGCAGAAAGCGCACAGATGGCGCATGAAAACCAAGCCCATCGGTCTGTCACATCACCCCCATGCATATCAGGGAAACTGTCTGAGCCTCAAGTTATGCAGCAGTCTCTTATGCTGTTTGAAGACTCTGCTGCCAGGGTTTCCCAAGGGCATCCACCTAGCCCTTCCCCAGGGGTCGAAGAGATAGAATGCACTAACGCACAACCACTTATTTTTCCTGATGATGAGGACATGGGAATACCAACTCAGCACGTCTCTGATGATGACAAAACACAGGTGCCAACTGCTGCGTCTTTCTGCAGTGTGCAGACTAAACAGGAGGTCAGGGATCAAGACTGGGTGGAAGACGATGCAGGGGACGATGAGGTCCTAGACCCCACATGGAATGAAGGTCGTGCCACTGACTTTCACAGTTCGGAGGAAGAGGCAGTGGTGAGACCGAGCCAACAGCGTAGCAAAAGAGGGAGCAGTGGGCAAAATCAGAACACCCGCCGCCAAGAGACTCCGCCTGCTACTGACCGCCGCCATCTGGGACCGAGCACCCCAAAGGCAGCTTCAAGGAGTTCCCTGGCATGGCACTTCTTCAAACAATGTGCTGACGACAAGACCCGAGTGGTTTGCACGCTGTGCCATCAGAGCCTGAAGCGAGGCATTAACGTTCTGAACCTTAGCACAACCTGCATGACCAGGCACCTGCATGCAAAGCATGAACTGCAGTGGAGTAAACACCTTAAAAACAAGGAAGTCACTCAGGCTCCCCCTGCTACCTCTTCTGCTGCTGCTGCCGCCGCCTCGGCCTCTTCCTCCGCCTCTGGAGGAACGTTGGCACCTGCCGCCCAGCAAACATGGGATGTACCACCAACACCACCACCTGCGTCACCAAGCATTTCAACCATGTCACACGGCAGCGTTCAGCTCTCCATCTCACAAACATTTGAGAGAAAGCGTAAATTCTCACCTAGCCACCCTCTATCCCTGGCCCTGAATGCCAGCCTTTCTAAACTACTGGCCTATGAAATTCTGTCATTTAGGCTGGTGGACACACACAGTTTCAAACAGCTCATGTCACTTGCTGTCCCACAGTATGTTTTTCCCAGCCGCCACTACTTCTCCAAGAGAGCCGTGCCTTCCCTGCACAAACAAGTGTCCGATAAAATCAAGTGTGCACTGCGCAACGCCATCTGTGGCAAGGTCCACCTAACCACAGATACGTGGACCAGTAAGCGCGGCCAGGGACGCTATATCTCCCTAACTGCACACTGGGTAAATGTAGTGGCGGCTGGGCCCCAGGCGGAGAGCTATTTGGCGCACGTCCTTCCGCCGCCAAGGATCGCAGGGCAAAAATTCTTTGCCTCCTGTCTCCTCCTCCTCCTACTCAGCTTCCTCCTCCTCTTCTTCCACCTGCTCATCCAGTCAGCCACACACCTTCACCACCAACTTCAGCACAGCACGGGGTAAACGTCAGCAGGCCATTCTGAAACTCATATGTTTGGGGGAAAGGCCCCACACCGCACAGGAGTTGTGGCGGGGTATAGAACAACAGACCGACGAGTGGTTGCTGCCGGTGAGCCTCAAGCCCGGCCTGGTGGTGTGCGATAATGGGCGAAATCTCGTTGCAGCTCTGGGACTAGCCGGTTTGACGCACATCCCTTGCCTGGCGCATGTGCTGAATTTGGTGGTGCAGAAGTTCATTCGCAACTACCCGACATGTCATAGCTGCTGCATAAAGTGCGGGCCGTCTGTTCGCGCTTCCGGCGTTCACACCCTTCCGCTGCTCGCCTGTCTGCGCTACAGCGTAACTTCGGCCTTCCCGCTCACCGCCTCATATGCGACGTGCCCACTAGGTGGAACTCCACCTTGCATATGCTGGACAGACTGCAGTTTCAGCTGCAGCACGCACGGGTCAGTCACACTGCGGATCAGACCCACTTCACCACCAATGACTGGGCCTCCATGCGAGACCTGTGTGCCCTGTTGCGCTGTTTCGAGTACTCCACCAACATGGCCAGTGGCGATGACGCCGTTATCAGCGTTACAATACCACTTCTATGTCTCCTTGAAAAAACACTTAGGGCGATGATGGAAGAGGAGGTGGCCCAGGAGGAAGAGGAGGAAGAGGGGTCATTTTTAGCACTTTCAGGCCAGTCTCTTCGAAGTGACTCAGAGGGAGGTTTTTTGCAACACCAGAGGCCAGGTACAAATGTGGCCAGACAGGGCCCACTACTGGAGGACGAGGAGGACGAGGATGAGGAGGAGGTGGAGGAGGATGAGGATGAAGCATGTTCACAGCGGGGTGGCACCCAAAGCAGCTCGGGCCCATCACTGGTGCGTGGCTGGGGGGAAACACAGGACGATGACGATACGCCTCCCACAGAGGACAGCTTGTCCTTACCTCTGGGCAGCTTGGCACACATGAGCGACTACATGCTGCAGTGCCTGCGCAACGACAGCAGAGTTGCCCACATTTTAACGTGTGCGGACTACTGGGTTGCCACCCTGCTGGATCCCCGGTACAAAGACAATGTGCCCACCTTACTTCCTACACTGGAGCGTGATAGGAAGATGCGCGAGTACAAGCGCACGTTGGTAGACGCGCTACTGAGAGCATTCCCAAATGTCACAGAGGAACCAGTGGAAGCCCAAGGCGAAGGCAGAGGAGGAGCAAGAGGTCGCCAACGCAGCTGTGTCACGCCCAGCTCCTCTGAGGGCAGGGTTAGCATGGCAGAGATGTGGAAAAGTTTTGTCAACACGCCACAGCTAAGTGCACCACCACCTGATACGGAACGTGTTAGCAGGAGGCAACATTTCACTAACATGGTGGAACAGTACCTGTGCACACCCCTCCACGTACTGACTGATGGTTCGGCCCCATTCAACTTCTGGGTCTCCAAATTGTCCACGTGGCCAGAGCTAGCCTTTTATGCCTTGGAGGTGCTGGCCTGCCCGGCGGCCAGCGTTTTGTCTGAACGTGTATTCAGCACGGCAGGGGGCGTCATTACAGACAAACGCAGCCGCCTGTCTACAGCCAATGTGGACAAGCTGACGTTCATAAAAATGAACCAGGCATGGATCCCACAGGACCTGTCCATCCCTTGTGCAGATTAGATATTAACTACCTCCCCTTAACAATATATTATTCTACTCCAGGGCACTTCCTCATTCAATACTATTTTTAATTTCATTTTACCATTATATTGCGGGGCAACCCAAAGTTGAATGAACCTCTCCTCTGTCTGGGTGCCGGGGCCTAAATGTGTGACAGTGGCCTGTTCCAGTGGTGGGTGACGTGAAGCCTGATTCTCTGCTATGACATGAATACAGATTCTGCGCTGACATAAGGCCAGATTCTCTGTTACGGGACCTCTCTCCTCTGCCTGGGTGCCTGGGCCTAAATGTGTGACAGTGGCCTGTTCCAGTGGTGGGTGACGTGAAGCCTGATTCTCTGCTATGACATGAAGACAGATTCTGCGCTGACATAAGGCCAGATTCTCTGTTACGGGACCTCTCTCCTCTGCCTGGGTGCCTGGGCCTAAATGTGTGACAGTGGCCTGTTCCAGTGGTGGGTGACGTGAAGCCTGATTCTCTGCTATGACATGAAGACAGATTCTGCGCTGACATAAGGCCAGATTCTCTGTTACGGGACCTCTCTCCTCTGCCTGGGTGCCTGGGCCTAAATGTGTGACAGTGGCCTGTTCCAGTGGTGGGTGACGTGAAGCCTGATTCTCTGCTATGACATGAAGACAGATTCTGCGCTGACATAAGGCCAGATTCTCTGTTACGGGACCGCTCTCCTCTGTCTGGGTGCCGGGGCCTAAATGTGTGACAGTGGCCTGTTCCAGTGGTGGGTGACGTGAAGCCTGATTCTCTGCTATGACATGAAGACAGATTCTGCGCTGACATAAGGCCAGATTCTCTGTTACGGGACCGCTCTCCTCTGTCTGGGTGCCGGGGCCTAAATGTGTGACAGTGGCCTGTTCCAGTGGTGGGTGACGTGAAGCCTGATTCTCTGCTATGACATGAAGACTGATTCTGCGCTGACATGAAGCCAGATTCTCTGCTATGGCATGAAGAGACTGATTCTCTGCTGACATGAAGCCAGATTCTTTGCTATGGCATGAAGAGACTGATTCTCTGCTGACGTGAAGCCAGATTCTCTGCTATGGGACCTCTGTCCAATTGATATTGGTTCATTTTTATTTTTTTAATTTTAATTTTAATTCATTTCCCTATCCACATTTGTTTGCAGTGGATTTACCTACATGTTGCTGCCTTTTGCAGCCCTCTAGCTCTTTCCTGGGCTGTTTTACAGCCTTTTTAGTGCCCAAAAGTTCGGGTCCCCATTGACTTCAATGGGGTTCGGGTTCGGAACTTCTCGAACCCGAACATCCAGGTGTTCGCTCAACTCTAGTCAAGATCTGTTTGGGCACTTTAAGGTCCTATATATGTACTGTATGTATTTCAGCCACTATTGAGTACCTGTTCCTTGTGGATCAATAGGTGTCTGTGTTGTTTCTGGTAATGGCCACACCCCTCGCCATATCTTTTTATGCTACAGAGCTGTATATTGGATAATTTTTTGAGGGGCAAGCTTTAGTTTTACTGATACCATTTTAGTTTACATATGCATGCTTTTTTTATCACTTTTTATTCAGTTTTTGGGAGGTGAAGAGACATAAATTTTGACATTTCTTTACAGTATGGTGTTCACCGTACAGGACATTTTCGGTCACAGCGTTAACAAAAATATTTAGTGCGTTTTTATATTTTTATTTGTAAAATGGGGAAAGGGACTATAAAATAGTAAAACATTTCCCCAAACGGCAAAACGGCAAAAATGGGCAATTTGCCATTTTTTTGTCACTTCTTTTCCCACAAAAAAATGTAATAAGTTGTATGCACCCCAGAATTGTATCAATGAAAAAAAATCGCCTCGCAAAAATGAATGCTCACACAGCTCCATACTCTACATATAATTCCAAAAAAGTTCTAGGGGTCAGAATATGGCAATGAAAAAATAAAAATGATATTTTTCCCGAGGTTTTTATTATTTTATCAGTATCGAAATGCAATAAAAACTATGCATATAAGGTACCACAGGATTTGTACTGACCTGTAGAATGAAAGTAACTGGTAGTTTTATCGCACATCACACATTGTAACTAGAAAAAAAGCCTGTAAAACTGTGGCGGAACTGCTTTTTTTTCCAATTCCACCTAATTTGGATTTTTTCCTGCTTCCCACTACATTATATGCAATATTAAATGGTAGTGTTGCAAAGAACATCTTGTCCCGCAAAAAACAAGCTCTCATACGGTTACGTGAATGGAAAAATTCAAAAAAAGTTATAGCTCTGGGAAGGCAGGGAGCACAAAACGAAAATGCAAAAACTAAAAAACCTCTAGTGTAGAAAGGGTTAAGCAAGCAATCATTGAATCAATTTCTCGTATGACAATAACTCCTTGTTCCTATTAAACTATGTCTGAGGCAGGGCTTAATAGGAATTTACACTGGCAGGCCTGTGAGCCTTCACAGGGTTCCTGGCTGCCATAGTAATTGAATGACTCCAGCAATCTCAAGGCAAAAGGTCATTCCATTGTTTGAGGGAACATCCTCCAAGTGACATCTCAGATATCATGGTTGAAATCAATCAGAGTTGTCTCCCATCATAAACACTGCCCGTGGATGACTGCTGACAGCTTTGGAACTGGCACCATATTTAACCACCCAACATCCACCATGCGTCAGTAAAGTATTAAATAATACCATTCAAATAAATTTTGTTCAAGGGCTTATGCACATTCCCAACAGATTGTTTTTAATTAGTGCAGTATATAACTAGAGCGTGCACTCTCTAAATTAATTTGAGGCACAAGGGTAAGGAGTCATTATATACTAGGGACCCATGTAAAACAAGTCACCTTGCCATGGTGAATGGGCATAAATGATTTTGATCAAAATGCATTTGCTAAGTACCCCTTATTCATTTATATAGTAAATATACCATTAGTTCATACAGTATATTCCGTGTTAGCAGTGTTATTGCATTATATGTGAATTATTCACATACTGTAGTTCTATTAGGGTACATTCACACACTGCAGTCATATTGTGGTTATTTTTCACCAAATCATGTAAAAACATCACCCTTGGCACAGTTTTCTCAAAATCACAGCAAAAATATTAAATTACCACAATGGGTGAATTCACCCTTATGGCTCTGTACAAGTTCTGAGATGTATGGAGCTGTAATATGGCACACGTAGAAGCCTATGGGGCCATATTGTACTTCTGTATGCCTTTGATTCTATATAATTGAATATGGAATCCAACAAAAAAAAAAAAGTCATGCCTTATTTTCCTTGAGAATCAATTTCTCCATAGTCTGAAACCATATGGAGCCACCGTACCAAGGCACATTGAATGCCTAGAGGTCCATAGTATGGTACTGCAAAAATCCGTGTACAACCATGCAGTGCAATGTCATTTGCATAAGGCCTTACATCAGATAAGTTTTAAGATAAAAACTAATTGTAATGATAAATAATGAATTATTAAATTCATAAAACTGTCCTTGCAGCAGACAAGAATAATAGTCTGTAGTCTACAGTATATAAATATATATATAATATACAGGGAGTGCAGAATTATTAGGCAAATGAGTATTTTGACCACATCATCCTCTTTATGCACGTTGTCTTACTCCAAGCTGTATAGGCTCGAAAGCCTACTACCAATTAAGCATATTAGGTGATGTGCATCTCTGTAATGAGAAGGGTGTGGTCTAATGACATCAACACCCTATATTAGGTGTGCATAATTATTAGGCAAAATGGGTCAAAAGAAGGACTTGACAGGCTCAGAAAAGTCAAAAATAGTGAGATATCTTGCAGAGGGATGCAGCACTCTTAAAATTGCAAAGCTTCTGAAGCGTGATCATCGAACAATCAAGCGTTTCATTCAAAATAGTAAACAGGGTCGCAAGAAGCGTGTGGAAAAACCAAGGCGCAAAATAACTGCCCATGAACTGAGAAAAGTCAAGCGTGCAGCTGCCAAGATGCCACTTGCCACCAGTTTGGCCATATTTCAGAGCTGCAACATCACTGGAGTGCCCAAAAGCACAAGGTGTGCAATACTCAGAGACATGGCCAAGGTAAGAAAGGCTGAAAGACGACCACCACTGAACAAGACACACAAGCTGAAACGTCAAGACTGGGCCAAGAAATATCTCAAGACTGATTTTTCTAAGGTTTTATGGACCGATGAAATGAGAGTGAGTCTTGATGGGCCAGATGGATGGGCCCGTGGCTGAATTGGTAAAGGGCAGAGAGCTCCAGTCCGACTCAGACGCCAGCAAGGTGGAGGTGGAGTACTGGTTTGGGCTGGTATCATCAAAGATGAGCTTGTGGGGCCTTTTCGGGTTGAGGATGGAGTCAAGCTCAACTCCCAGTCCTACTGACAGTTTCTGGAAGACACCTTCTTCAAGCAGTGGTACAGGAAGAAGTCTGCATCCTTCAAGAAAAACATGATTTTCATGCAGGACAATGCTCCATCACACGCGTCCAAGTACTCCACAGCGTGGCTGGCAAAAAAGGGTATAAAAGAAGAAAATCTAATGACATGGCCTCCTTGTTCACCTGATCTGAACCCCATTGAGAACCTGTGGTCCATCATCAAATGTGAGATTTACAAGGAGGGAAAACAGTACACCTCTCTGAACAGTGTCTGGGAGGCTGTGGTTGCTGCTGCACGCAATGTTGATGGTGAACAGATCAAAACACTGACAGAATCCATGGATGGCAGGCTTTTGAGTGTCCTTGCAAAGAAAGGTGGCTATATTGGTCACTGATTTGTTTTTGTTTTGTTTTTGAATGTCAGAAATGTATATTTGTGAATGTTGAGATGTTATATTGGTTTCACTGGTAAAAATAAATAATTGAAATGGGTATATGTTTGTTTTTTGTTAAGTTGCCTAATAATTATGCACAGTAATAGTCACCTGCACACACAGATATCCCCCTAAAATAGCTAAAACTAAAAACAAACTAAAAACTACTTCCAAAAATATTCAGCTTTGATATTAATGAGTTTTTTGGGTTCATTGAGAACATGGTTGTTGTTCAATAATAAAATTAATCCTCAAAAATACAACTTGCCTAATAATTCTGCACTCCCTGTATATATATTCAACCAAATGATATGAGCTGGTACAGAATCATTCCAGTGTGTTCTTTACCATCTTAGATAATTTATTTGTACCATCCATGTTTTTACATACACACGCACATACATATTTAGATTTGCATCTAACATATAAAATCAGATTACAATATTAGGCTCCATTCAGACATCCGTTGAATGGTCCAGATCCATTCCGCAATTATGTGGAAAGGGTGTGGACCCATTCATTTTCAATGGGGCCGGAAAAGATGGGGACAGCACACAGTGTGCTGTCCGCATCCGCACTTCCGTTCCACGGTCCCGAACTTCCTTTCCGTGGCTCCATAAAATAATAGAACAAGTCCTATTCTTGTCCGTAATAGCTGACAGGAATAGGCATTTTCTATTATAGTGTGATTGCGGCTCCACAATTTGCAAATCCCCAAAACACTTAGACGTGTGAATGGACCCTTTTCTAAGACCTCTTGCACACAAACGTTGTGTGCCCGTGGCCATATTGCGGCCCGCATACGCCGGGTCCGCAATACATGGGCACCGGCCCGTGTGCACTCCGCATCACGGATCCAGACCCATTCACTTGAATGGGTCCGCAATCACGGAAATGCGGAAGGGAAACACGGATCGGAACCCCATGAAAGCACTACGGAGTGCTTCCGTGGTGTTTCTGTCCGTGCCTCCGCACCACAAAAAAATAGAACTTGTTTTTACGGTGCGGACGGATCACAGAACCATTCAAGTTGAATGGGTCTTGATCCACCCCGGCCGCCGCAGAGACGTTGCCCGTGCATTGGGGACCGCAAATTGCGGTTCCCGATGCACGGTATGGATGCACAACTTTCATGTGCAAGAGGCCTAACTATCACCCTTCCTGTTAGGAAATATGTTGTTTTCTGCAAACTCAAAGGTTTAAAAATGCAACAATCGGTCTATGTATAATGCAAAAGAAATAATACCGGATTATGGTTCAATCCTTCCACAGATGTGGTTGTTGGAGGGGGATGAAGCTAATCTCTCCCAATAGCTTAGGCTTTTATGCTTTGATTTAAATAAATGGCAAAAGAGAAATAACAGTTGGAATGGTGTTAGCAGTAATGACCAAAGTCTCCATCTCTTGAGATTCTGAGGTTAGAATGAAGCAAATAACCAATGACAAGATTTGAGTCTAAAAGAGTCAAAAAAGCATTCACAGCTGAATTGCTTTAAACTGGGTCATTGCTTTGGTCCCAGCTGGGACATTTTTAAGAGCCAGTTGGACTGTAGTGTTAACCCAATATTAAACACTCAAATGAATGGAAGCGTCTGCACTACTTCAGTTTTATGTTTCTTGGCACCTAGTTTGAGCTGTACCTTTTGATGTATTTGCAGAGAACAAATTTTCCAAAATCCCAGACAAAGAAACACTTATTTATATCAATGCTCTATGCATAAACATTGTACATAACGACATGTGGCACAAACAACCCTTGCATTCCTGATACTTACACAATCCGTATTTTGTGGGAAAGGATAATGAGGCCCTGTACCAGAGGGTTATGTAAGGACTGCTCGGATGGAATAAACCGGATCAGTGTAAAGATCTTCAGTACATCATGGTTGTTAGTGGTGCATTTAGTCATTTAATTAGCATTAGCAAAGTTATGCCGTACCAGAGACACCTGCTTACAGCCACATCATTGAAAGGTCAACACGATATAAATAAAAAGGATTTAACCTTGTTAACTGCTATTTATGCACACAGAAAACACAGCACCTCAGGAGTCAATAGTGGATGACAGGTTTTAGCTTTATATAGGTTTAAGTGTGGTCCGATAAAAATAATAATAAGTGTCATCTGATAATGAAGGAGTTTGTTATTAGTATTACGATACGGCCACAATTCAGGTTTTTCATACAGTTTTTGAAGCTAAAACCAAGAAAGGATTCGAAAAAAGATAACTAGTTTCTTTCCTTAATGCTCCATCTCCATTGTGATGCCCACCTAAGTTTGCTTTTTAAAAACTGCATTAAAAAAAAACGAATGTGTGGTAGTACCTTTGTCAGTGCGTGTATTTAGGATTATGCACTCAATACTCTTAGTTTGCACACTGTCATATGAAAATTCATTACTAATGTGGCGGTGTATATGAATACATGAAATGCACTAGTTAAGCTTCAAGAACATGGAAGCTTGCAAGCCCTAGAGACATGCAGAAAGAGCATCCTGCAGCCTACAGAAACCATATAGACGCTGGCAACCGGGCATGCTGCTTGTGGGCAGCACAGGGCATGTGGGTCTGGGCCGTCAGCATATGGCACCTGTTGGTGCGAGACAGCAGTGGACACAGCCCACCATTGCAACAGGTATGCTGTGATTTAATTTTTCATCTAGAATACCTAGGTTACAACCTCATGTTCAAGTTTCCTAAATACTTTCTCTTTTTTTATGATCCACTCCTGATTTTGGCCTTCAAAACTGCATCAGGAAACCTGAAAGGGTGGCCATATGAAAATAGCAGCAAGAAAAAATACATGAATATTCAGAGGCTAGCATTGCTATTTTTCATATGCCAATTATGTGCTTGTGTGCTATAGCTCTTAAAGGGGTTGCTCAGCTCTTAACCCGGACATACCCATAATTTCACCCAGGCAGCCCCCCTGATGTTAGCATTGGAGCATTTCATACTCCGATGGTCTCCTTCCTCTGCGCAGGATCGCGTAGGCCAAGGGCTCTTTTATTTACCATAACACACTGCTGGGTGGAGGCTTCCACCCGGCAGTGTGTTCAGGGATGTCACCGATGGACCGGCTTTAGCGCTGTCCTAGCTAAAACCTGCCCATCAGTGGCGGTGACTTCATCGGGATCTCTGCTGGGCGGAAGCCTCCGCCTGGCAGTCATAAGGTGAGTCCGATTCGTCACCGGAACTCCGGAAAATGCCTTTGCCGCGCAGAGCAGAACTGATCCGAAGCTCAAGTCAGGGAGGCTGCCTGGATGAAAATGGGGATATGTTCAGGTTCAGCTCTAAACCCGGACAACCACTTTAAAGAGGTTGTCCCATGAAGACACCTTATCCCTATCTACAGAAAAAAGGGATAAGAGTCTGATCGGCGGGGGTCTGACTGCTGGGACCCCGATGATCCCAAGAATGGGGGCCATTTCTCTCCCGTTTGAATCGAGCAGTGGTTACGTGTGAACACTGACACTCCATTCAGCTCTATGGGACTGCCGAAGATAGCCAAGCACTTGTAATCAGCTATTTCCATCAGTCCCAGTTCCATCCATCCATTCCTGATTATGGCTTTCAAAAATGAATCAGGGAACCTGGAACTGTGACCGTACCCTAAGGTCAATAAACTTCATTGGACAAATTTCTGGGGGCAATATGCAGAGGGATATTGGGAAATCAAAGTGGCCCTGAATTTTTTTTAAAAAGTGGCCCCATGTTATAGATGAGATTCAACTGGTAGAAGGTGGGACCAAGAAAGAATATTTTTTTGCAGGGCAATCTAGTTTTTATTGATACCATTTTTGAATGTACATGTATATGCCTTTTTTTATCACTTTTCATTGAGATTTGTGGGAGATTAATCCGCCATTTAGATTTTTTTTCCATTACGGCATTCATTGTACATGATTAAATATGTTACATTTTATTAGTACTGGCATTTTGTGCTCAACAATGACAATTTATATATTTTTATAGTTTTAGAAACTCATCACGGGATGTTTTGATATGCACTTTGATACAGGGAGATTTAGCGGTGGCAGTGCAGGGATCCGAAGCGGCGCAGGGGCCAGGGAGCAGGTAAGTATAATGTATACGAGGAGCCCGAGGATTGGCAGAATTGTGTGTGTTGTGTACAATAGAGAGAAACAGGCAGCTGATAGCCAGGGAGAGAGGAGACAGGGCTTATGGCTTACTGTGCCTGCTCAGAAGTGCTGGTGCACATCAAAAGCAGCTACCAACAAGCAAATACTTTGTGCCCCCCATTTTCACAGAAATCCTTCTTTTTTGTTGGGTTCAATTTAATTAAGCTGCATATATACGTGATTATTGCAGCAATACCCATGGTGTGGCAGCAATATACCTGTATTAAAGTGACATTTAGCGTCAAGCCTCAATAGTCCGTTTATGTCTATTCAGTTTCCACACAGACGCAATTTACATTATTTTTTTTGGGGGGTCAATAAAATTAAGCTGCATATATATATGATTACTATAGCAATACCCCTGGCGTGGCAGCAATCTATCAGTGTGTATTAAGGTGAATTTTAGAATCAATTCTCAATTGCCCATTTACGTATATTCAGTTCCCACACAGTTGGAATTAAAAATTTGGGGGGGATTGCTAAATGTAATTAAACCAGCATATATATGTGACTACTACAAGACACAAGGTACAGCAGCAATGTACCTGTGTGTATTAATGAGAAATTGAGCATCAGGCCTTAATTGTCCATTTCTGTGAATTCTTTTTCCACACAGTGGGAATTTCAATTTTTTGGGGGGACTTGTTCAATGTAATTAAACCAGCATATAGGTGATCTCAACACCAATACACAGGCCAGCACACAAAAGTATCTGTGAGGGATAACAAATTTAGGCTTAAATCAGTTTCCCTTTATTTCTGTGTTCATAAACATGTTTTCAGGGATTATATTTAAACTGGCAGCATATATACGTGATTACTACACCAATAGACAGCGTGGCACACCCTGGGGGTGATAACTAATTTAGGCCCCAACCCGTTTCCCTATATTCACACAGTTTTTATAATTTGTTTTGGTGGGGGGGTTTGATTATATTCAAATTACACTTACTTACAAACTATAGATATAGGGCCCAACACTGACACTTGCAGGTGCAAGCAAAAAAACTGATAATACCGATAACAAAATTATGTAAAACATATCAACTTTATTGTAAATACATCAAATTAAAAGACATAAATAAAAATATTGGAAACTTACCACCACAGAACACAAGGCGCCTGCTGAGGTCATAAGGTACATATAATTCAACCATTTGATAGTATCTAAGTAATTGAAATAAGTACAAAATGCAAAGTCATAACAGTGAATAGAGCGTGTACAGACCCAGTAAGGCACCACAAGCCCAGCCTCAACATGGCGTGGTGAGTGGGCTTATGTCTTTTAATCAAAACGTACACTAATGCCTCTTGTACAGCATGTAGTATGGGGGGGCTGTACACTTTAATATGGCGCTGAGAAGCGAGTTTAATTAGATCAAAGCATAGCATTGTGGATGTGTGATCCAGTTCTGTTTTTCTCCCCTTGATATATGCAGTTTGAATCTTTCTTCTTTATTACTGGTATCAGCACTCCTCCCATTCGGCACAGGTGGGTTTATTTTTTTACAGAAGTCTGCATATAAGTGGTAATGGACCTGCAGCTCCTGATAGCACTGAACATGTTGTGTTAGACAACTGTTCACATGGTGCAGTACTGCGTGGTGGCCTTTGTTTTTGTGGTGCTGTGCTGGTGGGTTGGAGGGGCCCAGTGCCATGGGTGGCATTGTCAGACAGCAGGGTTGAAGTTTGAATCCTGGGTCCTGCCGCCTACCAGGGCAGTGCCGCTTTGTCACCGCATTGTACTGCGCCTTTTTGTCAGAGTAGGTCCCACTCAAAGAGGCGACCTTTGTGTGGTGAGTGTGCTTATGCCTTTTGAGCAAAACGTACACTAATGCCTCTTGTACAGCATGTAGTATGGGGGGCTGTACACTTTAATATGGCGCTGAGAAGAGAGTTTAATTAGAGCAAAGCATAGCATTGTGGATGTGCGATCCAGTTGTCACGAGTTGGAGGTCCCAGGAGAGACCACCGCGTCGTCAAGCAATAAACGGAAATCAGGTACAAACACATAAGAGTTTATTGCACAAACAGAAACATGGAAAGCAGCACAGATAAAGCATGAGCTCTATGTACCGTCAGCACAGTGGAAGAAAACCCCCACTGCGCCACTGTCTAGTAATACTCCAGAGGGGCGTAACTAAGCAACTCCTGGTTTTCACTAGAGCCCTAGATGGTAGGGTTAGACTTAGCCACAGGAAGTTGCCAGGGTCCACTCTGGAGCGTGACCTAGACAGTGACAGCAGGAGCGAATGGACAACAGGTACCAGAAGGTACCGACGGCACATAGGCAAACATAACAGACAGGTAAATACAAAACAGGGCAAATAATAACACAAGCAGGAGTTCATGCAAGGGAGCAGGAGTGGCAATGAGCAGAGAAGGACTTGCTCCACCAGTAGTAAACTGCATGGCCTTGTCATACCACTCTGCTGCAAAGGCTTGCTGAACACAGACATATGAATACAAAACAGGGCAACTAATAATACAAGCAGGAGTTCACGCAAGGGAGCAGGAGTGGCAATGAGCAGAGAAGGACTTGCTCCACCAGTAGTAAACTGCATGGCCTTGTCATGCCACTCTGCTACAAAGGCTTGCTGAACACAGACATCAGAATAAACACAAAGTAACTAAAACATAACAGGCAGAACAGATAACAGACAGACGACGTTAATGAACAAGTAGGGAAACCCACAGAGCACAGACAGACAGACACGGATCCCATGGGTCAGCAGCATGGGAGAAAGAGTACAAACCAGGAGCAGAGCAGGACAAGACAACACACACCAGGAGAGCTGACACAGAACTGAGGAAACCTCAGCCTTATATACAGGTTCCATGGGTGCAGCAGAGAGACCACACCCATGGAGCAGACAGAGGATTAACTCCTAATAGGAATACAGGGGAGTTAACCCATACAGAACCACAAAAGACACACAGGAACAGAACTTCAGCGAGGAGCGCCGAATGAGCAAGAACGGAATGTCACAGTCAAAGGTAACGACTGTGACACCAGTTCTGTTTTTCTCCCCTTGATACCAGCCCCAACATGTGTTTTGCGTTGCTTCCTCAGAGGGACAGGAGCTAAAGGTCACAGTGTTCCTCCTGTTCCTCCTTATTGCAGCCCTAATGAAGGCTTTGAGTGGAGGATTCTCAGTCTTCACTGTCAATTCCAAGAGGGGAGCCTTCCTTTTTTCTAAGAAGTAGCAAGAAAACCCCACCATGCCATACGGCAGATAGTCAAGAGAGTCTCCCTGTTGAGGACTTGTTTGAGAGCCCTCACCATTTCGGCTGCCCTGATGAAGACGTTGGGGAGGAGGCTGGTGACCTCATGCATACCTGTATTGATGGTGGTGGTAATAGTGGTACCTGTAGCCACGGCATTGGTGGTGGATGCCACCAAATGCAGAGCAGGGGAGGGGGCTCAGGAGCCCATCATAATATCTCACAGTCTGATAAGAACAGTAAGGGTGAAGACAGGACTTGGGAGCCGGATTGGTGAGGAGGAGGCAACATCAGTGGAGAAGGGCAGTGGCGGCAGCAATAAAAAGCAGAGGCCACGTACCTCCCAAGTTAAGCCCAGCTTGGTTGCCTGTAGCTCTGTGTGAGAAACTCCCATATGGCGCTTTTTCTCCCTAGTCGGCACACAAAAATACAGCAGTGTGCAAGATCTTCCGTATTAAAATATGCCATGGCCCTTCTAACACAATTATAGGTACCAGAGGTCTATCTCCTTAAAACCCATCACAAGACATTGGTTATCCTGCCAAGGAAAATATGACAAACAGCGGAGAATTAAAACCAAAAAGTGGAGCGCTCCCTTGATCTTTTGCCTATAGCTATATGAACTTTGAGATCCTTTGAATAAGTGGTTGCGATCCCTTTCATCACGTGGGACACCAAGGTTTAACCGCATGGTGGAGGTAAGTGGTAACCAGCAGCAAGATCATGTGGAACGCCATAGCTGTTACACCACTATCCACCGACGAGTGAGTACACGAATGTTGTTAACAGCAAACATATCAAAGGATTATTGTTAGTATTATTAAAGGAGGAATGGCAGTAATTTGAAAGTGACTGTGGACTAAATACAAAAGGTATTAAGAACCATCAAGCCACTTTTAAGGAGTAAAGACATATTTAGAGAGCTGGACTACCTGGATTTACAGAGTATAAAAGATATTATTTAAACACAGATAATTGATGCTATATACCGTATATATTGTGTGATATTATTGTTCATCATATATTGTGTGGATGTTTAATGACCATATGTGCTCAGTGTTAATATCAGTGTCAAAATATCAATGTTATATACTGAACTAGAGTAACTATTAGCAACCATCAAGATAGTATTAACACTACAGGGCACACTTGTGCAGAAAGTTGCACATTGATGGAAAGATAAACATCTAGTGTTTTATTTTATGTTTTGTTTTAATTTAGGTTGCATGCATTTGGAATAACATTGTTTCAGGGATAGTTTTATATTTTAACAAATGTTTTAATAAATGATTTAAGGATATTTAGGTCTCTGATTTCAGATGAAGTGTGCCTATCTATTATTTTATTAGTGAATCATGCCTCTCATATTTATCTTAGAACAAATGTAGCAGGGGACCATGGCAGAAGAAGAGCAGCTGAAGAATCTTGCTGTCCACCCTATAGCTGTTGGGGACACACAAAGATGAGGATGAGGAAGATGAGGATGAGGAGCTGCCACTGCAAGAGGAGGAGGAGGAAGGGGAGTCAGAGTGGAGGAGCAAGAGGATGATGATGAGGATGTCACCGCCCAAGACACCCAATCGTCTCAGGGGGGGGGGGGGGGGGGGCAGAGCCAGAAAGAACTGGCTTCTCGGGCACGCTGTCCAAAAAGGCCACCTGTATGCTCGCTTGCTTACGCAGTGACAGGCGATTGTTAACACCAAGCAGTCTGATGCTTTTAGACCCTCGCTACCGAAGCAAAATGTTTTCCTCTTGCAGAAAGGGAGGACAAATTATGTTACTACCAGGAAATACTGTGTACGCAGATTGACACAGCTTACGGCGAGCAGACACCTGCCACCAGCATGTCTGAAAGGTAGGCCCCTTTCTGCCCCCGCAGAGTCACCCCCCCTTCCGCCACCACGAGCAGCAGAAGCCATATCACTCTCCTCAACATGATGGAGCAGTTTTTCCATGTTCCATGCCAGGCAGAGGCCAGTCAGCAAGCCAACAACTCCCACCTCAACACCCAGGTTCAGGCCTACCTAAACTATGGCCAGTCTCTGGCGCATACCTAGTTCCCTTACCTCATGGGCAGGCAGACTGGAACAGTGGCCCAAAATGGCACAGCATGCTCTCCATCTTCTTTCCTGCCCAGCCATCTGTGTCATCTCAGAGAGGGTTCTCATCGCTGCGGGGGGGTGGGGACATCCAAAAAGACCAAGTTGTCCTCTGCCATTGTTCAAAACATATCTTTTGTCAAAATGAATCAAGCCTGGATCCAGGGGAATTTTCACACTTCTCCGGCTGATTTCAATGAATAGACTTCACCTTGCTAGCGGTGCCCCATCTTTCCATTGTTGTTGTCTATCTGCCTACCATCGTGTTCTGAACGGCTGCATGCTGCGGCCTGCATCATGGCAATAATGTCTAAATCATTTACATTTACATGTGTTCACTAAATCACCATTTACGTGTATTCACTTTAAACACAGATCACAGAAAATTGGGGGGGTTCAATTTCATTAAGCAGCATACATGCATGATAACTGCATCAATACCGACATTTTCTCAATGCTTAGGCTGATTCCAGATTAATAGACCTCCTCTTACCAGTGGTGCGCCTTCTTGCAAGTGTTGTTGTCTGTCTGCCTACGATCATGCTCTGTATGGCTGCATGCTGCGCACTGTATCATGTCACTAATGCCTAAATTGTCCATTTATGTGTGTTCACTTTCCACACGGTTGAAATTTGAAATTTTGAGAGGAATTCAATTTCATTTAGCAGCATATTGTCACGAATAATGGGGAGGGGAGGGACACCAGAAAGACATCAGAAGGAAGAAGACAAAGAACTAGGCCTCAAGGCTAGGGAGAAGGAAAAGGTCACCTCCTAGGAAACCCCGAGATCTGGCCATGACTACTGTCAGTATGTACAGACCCTGAAGGTGGGAAAATACATATGCCGGTACCTAAACCCTAGCCCTGAGATGCCCTAGAGGTAATGAAAGGGAATGAGACTACCGATTCCTTCCCAGGTGAACGAACCAGTGTCTCCCTGAGGCCTAGTAACAACAAGCACAAGGGAACAACCAAATACAAAGAGCAGTACAACTTATCTTTTAGAAAATGAATGAGCAGGAACACAGGTAAGGTCCACACACTAACTCTTTCAAATCCAAGCAGAGAATATCAACCGCATGGTATGAAGTGTGAAACCAAATTAATTGGGAAGCAGTAATGACCGCCAGCTGCACCTGACAAGAGGTGTGGTCATTATCAAACAACAACACTGAGAATCAAGAGACTCAGTTAACCTCTCTGAACTTCTAACCTCTGTCAAAGAAGGTACCGTGACAGTATCCCCTCCCTTCTACGTGTGACCTCCGGACACCCAGGACCGATCTTATCCGGATTAGCCCTGTGAAAGGCTTTCACAAGGTGACTGGCATTAACGTCGGCTGCTGGAACCCATATTCTCTCCTCTGGACCGTAACCCTTCCAGTGAACGAGATACTGGAGGGATCTACAGGGAATTCGGGAGTCCACTATCCTGGCGATCTGAAATTCGAGATTACTGTCCACCATGACAGTAGGGGGTGGCAGGGAGGACAGTTCAGCAGGTTCGAAATATCTCTTCAGTAATAACTTGTGGAAAACATGAATCTTTAAAGCCTGTGGAAGTTCAAGACAAAAGGCTACCGGTTTAATAATAGCAGAGATCTTATATGGACCAATAAATCTTGGGCCCAACTTCCAAGAAGGTACTTTCAACTTAATGTTTCTTGTGGACAGCCACACAGAATCACCCACTCTCAGGTCCTGACCACTCATACGTCTCTTGTCAGCCATACATTTATAATTATTGCCAATTTTTTTAGATTATTTTGAATTTTCCGCCAAATAGATGATAAAGAAGAGGAAATTCTTTCCTCTTCAGGTATACCAAAAGTCTCAGTACCAGAAAATGTGCCAAACTGCGGATGGAACCCATATGCCCCAAAAAACGGCGACTTAGCAGTGGACTCCTGATTCTCTGAGACAAAACATCTCAGATAAGTCTCCAGATTCTGGTTAGTGCGCTCAGTCTGTCCGTTCGACTGAGGGTGAAAAGCCGAAGAGAAGGACAATTCTACCCCCAAGCGAGAGTAGAATGCCTTCCAGAATCTGGAAACAAAATGAGTCTCCCTATCAGACACCACATCAGAGGGAATACCATGTAGCTTCACGATGTTGTCAACAAACACTTCTGCGAGAGTTTTAGCATTAGGTAGCCTTGGTAATACTATAAAGTGCGACATTTTACTGAAGCGATCAACAACCACCAGAATCACAGTTTTTCCTGAGGAATTCGGCAATTCTGTGATAAAGTCCATGGACAAAAGAGTCCAAGGTCTGGACGGGATGGACAACGGAAGTAGAGATCCTGAAGGCCGAGTATGTGTCACCTTAGCACGTGCATAAGTACTACAGACTGACACATAGCCCTCCACACATTTACGCAACCCCGGCCACCAGAATCTACGAAAGATGAGATCGACCGTGGATCTGCTCCAAAGGTGTCCTGTAAGAACAGTACAGTGATGTTCCTCGAATACCTTGTGCCGTAATTCTGAAGGAACAAACAACTTTCCCAGAGGACAAGCATCTGGTGCATCTCCCTGGGCCTCCAACCCCTCTGCCTCGATGTCGGGATAAAGGGCAGATATTACTACCCCTTCAGACAAGATAGGACCAGGATCTTCCGAATCACCCCCCCAGGAAAGCTACGCAACAAGGCATCCGCCTTGATGTTCTTAATTCCAGGGAGATAGGTGACAATGAAATTAAATCTGGTAAAAAACAACAACCATCTGGCCTGCCTTCGGTTCAGACATTTAGCCGACTCCAGGTAAGCCAGATTTTTGCGATCTGCAATGACCGTAATAGGATGCATCGCTCCTTCCAACCAATGCCGCCATTCCTCAAAAGCCAACTTAATGGCCAGGAATTCTCTATTGCCTACGTCATAATTTATTTCAGCAGCCGAGCGTTTCTTAGAGAACAATGCACATGGGCGCCATTTACTAGGTGAAGAATCTTGCAACAAGACTGCTACAACCCCTACCTCGGATGCGTCAATTTCCACAATGAATGGCTGTGACACATCAGGTTGCACCAATATAGGAGCAGAAGCAAAACACTCCTTCACCACTGAAAAGGCATGTTATGCCTCATCAAAGCAGACTGAGAAATCCGCACCTTTCTTAGTCATATCTGTTAATGCTTTAACAACAGTCGAATAATTCAAGATAAATTTACGGTAGTAGTTGGTGAATCCCAAAAATCGCATGAGCGCTTTCGGATTTTCGGGTCAATCCCAGTCCAACACAGCACTTACTTTTTCTGGATCCATACGAAAACCTGAAGAGGATGGGTAACCCAGGAATTGCACTTCCGGAACTGCAACTACACACTTAGCATACAATTTATTCTCTCTTAGGATCTGTAACACTTGTCTCACGTGATCCTGATGAGTTTCCATGTCTGGAGAATAAATTTGTATATCATCCAGGTACAGCACAACAAACCTGCCCACCAGATGATGAAAGATATCATTAATGAAATGTTGAAAAACCGCAGGAGCATTGGTCAACCCAAAAGGCATGACCAAATTCTCAAAATGAGACTTCAGGGGTATTAAAGGCCGTCTTCCATTCGTCCCGCTCCTTGATTCTTACCAGATTATATGCCCCCCTCAAATCCAATTTAGAGAACACCTGGCACCGACAATCTGGTTGAACAAATCCGGGATCAAAGGAAGAGGATAAGGATCACGCAGAGTAATGCGATTAAGCTCACGGAAGTCCAAACATGGCCTATGAGTTCCGTACTTTTTCTTAACAAAGAAGAACCCTGCATCCACTGTGGATTTGGATGGTCTAATATGACCTTTAGCCAAACTCTTGGTGATATATTCTTGCATGGCTACTCTTTCGGGTTCAGAAAGATTATACAACTGAGACTTGGGCAACCTAGCTCCGGGAATAAGGTTGACGGGGCAATCATACTCCTGATGTGGAGGTAGCTTCTGGTCTCCACTTTCAGAAAATACATCAGAAAAATCAGAAATAAACGAAGGTAGAACTTTAGTGATTATGACAGAAAGTGACGTGCTAAGACTATGTCTATGCAATAATCACTCCAATCAAGAATCTGTCTTGCTTGCCAATCGATAGTAGGGTTTTGGTTGGATAACCACGGTAAACCTAGCACCAAGGGAGCAGGCAGACCCTCCAGCACAAAACGTGAAATAGATTCTTGATGAAAATCACCCACTATTAAACGAATGTCCTGCACCATTTGTGATAAACATTTTTGTGTCAGAGGAGCGGAATCAATTGCAAACACTGAAATATTTTTATCCAATGCACTTGTTGTCAACCCATGCATACGAACGAACTGACCATCAACTAGGTTAACCCCTGCCCCACTATCAATAAATATTTAAATTCCCACAGTTTTGGAGTCTAGCACCACCTTGGAGAGAAATCGGGTACTACCGGCAAAAGACAAAAGTAATTTCTCAGATTCCCCACCCACACCACCGAGAGTGAGATGAGGAATAAATACATTTTTTTTTCTTTTTCACCATAACGTTGAACATAAGGACATAAGTTAACAAATTGTACCCCTTTTCCACAGAAAAAGCAGAGTCTCCTCTTAAGCCTAAAGTTCTTATTACCAGGTCCAGGGGTAGCTCCCCCCAGCTGCACTGGCTCATCACCAGATATGTGCTCAAGTATCTCTTTACCCAAAGTGTCGGAAGAGGCCGCCACCTTATATGATAGTACGTCCTGAGTGTAAGGAGCCTTAGATCTCTCCCTCAATCGTCTATCAATACGCACAGCAAGGGACATAGCCGCCTCCAATGACTCGGGATATTCGTGAAATGCCAATGCGGCCTCCAGGCTCTCGGAAAGCCCTTGACAGAATTGACTATGGAGAGCAGGATCATTCCACTCCGTATCCGTAGCTCATCTCCTAAATTCAGAGCAATAGGTCTCCGCAAAACGTTCTCCCTGCCGTAAGCCAACCAACTCTATCTTGGCCAGGGAGATCTGATCTGGGTCATCATAGATAAGCCCTAGAGCTCAGAAAAATTCATCTACCGACCAGAGGGACTGTGATCCGGTCGCCAACAAAAAAGCCCAAGACTGAGCGTCACCTTTTAGCAAATAAATTATTATACCCACTGTGGGGATTCGCTCTGGTAGTTAGGATTAGCGGGAGCAGCACAGAGGCAAAGTATAAGTTCTTGGTTCAAAACATCAGTGTTTATTCACACGTGAAAGCAAAACAAAAATGCAAGTTGCTTGGTGATCGTTCACACACATGAAAAGTTCATATACAAAACAGTCACCTTTTCTCCTGGGTGTTACTTCACACCCTGTTGGAAGTTCTGTTTTGTCAAGTCCACAGGCAGGCGTTAGAAGGCCTGTTTGCCCTCACAGGGTCTGAGCCCTCCAGCCCGGCTCAAGCCGCGGATCCCAACACAGCACACAGACCTCCCGAGCTCAATTTTCAGACGGAGGTAATCCTTTCCACTTGGCAGTGCTGGCTGGTTTTTTATGCCTAGCAAAACCCAGCCTGGAACATGGGGAGTAGTCACCCACCCAGCACTTTGACTACTCCCAGTAAGAGCCATCCAGGATCAGCTATTACAGCCATATTAAGTATCAAGGTGTCAAACAGCAACTGCTGCTGAAACATAAAAACCGTCTCTTACTCCACTGAGGCCAGGAACCTCAGTCACACATACCTATCATCCATGATGATTCCTTGTACCTTCTTACACCACTCTTTGACTCTCGTCCCCAGAAGAGCGTGGACACAGTTTAAAATATAAATGTCACGGATGATGTTGCAGATAGCTGGAAATTATGAATAAAAGTCCGACTGGCTTGAACCCAAACTAAGGAGCATATAGGTGACCCCTATAAAACCCTAAGAGCTCACCCTGACTGCTAAGCACATACAAGGGTCTCAAAGGTAGACGATTGTATGCCCCCGTACCTAGACTGTGTGACACCTGAAAACCCTATAATAGTGAGGGGACACGACCACCGGCTCCCTGCACTTCATACGGAGGGAGTCAGGGTGACCTAGAATCAAGCCAGCAAGGAAACACAATACATGAAAGGACTTATCTGAACAAGCAGCAGCAGAAGCCTCAGCAGTGAACACTTAAATCCAGGAAGTAGTATAAACCGCAAAGTGAGGCAGTATGGGAGGGAATATAAAGGAAAGAGGATTGGTCTAAATAGGTGACACCTGGGAGAAGAAAATGAGATGAGAAAGTGAAACCAAAACAAAGAACATCATGCAAGAGGTAGAGAAGGATGTCTGTCAGACCTTCTCACAGAAGTGGCGGTGTCAGTACCCCTCCCTCTACGGGTGGACTCCGGACACTCAGAGCCCACCTTCTCAGGATGAGACCTATGGAAAGCCTTGAGGAGACAAGTAGTCTTAATGTCCGCCACTGGGACCCACATCCTCTCCTCAGGACCATAACCCTCCAAATGAACAAGGTACTGGAGAGAACTGCGGACAATGCGAGAATCCACAATCCTAGAGACCTGGAATTCAAGATTACCATCAACAAAAATCGGAGGAGGAGGCAAAGAGGAGGGTACAGTGGGTTGGACATAAGGTTTTAATAGGGACCTGTGAAAAACATTATGGATCTTCCAAGTCTGAGGAAGATCAAGACGGAAGGCAACAGAATTGATGACGGACAAGATCTTGTAAGGCTCAATAAACTTAGGACCCAACTTCCAGGAGGGAACCTTCAGTTTGATATTCTTTGTAGACAACCACACCAGATAACCCACATTCAGGTGCGGACCAGGCACACGTCTCTTATCCGCCACAAGCTTATATCTCTCACTCATCCTCTTCAGATTACCCTGAATCTTTTGCCAAATAAATGACAAAGACGAGAAAAATCTCTCCTCATCAGGTAAACCAGAAGACCCCTCTCCAGAGAATGTCCCAAACTGTGGATGAAACCCATATGCACCAAAAAATGGTGACTTATCAGAGGACTCCTGGCAACGGTTATTTAAATCAAACTCAGCAAGGGACAAAAAAATTCTCCAATACCAATCCTCCTGATTCTCTGCCACAAAACAGCGCAGATATGTCTCCAGATTCTGATTGACGCGTTCGGTCTGACCATTCGACTGCGGATGAAAAGCAGAAGAAAATGACAACTGAATCCCCAAGTGAGAACAGAAGGCCTTCCAGAATCTGGAAACAAATTGCGTGCCCGTATCAGAAACAATGTCTGAAGGAATGCCATACATTTTAACAATGTGATCAACAAACGCTTGCGCCAACGTCTTAGCATTGGGTAACCCAGGAAAGGGAATGAAATGCGCCATTTTTCTAAAACGGTCCACTACCACCAGAATCACAGTCTTCCCCGAGGAACGAGGCAGGTCCGTAATGAAGTCCATGGACAGATGCGTCCAAGGACGGGAAGGAATGGGTAACGGGAGGAGAGAACCCGATGGCCGTGAATGAGGGACCTTGGCACGAGCGCAGGTCTCACAGGCTGCCACAAAACCCTCAACCGTGTTACGAAGAGCCGGCCACCAGAATCTCCGAGCAATGAGATCTACTGTGGCTCTACTCCCCGGGTGCCCAGCAAGGACAGTATCGTGGTGCTCCTTAAAAACCTTGTGTCGTAAAGCGAGAGGCACAAACAACCTCCCAGGGGGACAAAGATCAGGAGCCTCTGCTTGGGCTGCCTGAACCTCTGCCTCCAAATCAGGATAAAGAGCAGAGACGACCACCCCTTCAGCCAAAATGGGACCCAGGTCTTCAAAGTTCCCCCCTCCTGGAAAAAACGTGACAGGGCATCCGCCTTCACATTTTTAACCCAAGGGCGGAACGTGACAACAAAATTAAACCTAGAAAAGAACAAAGACCATCTGGCCTGTCTCGGATTCAGACGCTTGGCCGATTCCAAGTAGGCCAGATTCTTATGGTCGGTAAACACGGTAATAGGGTGTCTGGCTCCCTCTAACCAATCGCGCCATTCCTCAAAAGCTAATTTGATGGCCAACAACTCCCTATCTCCCACATTGTAATTTCTCTCTGCAGAGGAGAGTTTCCTTGAGAAAAAGGCACACGATCGCCATTTGGCAGGAGAGGGACCCTGAGATAAGACCGCACCAAAACCCACCTCAGAATCGTCCACCTCAACAATAAAAGGTAGAGAGACATCAGGTTGTACCAAAATGGGAGCGGAAGCAAAACTCTCTTTGATACTAGAAAAGGCCTTAAGCGCATCTACCGACCAGGAGGAAAAATCTACCCCCTTTTTAGTCATATCAGTGAGTGGCTTAACAACAGAGGAATAATTCAAAATGAACTTTCTGTAATAATTGGCAAAACCCAAAAACCGCATCAGCGCCTTCTGATTCTCAGGAAGCTCCCAATCAAGCACAGCGTGGACCTTCTCAGGATCCATGCGAAAACCAGAACCGGAGAGAAGAAAACCAAGAAATTGAATCTCCGGAACCGCAAACACATATTTTTCCAGTTTAGCGTACAATTTATTCTCCCGCAGAATGAGCAAGACCTGACGTAGGTGGTCCCTATGAGTTTTGAAATCAGAAGAAAAAATCTAAATGTCATCTAGATACACCAGTACAAATTTGCCCATTAAATGATAAAAAATGCTGTTCACAAAATGCTGGAAGACGGCCGGAGCATTCATCAAACCAAAGGGCATAACCAAATTCTCGAAATGACCCTCAAGGGTATTGAGGGCCGTCTTCCATTCGTCCCCTTCCCTGACCCTGACTAGGTTGTATGCCCCTCTTAAATCCAACTTAGAAAAAACTTTAGCCCCAACAATCTGGTTAAACAGGTCCGGGATCAGAGGAAGCGGATATAGGTCACGAATTGTGATACGGTTGAGCTCCCTGAAATCCAGACAAGGTCTGAAAGGGATTTTTCATAATCTTACTTTTGATACATCACAGATTAGACATAGATTACACTACGTGCAGAATTATTAGGCAAATGAGTATTTTGACCACATCATCCTCTTTATGCATGTTGTCTTACTCCAAGCTGTATAGGCTCGAAAGCCTACTACCAATTAAGCATATTAGGTGATGTGCATCTCTGTAATGAGAAGGGATGTGGTCTAATGACATCAACACCCTATATCAGGTGTGCATAGTTATTAGGCAACTTCCTTTCCTTTGGCAAAATGGGTCAAAAGAAGGACTTGACAGGCTCAGAAAAGTCAAAAATAGTGAGATATCTTGCAGAGGGATGCAGCACTCTTAAAATTGCAAAGCTTCTGAAGCGTGATCATCGAACAATCAAGCGTTTCATTCAAAATAGTCAACAGGGTCCCAAGAAGCGTGTGGAAAAACCAAGGCGCAAAATAACTGCCCATGAACTGAGAAAAGTCAAGCGTGCAGCTGCCAAGATGCCACTTGCCACCAGTTTGGCCATATTTCAGAGCTGCAACATCACTGGAGTGCTCAAAAGCACAAGGTGTGCAATACTCAGAGACATGGCCAAGGTAAGAAAGGCTGAAAGACGACCACCACTGAACAAGACACACAAGCTGAAACGTCAAGACTGATTTTTCTAAGGTTTTATGGACTGATGAAATGAGAGTGAATCTTGATGGGCCAGATGGATGGGCCCGTGGCTGGATTGGTAAAGGGCAGAGAGCTCCAGTCCGACTCAGACGCCAGCAAGGTGGAGGTGGAGTACTGGTTTGGGCTGGTATCATCAAAGATGAGCTTGTGGGGCCTTTTCGGGTTGAGGATGGAGTCAAGCTCAACTCCCAGTCCTACTGCCAGTTTCTGGAAGACACCTTCTTTAAGCAGTGGTACAGGAAGAAGTCTGCATCCTTCAAGAAAAACATGATTTTCATGCAGGACAATGCTCCATCACACGCGTCCAAGTACTCCACAGCGTGGCTGGCAAGAAAGGGTATAAAAGAAGAAAATCTAATGACATGGCCTCCTTGTTCACCTGATCTGAACCCCATTGAGAACCTGTGGTCCATCATCAAATGTGAGATTTACAAGGAGGGAAAACAGTACACCTCTCTGAACAGTGTCTGGGAGGCTGTGGTTGCTGCTGCACGCAATGTTGATGGTGAACAGATCAAAACACTGACAGAATCCATGGATGGCAGGCTTTTGAGTGTCCTTGCAAAGAAAGGTGGCTATATTGGTCACTGATCTGTTTTTGTTTTGTTTTTGAATGTCAGAAATGTATATTTGTGAATGTTGAGATGTTATATTGGTTTCACTGGTAAAAATAAATAATTGAAATGGGTATATATTTGTTTTTTGTTAAGTTGCCTAATAATTATGCACAGTAATAGTCACCTGCACACACAGATATCCCCCTAAAATAGCTAAAACTAAAAACAAACTAAAAACTACTTCCAAAAATATTCAGCTTTGATATTAATGAGTTTTTTGGGTTCATTGAGAACATGGTTGTTGTTCAATAATAAAATTAATCCTCAAAAATACAACTTGCCTAATAATTCTGCACTCCCTGTATACAAGCCTCATCTCTTGTGGAATACAGTACCTCGAATTAGCACATCTCACAACCTTTGCCAGTTGCTGGACACAATAGCAGCCTCCCTTAACAAAAGGCTATTTAACATCTCACCTCACATACAATGACAGCAACCTATAATAAGTCATTCAACTTATTAGCATGTAGATAAACCTGTTAAATATGTAAAATAACCCTTTTCATGTATTGTATATATCAGATACCAGTATTGTTTAACAAAGTTTCAGCTGTATCTGGACAAACATGTCTCCCAAGGCCTGCTAAGAAACACCAGGATTGTTCCAATTGGATCTTGAGAGACAATATGCACCCACCCCCAAAAAGCCCTATAATTATGTGCTGGGAAATAAAGATTTCAGATATTTAGCAACCTATGTTAAGTCTGGGCTGATATTTATCTCCTGATCAGAGCAAATGGGATATTCGTTGCAAATGGAAATATTCACAGGTTGGAGGTCTGATGCCTCATCATATAACCATCATAAACCTGCCTGAGAAAAACCGCTAACAAGGTCTTAAAGAACCATCTTTTTTCCAAAAAAAAAAAAAACAGCGGCAACAGGTGACTTCGAGGGTCGGATGTGTCCCTTTCTCAGGTTCTCAGAGATATAAGTACGCATAGCGACTCTTTCAGGTTGGGAGAGATTGTATAAACGTGATTTTGGCAGCTTGGCGCCTGGGATGAGATTAATAGGGCAATCGTACTCCCGGTGAGGGGGCAACTCCTGGACACCACTCTCGGAAAACACATCCGAAAATTTAGCGAGAAAAGATGGTACAGTCTTGGTAGAAACCTCTGAAAGAGACGTCGTGAGGCAATTCTCTCTGCAAAAGTCACTCCAACCATTTATTTGCCTTGCTTACCAATCAATGGTGGGATTATGTTTAGTGAGCCTGGGTAGCCCCAACACTAGAGGAGTAGGTAATCCGCTTAGGACGAAACATGTCATATCCTCAACATGAGCATCACCCACAGTCAAACGGAAATTGTGAACTATGCCCTTTAACGATCTTTGAGAAAGTGGAGCGGAATCTATAGCAAAAACAGGTATATCCTTTTCCAAAGTGCATACCTGGAAACCATGCGTTATAGCAAATTGATTATCAATGAGATTGACAGCTGCTCCACTATCTACAAAAATCTCACAAACAATGTTCTTGCTGTCTAGCGCCACTCTGGCAGGTAGGAGAAAACGGCAACCACTAGCAAACGGCAAACCTTCAATTTCCCCATCAACCTTGCCAATAGTAGCAAATGGAAAGTTTTTAGAGGGTTTTTTCTTTTTGTCTCTTTTTTATTACCCTCAGAAAATGCCATGAATCTCCTAGAGGGGCAAACATTATCCAAATGATTTATACCCCCACAACAGAAACAAACCCTCCTCCGAGAGCTGCATCCTTTACTATAAGAGGCAAGCAAACCCAGCTGCATGGCCTCCTGCTCAGAGGGGATTGATAGAGACTGAGACCCCTGCGTACTGAATGAGACAGCCCCACTGTCCTTGGGCTGAATATGACAAGAAGGAGTGGTCTCTCCTCTCTCTCTAAGACGCCTGTCAATACGAACAGCTAGAGACATGGCAGACTCCAACGAGGCAGGTCTCTCATGAAAAGCAAATGCATCTTTCAATCCCTCCGAAAGACCATCGCAAAATTGACTTCGGAGTGCAGCATCGTTCCAACCATTGAAAGACAGAAACATGCAATGCGACAATTAACTGCAATATAGAGTACAAAATTGCATAATAATAACAAGTGCTACACTATAAGTGCGAGATACTTGGCAAATCGTTTTGTACAAAATTATTTGAGCCCGTCTGCCGAGCGTCAAGGTGATCTCTGTTAGACGGGTTCCTACGCTAAATTCTACCTGTTAGGCGCCATGACGGCTACCATACTCTTCAGGGAGTGAGGTTCCTCATACCTACGATAATTTTACCTGTTAGGTGCCATGACGGCTACCATACACTTCAGGGAGTGTAGGTTACACAGCAGGCCCACTCCACGACATCACCGGCGCCAAATGGCTACCAAGGATTGCAGTGAGAGTCCACAAACTATCCCACTCCTGGTGCCATGGCTTCAGTGAGTGAAGGGGATCAGGCCTGACTATGTACTAACACTAATTAAAATCAGCCTATAGGGCAGACAGGGTGGTCAGGAGTGCATGACTGAGGAGGCAGCCACACCTCCAGTACAAACTGCAAAGAAAAACCAAAAAAGGGGGTCAGTCAGCACATACAAAACCGCAGAAGCACATTGCTATGGCAGGGAACAACATTAAAAGACAGAAACATGCAATGCGACAATTAACTGCAATATAGAGTACAAAATTGCATAATAATAACAAGTGCTACACTATAAGTGCGAGATACTTGGCAAATCGTTTTGTACAAAATTATTTGAGCCCGTCTGCCGAGCGTCAAGGCGATCTCTGTTAGACGGGTTCCTACGCTAAATTCTACCTGTTAGGCGCCATGACGGCTACCATACACTTCAGGGAGTGAGGTTCCACATACCTACGATAATTTTACCTGTTAGGTGCCATGACGGCTACCATACACTTCAGGGAGTGTAGGTTACACAGCAGGCCCACTCCACGACATCACCGGTGCTACATGGCTACCAAGGATTGCAGTGAGAGTCCACAAACTATCCCACTCCTGGTGCCATGGCTTCAGTGAGTGAAGGGGAGCAGGCCTGACTATGTGCTAACACTAATTAAAATCAGCCTATAGGGCAGACAGGGTGGTCAGGAGTGCATGACTGAGGAGGCAGCCACACCTCCAGTACAGACTGCAAAGAAAAACCAAAAAAGGGGGTCAGTCAGCACATACAAAACCGCAGAAGCACATTGCTATGGCAGGGAACAACATTGAAAGACAGAAACATGCAATGCGACAATTAACTGCAATATAGAGTACAAAATTGCATAATAATAACAAGTGCTACACTATAAGTGCGAGATACTTGGCAAATCGTTTTGTACAAAATTATTTGAGCCCGTCTGCCGAGCGTCAAGGCGATCTCTGTTAGACGGGTTCCTACGCTAAATTCTACCTGTTAGGCGCCATGACGGCTACCATACACTTCAGGGAGTGAGGTTCCACATACCTACGATAATTTTACCTGTTAGGTGCCATGACGGCTACCATACACTTAAGGGAGTGTAGGTTACACAGCAGGCCCACTCCACGACATCACCGGCGCCAAATGGCTACCAAGGATTGCAGTGAGAGTCCACAAACTATCCCACTCCTGGTGCCATGGCTTCAGTGAGTGAAGGGGAGTAGGCCTGACTATGTACTAACACTAATTAAAATAAGCCTATAGGGCAGTCAGGGTGGTCAGGAGTGCATGACTGAGGAGGCAGCCACACCTCCAGTACAAACTGCAAAGAAAAACCAAAAAAGGGGGTCACTCAGCACATACAAAACCGCAGAAGCACATTGCTATGGCAGGGAACAACATTGAAAGACAGAAACATGCAATGCGACAATTAACTGCAATATAGAGTACAAAATTGCATAATAATAACAAGTGCTACACTATAAGTGCGAGATACTTGGCAAATCGTTTTGTACAAAATTATTTGAGCCCGTCTGCCGAGCGTCAAGGCGATCTCTGTTAGACGGGTTCCTACGCTAAATTCTACCTGTTAGGGGCCATGACGGCTACCATACACTTCAGGGAGTGAGGTTCCACATACCTACGATAATTTTACCTGTTAGGTGCCATGACGGCTACCATACACTTAAGGGAGTGTAGGTTACACAGCAGGCCCACTCCACGACATCACCGGCGCCAAATGGCTACCAAGGATTGCAGTGAGAGTCCACAAACTATCCCACTCCTGGTGCCATGGCTTCAGTGAGTGAAGGGGAGTAGGCCTGACTATGTACTAACACTAATTAAAATAAGCCTATAGGGCAGACAGGGTGGTCAGGAGTGCATGACTGAGGAGGCAGCCACACCTCCAGTACAAACTGCAAAGAAAAACCAAAAAAGGGGGTCACTCAGCACATACAAAACCGCAGAAGCACATTGCTATGGCAGGGAACAACATTGAAAGACAGAAACATGCAATGCGACAATTAACTGCAATATAGAGTACAAAATTGCATAATAATAACAAGTGCTACACTATAAGTGCGAGATACTTGGCAAATCGTTTTGTACAAAATTATTTGAGCCCGTCTGCCGAGCGTCAAGGCGATCTCTGTTAGACGGGTTCCTACGCTAAATTCTACCTGTTAGGCGCCATGACGGCTACCATACACTTCAGGGAGTGAGGTTCCACATACCTATGATAATTTTACCTGTTAGGTGCCATGACGGCTACCATACACTTCAGGGAGTGTAGGTTACACAGCAGGCCCACTCCACGACATCACCGGCGCCAAATGGCTACCAAGGATTGCAGTGAGAGTCCACAAACTATCCCACTCCTGGTGCCATGGCTTCAGTGAGTGAAGGGGAGCAGGCCTGACTATGTACTAACACTAATTAAAATCAGCCTATAGGGCAGACAGGGTGGTCAGGAGTGCATGACTGAGGAGGCAGCCACACCTCCAGTACAAACTGCAAAGAAAAAACAAAAAAGGGGGTCAGTCAGCACATACAAAACCGCAGAAGCACATTGCTATGGCAGGGAACAACATTGAAAGACAGAAACATGCAATGCGACAATTAACTGCAATATAGAGTACAAAATTGCATAATAATAACAAGTGCTACACTATAAGTGCGAGATACTTGGCAAATCGTTTTGTACAAAATTATTTGAGCCCGTCTGCCGAGCGTCAAGGCGATCTCTGTTAGACGGGTTCCTACGCTAAATTCTACCTGTTAGGCGCCATGACGGCTACCATACACTTCAGGGAGTGAGGTTCCACATACCTATGATAATTTTACCTGTTAGGTGCCATGACGGCTACCATACACTTCAGGGAGTGTAGGTTACACAGCAGGCCCACTCCACGACATCACCGGCCCCAAATGGCTACCAAGGATTGCAGTATCTCGCACTTATAGTGTAGCACTTGTTATTATTATGCAATTTTGTACTCTATATTGCAGTTAATTGTCGCATTGCATGTTTCTGTCTTTCAATGTTGTTCCCTGCCATAGCAATGTGCTTCTGCGGTTTTGTATGTGATGACTGACCCCCTTTTTTGGTTTTTCTTTGCAGTTTGTACTGGAGGTGTGGCTGCCTCCTCAGTCATGCACTCCTGACCACCCTGTCTGCCCTATAGGCTGATTTTAATTAGTGTTAGTACATAGTCAGGCCTGCTCCCCTTCACTCACTGAAGCCATGGCACCAGGAGTGGGATAGTTTGTGGATTCTCACTGCAATCCTTGGTAGCCGTTTGGCGCCGGTGATGTCGTGGAGTGGGCCTGCTGTGTAACCTACACTCCCTGAAGTGTATGGTAGCCGTCATGGCACCTAACAGGTAAAATTATCGTAGGTATGTGGAACCTCACTCCCTGAAGTTTATGGTAGCCGTCATGGCGCCTAACAGGTAGAATTTAGCGTAGGAACCCGTCTAACAGAGATCGCCTTGACGCTCGGCAGACGGGCTCAAATAATTTTGTACAAAACGATTTGCCAAGTATCTCGCACTTATAGTGTAGCACTTGTTATTATTATGCAATTGTGTACTCTATATTGCAGTTAATTGTCGCATTGCATGTTTCTGTCTTTCAATGTTGTTCCCTGCCATAGCAATGTGCTTCTGCGGTTTTGTATGTGCTGACTGACCCCCTTTTTTGTTTTTTCTTTGCAGTTTGTACTGGAGGTGTGGCTGCCTCCTCAGTCATGCACTCCTGACCACCCTGTCTGCCCTATAGGCTGATTTTAATTAGTGTTAGTACATAGTCAGGCCTGCTCCCCTTCACTCACTGAAGCCATGGCACCAGGAGTGGGATAGTTTGTGGACTCTCACTGCAATCCTTGGTAGCCATTTGGCACCGGTGATGTCGTGGAGTGGGCCTGCTGTGTAACCTACACTCCCTGAAGTGTATGGTAGACGTCATGGCACCTAACAGGTAAAATTATCGTAGGTATGTGGAACCTCACTCCCTGAAGTGTATGGTAGCCGTCATGGCGCCTAACAGGTAGAATTTAGCGTAGGAACCCGTCTAACAGAGATCGCCTTGACGCTCGGCAGACGGGCTCAAATAATTTTGTACAAAACGATTTGCCAAGTATCTCGCACTTATAGTGTAGCACTTGTTATTATTATGCAATTGTGTACTCTATATTGCAGTTAATTGTCGCATTGCATGTTTCTGTCTTTCAATGTTGTTCCCTGCCATAGCAATGTGCTTCTGCGGTTTTGTATGTGCTGACTGACCCCCTTTTTTGTTTTTTCTTTGCAGTTTGTACTGGAGGTGTGGCTGCCTCCTCAGTCATGCACTCCTGACCACCCTGTCTGCCCTATAGGCTGATTTTAATTAGTGTTAGTACATAGTCAGGCCTGCTCCCCTTCACTCACTGAAGCCATGGCACCAGGAGTGGGATAGTTTGTGGACTCTCACTGCAATCCTTGGTAGCCATTTGGCACCGGTGATGTCGTGGAGTGGGCCTGCTGTGTAACCTACACTCCCTGAAGTGTATGGTAGCCGTCATGGCACCTAACAGGTAAAATTATCGTAGGTATGTGGAACCTCACTCCCTGAAGTGTATGGTAGCCGTCATGGCGCCTAACAGGTAGAATTTAGCGTAGGAACCCGTCTAACAGAGATCGCCTTGACGCTCGGCAGACGGGCTCAAATAATTTTGTATAAAACGATTTGCCAAGTATCTCGCACTTATAGTGTAGCACTTGTTATTATTATGCAATTTTGTACTCTATATTGCAGTTAATTGTCGCATTGCATGTTTCTGTCTTTCAATGTTGTTCCCTGCCATAGCAATGTGCTTCTGCGGTTTTGTATGTGCTGACTGACCCCCTTTTTTGGTTTTTCTTTGCAGTTTGTACTGGAGGTGTGGCTGCCTCCTCAGTCATGCACTCCTGACCACCCTGTCTGCCCTATAGGCTGATTTTAATTAGTGTTAGTACATAGTCAGGCCTGCTCCCCTTCACTCACTGAAGCCATGGCACCAGGAGTGGGATAGTTTGTGGACTCTCACTGCAATCCTTGGTAGCCATTTGGCGCCGGTGATGTCGTGGAGTGGGCCTGCTGTGTAACCTACACTCCCTGAAGTGTATGGTAGCCGTCATGGCACCTAACAGGTAAAATTATCGTAGGTATGTGGAACCTCACTCCCTGAAGTGTATGGTAGCCGTCATGGCGCCTAACAGGTAGAATTTAGCGTAGGAACCCGTCTAACAGAGATCGCCTTGACGCTCGGCAGACGGGCTCAAATAATTTTGTACAAAACGATTTGCCAAGTATCTCGCACTTATAGTGTAGCACTTGTTATTATTATGCAATTTTGTACTCTATATTGCAGTTAATTGTCGCATTGCATGTTTCTGTCTTTCAATGTTGTTCCCTGCCATAGCAATGTGCTTCTGCGGTTTTGTATGTGCTGACTGACCCCCTTTTTTGGTTTATCGTTCCAACCAGTATCAGCTGTCCATCTCCGAAAATCAGAACAATATATCTCTGTGGACTGTTTACCCTGGCATAAACGACGCAGTTTAGATTCAGCCAGAGCAATACGATCCGGGTCATCATATATCTGCCCCAGGGCTACAAAAAATTCATCCACTGATCGGAGGGGCCGTGCCCCCACCGGCGGCGAAAAGGCCCAAGACTGAGCGTTATCCCTGAGCAGCAAGATGATGATCCCCACCCTCTGCTCCTCATCACGAGAGGAATGGGGATGTAGGCAAAAATGGAGTTTGCAAGCCTCTCTAAAGCGAACAAAATTCTCACTATCCCCGGAACAAACTCCATGAACGCAAGCAGAACCAGTCACCTGAAACTGAGACACAGTTTTACGGAGATCTGCTGCCTCCAGTAAAAGACCCTGCATGCGGTCAATCAAGGCTGAAACCGGATCCATGCTTAAGACGGTAATGGCAGTTTATAATGTCACGGATGATGTTGCAGATAGCTGAAAGTTATGAAAAAATGTCCGACTGGCTTGATCCCAAACTAAGGAGCATATAGGTGACCCCTATAAAACCCTAAGAGCTCACCCTGACTGCTAAGCACATACAAGGGTCTCAAAGGTAGACGATTGTATGCCACCGTACCTAGACTGTGTGACACCTGAAAACCCTATAATAGTGAGGGTACACGACAACCGGCTCCCTGCACTTCATACGGAGGCAGTCAGGGTCACCTGGAATCAAGCCAGCAAGGAAACATAATACTTGAAAGGACTTATCTGAACAAGCAGCAGCAGAAGCCTCCAGCAGTGAACACTTCAATCCAGGAAGTAGTATAAACCACAAAGTGAGGCAGTATGGGAGGGCATATAAAGGAAAGAGGATTGGTCTAAATAGGTGACACCTGGGAGAAGAAAATGAGATGAGAAAGTGAAACGAAAACAAAGAACATCATGCAAGAGGTAGAGAAGGACATCTGTCAGACCTTCTCACAGAAGTAAAGGTGACAATAATTTGCACAACTACCTGAACCGACTAAAATTGTCACTTCCACTGGAAAATCTGTCCGGAAGAGCCACCTTGGGTTCAGGGTAGACCTGATTCCCACTGTCGGAACCATCCACCTGTGGTCTCTGGATCCATGAGACGGTCGTGCAGAGGTCAATTACCTCCAGAGACAGTCCCTGGAGTTGTCCGACCAGTGCATAAATAGGATCCATTGCCACACTGAAACAAACAAAATGGTGGTTTTTTGGCGGTTGATAATGTTACGAGTAAAGAGGAGGGGAGGGACACCAGAAAGACAACAGAACGGAGAAGATAAAGAACTAGGCCTCAAGGCTAGGGAGAAGGGAAAGGTCACCTCCTAGGAAACCTCTAGATCTGGCCTTTACTTCTGTCAGTATGTACAGACCCTGAAGGTGGGAAAATACATATGCCGTAACCAAAACCCTAGGAGCCCCTGAGATGCCCTAGAGGTAGTTAAAGTGAATAAGACACGAACCAGTGTCTCCCTGAGGTCTAGTTATAACAAGCACAAGGGAACAACCAAATACAAAGAGCAGTACAACTTATCTTATAGAAAATGGATGAGCAGGAACAAAGGTAAGGTCCACACACCAACTCTTCCAAATCCAAGCAGAGAATATCAACCGCATGGTATGAAGTGTGAAACCAAACTAAATAGGGAAGCAGTAATGAACGCCATCAAGAGGTGTGGTCATTATCAAACCACAACAATGAGAATCAAGAGACTGTCAGTTAACCTCACGTGCAGTCAGTCTAGTCTCTCTGATCTATTAACCTCGGTAACAGAAGGTACCATTACACATATGTACGTGATTACTGCATCAATACCGACATTTTCTCACAGCTCAGGCCGATTCCGATGTTTAGACGTCGCCTTGCTGCAGATGCCCCATCTTGTCACTGTTGCTGTCTGTCTCTCTACCTACCATCATGATCTGTACAGCTGCTGCTGCGGCCTGCATAAGCTACTAATGCCTCTCAATCATCAGTTTACATGTATTCAGTTTCAACATGGTGGGAATTGAAATTTCTTTTGGAGGGGTTAAATTGCTTTACAGGCTATGTACAACTTTGGGGTCATTTTTTTATTATTTCATTGTACTCATTTTGAGCTAAAAATCATTTTTTCAATTGGTCTTTATTAAAAATACAGAAGTCTTTTTCTGTACATAGCTGAGATGCTATAGAAGCAGTCTCGGGATTTTCTCTCTTTTCCATCAGTTGGAGAGCTGACGGGCTCCTTATCTCTGCTCTCTGACATGATAAACTCTCTATAGTTCAGTTCTTATCTTACTGATAAAAATGTGGCTTAAATAAGTGTTTATGACTTCTTAGTAATTTAGAGATAAGGTTTAAAGATGACCTTGCGGTTCGCCCAGCGGTCGTTTCGCGGCAAACTTTGCGCGTTCGCGATTCACCAAACATGCAAACATATGGCGATGTCCGAAGGCGCCATATTCTTTTGCATTGCGCCGAATGTTGACCCATAACACACATCAGGTGGGACAGGACAGCCAATTGAGACGTTTCAGCACATGGACACACCCCCATCCTATTAAGGATTGTTATATGTGTGCTATCAATAGGTGTGATGTACTGAGGAGTGTGATATACTTATAATTAGAGTTAAGCAAACACCTGGATGTTCAGGTTCGATGGGTTCGGCCGAACTACACAAAAAAGTTCGAGTTCGGGACCCGAACTTGACCCAAACTTGACCCCGAACCTGAACCCCATTGAAGTCAATGGGGACCCAAACATTTGAGCACTAAAATGGCTCAAAAAAAGTCATGGAAAGGGCTAGAGGGCTGTAAATGGCAGCAAAATGTGGTTAAGATCATGGTAAGTGCTCTGCAAACAAATCTGGATAGGGAAATGACTTAAAATATACATAATAATACATAAAAAAAAAAATTATAATCTTGATCTAGGAGGACGAGGTCCATATAGAGTAAGAGGTTAAGGAGGTGGTGGATGTGGCGGTGTAGGTGGAAGCAGCGGTGGAGGAGGAGGAGGTAGCCAACACTGGTTTTTGTTTTTGTTTTTTTATTTTCATTTTATTTTTTTTGTTTAAATTTGGGTAAACACCAAAACATTGGGAAATATAACCTGTGATAACCCCCTCCAGCTGTGCTAAACAAAAGTTCCGACAATAAACTGGCTGCAGGGCAGGCCAGCACCTTCAAGGCGTAAAGGGCAAGCTCAGGCCATGTGCCCAATTTGGAGACCCAGAAGTTGAAGGGGGTAGACCCATCATTCAGTACGTGTAGGCGTGTGCACACATACTGCTCCACCATGTTGCACTTCCCTGTGATGTCCATGATACAATTGGATATCTTCTCTATTAACATTCAATGTTCTTTTCTGCGCCTACCATGTTGATCGCGTTTATCGGCGAATCAGGGTTCCACGCCGGAGAGGGAGCGTTAGAAAGGGAGGTCAATGTATGAAATTAAATGTGGGAAATGTGGGACAAATTATTGAAGCAGAAGCTTCCAAGTAAAGGATGGGGAGCACAGCAATTACCCACTCCCGACTCGGGGAGGTAGTGACGATAAATAACAATACAGGACTCTTAAGATGCCCTGTTATTGGAATGATTAATAAAAAATTATGGGGAATGTCACTGGGGTATTTTGGACTTGAAAACGTTAGACAGGATAGGCCCTGCTGCCGCTTTGTTGACTCTAGATAACTTCTGCCTGATCGCAAGTCCCTGTGACGTCCACGATCCAATTGGATATCTTCTCTATCAACTTTCGATGTTCTTTTCTGCGCCTACCATGTTGATCACGGTTAGCGGCGAATCAGGGTTCCACGCCGGAGAGGGAGCATAAGAAAGGGATACCACATCCAAGGGAGGTCAATGGCTGAAATGTGATAGAGAGGTAATGTGGGACAAGTTGTTAAAGCGGAAGGATTGAATGAAAGGAGGTGGTGCGCATCAATTACAGACAAATTTTAGAAATTTAAGTCACTGTCACCTACGCAGAGCAGGGGTTTTTCATCGGCAAAAATGAGTTAATGTCACCCACCAATGGAACAGACGATTTTTTTAAATTTCGGTCCCTATCAACTATGCAGAGAAGGGGTTTATTCACGGCAAAACTGTGTTCATGTCACCCACCAATTGAACAGACGATTTTACAAAAATTTGATCCCTGTCACCTATGCAGAGCAGGGGTTTGTATACGGCAAAATTGGTAAAATGTCACCTGACAATGTAACAGATGATTTTTGGAAATTTATGTCCCTGTCACCTATGCAGAGCATAGTTTATTCACGGCAAAAATGGTAAAATGTCACCCAAGAATGTAACAGACACTTTTGCACCCTACTCCCTCTTTTGCTGTGCTGGTGCCTCTATGCGATGACCGCCTCTTCCTCCAAACTGTACACGTCACTCGCATGACCTTGATTCCATGTGGGGTCTAGTATCTCATCATCCTCCACATCATCTTTGACCCACTATTTACCCCTGCCTTCCTTATCGGTCTGCATACTGCAGAAAGCCACAGCAGTTGGCACCTGTGTTTTGTCATCATCAGAGACGTGCTGCGGTGGTCTTCCAATGTCCTCATCCTGAAACATAAGTGGTTGGGCATCAGTGCACTCAATCTCTTCCACTTTTGGTGCAGGGCTATGTGGATGGCCCATGGAAACCCTGCCAGCAGAGTCATCAAAAAGCATAACAGACTGCTGCATGACTTGGGGCTCAGACTGCTTGCCTGATTTGCAAGGGGGTTAGTTGAAAGGCAGATGGCCATGGGCTGTAGGTACCAACTCTGAGACAATGCGAAGGAACTGTAAGCACTGTCAGCCCCCCAATCTACTATAGTCGGTACTTGTTCTGGCCTCATTTGATTCGTACTGTCCTAAATGCAGTTGTCACGAATGTAGTAGGGGTAAGGAGGATGGCTCAACAGGTTCGACACATTTCTTTAACAACGATTTATGAAAAATGTTATGTATTTTCAATGCCTGAGGAAGTTCAAGACGGAAGGCTACAGGGTTAACAATGGCAGTGATCTTATATGGACCAATACATCTTGGGCCCAACTTCCAAGAAGGTACCTTAAGTTTAATGTTTCTTGTAGACAACCACACATCCGCTTTGACGTTCTTAACCCCAGGGCGGTAAGTGACGATGAAGTTAAATCTGGTGAAAAACAATGACCATCTGGACTGCCTTGGGTTCAGTCTCTTAGCCGACTCCAGGTAGGCCAGATTCTTGTGATCCGTAATTACCGTAATAGGATGAATTGCTCCTTCCAACCAATGCCGCCATTCCTCGAACGCCAACTTAATGGCTAGCAATTCCCTATTCCCCACATCAAAATTCCTTTCAGAAGTCGAGAGTATTTTCACCCGACAATGAAACAGACAAATTAGTGCAATGTATTTCCTTGTCTACTAGGTAGAGCAGGGGTATATCACAGCCACAAATTTGTGAATTTCACCCGACAATGTAACAGACAAATTATTGCAATATATTTACCTGTCTACTAGGCAGAGCAGGGGTATATCACAGCCAAAAATTGGTGAATTTAACCCGACAATGTAACAAATTAGTGAAATTTAATTACCTGTCTACTAGGTAGAGCAGGTGTATATAACAGCCAAAAATTGGTGAATTTCACCCGACAATGTATCAGACAAATTTGTGAAATGCCTTAAAATAAAATAAAATATGTAAAAATAAAAAAAATAATCTTGATCTATGAGGTGGAGGTCCATATGGAGTAGGAGGTTGAGGAGGCGGTGGACGTAGCAGTGTTCGTGGAAGCGGCGGTGGAGGAGGACGAGGTAGCCAACACTGGTTTTTAATAAATTTTTTAATTTTTTTTGTTTAAATTAGGGTACACCCCAAAAGAGTGGGAAATATCAAAAATACAACAATGAGCAATTGTGCTGTAATATAACAATGGCCGGGTAAGGTCGATATACATGTCTATTGTGCACAAGGTACGGACAAGTCCTGTGGGATCCATGCCTGGTTCATTTTAATGAACGTGAGCTTGTCCACACTGGCTGTGGACAGGCGGCTGCACTTGTCTGTGATAACGCCCCCTGCTGTGCTAAACACACGTTCTGACAATACACTGGCTGCAGGGCAGGCCAGCACCTCCAAGGCATAAAGGGCTAAGGCCATGTGCCAAATTTGAAGACCCAGAAGTTGAAGGGGGCAGACCCATCATTCAGTACGAGTAGGCGTGTGCACAAATACTGCTCCACCATGTTGCTGAAATGCTGCCTCAGGCTAAGACGTTCCATATCAGCTGGTAGTAACATAGTAACATAGTACATAAGGCCAAAAAAAGACATTTGTCCATCCAGTTCGGCCTGTTATCCAGTTCGGCCTGGTTGTTGTGTCGTGCTGTCAAAACTTTTCCACATTTAGGCCATGCTAACCCTGCCTTCTGAGGTGCTGGCGGTGCCCCAACTGCATTGGCGACCTCTTCCTCCTCCTCTGCCTTCGCCTTGTGCTTCCACTGTGCCCACGCTGTCAGGTGGGAATGCCACCAGCAGCGCGTCTACCATTGTGCGCTTGTACTTGCGCATCTTACGATCACGCTCCAGTGATGGAATTAAGGACGGTACGTTCTCCTTGTAACGGGGATCCAGCAGCGTGGCTACCCAGTAATCAGCACAAGTTAGAATGTGGCCAACTTGGCGGTCGTTGTGGAGACACTGCAGCATGAAATCTCTCATGTGTGCCCAGGCTGCCCAGAGGCAACGACAAGCTGTCCTCTGTTGGAGGTGTATCGTCTGTGTCCTCTGTATCCCCCCAGCCACGCACCAGTGATGGCCATGAGCTGGTTTGGGTGCCACCCTGCTGTGAACATGGTTCCTCCTCCTCCATCTTCTCCTCCTCATCCTCCACCTCGTCATCCTCCAGAACTGTGCCCTGGCTGGACAATTGTGTACCTGGAGTTTGTGGGTGCAGGAACCCACCCTCGGAGCCACTTGTGAATGACTGGCCTGAAACCCTATGAAATTATCCCTCTTCCTCCTCCTCCTCCTGTGCCAAATCCTCTTCCATCATCGCCCGAAGCATTTTTTCAAGGCGGCATAGTAGTGGGATAGTAACGCTGAGAACGGCGGCACTGGTCATGTTGGTGGAGTACTCGAAACAGCGCAACAAGGCACACAGGTATCGCATGGATGCCCACTCATTGGTGGTGAAGTGGTGCTGTTCCGCAGAGCGACTCACCCGTGCGTGCTGCTGCTCGCACAGTCTGGCCAGCATGTGCAAGGTGGAGTTCCACCTTGTGGGCACGTCGCATATGAGGCGGTGAGTGGGAAGGTCGAAGTTACGCTGCAGCGCTGACAGGCGAGCAGCAGCAGGGTGAGAACGCCGAAAGCACGTACAGATGGCCCGCACTTTCTGCAGCAGCTCTGACATATCGGGGTAATTTCTAAGGAACCTCTGCATCACAAAATTCAGCACATGCGCCAGGCAAGGGATGTGCGTCAAACCGGCTAGTCCCAGAGCTGTTACGAGATTTCGCCCATTATCGCACACCACCAGGCCGGGCTTGAGGCTCACTGGCACCAACCACTCATCGGTCTGTTGTACCATGCCCGTCAACAGCTCCTGCACGGTGTGGGGTTTGTCCCCCAAACAGATAAGTTTTAAAACTGCCTGCTGCTCTGCCTGCTGTCGTTTACCCCTGGCTGTGCTGAAGTTGGTGGTGAAGATGTTACTCTGACCGGATGAGGAGGCGGTAGAAAATGAGGAAGCGGAGTAGGAGGAGGAAGCAATAGAAGGCAAAGAGAAGCGCCCTGCAATCCTCAGTGGTGGAAGGACATGCGCCAAACTGCTATCCGCCTCAGGCCCAACCGCAACTGCATTTACCCAGTGTGTTGTTAGGGAGATATAACGTCCCTGACCGGGCTTACTGGTCCATGTATCCGTAGTCAGGTGGACCTTGCCACAGATGGAGTTAAGCAGTGCACACCTGATTTTGTCCCCAACTTGGTTGTGCAGGGAACAAATGGCTCGCCTGGAAAAGTAGTGGCTACGTACTGTGGGACAGCCACCACCATAAGTCTTTTAAAACTCTCAGTCTCCACCAGATGGAATGACAGCATTTCAAAGGCCAGTAATTTTGAAATGCTGGCATTCAGGGCCAGGGATCATGGGTGGGTAGGGGGGTACGTCCTCTTTCGCCCCAGTGTTTGGGAGATTGAGAGTTGAACGCTTCAATGGGACATTATGGAGATGCTTGGTGACCCAGGTGGTGGCGTTGCTGGCAGATCCTCTGTTTGCGGGGTGGCAGGTGCCACTGTCACTCCAGAGGTGGGTGAAGAGGCCGAGACTGCAGCAGAAGAGGAAGCAGGAGGAGCTAGAGACCTTTCTTGGTTTTTGAGGTGTCTACTGCACTGCAGCTCGTGCTTTGCACTTAGATGCCTGGTCATGCAGGTTGTGCTCAGGTTGAGAACGGTTATGCCTCGCTCCAGGCTCTGATTGCACAGCGTGCAAACCACTCGTGTCTTGTCGTCAGCACATTATCTGAATAACCGTCCCACCAGGGAACTCCTTGGAGCTGGCTTTGGCGTGCTCGGTCACTTGGTGCGGTGAGCAGTAGCAGGCATACTGTCTAGGGGACGGCCGCTTTCGCACCCTGCTCCCTCTTCTGCTGTGCAGTGACTCTGTGCGACCACCGCCTCTTCCTCCGAACTACACAGGTCACTCGCATGACCTTGATTCCATGTGGGGTCGAGGACCTCATCGTCCTCCACATCATCTTCCACCCAGTCTTCACCCGTGTCCTCCTTGTCGGTCTGCACACTGCAGAAAGCCACAGCAGTTGGCACCTGTGTTTCGTCATCATCCGAGAAGTGCTGCGGTGGTCCTCCCATGTACTCATCCTGAAACATAAGTGGTTGGGCATCGGTGCACTCAATCTCTTCCACTTCTGGGGCAGGGCTATGTGGATGGCCCCGGGAAACCCTGCTAGCAGAGTCATCAAAAAGCAGATGAGACTGCTCCATGACTTAGGGCTCAGACTGCTTGGCTGATTTGCAAGGGGGTGAGGTGAAGGACTAATGGACATGGGCTGCAGGTGCCAACTCTGATCTTTCAGCAGAAGACTGGGTGGGAGACAATGTGAAGGAACTGGAGGCACTGTCAGCCACCTAATCTACTATTGCCTGTACTTTCGTAGAGCCGCATTCAGCCCTACCAAATAACGCTGAAGGTTCTGTCGACTACTCGCACCTGAGGAAGGTGTTTCACTTGTGTGTGTAGCTGGCAGAGATCAACCACGTCCTTTCCCTGCAACAGAAGCTCCACCAGCAGCAGCACCACGACCAGGGCCACGTCCATTATTTGAAGCTCTAATCAATTTTTTGCGTTCACCCACCAAACTAACAGATGGTTTATGTCAGGAGACAATGTATCCGCCAATAGTCAATAATTAAGTTCACTGAGAGTAAGGCAGTGCCGGTGTCATAAAGAGGAAAAATCTCTTGAGGTCACACAACAGTGTGACAAGCGAATTTTATACAAATACTTCACGGTCCCAAAAAATGTTAATTTGTCAACCAACAATGTAACTGCAGTATTGACTGGTTATATTTGACTGTGACAAATGCAGCAAAGGCCCCAAATTTAGGGTCTTGCCCAAAATGGGTGTTTTTTTTAACCCAGTATATAATTGCAGTATTTAAAGCTTGTATTTCACTGTCAGAAATACAGCAAAGGCCCCAGATGTAGGGTATTGCAAAAAACTGGTGTTTTTTAAACCCAGAATATAACTGCAGTATTTAAAGTTTATATTTGACTGTGACAAATGCAGCAAAGCCCCAGATGTAGGGTATTGCAAAAAATGGGTGTTTTTTTAAACCCAAAATATAACTGCAGTATTTAAAGTTTGTATTTGACTGTCACAAATTTAGCAAAGGACCCAATATGTATCATCTTGCAAAAAATTAGTGTTTTTTTTAAACCCAGTATATAATTGCAGTATTTAAAGCTTGTATTTCACTGTGACAAATGCAGCAAAGGCCCCAGATGTAGGGTCTTGCAAAAAAAAGGGTGTTTTTTTAAACACTGAATATAACTGCAGTATTTAAACCTTGTATTTGACTGTCACAAATTCAGCAAAGGACCCAAAATTTATTATCTTGCGAACAATGGGTGTTTTTTTTAAACCCAGTGCATTATTGCAGTATTTAAAGCTTGCATTTCACTGTGACAAATGCAGCAAAGGCCCCAGATGTAGGGTATTGCAAAAATGGGTGTTTTTTTTAAACCCTGAACTTGCACAAAATGGCCGCTGACGCCCACCTAACTAACAGATGGATAAAAGTTATTTTTCTGTGTCACTGGGCTCAGGGCAGGGTAAAAAAATGGTGTACTGCACCCACAGAACAAAATCGCTGTAGATCGCTGAGTTAACAAGCACTTCTGATAACAGATTCTTTCCTATTCTCTCTCTCACAGCAGCAGCATTTTATCCCTACACTAGTAAGAGCAGAGTGACGTGCAACGCTACGTGACTCCAGCTCATAAAGAGGCTGGGTCACATGCTGCACTGGCCAATCATAGCCATGCCATTAGTAGGCATGGCTGTGATGCCTTCTAAGGGCACAAGATATAAACGCTTGTTGATTGGCTGCTCTGCAGCCTTTCAAAAAGCGCTATTAAATCGCCGAACACCGAACTCGAACTTTTACTGAAAAACTTTACAGTTCGGGTTCGCTCAACCCTACTTATAATTAGTGTTGATCACGAATATTCGAATTGCGAATATCAGCACTTCGAGAATTAGAGAATATTTTGAATATCGCAAAATATATTCGTAATCGCGAATATTTGATTTTTTTTAAATACCAGTTCATGCTAATTTTTATGCAAAAATTGTTATGCAAATTTTATGCGAATTTTTGCAATCAAGAAAATAATGCCTGGAGATCACGAATTTGCGAATTCTCGAATATATGGTGAATATTCGAATATTGCCCCTGCCGCTCATCACTACTTATAATATACTTTCTAACATAGAAAGTATATTATAGTGCATTTGTATTGTGCAGCAGTTGTGTGCGGGTCTGCTGCGAAACCGCAGGTATATAGAGGGACAAGCGCTATTGGAACAACTATTTGCAATGGGTGTGATATACCTGTTGCCCCCAAAATAGCTGATTGAGGGGTGCAATATACCTGCTTCCAGAAAATACTGATTAATGGGTTTGATATACCTGCTTCCAAAAAATACTGATTGAGGGGTGCGATATACCTGCTTCCACAAAATATTGATTGAGGCCTGCTATATAGCTGCTTCCACAAAATACTGATTGAGGGGTGCAATATACCTGCTTCCACAATATTTTGATTAAGGGGTTCCATATACCTGCTTCCATAAGATACTGATTGAGGGGTGCGATATACCTGCTTCCACAAAATACTGATAAAGGGGTTTAATATACCTGCTTCCACAAAATACTGATTGAGGGGTGCAATATACCTGCTTCCACCAAATACTGATTAAGGGGTTTGATATACTTGCTTCCACAAATACTGATTGAGGGGTGCGATATACCTGCTTTTACAAAAATACTGATTAAGGGGTTTTATATACCTGCTTCCAAAAAATACTGATTGAGGGGTGCGATATACCTGCTTCCACAAAATATTGATTGAGGCCTGCTATATACCTGCTTCCACAAAATACTGATTGAGGGGTGCAAAATACCTGCTTCCACAATATTTTGATTAAGGGGTTCCATATACCTGCTTCCATAAGATACTGATTGAGGGGTGCGATATACCTGCTTCCACAAAATACTGATAAAGGGGTTTAATATACCTGCTTCCACAAAATACTGATTGAGGGGTGCAATATACCTGCTTCCACCAAATACTGATTAAGGGGTTTGATATACTTGCTTCCACAAATACTGATTGAGGGGTGCGATATACCTGCTTTTACAAAAATACTGATTAAGGGTTTTTATATACCTGCTTCCAAAAAATACTGATTAAAGGGTGCGATATACCTGCTTCCACAAAATATTGATTGAGGCCTGCTATATACCTGCTTCCACAAAATACTGATTGAGGGGTGCAATATACCTGCTTCCACAATATTTTGATTAAGGGGTTCCATATACCTGCTTCCATAAAATACTGATTGAGGGGTGCGATATACCTGCTTCCACAAAATACTGATAAAGGGGTTTAATATAACTGCTTCCACCAAATACTGATTAGGGGTTTGATATACTTGCTTCCACAAATACTGATTGAGGGGTGCGATATACCTGCTTTTACAAAAATACTGATTAAGGGGTTTTATATACCTGCTCCCACAAAATACTGATTGAGGGGTGCAATATACCGACTTCCACCAAATATTGATTAAAGGGTTCTATATACCTGCTTCCACAAAATACTAATTGAGGGGTGCGATATACCTGCTTCCACCAAATATTGATTAAGGGGTTCTATATACCTGCTTCCACAAAATACTGATTGAGGGGTTTGATATAACGCCTTCCACCAAATACTGATTGAGACCTGCAATACACCTGCTTCCACAAAATACTGGTTGAGGGGTGCGATATACCTGCTTCCACCAAATATTGATTAAGGGGTTCTATATACCCATTTCCACAAAATACTGATTGGGGGATGCGATATACCTGCTTACACCAAATATTGATTAAGGGGTTCTATATACCTGTTTCCAAAAAACACTGATTAGGGGATTGATATACCTGCTTCCACAAAGTATTGATTGAGGCCTGCGATACACCTGCTTCCACAAAATACTGATTAAGGGGATTGATATACCTGCTACCACCAAACATTGATTGATTCCTGTAATACACCTGATTCCACAAAATACTGACTAAGGGGTTTGATATACCGGCTTCCACAAAATACTGATTGAGGGGTGCAATATACCTGCTTCCACCAAATATTGATTAAGGGGTTATATATACCTGCTTCCACAAAATACTTATTAAGGGGATTGATATACCTGTTTCCACCAAATATTGATTGAGGCCTGCAATACACCTGCTTACACAAAATACTGATTAAGGGGATTGATATACCTGCTTCCACCAAATATTGATTGAGGCCTGCGATACACCTGCTTCCACAAAATACTGATTAAGGGGTCTGATATACCTGCTTCCACAAAATACTGATTGAGGGGTTTGATATACCTAATTCCACAAAATACTGATTGAGGCCTGCGATATACTTGCTTCCACAAATACTGCTCTTCTCTAGGGACTTTGGCAAAGGGTCATTTTAAAAATGACAGGCAGATGAATAGGCAGGCCGTTCCGCAAGGGTGGTAGGGGTGGGGCAGGTGCACCAGGCCGGAGCCTAAGCGGGAAGTTGGAGAAAGTGCGTGCGAGTACACCAAAGGACACACCAGAGTTGGTTAAGTGGCTCACTCAGACTTCCACTTCTGCACCCTCCTCATCCTCTGTATCTGCACCCTCCTCACTCTGTGTTGTGTGCACCCCAAAAGACACCACCACCACCACAACCACCACCATAGCCCCTTCATTCAAGTCAGAGGAATTATTTTCCCATCCATTCACAGACCTTACCGATGCGCAGCCATTCTTGGCATCGGATGAGGAAGAGGAGGTAGCAACGGCCGCCACCCAGCGGTCTGACGACAGTACCCAGATCAGCCCAAGGAGGGTGGTCCCCGCTGTTGCTGCCTACTCCGAGATCTCTAATGTCAGTGGTGGTGAAGGTGACAATGATGACGTGTCGATGGACGTCACGTGGGTACCCACAAGAGAGGAAGAGGAGGGGAGTTCAGAGGGAGAGACGGAACAGCAGATAGGGAGGAGACGGAGAAGCAAGCAGAACTCGCAGTGCACAGGAGGCAAAAAGCAGACTGCAAATGTATCTGGAGCAAGCCATCCACCATGCACGGTCACTAGTGTTGATCGAGCATGCTTGGTCGAACACCAGTTCAGCTTGAGCAACTCGATGCAACTCGATGCTCGGCACATGGCGGTATTCGGCCGAATACCGCATGTGCTCGAGCACATTGCTCGAGTCTCCTCCCCACATGTTTATTGGCTGCTACACAGCCAAAAAACGTGCAGGTAAGTACTTGTCACGGCGGACAGGATATCAGATACGTAGAAAAATAAACAAACAAGTTTCTAGGCGAGAAGCTGGGGATCAAGGTCACCTCCTGACAATCCCTAACAGCTCTCCCTATACTGCTATGCCCACGTTCAGACCCTTAAGGTGGGAATAACGTGTCCTTATCTTTTCTGAGCAGGAACAGCCAATCCTTCCTTCCTTGCTTTCACAGAGCCAGACAGAAGCTATAACCTGCAAGTAACACTGGGAGTGGGTGTGATTTAAACTGAAACCAACGACCCCACCCAGTGCACCTGAAGGGAGGTGGATCCAGCTCGACTCCAAAACAAAACAAAAGGCTAGACACGTGCTGCTAATCTGGCAGACCTCCGCACATAGCCTGAGCAGGGCATGACAGTACCCCCCCTTCTACGGGTGACCTCCGGACACCCTGGCCCAACCTTATCCGGGTGGGATCTGTGAAAAGCCCTCACCAGTCGGCTGGCACTAACATCCAGACCCGGAACCCACATCCTTTCCTCAGGGCTGTATCCCCTCCAGTGTACCAGGTACTGAAGGGAACCCCGAAGAACTCTTGAGTCAAGAACCCTAGAGATCTCGAACTCTAAATTTCCATCCACCAGAACAGGAGCAGGAGGCAATGGCGATGGTTCCACCGGTTTCACATATTTTTTCTGTAAAGACCTGTGGAACACATCATGGATCCTCCAAGTCTGCGGAAGATCCAGCCGAAACGCTACTGGATTGACCACCGCAGATATTTTGTACGGTCCAATAAATCTTGGACCCAGTTTCCAAGATGGTACTCTCAGTTTAATATTTTTAGTAGATAACCACACCAGATCAGCCACACACAGGTCCGGACCAGTCATACGTCTCTTGTCAGCCATTCGCTTATACCTCTCACCCATCTTCTCCAAATTCACTTGGATCCTCCGCCAGATAGAAGACAAGGCAGAAGAAAATCTCTCCTCCTCTGGCATCCCAGAGGAACTAGTCCCAGAAAATGTACCAAACTGACGATGAAAACCGTATGCGCCAAAAAATGGCGACTTACCCGTGGACTCCTGCCTACGATTATTCAAAGCAAATTCTGCTAGGGACAAGAATGAGGCCAGTCCTCCTGATTCTCAGCCACAAAACACCTCAAGTAGGTCTCTAGGTTTTGATTAGTACGCTCTGTCTGCCCATTCGACTGCGGATGAAAAGCCGAAGAGAACGAAAGTTGAATGCCAAGCCGAGAGCAGAACGCCCTCCAAAACCTGGAGACAAACTGTGTGCCCCTATCAGAAACCACATCCGAAGGAATGCCATGCAATTTCACAATATTATCCACAAAAATCTGCGCAAGAGTCTTGGCATTGGGCAGACTAGCTAACAATATAAAGTGAGCCATTTTACTAAAACGGTCAACCACCACCAAAATTACTGTTTTCCCGGAGGAACTCGGCACATCCGTAATAAAGTCCACAGACAAGTGCGTCCAAGGACGAGACGGAATAGACAAAGGGAGAAGTGAACCAGCAGGTCGAGTATGAGCAACCTTTTACCGTGCACAGGTTTCACAAGCTGCCACGTAATCCTCAACGCTCTTACGTAACCCGGGACACCAGATCAAAGGTGGACTTACCACCAGGATGTCCAGCAAGGACAGTATCGTGATGTTCCTTGAATACCTTGTATCGCAGTCCATCAGGGACAAACAACCTCCCTGGGGGACAAGAACCAGGAGCCCCCTCCTGGGCTCCCAACACCTCCATCTCCAATTCGGGGTACAGAGCGGAGACCACCACACCATCAGCCAAAATTGGAGCAGGATCCTCTGAATCACATCCCCCAGGAAAGCTGCGAGACAACGCATCTGCCTTGACGTTTTTAACCCCCGGACGAAAAGTAACCACAAAATTGAACCTGGTAAAAAACAGTGACCATCTGGCCCGTCTAGGGTTCAGACGCTTGGCAGATTGCAGGTAAGCCAAATTCTTATGATCCGTATAAACTGTAACGGGGTGAGACGCCCCCTCCAACCAGTGACGCCATTCCTCAAAGGCCAATTTGATGGCCAGCAATTCTTTATCTCCTACATCATAATTCCTCTCGGCGACCGAGAGCTTCTTGGAAAAAAAAGCACACGGAACCCATTTGCCAGGAGATGAACCGTGCGACAGCACCGCTCCAACCCCCACCTCTGATGCATCAACCTCCACCACGAATGGCTGAGACACATCAGGCTGCACCAGAATGGGAGCAGACGCCAAACATTCCTTAATAGTCGAAAAGGCCTGCAATGCCTCATCCGACCAGACAGAGACGCCGGCGCCCTTCTTAGTCCTATTGGTCAGAGGTCTTACAATGGTAGAATAGTTCAAAATACATTTTCTATAAAAATTAGTAAACCCCAAAAACCGCATCAAAGCTTTCTGATTCTCTGGTCGGTCCCATTCCAGAACCGCTCGGACCTTTTCAGGGTCCATACGAAAACCAGAGTCCGAAAGCAGATATCCCAGAAACGGAAGCTCCTGCACAGAAAACACACATTTCTCCAATTTGGCATATAATTTATTCTCCCGAAGGATCGTCAAAACCTGTCTCACGTGATCCTGATGGGTCTTCAGATCAGGAGAGTAAATTAAAATGTCATCCAAGTAAACTACCACGAACCTCCCCACAAAATGATGGAAAATGTCATTGACGAATCGCTGAAATACCGCTGGCGCGTTTGTTAACCCAAAAGGCATAACTAGATTCTCAAAATGACCCTTGTGCGTGTTGAAGGCCGTTTTCCACTCATCCCCTTCCTTGATTCTGATCAGATTGTAGGCCCCTCTTAAATCCAACTTGGAGAACAGCTTGGCTCCAACAATCTGATCAAAAAGATCAGAGATCAAAGGAAGGGGATACGGATCACGTAGGTTTCAGCGATCCATCCTTTTTCTTTACAAAGAATAAACCCACTGCCACTGGCGACAGATGGCCTAATATGACCTTTTGCCAAACTCTCAGCAATATACTTCCGCATGACCTCTCTTTCAGGTTGAGAAAGATTGTAAAGCCGAGACTTTGGCAACTTAGCCCCTGGGATGAGATTAACTGGATAATCATAGTCACGATGAGGGGGCAATTCCTGAGCCCCACCCTCCAAAAAGACATCTGCAAAATCTGAGAGATACAGAGGTAGAGCCGTAGTAGACACTCCAGAGATAGATGTGCCAAGACAATTATCCGAACAAAATTCACTCCAACCAATGATCTGTCTTGCTTGCCAATCTATAATTGGGTTATGTTTTGTCAACCACGGTAACCCTAAGACTATAGGAGCGGGCAAGTCCTTCATGACAAAACAAGACATAATCTCAACATGTGAATCACCCACCCTTAACATAATACCATGAGCAATATGAGTGAGACTCCTTTGAGAAAGAGGGGAAGAATCAATTGCGAAAACCGGAATCTCTCTTTCTAAAGTGCAAGTACTTAGACCCAGATTTTGAAGAAAAAGAAAATCAATAAGGTTTACCCCAGTACCACAGTCAATGAATACTTCAACAAAAAAAATTCTTGAGTCTAGCGCCACAATAGCTGGAAGGAGAAAACGAGTACTACAGGGAGCTTGCATACCTGCTTGCTCCACCAATCCATTCACACTACCAAGAGTCAGGAATGTTTTTTTTTTTTTCTTTAAGTAAACCTCTTTGTGATTCTTTCTCATCAACCTGCGGTTTAACAAAAGGACAAGCAAAAATAAAATGACCACTTTTTCCACAGTAATAACATCGTTTATGCAACCTCCTAAAGTCTCTACTACCAGAACGGAAAGATACCTGACCCAGCTTCATGGGTTCCTCCCCTACCCCAGAGTTACATGTAATGTCACCCTGGGGAGCAGGTGAGACGAAACCACTCACAGAAGGGATTCCTTGCGCGGAGGGAGCCTTACACCTCTCCCTAATGCGTCTATCCAACCGTACTGCCAAAGACATAGCATTCTCCAAAGTATCCGGGTACTCATGAAAGACAAGGGCATCTTTCAATCTCTCAGATAACCCCTGACAAAACTGACTCAGTAACGCGGGGTCATTCCACTCTGACTCCGTAGCCCATCTCCTAAACTCAACTCAATAAGCCTCTGCAGTATGTTCACCTTGTAATAAATTACATAATTTAGATTCTGCCATAGAGACCCGATCTGGGTCATCATAAATTAATCTCACTGACCGGAGGGCCAGAGAACCGGGCGACAGAGAAAAGGCCCAGGATTGTGCGTCCCCTTTAAGCAGAGAAATGATTATAGCAACCCTCTGACTTTCATCACCAGACGAAGATGGACGCAGCCGAAAATACAACTTACATGACTCTTTAAAGCGGATAAAGTCATCCACATCCCTTGCAAATCTATCAGGGAGAGCGACTTTAGGCTCCCCATAAATTTGACTTGCACCTGATGCCAGAGCATTCTGACACCGTGTGACCGAATTACGCAGATCCGCAACCTCTAGGGATAATCCCTGCATGCGATCAACTAGCGCATCAATTGACTCCATCTCAAAACCGCTGAGCAATGGCAGTCAAAGTATTGGCGGGTTATAATGTCACGGCGGACAGGATATCACATACATAGAAAAATAAACAAGCAAGTTTCTAGGCGAGAAGCTGGCGATCAAGGTGACCTCCTGACAATCCCTAACAGCTCTCCCTATACTGCTATGCCCACGTTCAGACCCTTAAGGTGGGAATAACATGTCCTCGTGCCTGGGCTGAAAATACCCTAAAATCCCAAGATGGTGAAAGGGGGATAGAGGCAGCCTGCTCCCTCAGAACCTGGAGGGACAGGCGTCTCTCTAACAGCCCAGACAGCAAACCACAAGAGAACAGAAACCAACTTATCTTTTCTGAGCAGGAACAGCCAATCCTTCCTTCCTTGCTTTCACAGAGCCAGACAGAAGCTATAACCCGCAAGGAACACTGGGAGTGGGTGTGATTTAAACTGAAACCAACGACCCCACCCAGTGCACCTGAAGGGAGGCGGATCCAGCTCGACTCCAAAACAAAACAAAACAAAAGGCTAGACACGTGCTGCTAATCTGGCAGACCTTCGCACATAGCCTGAGCAGGGCATGACAGTACTGCCCTCACTGTAATGCTGTAGCAATGTTGGTTACTGGCATTACAGTGATTAGCTAGCCGGAACGTGTCATCGGGTGCTATGTAGTCTTAGTCAGGGAGAGCTGTGCTGAGGAAGGGACAGACACTGTAGGGAGTGATATAGAAATAATTTTATTAGAAAAACTTTTCAGAGACCCAAAAGTCCTTTTAAGGACTATTGTTGTGTGTGGCAGCAGCAATATCTATTTTTACCGCAAACTGCGCTAAATAGCTAAAACTTTACAGACCCAAAAGTCCTTTTAAGGACTGTTGTGTGTGGCAGCAATATTTATTTTTAGAGCATCCTGCGCTAAATAGCGCGCTATAGTTAGGCCGCTGCAGACAGCAATATTAGCTGCGCCACATCTCCTGTGTAAAGTGTGCGCATCCAAAAAATATCTGTGATATCCAGAGTACTTTTTCCGTAGACGGCGTCCGCTGTGGACAGTGGCATTAGCTGCGTCACATTTCCAGTGTAAAGTGTGCGCATCCAAAAAATATCTGTGACATCTAGTGTCCTTTTTCAGTATACAGTGTCTGCTGCGGACAGTGACATTAGCTGCACCACATCTCCAGTGTAAAATGTGCACATCCAAAAAATATTGGTGACATCCAGAGTACTTTTTATGTAGACAGTGTCCGCTGAGGACAGTGACATTACCTGCGCTACAGCTCCAGTGTAAAGTGTGCGCATCCAAAAAATATCTGTGACATCCAGTGTACTTTTTCCGTAGACAGTGTCCGCTGCGGACAGTGACATTAGCTGCGCCACATCTCCAGTGTAAAGTGTGCGCAGGCAGGTACTGGTGTACTAGATTCCTGTATTAGTTGTTTGTGCTTTGTCCTGTTAGTTGTTCAGGTGCCAGTACTGTTTCATGAAGTCCAGCCGGTAAGTGCTTTTTGTTTCTTGGCTCTTGCCTGCCAATCCAGTAGCTGAGCACTGTCTGCCATTCCCAGTTGCTAGGCCTGATTGAGACTCCGGTTCATCCGTGTCTTGGATGAACTGGTCGTCTCCTTGCCCAGACCTTATTACAAGGAGTCATCAGGGCTAGTTAGGGCCTAGTTTGCGGTGCATGAGCCCTCCTACCATCTAATTTCGCTCATGCGGTTAAGAGGTCAGGGATAGGATGAGGGTGGCGATAGGAAGTGTCCTGCTCCCTTATCCCGGCTTCCAGGCCTAGTGGCTTTACTTATTTCCTGACATTGTACAGTGGGGAGTTTCCCCCAGTCCCCGCCGTGACACACATCTGCAGTGTAAAGTGGGCGCTGAAAAAATGTATCTGTGACATACAGTATACTTTTTTCGTAGACGCTGAGGATGGTGACATTAGCGGTGGTACCTCTCCTGTATAACGTTTCCTCATCCCAAATGCCTGTGATATTCCCTGTAATTTTTTATTAGCCGCTGGTGACAGCATTGACATTATCTGCGGGATATCTCCTGTGTGACGTTTCCACATCCCAAATACCTTTTTACATTTGTTTGCGCATACACTTCCAAATCCTACACTACTGTACGTGTGACAGACTTTCAAGCATATATAACATTTAATATGAAGAAGGCGAGCAGTAAGGGACGGGGCAGTGGCCGTGATGCTGATGGTGCACGCAGAGGCCGTGGCCCTGGGTGCAGTGAGACTGTGCCTGCTGCCAGAGCACAATAAAAACAATCATCCACGATACCTACCTTCATGTCCCAGTTTGCAGGGCATTGCAGGACACCACTCTTGAAGCCAGACCAGTGCGACCAGGTGGTCGATTGGATTGCAGCAGATAATGCTTCCAGTCACTTAAGCACCACCCTGTCTTCCACAAAATCCAGTCTCAGTAGCCAAGAGTCTGCTCAACACAATCCTTACCCTGATCCTCCTTCCTCCCACCATGAAGAGTCTGGGCAAACAAGTGATCCCACACTCGGATATTCCGAGGAGCTCTTTTCAGCGCCATTCCTTGATTTGGCCCTCTCGACAAGCCCGCTTGAAGAGGGACAGATTTTGTGCCCTGATTTCCAAACTCTTGAGCATCCACAGTCACAAGAAGATAACGGTGGGGAAAGGCAATTACTGTTTATTGAGGTGGATGATGATGAGACACAGTTGCCAATAAGTCAATGGCAATTACTGTCTCAAGAGGTTGATGAAGAGGATGAGACACAGTTGTCAATCACTAAGGTTTGTGGTTAGGTCAACAAGTCAGGAGGATGAGCAGAGGGAGGAAGTGGAAGAGGAGGTAGTGGACGATGAAGTCACTGAACCAACCTGGGAAGGTTAAAAGCCGAGCGAGTGCAGTGCAGAGGGGAAAGGATCTGCTCAGTGGGGTGGCAAAAGGGGGAAGGCGGGCCACACCAAACAGGCCCGCAACTGTTCCACGGAGCACCCCCTTGCGGAAATCTCCCTTGCCAAGGGGTAGGTGTTCCGCAGTCTGGCGCTTTTTTGAGGAAAGTGCGGACGACAAAAGAATAGTAGTTTGCAACCTGTGCCGTACCAAAATGAGCCGGGGTGTGAACACTAGCCGCCTCACCACCACCAGCATGATCCGCCACATGGCATCCAAGCACCGTAATAAGTGGGCCGAACGCCTGGGTCCACAATCTGTGTCTGCGGGTCACACCAATGGCTCCTCTTCCCCTGTGTTACGTGCTGGCCAATCCCCTGTCAAAGGCGCAGGCCCGGATGCCTTCCGCCCTGCACCTTCTCAAGCACCATCAGCGAACACATCCGTGTCCCAGCGCAGCGTACAAATGTCCTTAGCCCAGGCATATGAACGCAAGCGCAAATACCCAGCCACCCACCCACAGGCCGTAGCACTAAATGAGCAACTTTCCAAATTACTGGCCCTGGAAATGTTGCCATTTAGGCTTGTGGACACTGAGGCCTTCTGCAGCCTGATGTTGGCGGCCGTCCCGCGTTACGCAGTCCCCAGCTGCCACAATTTTTCAAGGTGTGCCGTGCCCGCATTACACCAACATGTGTCCCTTAACATCACACGTGCCCTGACCAACGCAGTTACTGGGAAGGTCCACATAACCATGGACGCATGGACAAGTGCATTTCCCTGACGGCACACTGGGTGAACGTTGTGGAGGCCGGCAATGAGTCATACCCTGTGATGGCACAGGTGCTACTGACGCCAAGGATTGCAGGCCCTACGTTGATCAGGGTTTCCTCCACCACCTACGTTAGTGGCTCCAAAACCAACTTCTCCTCCTCCGCCTCCTCCTACACTTCCACATCCAAATTATCCATGTGCAGCACCAGTCAGCTATCAGTCGGTAGCTGGAAGCAGTGTAGCACTGCAGTGGGGAAGCGGCAACAGGCCGTGCTAAAGCTGATATGCTTAGGGGAAAAACAGCACACCGCCGCAGAGCTGTGGCAGAGGATAAGACTGAGCTGTGGCTCTCAACACTTAACCTAGAACCAGGCATGGTTGTGTCTAATAATGGCCGTAAATTGGTGGCGGCTTTGGAGCTCGGCAAGCTTACAGACATCCCATGCTTTGCCCACGTCTTCAACTTAGTGGTTCAGCGGTTTCTCAAAACCTACACCAATTTGCCTGATCTACTGGTGAAGGTGCGCCGCTTGTGTGCACATTTCCGCAAGTCATCGACAGATTCAGCCAGTCTGTCAACGCTGCAGCAGCGCTGGAAATTGCCAGCTCACCGGCTGTTGTGCGACGTGAGCACGCGCTGGAACTCAACGTTCCACATGTTGGCCAGGCTTTGTGGGCAGCAGAGGGAAGTAGTGGAATACCAGTTACAACATGGTCGTCGCCTTTCCAGTAAGCTTCCGCTATTCACAAGCGAGGAATGGGCATAGATGTCTGACCTCTGTGAGGTTTTACGCAACTTTGAGGAATAAACACAGATGGTGAGCGGCGATAACCTTATTATCAGCGTAACCATCCCACTTCTGTGTCTACTCAAATGCTTGCTGCTCACAATTAAGGACAACGCTTTGCATGTGGAAGAGGTGGAAATGGGGGAAGACATCACACAGGGTGATAGCCAGACCACCCTCAGTTTGTCTTCTCAGCGCGAATTGGACGATGAAGAAAAGGGTGAGGAGGAGGAGCAGGAGACGGTTGCCTCCACTACAGAGGGTAGTACCCATGAAAGTTTAATTCCATCTGTTCTGCGTGGGTGGGCAGAAGAGGAGGAGGAGGATGAGGAGATTGAGAGTCATCCTCCTGATGATGACAGGGAAGACTTGCCTGTTGGTACTCTGTCACACATGGCTGAATTCATGTTAGGCTGCCTTTCCAGCGACCCTCGCGTTATACGCATTTTAGACAGCACGGATTACTGGTTGTTCACCCTTCTCGACCCCCGCTTCAAAGAGAACTTCTCATGTCTCATTCCTCTGGTGGAGAGGACGAGCAAAACGGTGCAATACAAGAAGGTCCTTGTTGAAAAATTGCTCCAAAAATTTCCATAGTTCCATAGAGTCCATAGTTCCTTGGGCAACCGAGGAGGGGAGACAAGGGGGACACACAGCAGTTCCAACAGAGGCAGGGCAACACTCTCCAAAGCCTGGGACAGTTTCATGACACCCCGCCAGCACCCTCACCCTGAAGCGCGGCCTAGTGTCACAAGGAGGGAAAAATTTTGGAAGATGGTGAAGGAGTACGTAGCAGATGGTGTCAGCGTCCTCAATGATCCCTCAGTGCCTTACAACTACTGGGTGTCCAAGCTGGACACATGGCACGAACTAGCGCTCTACTCCTTGGAGGTGCTGACCTGCCCTGCCGCCAGCGTTTTGTCTGAGCTGGTATTTAGTGCTGCTGGTAGCATTATAACAGATAAGCATATCCGTCTGTCAACTGAAAATGCTGACAGGTTGACTCTTATAAAAATGAACAAGGCCTGGATTGACCATGATTTCTTGACTCCACCAGAGGAAAGCTGATGAACATAAAGGCACTTTAAATGTGTTGTATATAATGTACTGAATGCACTGTATTCCCATGCACCCCTTCCACCACAAACAAGGGTATATGGTTGAATCTTTCTTTTCTTATCCTCCTCCTCCTTTTCCATCATATCAACATGCTTATTCGTCGCATATAATTCCCTCGTATATATGCCCTCGCCTATAATGTTTTACAGGATCACCTCACCTTCAGATCCTCGCATATAATTTTTTAGAGGGTCAGCTCACCAGCAGGCCTTCAACTACAATCTTTTCCGGGTCGCCTCACCTGCAGGCCCTCACCTACAATCTTTTACAGGGTCAACTAACCTGCAGGCCCTCGCATATAATGTTTTACAGGATCAGCTCACCAGCAGGCCCTATCCTACAATCTTTTACAGGGTCAGCTCACCTGCAGGCCCTCGCATATTAATGTTTTACAGGGTCAGCTCACCTACAGGCCCTCGCATATTTTTTTTTAAAAGCTCATCTCACATGCAGGCCCTCACCTACAATCTTTTACAGGGTCAGTTCACCTGCAGACCCTTACCTACAATCTTTTACAGGATCAGCTCAACTGCAGGCTCTCGCATATAATTGTTTAGAGCAGGGCTGGCCAACCTGCGGCTCTCCAGCTGTTGTAAAACTACATTTCCCACCATGCCCTGCTGTAGGCTGATAGCTGTAAGCAGTCTAGGCATGCTGGGAGTTGTAGTTTTGCAACAGCTGGAGAGCCTCAGGTTGGCCAGCCCTGGTTTAGAGGGCCAGCTCACATGCAGGCCCTCGTATATAATTTTTTCGAGGGTCAGCTCACCAGCAGGCCCTCACCTACAATCTTTTACAGGGCCAGCTCACCTGCAGGCACTTGCATATATTTTTTTAGAGGGTCAGCTCACCTGCAGGCCCTCGCATATAATGATTTACAGGGTCTGCTCATCTGCAGGCCCTCAACCATAATTGTTTCGAAGGTAAGCTCATCAGCAGGCACTCACCCCTAATTAATTATATGGTCAGCTGAACAGCAGACCCTCACCCCTGATTTTTTAGATGGTCAGATCAGCAGCAGGCCCTCGCCCCTAATGTTTTAGAGGGTCACCAGCAGGAACTTGCTCCAAATGTTTTTGAGGGTCACCAGCAGGCTATCAATCATAATTTTTCAAGGGTGTGTATGATGCCCTCTTTTATGTGTAATAAAGGGTGTATTGGAGTGCCGGTTTCTTGTAATTTTTGGCAGCCCTTTCACTTCAGTGCATAGGCTTTATGAGTGTAGATATACAGGAAAGAATGTATCCTAAAAAATTTTCCTCTAAAATTGATTTGATCTTTGGTTTTGTGTGTATTATTGTCAGTCTGTAAAAGTGGCATACTACTCGAACAACATAGTTCCCGGCAGCGACCTGGGAGTCCAAAATGCATCCAGACATTCTCCCTATGCTGTTCCTGAACCATTTCAGTGGTGTTTCCATCAATTTCTGACCTTTTCCTTTGAACCAGACACCCTCCCCTCTTCAGAGCAGGGGGTGCCTGGTTTAATGCTCGGATTCTCCCATTGACTTCCATTGTGCTCGGGTGCTCGGCTCGAGCCCGCATGCGCAGTAAAGGGCTGCTGTAGCGCGATTCCGGCTCCGGCTCGTACACTCAGCCGGCTTCAGTTTCACTACTGCGCATGCGCCCGGCATCTTCTGTAACTGCGCTAGTATGTAAGGCTGGCGGGCGCATGCGCAGTAGCGAAACTGAAGCTAGCTGAGTGTACGAGCCGGAGCCGGGATCGCGCTACAGCAGCCATTTACTGCGCATGCGGGCTCGGAGCGCAGTCCCGGCACTGAGATCCGGCTTGTCAATAAAGGCTGCGGGAGGCGGGGAGAGCAGCATTGGAGACGCCTAGGCCGCTGCCCCCTTGACTTCAAACCTGACTTGAAGCAGGGGGCAGCGGCTGAATAAATCATCGATTTCTGAAGGAGGCTAGATGCGGCTAAACGCATAGTGCTGCATTAGGAAACTACTATGCAGCACTATAAGGTACTATTAACAGCTTAGTAAGCGTTTTTTTGGTGACAGGTTCCTTTTAAACATCATCTGCCCCCGATAAGGGACAATTTTTGGAAGCTTGGAAAAATGAAAAAGCATGAGATATGTGCCAGCGTAGTGTGTTTTTAAACACACTGTATAATAACGTCAAATGTGTGTTTACCCATAGCTATGTATGTTAGTGTCTTTTAAAAAAAATTCGGTGAACCCAACCCGAAATGAATCTCTACTGGTTCACTCATCTCTAATATAAAAAATATTATATTGTCATTCTCTACGTTAATTATTTTAAAGTTTAGTATTATCTGCAAGTATTGAAATTATACTATGTAAGCCCTATACAATACCCTTAAAGGGACATTGACAGGCCAAATCAGCATACAGTGGGATGCGAAAGTTTGGGCCACCTTGTTAATCGTCATGATTTTCCGGTATAAATCGTTGGTTGTTACGATAAAAAATGTCAGTTAAATATATCATATAGGAGACACACGCAGTGATATTTGAGAAGTGAACTGTAAAGCCCGATAGTGAAGAGGGGCCGGGAAGATAGCTTGAATGGACCAGCTAGGAGCCCGATATTTCGCGCAAGATGGCGTAGGGACAGGTGAGGACGTAGTAAGGCATGCCGCAACTCCTTGCGGATAGCGTGAACCTTGGCCAGGGGAAGGTTGAGTCCACCCTGATTCCTAGAAACTCTATCAAGGTGGAGGGGTTGAGGCGGGACTTCTCCTGGTTGATAATGAAACCCAGGCTTGAGATAAGGTTGATGGACATACGTAGGTGATGTAGCAGGAGATGGGGGGTCTGTGCCATAATGAGAATATCGTCTAAGTAAATTAACATGCAGACCCCCCTGCTGCGTAGCCATGCAACCACCGGCTTCAGTAACTTGGTGAAGCACCCAGGGGCGTAGGAGAGACCAAATGGTAGGCAGGTGAAACGCCACATCTGGCAGTTCCAATGGAAACGGAGTAGGTCTCTGGATCCTGGGGCTACGTGGACTGTCAGGTAAGCGTCCCTGAGGTCTAGTTTGACCATCCAATCCCCTGGGATGAGCATATCTCTCAGTAGGTGGATGCCCTCCATCTTGAAATGTCGATATTGGACTAGGGAATTGAGGGCTTTCAAATTGATAACTGGGCACATCTGGCCACCCTTCTTTTGCACCAAAAACATAGTGCTGATGACACCCTCGGTATCCGCCGGAGCGCGTTCTATTGCACCTTTCTGGAAGAGTTCCAGCAGTTCTGGGTGATGCTGATGTTGGGAAGAGGTTGGACGTGGGGGTGGTGGGGTAGGGAGTAGCCCCGGGTGAGCCACTAGATCTATTGCAAAACCCCTGACGGTATTTAGAATCCATGGGTCGGAGGAGATCTCTGACCAGACATGGGAAAAATATTGGAGTCTGCCCCCGACACAATCTACCGAAAAGAGAGGAGGAGAAAACAGGTCTGGACTTACCAACTGGTCGTCTGGAGCTGGGAGCACCCCTAAAGCCTCTGGGTCGTCCGGAAGCGCCTTGTGAAGGAAAGAAGGAGGGCTGGTGTCTTTGATCCTGAAGAGATGATCTGTATGTGTAGGAGCCTCTTCCCGGACCACGGGAATGGGAGTAGGAACGGCCGGACAGTCGGCCCCTGGAACTGCCGGCCCAGTTAGAGAAATAGTTGTTGAAAACCCTCTTCATTGATGACTGCGCTTTGTCTAGCGCTGTAAAGGTGCCCACATATCTGCCCTGTTCTTTGATGAAGGGTTCACCAAACAATAGGCCTTGGGCATCTTTGCCTGCCTCAGACAGTGCTAGGTTAGTCAATTTCGGCTCCACCTTCATTAGGATCGCCTTGCGCCTTTCTATGGCTAGGGAGGTGTTCACATTTCCCGCAATGCAGATGGCCCTTTGGATGCATCCGCCCAGTTCTACAGGATCAACCTGCTTGCCCTCTGTCTTAGCGGCTTCTGCCAAATCGAAAATTTTTGCAAGTGGGCCAGTAATGTCCAATAGCTTATCTTGTACCGCCTTTAGAGCCGAATCTAATCCTTTCTTAGGATTGAACCCCGTTTTGGCTAAAAATTGAACCATTTTCGGATTGACTGAGGGCGTCTCACAAATCTTATGGGGTATAATGGGACGTGGACACTCAGCGCGTAATTTGTTGCTCGACTCTTTGGAGAGGGGAGTGTGTATCTTGGCCTCTAAGTATTGGGCCACAAGTGTGGCGGGAAGCCATTCCGCGGAACGGGGGTGGTGGAGTTCGTCCGGGTTAAAGAGTGGCTCCCCCAACGTATCTACCAACAGGTCATCCGGCTGTCTCTCTGAAGGAGTGGGTGTGGGTCTCATGACTAAGGGAATCTGCCCTGACCCTGAAGGATCAACTGCCACATCTGCCAACTCTACCTCTGAGTCGCCCAGCGACTCCTCATGTGCCTCCTCTATAGACTCTCTCTCAGAGTCAGATAAGGGCTCAGGTAAGATCCTGGCCATCTTCCACGCACGCACGATTTTTGCCGCCTGGCGTGGGCAGGCTCTTTTACGCGGCATATCCGCGTGTTCAGTCGATGGACCTAAGCCATCCGTCATGCTTGTTCTGGAGGCAGGCGGTAGTGCACATAGGCCTAAAACCGGTGCTTGGTATGAGACACCTGGGTGTGCGCCGAGCGCCTGGGAGATGGAATGTGAAATCACTGATGACATGGAACCCATTACAGATATGATGGCATTTGAAATAGACTGATGCAGCAAAGTGGCATGAGCCTCTGACGGTGGAATATTCACTCCTCTGTCAAGAGAAGGGGGCTATTAATTGGTAAAGGATTGTCCTGAACAGGGACCGCATTAGTGCTTCTGACAGACATGATGAGGATGGCAGGAGTAATTCACCCCACACCACCGTAATGAAGAAATGTGTAGAAGAATACGTTTTCTGAAAAAGGAGAGAGAAAAAAAAAAAATATTACGGTAAGGAGAGGGAGCCCTGGAAATTGCGCCAGAGAGGGCAAAGTGTAGAGGAAAGTGACTCACCAGCAAAACAGTAGGGCAAACAAGCTAGGAGAGCGGCAATGGGGAATGCAGCCGAGCACAGTGACAGTCAGTGCAAGGAGGAGGTGACTGTGTTGAATGGCAGCGAGATCCCGCGAATCTCGGGGGAGGCCGCCAAAAACGCACGAGATCGCGCGATACCAGAGCTGCCGGAGGGGAGAAAACTAAAATGGCGCCCGAAATACCGCCTATCGCGAGATCTCGGGCGGAATCAATAAGGATGGCGCGAAGACTCCGGAGGCAGAGAAATGGACAATAGAATATGGTAAGGTGATAAAGGGCTAATGGGGGAGACGGAAGTGCCTCCAACTAAGGAAGAATAAAGGCACACGAAAAAGGGGGAACAAACAAGGGGGTGAAACGGAGGGAAAATAAAATAAGCAAGTGGAAATCAAAGGCAAGACAGAAAGGGGGGTGGAGATTCCAGCCCGAAAAACTGAAACTAATAGCAATCAGAAAAACGGCAAAATATATATCTCTAAAATGGACAAAGCATTAAAACGTGATAAAGGCACATAGGTACTTATCTGCCATGGTAGAAGCAAAGAAAGAGGAGGATCCCAGAGGGCTGAGCCTATATATACTGGGATAGAGGGGAGGAGTTGGTTACCATGGTTTTTTCTATGTAATACCAGTTTTTTTCTTTGCTGCTATGGTAGATCAGTAAAGAGAGTTGATGCAATAGGAGCCTCCGTGTCTTGTTATAAAATTTTAAACTATGTCCTCTTGTAGCAGTTTTTCTTCTTTTAAATATTCTCTCCTTTTTTACCTTGTTGATTCCCTTTATGTATTTAAAAGTTTCTATTATATCCACTCTGTCTCGTCTTTCTTCCAAGCTATACATGTTAAGGTCCTTTAATCTTTCCTGGTAAGTTTTATCCTGCAATCCATGTACTAGTTTAGTAGCTCTTCTCTGAACTCTCTCCAAAGTATCAATATCCTTCTGGAGATATGGTCTCCAGTACTACCCACAATACTCAAAATGAGGTCTCACTAGTGCTCTGTAGAGCGGCATGAGCACCTCCCTCTTTCTACTGGTAATGCCTCTCCCTATACACCCAAGCATTCTGCTAGCATTTCCTGCTGCTCTATGACATTGTCTGCCTACCTTTAAGTCTTTTGAAATAATGACCCTAAATCCCTTTCTTCAGATACTGAGGTTAGGACTGTATTACTGATTTTATATTCGCTCTTGGGTTTTACGCCCCAGGTGCATTATCTTGCACTTATCAACATTACATTTTAGTTGCCAGATTTTTGACCATTCGTCTAGTTTTCCTAAATCCTTTTCCATTTGGTGTATCCCTCCAGGAACATCAACCCTGTTACAAATCTTTGTGTCATCAGCAAAAAGACACACCTTACCATCGAGGCCTTCTGCAATTTCGCTGATAAAGATATTAAACAATATGGGTCCCAGAACAGATCCCTGAGGTACCCCACTGGTAACAAGACCATGGTCTGAATATACTCCATTGACTACAACCCTCTGTTGTCTGTCCCTCAGCCACTGCCTAATCCATTCAACAATATGGGAGTCCACGCACAAAGACTGCAATTTATTGATAAGCATTCTATGTGGGACAGTATCAAAAGCCTTACTAAGGTTCAGATAAGCTATGTCTACTGCACCTCCGCCATCTATTATTTTAGTCACCCAATCAAAAAAATCAATAAGATTAGTTTGACATGATCTCCCTGAAGTAAACCTATGCTGTTTTTCATCTTTCAATCCATGGGATTTTAGATGTTCCACAATTCTCTCCTTAACCCCTTAAGGACTCAGCCCTATTTCACCTTAAGGACTTGGCCATTTTTTGCAAATCTGACCAGTGTCACTTTAAGTGCTGATAACTTTAAAACGCTTTGACTTATCCAGGCGATTCTGAGATTGTTTTTTCGTCACATGTTGTACTTCATGACACTGGTAAGATGAAGTAAAAAAAAAATCATTTTTATTTATAAAAAAATACCAAATTTACCAAAAAATAAATTAAAAATAAAGCTTAGAAGTTTAGAAGAAAATCTTGAAATTTCTCAGAAATTTTCAAAAACCCACTTTTTAGGGACCAGTTCAGGTCTGAAGTCACTTTGTGAGGCTTACATAATAAAAACCACCCAAAAATTACCCCATTCTAGAAACTACACCCCTCAAGGTATTCAAAACTGATTTTACAAACTTTTTAAACCCTTTAGGTGTTGCACAAGAGATGAAATTTGAGAATTTTAATTTTTGGGCAAATTTTCCATTTTAATCCATTTTTTCCAGTAACAAAGCAAGGGTTAACAGCCAAACAAAATGCTATATTTATTGCCCCGATTCTGTAGTTTGCAGAAACACCCCATATGTGGCCGTAAACTACTGTACAGGCACACAGTAGGGCGTAGAGGGAAAGGTGCGCCGTACGGTTTTTGGAAGGCAGATTTTGCTGGACTGTTTTTTTTTACACCATGTCCCATTTGAAGCCCCCCTGATGCACACCTAGAGTAGAAACTCCATAAAAGTGACCCCATCTAAGAAACTACACCCCTCAAGAGATTCAAAACTGATTTTACAAACTTTTTTAACCCTTAAGGTGTTGCACAAAATTTTATGGAAAATAGAGATACAATTTCAAAATTTCACTTTTTTGGCAGATTTTACATTTTAATATTTTTTTTCCAGTTACAAAGCAAGGGTTAACAGCCAAAGAAAACTCATTATTTATGGCCCTGATTCTGTAGTTTACAGAAACACCCCATATGTTGTCGTAAACTGCTGTACGGGCACACGGCAGGGCGCAGAAGGAAAGGAATGCCATACGGTTTTTGGAAGGCAGATTTTGCTACACTGTTTTTTTGGACACCATGTCCCATTTGAAGCCCCCCTGATGCACCTCTAGAGTAGAAACTCCAAAAAAATGATGCCATTTTAGAAACTACGGGATAGGGTGGAAGTTTTGTTGGTACTAGTTCAGAGTACATATGATTTTTGGTTGCTCTATATTACACTTTTTGTGAGGCAAGGTAACAAGAAATAGCTTTTTTGGCACTCTTTTTTTTTGTTATTTACAACATTCATCTGACAGGTTAGATCATGTGGTATTTTTATAGAGCAGGTTGTCACGGACGCGGCGATACCTAATATGTATACAATTTTTTTATTTATGTAAGTTTTACACAATGATTTTCATTTTTGGGGTGCATATGACTTTTTGATCGCTTGCTATTACACTTTTTGTGACGTAAGATTACAAAAAATTGGCTTTTTTTACACCGTTTTTTTTTTTTTTTTTTTTACGGTGTTCACCTGAGGGGTTAGGTCATGTGATATTTTTATAGAGCCGGTCGATACGGATGCTGAGATACCTAATATTCATACCTTTTTTTTATTTATGTAAGTTTTACACAATGATTTCATTTTTGAAACAAAAAAAATCATGTTTTAGTGTTTCCATAGTCTAAGAGCCATAGTTTTTTCAGTTTTTTGGGCGATTATCTTGGGTAGGATATGATTTTTGCGGGATGAGATGACGGTTTGATTGGTACTATTTTGGCGTACATGCGACTTTTTTGATCACTTTTATTACCTTTTTTGGGAAGTAAGGTGGGCAAAATTTCAATTTCCTCATAGTTTTTATTTTTTAATTTTTATGGCGTTCACCGTGCGTGGAAAGTAACAGGACCGTTTTATAGATCAGGTCGTTACGGATGCGGCGATACCTAATATGTGTAGTGTATTTTATTTTTTACATTTTTATTCAGTGATAAATGTGTTTTTTTATCTTAACTTTTTTCACTTTTTTTTTTATTTTTTTTACCCAGATCCACTTGGTTCTTGCAGATCCAGTGGGTCTGATGTCTGTATAATACAGTACAGTACACTATATAGTGTATTGTACTGTATTTTACTTACACATTGTCTGAACAGATCTCTGCCTTTAGCACAAATCTGTTCAGCACCATGGACAGCAGGATGCCTGAGAAGGCGTCCTGTTGCCATGGGAACCTTCCCCGTCTGCTCAGTTGTGGCCACAACTGAGCAGACGGGGAAGGGTAAGAAGGGGAGCTCCCTCCCTCTGTCACCCTATCCTGTCGGGGGGCTGCAAAGGCACAGCAGCCCCCGATGGGAGAGGGAGGGAGCCCCCTCTTACTGTTAACCTTTTCCATACAGCGGTCCGTACGGACCGCGGTATGGAAAGGGTTAAACGGCTGACATCACAGCACAGATGTCAGCCGTTTATACCAGAGTGTCAGCAATGTGCTGACACTCTGGTATACCACTGGACGCCAATGAATATTCAAGAGGAGGCGGGCGGGGGATCGCCTCCCGCACCGCCCGCACGGCCTGCAACACCCCCCCACACCACCTGCCACCATAAAATCATGGTGCGGGGGGGGGTGAAAAAAACTTTATTTGGGGCATTTTAAAGTTTGATCCCCGCGGTCAGGGACCGCGGGGATCAGAATCGGCAGAAAGCTCAGCAAACCACAGGTCTGAATTGACCTGCGGTTTGCTGCGATCGCCGATACGGGGGGGTCATATGACTCCCCCGGCGTTGTGACAGGATGCCCGCTGAATGATTTAATCGGGCATCCTGTTCCGATTAACCGCCGCAGCTCCGCAATCTAGATTTAAACTCATGACATACCGGTACGTCATGGGTCCTTAAGGACTCGGGAAACATGCCGTACCGGTACGTCATGTGTCCCTAAGGGGTTAAGTATGGTTTCCATTAATTTCCACACTATTGATGTCAGGCTTACTGGCCTATAGTTGCCCGATTCCTCCCTACTACCTTTCTTGTGAATGGGCACAACATTTGCCAATTTCCAATCTTCTGGGATGACTCCTGTTGCCAGTGATTGGTTAAATATATCTGTTAATGGTTTTGCTAGTTCGCCGCTGAGCTCTTTTAATAGCTTTGGGTGTATCCCATCAGGCCCCTGTGACTTATTTGTATTAATTTCAGACAGCTGACTTAGAACCTCTTCCTCTGTAAAGACACATGCATCAAAAGATTCATTAGTCTTCTTTCCTAACTAAGGTCCTTTTCCTTCATTTTCCTTTGTAAAAACTGAACAGAAGTATTCATTAAGGCAGTCAGCTAGTTCTTTATCTTCTTCCATATACCTTCCTTCTTTTGTTTTTAATTTGGTAATTCCTTGTTTTAGTTTCCTTTTTTCATTTATGTATCTGAAGAATGTCTTATCGCCTTTTTTCACTGACTGAGCTGATTTCTCTTCTGCCTGTGCTTTAGAAGCTCTTATAACTTGTTTGGCCTCTCTCTGCCTAATCTTATAACTTTGTCTGTCATCCTCGTATTATTTTTTTTTTATAATTACTAAATGCTATCTTTTTGTTTCTAATGATTTTGACCACTTCTGCTGAGTACCACAGTGGTCTCTTCCTTTTTTTGCTTTTACTGACAAGCCTAATGCAATTTTCTGTTGCCTTCAATAGTGCCACTTTTAAGTAGTCCCCTTTCTCCTGGACTCCATTGAAACTGTTCCAATCTGATAGGGACTCGTATACCGCTAATCTAATTTTAGAAAAGTCAGTTTTTCTAAAATCGAAAACTTTTGTTTTTGTGTGGTGTGACTCAGTCACTGTACTTATAGTAAACCACACTGACTGGTGATCACTAGACCCTAAGCTTTCCCCTACAGTAATATCAGATACAAAATTCCCATTTGTGAATACTAAATCTAAAATGGCCTCCTTCCGGGTTGGCTCCTCAACTACTTGCTGTAGAGATGATCCCAGTAGGGAATTTAGAATATCTGTGCTCCTGGCAGAACTAGCTATTTTGGTTTTCCAGTTTACATCAGGAAGATTAAAGTCTCCCTTAATGATAACTCCCCCCTTCAATGTCATTTTAGCTATTTCCTCAACTAGTAGATCATCTAATTCTTTGACTTGGCTAGGTGGTTTATATTTCACACCTACATGAGTTACCATATGATTATCAAGCTGCAAGGTAACCCAAACTGACTCTAAATTGGTCTTGCTAACTTGTATCAAATTAGATTTCATGCTATATTTCACATACAGGGCCACCCCTCCCCCTTTTTGCCTTCTCTGTCTTTCCTGTATAGAGAGAACCCTGGTATTGTTATATCCCAGTCATTACTCCCATTGAACCACGTCTCAGTAACAGCCACTAAATCTACAGTATATTCTCAGATGCCATTATAGCCTCAAGTTCATTGATCCTGAGGACAGTAATACAGTTAACTTCAGGAGGGTAACTGTGGCCCTTGAGCATCAGATCATTATGTACCTGGCCTGCAGCCATCAGGACAGCTTGGCTGGCCCCCTGGGCATCGGCCCACTGGGAAATTTTCCTATAGGGTCTGTGGCCAATCCACTTCTGCTTACAAAAGCAGATCAGATTAGTAAATATATACAGGCTCCTTGGACTTCTGTGGGGTCGTTGCCTCCTTATTGAGTTATTTATCATTTGTGAATATAATTGTAAAAAGTAATTAACTATACATTTTTTCTCTGACACTGTCAGTACCCTTGTCCCTGTGTCACTCTGTGTGCCAGATTTTCACTATACAAATAATAGCAGACATAGATAGCTTCTGACCCTAGTTTTGCGGACAAGAATAGGCAGTTATATTAATGGCTGTCCGTACCGTTCCGCAAATTGCGGAACGCACACAGACACCATCCGTGTTTTGTGGATTTGCATTTTGCAGACTGCATATACACAACACACAACGGTTGTGTGCATGAGGCCTAATACAGATAGCTCAGAGTGTTTCATGAAAGGCAACAAAGCCAATTTTAAACTATTTCAAAGAATAAAATATTGGATTCCCAATCAGTCCTAGCATGTAAAGCTCACCTAAAGTAGGTACCCACATACCTATAGACACTATATCCAGATGACACGCACATACATAAATACACTCGCTACATACAACACACATACGGTATAAATGCACAGTCATTACATGCAGGCACAAATATATCTGCACACTCAATACATATAGGCAAGCATACAGGCCAATATTCATTAAGTAAATAATAATTGCACATACGTATGTATATTCATTTGCACAATTATTTATTGCGTTTTATTCACTAGAGGAGAGGAATTGTGCATGTGTGTTCTTATAGCCCATTCTTTCTACATGTTAGCAAAAAGCTTTATCAAAAGTCATTCACTTTTCATTGATTTTTATTTTTTAATAGACTGTTGTTCTGTTGACGTGATGAAGAAAGTTGATTTCTCCATGGCAGTAAACAAAGCCCCAACAAAGGGAAAGAAAATAAATTCAATTGCACATACAAATTTTGGAGCCAGCGTAGACCAGCAATGCCTAAAATGACATTTTGTCAGCAAGGGATGGGTTTAGTAATGTTTAATTATCTGAAGTTGAAAAACTCGGTGGTGCTGTTTAAATGTCATTGCTTGGTCTGTCTATCAAATAAAAATTATTCTGTGCCAGTAGAAATGCTCTTGACAGTTTTGGATGCAAAGATTTAAAAATGATTAATATTCACATAAAAAATATACTTGAACTTGACAGCTAAAAAATACGGCGATGTGCCAGCACTTTGTTCCCCTAGTTTTCTGTATGTGAGTCAGGTGTACAGTCTAGATTTAAGGGTCACAGAGTCAAACAAAACACAATGTTACTGAGTATTAAATCACTACAAATAATTACTGATGAGGAAACAATTCAATCCATGACAGCAAGGAGATGAAAAATTATGCAACCACCTTAGATTATTGGAAAAGGCATTAAATCTACTGTCGTTAGTAAGTGAAACCTGATGCTGATTTCCAGCCTACAAGGCAGAAAAATCATTTTATTTGGATAAGATCTCATTCACTCTACATTTTTTTTACCTTTCTGGCAGGAGAAAAGATGTATGTACACATATGTTTCACAATCCCTTTTAGGCTGGATTCACATATGCAGGCTTTAATGCTGTTTTTTGAGTCAGGTAAATGCAAGAGAGATAAATATAAGGCTAGGACCCCGTTTGGTCACATAACCTGACAGTAAACACTTAAACCAAGTGGGCATATTCTGTCAAGAAAGTCTCCAAAAGTGTGCATTCTCTTCAAATGGATTTGTTAAAAGTAAGTATATAATTGCATACAGTTGTCATCATACAGCTGTTTGACATACAGAACTAGAAATGAGTGAATTGAAGCTGACGAAGTGGAATTAGTTTAGAATTTCAGGAAAAATTTGATTCGCAACGAATGCGAATTTCATTGCGCTTCGTCGTAACGAATCGCATTTTTCCTAAAATGGCGGACTCGTGTGTGAGGACTGAGGACATTGGGGCAAGGAATCTGGGAAGGCGGGTTCACCCAGATTGACATGCCTGCATGCAGCTAATCAGCAGCCAGCCAGCCCTGTGATGTCACAGCCCTATAAATACGGAAGCCATTTTAGATTCTGCCATTTTCCAGCATTCAGAGTGCAGGGACAGACATGTGAAGGCGCTAGGGACAGCTATTGGAAAAACAATTGTGGAAAAAAAAAAAGACTAAAAAAACAATTTATAAGTGCAGGTAAAGGATAGGGAGGAATCATTTTACAGCATTTTAGTGCAGGGAGAGACGTCAGAAGGCGCTAGGGACATTGATAGGAAAGTGACTGGGGATCCAAATAGTCATTAGACAGCTCTGTCATTCAAGCTTTTTGTTATTGGGCTGCGAGTCTTATGTTGAAAAGCCATTAGAGGCTTATGTCTTAGTATCTTATTCAGTACTACACGAAAATTATATACAGTACAGACCAAAAGTTTGGACACACCTTTTCATTCAAAGAGTTTTCTTTATTTTCATGACTATGAAGGCATCAAAACTATGAATTAACACATGTGGAATTATATACATAACAAACAAGTGTGAAACAACTGAAAATATGTCATATTCTAGGTTCTTCAATGTAGCCACCTTTTGCTTTGATTACTGCTTTGCACACTCTTGGCATTCTCTTGATGAGCTTCAAGAGGTAGTCTCCTGAAATGGTCTTCCAACAGTCTTGAAGGAGTTCCCAGAGATGCTTAGCACTTGTTGGCCCTTTTGCCTTCACTCTGCGGTCCAGCTCACCCCAAACCATCTCGATTGGGTTCAGGTCCGCTGACTGTGGAGGCCAGGTCATCTGGCGCAGCACCCCATCACTCTCCTTCATGGTCAAATAGCCCTTACTTTCAAAGTTTTCCCAATTTTTCGGCTGACTGACTGACCTTCATTTCTTAAAGTAATGATGGCCACTCTTTTTCTTTACTTAGCTGCTTTTTTCTTGCCATAATACAAATTCTAACAGTCTATTCATTAGGACTATCAGCTGTGTATCCACCTGACTTCTCCTCAACGTTACTGATGTTCCCAACCCCATTTATAAGGCAAGAAATCCCACTTATTAAACCTGACAGGGCACACCTGTGAAGTGAAAACCATTTCAGGGGACTACCTCTTGAAGCTCATCAAGAGAATGCCAAGAGTGTGCAAAGCAGTAATCAAAGCAAAAGGTAGCTACTTTGAAGAACCTAGAATATGACATATTTTCAGTTGTTTCACACTTGTTTGTTATGTATATAATTCCACATGTCTTAATTCATAGTTTTGATGCCTTCAGTGTGAATCTACAATTTTCATAGTCATGAAAATAAAGAAAACTCTTTGAATGAGAAGGTGTGTCCAAACTTTTTGTCTGTAGTGTTGATCACGAATATTCGAATTTTGAATTTTTATTGCGAATATAGGTACTTCGAAAATTCACGAAAATTTCAAATATAGTTATATATATTCGAAATTTCGAATATTCAAATTTTTTCCGATTTTTTCTTTTTCGATTTTTTTTTTTTTTTTTATCAGTACACATGATCCCTCACTGCTTCTAGCTTGTGGGCCAATAACAAGGCTGCAATATACTTGACTAGGAGTAGTAGTGTTTGCGAATTTTGCTCTATATTCGTTTTTTTTGAATATTCGCTATATTGCTATATATTCTTGTTTTAGAATATTGCGAATATTCGAAAAAAAAAAGTTATAGCAATATAGAGAATATTCAAAAAAAATCGAATAGAGCAATTTAGCTAATATAGTGATATAATCTTCTTTGTCTAATAGTTGTAAGTTGAAAAATTCGCAATAAAAAATTTGAATCCGAAAATTCGAATCCTGAAAATTCGCATCCTGAAAATTCGCATATTACACAATCATTACCTTTCCGATTTTTTGAGTAAAAAAAAAAATCGAGAATTTTCGAATTTGCTAATTTTCGACGAATATTCTACAAAATATTCGAGAAATATTGCGAATTCGAATATGACCCCTGCCGCTCATCACTATTGGTCTGTACTGTACGCATTTCACTTCTGCAGTTATTTCTGTTGAAAGCGTATAGGGGGGTATTTCAGTAACAAAGAAAAATATATACGCACTGCACTGTTGCAGTTATTTCTGGTGAAAGCATATAGGGGCGTATTTCAGTAAAATAAGAAAAATATATACGCACTGGATATTTAATTGTTTTCTGGTTAAAGCGTATAGTGGCCTAGTTCATTCCAACAAGAAATATATATATTCTCAGGTCACTTCTGCAGTTATTTCTGGTGAAAGCATATAGGGGCGTATTACAGTAAAAAAAGAAAAATATATACGCAGTGCTCTGTTGCTGTTATTTCTGGTGAAACCGTATAGGGGTGTATTACAGTAAAAAAAGAAAAATATATACGCACTGCACTATTGAAGTTATTTCTGTTAAAAGCGTATAGGGCCTTTTACAGTAAAAAAAAAAAGAAAAATATATACGCACTGCACTGTTGCAGTTATTTCTGGTGAAAATGTATAGGGGCGTATTTCAGTAAAATAAAAAATATATAAAGGCACGGCACTGTTGCAGTTATTTCTGGTGAAAGCGTATATGTGTGTATTATAGTAAAATAAGAAAAATATATTATCAGTGCATTTCTGCAGTTAATTCTGGTGAAAGCGTAATGGGGCGTATTTCAGTAAAATAAGAAAAATATATACGCACTGCACTGTTGCAGTTATTTCTGGTGAAAGCGTATATGGGCATATTACAGTAAAAAAAGAAAAATATATTCTCAGTGCATTTCTGCAGTTAATTCTGATGAAAGCTTATAGTGGCCTATTTCAGTCCAACAAGAAAAATATATGCTCAGTTCACTGGTGCACTTAATTGTGGAAAAAATGTTCAGTGGCCTATTTCAGTACAGAAAGAAAAATACATCCGCACTTCACTGGTGCGTTTATTTCTGCTGGAAGCGTTTACTGGCCTATTTCAGTACAAAAAGAAAATTATATTCTCAGTTCACGTCGGCGGTTATATGTGTTGAAAGCATGGCTGGGAATCAGCAGGGTGGCAGCAGTGGGAGGTCGGGAGCCAAACGTGCCAGGGGTAGAGCACTTGCTTCGCAGCAGCCTACCTGTCCGGGAAGTAGTGGTGCAGGGGTTTATGGAAGTAGCAGGGGTAGCAGTCAGTCAGTGCGGCAGTTATATGTGTTATTTTGTATTTCAGCACAAAAAGAAAAATACATTCTCAGTTCACGTTGGCAGCGGTTATATGTGTTTAAAGCGTTTAGTGGCCTATTTCAGTACAAACAGAAAAATGCATTCTCAGTTCACGTCGGCAGCGGTTAGATGTGTTGAAAGCGTTTAGTGGCCTATTTCAGTACAAACAGAAAAATACATTCTCAGTTCACATTGGTGGTTATATGTGTTGAAAGCATGGCTGGGATTCAGCAGGGTGGCAACGGTGGGAGGTCGGCAGGGATGGCGCTTCCATTAAGGCAAGGGGGGGCAATTGCCCTCGGGCCCCCGAGTTCTTAGGGGCCCCCCGTGCTGGCCCGCAACTAACTATAATTTCGTGGGGGCAGCGGCGGACAGTCACACGGAGATGAGCGCTTCCATTGTGGAAGTGCTCACCTCCATAGTCATCTGTATCGCCGTCCTAAGTAAAGCGATACAGATGGCTGTGCAGCAGGGCGGGGGGGGAAGGTGTGTCCCTCCCCTGTTCCTCTGATAGGCTGCCGGCACTAGGCCGGCAGCCTATCAGAGGCCGGCGCAGGAGACGTGATAACGTCATCGCGCCGCCTGAGCCGTACAGCGCGGGACACAGGCCGGAATAGGCCTGCATCGCATCGCTGACATGGAGGTAAGTATAAGTGTTTTTTTTTTTGGGGGGCATGATTGGGGGGCATGTATGAGGGCACATTTTACTGGCACGTTATTGGGGGACATCTATGGGGGCACTTATTACTGGCACATTATTGGGGGCACTTATTACTGGCACATTATTGGTGGGCACTATAGGGGCATCTACTAAGGGCCACAAAAAACTGTTATTTTATATGGGGGCTCTGTATAGGGGCATTTTATACTGGGACACATTATGGTGGGTACTATGGGGAAGGGGGGAGAGGAGTACTTTTGGGTGATCTACGGGGGCACTGAGAAGGGGTATTTTATACTTACAAATTATGGGGGACACTGAGGGCATCTACTGGGGCACTATATTTGGACATTTTATACTGGTACATTATGGGGGGGCACTAGGAGGGAGCGGGTAGAGGAGCACTCTGGGGGCACTATATAGGGGTATTTTATACTGGCACATTATGGGGGTACTATGGGGACATTAGCTCAACTGGAGGCATTACAAGGGGGTATTTTTTTGCACTGTCACATTATAAGGAGAATTATTTCTACTGGGGGGGGGCATTATGGTGGGCTTTATTACTCCCCCATGGTATGAGCCCCCTAGTAGCAGCACCAGCCTCTCCCTGCTCTGCTATCCCTCTGCCCATTCTCCAAATCCTTATTATGAAATATTTCTCATTAGGATAAAACACATCAGCTCCACCGAGCCCCCGGCCAAAGTGATTAAGTGGTGTCTGAGATCCCCAAGGGTCAAGCCAAGTAACTGTAAGTTTTCATATAAAATATGTTTATATGTGTTATACACATATAGCATACACTGTGCCCCACAATATACAGTTTCTTCTGTAAAAGTCATCAAGTGTCATGGGGGGGCCCCCTTATTGTTTTTCGCCCCAGGGCCCCATTTCACCTAGAACCGGCCCTGGAGGTCGGGAGCCAAACGTGCCCGGGGTAGAGCACCTGCTTTGCAGCAGCCTACCTACCCGGAAAGGAGCAGGGGTTCACGGAAGTAGCGGCTGTAGGAGTCAATCAGTGCTGCAGTTATATATGGTAAAATCTTTTTTGAAGTATTTTGGTTGAAAAACTAAATTTATTCAGCGGTCAGCGCTGCGGTTATATGCAGTTAAATCTACATGATGTCTCCATAATAAATCTGCAGCGTGGGGGCCCCGTGTGACTTCTACACGCTATCAAAATAATCCTTCAGTGAAGCGAATAGATGCCAGATGACCGGGACGCCCCATGACCTTCCCAGGAGCTGGTGTCGGGAGCAGCGGTTCATTTCTGAGACGTCCGTATAGTGCGGGGGGGAATCCGAAGGCCCTTTCCATCTCCATGCTCCGTTATATGTGGTAAAATCTTTATTGAAGTATTTTGGTGGGGAAAAAATTTTATTCAGCGTTCAACACTGCACGTACCGTATTTTTCGCCCTATAAGACGCACTTTCCCCCCCCCCCAAAAGTAAATAGCAGTGCGTCTTATGGGGAGAATGCTGCATTTTGTCTGAATTTTCAATTATACGCCGCGATGCCGCAAGGCGGGTGTATCAGCTGAGAGGGAGGAGGGGCTGGGGGCCGGCATTTGCTTTTATAATGACAGCGGGGCCCGTGCTGTGACTGTATTCTACTACACGGGCCCCGCTCACTGTATATATTCTTATCTATAATTGTAGGCATTGTTAATATATAAAAGTTCAGGGTAATCAGCGCCTGTATACCGTACTTACAAGCGCTCGTAGCAGAGAGGAGGGAGGAGGCAGGCCGGGAGGACAGGCGCTGGCAGCGTGAGTCACTACGCCACGCGCCTGGGCCGCCCACTTTATGAATGAAGCAGGCGGCGTGGGCGCATGATGTAGTGACTCATGCTGCCAGCGCCCGTCCTCCCGGCCTGCCTCCTCCCTCCTCTCTGCTACGAGCGCTTGTAAGTACGGTATACAGGCGCTGATTACCCTGAACTTTTATATATTAACAATGCCTACATTTATAGATAAGATTATATACAGTGATCGGGGCCCGTGTAGTAGAATACAGTCACTGCACGGGCCCCGCTGTCATTATAAAACCAGATGCGGCCCCCACCCCCTGTATTGGGGGTCATTCACACCGCAGGGACACTATTATGGGGGGGATATGTGGATGACACATAGCATAAGATACTATATATGTGTCATCCACAGACCCCCCCCTTAACAGTGTCATCCACAGATCCCCATAACAGTGCCATCCAGAGACCCCAATAAGAGCCATCCAGAGATCCCCCATAACAGTGTCACCCACAGATCCCCCATGACAGTGTCACCCACAGATCTCCCATAAAAGTGTCACCCACAGATCCCCCATAACAGTGTAACCCACAGATCCCCCATAACAGTGTCCTCAACAGATCCCCCATAATAGTGTCATCCACTGACCACCATTAGTTCAAAACCCACCAAAAGCACACCTTTTGGTTAAAAAACAAATTTTTTCTTATTTTCCTCCTCAAAAACCTAGGTGTGTCTTATGGGCCGGTGTGTCTTATAGGGCGAAAAATACGGTATATGCGTTAAAATCTTTTGGGAATTATTTAGGTGGAAAAATTTATTTTATTCAGCGTTCAACACTGCACTTATATGCGTTAAAATCTTTTGTGAATTATTTAGGTGGAAAAACTAATTTCATTCAGCGTTCAGCACTGCAGTTATATGTGGTAAAATCTTTTATGACTTATTTTGGTGGAAAAAAAAATTGTATTCATCGTTAGGCGCTGCACTTATGTGCGGTAAAATCTTTTGTGACTTATTTCGGTGGAAAAACAAATTTCATTCAGCGTTCAGCGCTGCAGTTATATGCAGTAAAATCTTTTGTGACTTATTTCGGTGGAAAAAAAATTGTATTCAGCGTTAAGTGCTGCACTCATATGCGGTAAAATCTTTTGTGACTTATTTAGGTGGAAAAAAATTGTATTCAACGTTAAGCGCTGCACTTATATGCGGTAAAATCTTTTGTGACTTATTTAGGTGGAAAAAAATTGTATTCAACGTTAAGCGCTGCACTTATATGCGGTAAAATCTTTTGTGACTTATTTAGGTGAAAAAAATTGTATTCAACATTAAGCGCTGCACTTATATGCAGTAAAATCTTTTGTGAATTATTTTGATGGAAAAAAAAATTTCATACAGCGTTCAGCGCTGCAGTTATATGTGGTAAAATCTTTTGTGAATTATTTCCCACTATGTGCTATATGTGGGCACTGTATGTTGGCACTTTCCACCTGCTCCATTAACTTCCTCCTCTCTTCATTCTCATCCTCAACACACACACTGACTTGACCCCGCCCCCACCCCCTCCCCCAGCTATATATATATATATAAGGGGCGAATAAAGGTAAATGACACTGCCAGCCTGTTAAAAGGAATTTCAGCATGATACCACAATACATTTGATATGACATTTAGCAACAGTTTACAGTGCCCACATATAGCACATAGTGGGACACTGCATCAAGATGAATCAGGCGTGGATCAGCCAGGATTTCCACACACCAATGCCTGATGCATCAGACTAGATCATCCATGGTGCCACACCAACAATTTGGCTAAAGAGACCTGTTTCTTCTAGCTACCTGTTTCAGCTACTATTCTGATGCTGCAACCTGCCTGATGCCAAGTTCTCCTTCTTGCACCCACCTTCATCAGCGGGTACTGGTATTGCCACCCACCTCCCCACTCTTGTTACCGGGTCACTTTGTGCTCTCCTGATGCAGCTGCTGCTGCCATATCCACACTATGTCACCTTGCCACTCTGTGGTATCCTGCTGCTGCTGCCAACTCCACACTATGTCACCTTGCCACTCTGTGGTATCCTGCTGCTGCTTCCATATCCACACTATGTCACCTTGCCACTCTGTGGCCTCCTGATGCTGCTGCCATATCCACACTATGTCACCTTGCCACTATGTGGTCTCCTGTTGCTGCTGCTGCTACTGCCATCTCCACACTGTCACCTTGCCACTCTGTGGTATCCTGCTGCTGCCATATTGACACTATGTCACCTTGCTACTCTGTGGTCTCCTCATGCTGCTGCCATCTCCACACTATGTCACCTTGCCACTCTGTGGTCTCCTGATGCTGCTGCTGCCATCTCCACACTATGTCACCTTACCACTCTGTGGTCTCCTGATGCTGCTGCCATCTGCACACTATGTTACCTTGCATTTCTGTGGTATCCTGCTGCTGCCATATTCACACTATGTCACCTTGCCACTCTGTGGCCTCCTGATGTGGCCGCCACCTTCAAACTATGTCACCTTGCCACTCTGTGGTCTCCTCATACTGCTGCCATCTCCACACTACATATGTCACCTTGCCACTCTGTGGTCTCCGGATGCTGCCGCCACCTCCAAACTATATCACCTTGCCACTCGGTGGCCTCATCATACTCCTGCCATCTACAGACTCTGTCATTGTGCCACTCTTTCAAAGTGTTTTTTTCGGTAAAAATGATAGGTGACTGAAAAACTCCTTTTGCTGTATGGACTGAATGACGTCGTGTCTGTGAAGCAGCTGTAAGGCCTGTATAGTACCATCAGAATTGGCTTCTGATTTGGTAGCCAAAAGCAGGAGTGGGTAGAAAACACAGAAGACATGCAAATATTCTATTCACGTGTCATCTCTGTTTTAGATCCACTCCTGATTTTTTTGGCATTAGAAATACTGATAGATTATTGCGCAAATGCTGATCAAGTGAAGGCTTATGCTCCACAGACAGGATCCATTTTTTTGTGGGTTATTGTTCTGACGGATCAAAGGAAGGGTAAAATAATCAGTGACATCAACACAAACTTACTACTGATACCCTCTCCACTCTGTCAGGGGGCTCTACTTGTATAAGCGTTTAATAGAACAGGTTCTGTAGATATCTATGTGGAATCAGCTGGCGACGGTGTAAAAGAAGTGTGCTTCTTCTGGAACGCTAACATCGACCTTTAAGACCGAATGCACACGGCCGTGTTCCGCAGCCGAGAGCGGTCCGTGGTATGCCGGGCTGGATTCCTGTTCAGAGCAGGAGCGCACGGCGTCATTGGTTGCTATGACGCCGTGCGCTTCATGCTGCCGCTGCTGTACAGTAATACACTCGTACAGATCATACGAGTGTATTACTGTAGTGTAGGCAGCATGAAGCGCACAGCGTCATAGCAACCAATGACGCCGTGCCCTCCTGCTCTGAACAGGAATCCAGCCCGGCATACCACGGACCGCTCTCGGCCGCGGAACACGGCCGTGTGCATTCGGCCTAAGGCTGAGTTCATACTTGAGTTATTTGGTCAGTTTTGGCCCCATGACTGCCCAAATAAGTGAAGTGTGCAGTGATTCTAAGAGCGACGACTGTCATCTGCATGTCATACTGACTCACAGTATTATTTTCACATATATTGTGCCTCTGAATAAAGCAGTAATATATAGATTACCTTTCTGAGAAGATCTCAGAGTGGTGAAGCTATAGTACATAGTGTGCATAAAACACATATATACAGTAGATATGTATAAGCCAGGACACAGCTCTGCCCTCAGCCTGATGTCTAGTCCTGTCAATCAATGGGAGGGGGCATGTACAGAGCACAGGGGGTGTTCAACCCCGCCTCTTAGTGCTCCAATTGCTCATTTGCATATGAATAAATACGCATATTTCTCTGCAGCAGTTTAGCATGCAAACAAAAGAAAGGTTTAGTTTTAACCAGCATGATGAGACCTACCAGCCAGTATGTCCAGATTAAAGGGGTTATCCGGGTTCAGATCTGAACCCGGACATACCCATATTTTCACCCAGGCAGCCCACCTGATGTTAGCATCGGAACATATTATTCTCCGATGCGTTCCCTTGCCCTGCGCAGGGCAAGGGCTTTTTTATTTACAACATCACACTGCTGGGCGGAGGTTTACGGCTAGCAGTGTGTTTGGTGACGTCACCGACACTGATGGGTCAGCTATAGCGCTGCCCTAGCCATTTTACAGGCTAGGGCAGCGCTAAAGCCCGCCCATCATTTCCAGTGACATCACCGGGCTAACTGCTGAGCGGAAGCCTCCGCCTGGCAGCCCTATGGAGAGCCCAGTACGTGACCGGATCTGCTGAAAATGACTTTGCCTTGCACGATTTATCACAGTGTGCTGACGACAGGACAAGGGTGGTTTGCATGCTGTGCAGTCAGAGCCTGAAGCGAGGCATAAATGTTTTAAACCTGAGCACCACCTGCATGATCCGGCATCTAACCGTAAAGCACGAGCTGCAGTGGAGTACACAACTGAAGAACGATGAAAGATTGGAGGCTCCTCCTGCTCGCTAGTGATGAGCGGCATAGGCAATCTTCGAATTTGCGATATTTCTCAAATTTTTGGCCTAATATTCGCCATAAATTAGCAAATTCTAGAATTCATGATCTCCAGTTATTATTTTCTTGATTGTGAAAATCGGCAATGTAATATGCGTGTATTGCGTGCAAAGTTTCCTGAGACTAAAATGCGCAAATCGGCAATAATGATGTGAATATTTTTGCGCAATTCATATATCTTCACATTTTATGAGGTCTGAGTAGATATTACTGATTGGTGGACTAAGCATTGTTGTGACATCACAGCACTATGTCTGTAGCATGTATGTATGGACAGCAGAGAAATATCTCTCACATGCACTGCTCTCAATGACACTGCTCTCTCTTTCTCAGAACTGCAAAAAACAGCAGAAAATGGCTGCTGGGGAGTTTCCTATATAGTAAGGGGTAGGCAACTTTCTTATTGGTTGAGAGATGTTGCTAAGCTCAGACAAAGATATTGCAGCCTTCTCATTGGCCCACAAGCAAGAAGCAGGGAGGGATCATGGGTACTGATGAAAAGAAATCTAGAATATTCACGATTACGAAGATATAGCACTATATTCTAGATCTTAGTGAATTCTTGAAGTGCCGATATTCGATATAAAAATTTGCAATTAGAATATTCGCTTTCAACACTACTGCTCCCTCTTCTGCTGCGGTCTTGGCCTTCTTCTCGCTCTCTGGAACAACAAAGGATGTGGCAGCCACACCACCATCACCAAGCATCTCCACACTGTCCCATGGAAGCGTTCCGCTGTCCATCCCAAAAACACTGGAGAGAAAGAGAAAGTACCGCCTACCCACCCACAAGCCCTGGCCCTTAATGCCAGCATTTCAAAATTGCTGGCCATTGAAATGTTGCCATTCCATCTGGTGGAGACTGATAGTTTTAAAAATGTCACGATGGCAGCTGTCCCATGGTACGTGGTTCCCAGCCGCCGCTACTTTTCCAGGCGGACCATCCCAGCCCTGCACGAACAAGTGGCCTGAAAAATCAGGTGTGCGCTGTGCAACGCCATCAGTGGCAAGGTCCAAATAACCACCGACACGTGGACCAGTAAGTACGGGTAGTGATGTCATTACTCCCTAACTGCCCACTGGGTTAAAGTAGTGGCGGCTGGGCCTGAGGCAGACCGAGGTTTGGCGAATGTCCTACCGCCACCAAGATTGCTGGATATTTCTCGTTGCCTTCTTCTCCTACTTCGCTTCCTCCTCTACCGCCTCCTCATCCAGTCAGCTCAACACCTGCACCACCAACTTCACCACAGTCAGGGGGAAACAACAGCAGGCTGTTCTGAAACTCATATGTTTGGAGGAGAGACCCCACACTGCCCAGGAGCTTTCAACGGACATGGAAGAACAAACCGATGAGTGGTTAGTGCCGCTGCACCTCAAGCCCAGCCTGGTGGTGTGCAACAACCGGCGAAATCTCGTAGCAGCTCTGGAGCTAGCCGGTCTGATTCACATCCTTTGCCCTTGAACTTGGCGGTGCAGAGGTTCCTGAGGAATTACCCCGATATGTCTGAGTTACTGCAGAAAGTGAAGACCGTCTGTGCACAGTTTTGGCATTCTCACCCTGCTGCAGCTCGCCTGTCTGCACTGCAACATAACTTTGGCCTTTCTGCTCACTGCCTCATATGCGACGTACCTACAAGGTGGAACTCCACCTTGCATAAGCTGGAGAGACTGTGTGAGCAGCAGCAGGCAATAGTGGAGTATCAGATGCAGCATGCACAGGTCAGTCACACTGTGGAACAGCACCATTTCACCACCAACAAGTGGGCCTCCAGGCGGAACTTGTGTGCCGTGTTGCGCTGCTTCAAGTACTCCACCAATATGGCCAGCGGAAAAGCACGCCACAATATACAGCACCACTATTTTATACTGACCGTCTTAGCAGGAGGTAGCGTTGTAGCAACAAGGTGAAGCAGTACATGTGCAGACTTCTGCACGTACTGACTAATGGGTCTGCCCCATTTAACTTCTGGGTCTCAAAATTAGGCACATGGCCTGATCTTGCCCTTTATGCCTTGGAGGTGCTGTACGTATTTGTGTTTAGCATGATTGGGGGGGTGATCATGGACCGGCGCCTCTGCCTGTCCACAGCCAACGTGGACAAGCTCACATTCATTCAAATGAACCAGGCATGTATCCACAGGACTTGTCCGTACCTTGGCCTGAGTAGAGAGATATATTGGCCGCACCCAGCCATTGTTGTACTTCAGCACAGTTTGTGTGTTCTCTTCACTATTTCCCAATGTTTTTGGGCCTCTGCAAACCAAAAAATACGAAAAAAAATAAAAAATAAAAATAAGGTTGGTGACCTCCTCTGTCTGCATTGCCACGTCCACCTCCTCCTCCACTGAGCCCCCTGCCTCCAGTCTCAAGAATATTACAGTATGTCTTATTTTGGCAGAGTAGAGAAGTATACCAGGCGCACCTAGCCATTGTTGTACTCCAGAGCAGTTGGTGCATTCTCTTTGCCATCTCCCAATATTTGGTGGTTGACAGTTACCAACCCACCCCCCCTCCAAATGAATAAAAAAATAAATTAGGAGTTGTAATAAGACAACCTATTTTGTATCCATCCAACTAATGTAAGAGAGGAAATTCCTCTGTGAAGTATATATGAAAGTCATGAATAAAAAAATAATAATTAAGAACACCCCTTCATCCGACTAATTTTTGTGGGAGAGGAGTGTTTGTGAAAATCTTGAATTTTTATTTTTTTATTAATAACACCCCTTCATCCATCTGACAGATGCAGAGGAAATTATTTTAATTTAAAATCTTCAGGTAATGCTATAGCTTAGAGGATAAAGGGGTTGTCTGGGTTCAGAGCTGAACCCAGACATACCCCCATTTTCACCCAGGCAGCCACCCTGACTTGAGCATCGATGCTGTCCTTTGCTCTGCGCTAAATCGCGCAGGGCAAAGGCATTTTCTGGAGTTCTGGTGATGAAACGGGCTCTCAATAGGGCTGCCAGGAAGTCTGGTGACATCACCTGTACTGATGGGCGGGCTTTAGCGCTGCTCTAGCCTGTAAAACGGCTACGACAGCGCTAAAGCCTGCCCATCAGAGCCGATTACGTCACCAAACACACTGCTGGGTGGAAGTTTCAGCCTGGCAGTGTGTTATTGTAAACAAAAGAGCCCTTGCCCTGCACGAACCAGCACAGGGCAAAGGAGCGCATGGAGCATGAAATGCTCCAATGCTCAAGTCAGGGGGACTGCCTGGGTGAAAATGGGGGTATGTCCGGGTTCAGCACTGAACCCGGACAACCCCTTCAAGCTCCTGGTTTTAAAATTAGAGATCCTAGGTATGAATCTCAGAAGAGACTTTGAAGTTTTTTTTCTTCAGATATTTTTTTCTTCCACATTTATCCTATAAGACAATTCTATGTCCTTGTCATATTGATAATAATGTTTTTTTAGAAAGCTAATAAATATTACTGGTTCCTTTATAAATATATAATGTCTATGAATAAACCAGTAATAAGTCTTAGCAAAAAAAAAAAAAACAATATTCCTAATATAGTAAGGCCTTATTATTATTATTAATTACGTTTTGTTTATTATAGTATATCCTATTAATATGGTTTTAAATAAAAAAATAGAAAGTAGACGGATTTCTCTGGGGACTTGAACCAGGGTTGTCTACATGCAAAACTATCAGCTTAACCTCTAAGCTACAGCATGAGCACATAAAGATGCTATGCTTATAAGCTATCACACATTACTGGTGTCTGCATCAGCATATATTGTGTCTGTGAATAAAGCAGTAATATGAATATTAGCTTTTTGAGCAGATCTCAGTGTGGTGAAGCTATAGCACACTGTGTGTATAATACACACTTAAAAATAATAAAAAAAATAGATAAAAAAATATATATATGTTGGTAAGGCTGAAGTTCAGCCTGCATTTGTGGGAGGGGCTTGAGCCTTTATAAACCCCTCTTCCCTCACCTTAGTAGGCGTTCCGGTTCATGGATTTTGCACTTGTGTTTGCTACGTGTGTCTCCTTGTTCCTCCGGCCGCCTCGCGCAGAGTTCTTCTCTTCTAGTGGGTAAGTATGAGGCACTTTCGCGGAGCAGAGGACAGCGGCAGTCCGGCTCCTTACCGCCGCTTCATTCAGCGGGTGCGTTCCAGTGTGGAACGCACGCGCTTCCTGGTTCTGGTCACCACCCGTCTCCCTGCCTTTCTGGCGGCTCGGCGGCAGGGTGCGCACCTAGGAGCCAGCACGGCTCTCTTCATACTCGGGAAAGGGGGGGGTTCGTGGGGGGGCCTGGTTGGCTGGCTCGCTCCTTCGGCCGAGGACAGCGCACGGAGGCGTGCGTTCCAGGGTGGAACGCACTCGCCTTCCGGCACAGGCATTGCTGTCACTCACCCCCTGGCTGGGCTCCTTGGCTGCTATGTCGGCTTGCGTTCCACGTGGAGCGCAGGCTCACAGGCAGCCAGGCCTGATAGGAAAAGGGGGGAGAATAACTGGTACTTGTCGGGCTTCTCCCCGCATGCTGGCCCTCATGTTATCATTCCACATAGGTCTTCATACCACCCATGGGTCCCTGTACAGTCCTTCGCTCGGACCACACAAGCTGGTAGCCAGTCTGCTAGCAAACACCCAGGCATGAGGGTTTAGGATCTCCAGGTCGCTGCGCGGTCCTGGCCCCGCTAGGGGTGGGCCCCTGGGCATGAGTCTCCCAGTCCGACCATCCCTGTCATGGTAAAAAAAAAAAAACATGGAAGTACAAAACCCGCAATATCAGTAAAAAAAAAACAAAAAAACAGGGGCACCGCATTGGGGTGCACCATCTGTAACCTAGCAGGGTGGGTATCCTGCGCAGGACTCGCTCGGCTTCCCTCGCGCTTTCTGGCACCTGGTCACGCCCAGGATTGTCTCGTCTTCCTGGTTCGCCCAGGCCACTGTTGTCGTCATGTCATAGCCGCTTATTTTGTCTCCAGGGCACTGTCGGTGGTCTTGTCACGGTTCTGGTTTTGTCACATTGTCTCCCCTGGTTCGCCCAGGGCACGGTACATTCCTGGTACGCCCAGGTCTTCATGTTTCCTCTCTAACACATGGGTTTCACGCACCTGTCCTTTGTCTTATCCGAGTCTTTCTAAGGGGCCATCCTTCGGCTGCTCCCCCGGTCGTTCTTTGCTTTCCATGGCTCCAAGGTTACCATGTCAGTCTGCCGCCCTCCGCGGGCCGCTGCTACGCGCAGCTTCTATCTCATGGCTACGCGCCTTCTCTTCTGTCAACCGCCTGGTACGCTCAGGCGGCTCTCTCCGGTCAAGTATCCGGTCCGATGCTCTCAGATGGTTACTTGACCTAGGGGTGCGCCCCATCCTGGCCAGTTCGCCTGGTTCCAACAGGTTTGAGGTCACCCGTTTCCTCTGCACTTTCAAATTTTCGCCTGTTACTTTATTTACAGGGGTTTTTCCTATTTTTCCGTTCCAATCGGTCCTTTTCAGGTAAGTTCGCACTGACTCCGCCGGGGTCCCGGTCAGATCATGTTCATGCTTTTAATTGTCCCTTCATCTGTCATGCCTTTTGTTTTCTAGCAGCACTGCCATGTCTCTTGCTTCGGATATGGAGGACGGCCTGTCCGTCTCCGGCTCAATCATATGAGGCCAGGCGGGTCCATCATCCCTTCGGAGCTGGACCATACCAAAGCTATTGGCTGAGCTGAACCGAAGAGGCATTCCTCACCCGGCCACCGCAAGAAAGGCAGAGCTGTACAAGCTGCTCATGACCAGCCCCAGCACTTCGGCAGTGCAGCAGGAGGCGTCATCCATCCAGTTGTCACTGGTGCAGCTACAGTCGACACTAAACTCCTTGGTCAACTCGGTAGCAGACGTTCGGGCAAGGATTTCAGAGCTGGAATCCCGGCTACCCATGGCACCCCCGGCACCCGTCCTGCTGATGGCACCATCTACATCGGGTTGGCTGGCTACAGGTATGCCAAGGCCCATTCCCCAGGTGTCCCCCTCTCACTTCATTCCCGACAACCTCAAAAGAGACATTCTCGCAGGGAAAGATGTCAACCTGGCGTCAATCCTCATTGCCGCTCAAGACGTACCTGAGAACAGGGTCATCAACTGTGGCGATGTGTCGGTGCTCCTCTGGGCCAAGGACTCGCGGCTTAACCGCAAGTTGACAATCCCTGAGTTTGTCTTGGCTTTCAGCCTCTTCAGAGACATCATCTGCACCGCACAGCCGGAGAGGAGAGAAGAGCTGGACAGCTACTTGTACCTGGTCACTGACCTGGGGCACAAGTATGGTGGGTCGGCCTTCTACGACTACCATCGTTCCTTTTCGGCTAAGGCGGCGGCAGCGTTGGCGCAATTCCAGTATGTCACCAGCTGGTCTTTGATTGACATGGAGCTTTTCTGTCGTCACTTCGCTGGCCTCAGGGCACCCAACTGTGCGACGTGTCAATCAATCTTCCACTCTTCTGAATGGTGCCCAAATAGCGCCCACCCGTCTCAGGACAGGGCCCTCCCGGGCACCTCCGGGTCTTTTCCGTCTAATCCCTCCACTGACAAACTAGGCAGACCCATTGTCTACTTGGGAAAAAGCCAGGTCTGCAACAATTTCAACTCAGGGGGGTGCTCTTATGCCAGCTGCAGATCCCTCCACGTCTGCTCCCTGTGCTTCAGGGCCCATCTACGGTCCGCCTGCCCCAAAAAGTCTGCTAAAGGGTCCTGACTAGCCGACATTAACGTGGACCTCTTGGCGGCGCTCCTTCAGGATCACCATGACCAGGACTTTGTGGCGTTCCTGTTGGCGGGCTTCCGCCAGGGGTTCCACACAGGGCTCATCACGCTGCCACAGGTTCCCTGGGAAGGCAGGAATCTGCTGTCGGCCACCCTGGACCCTCCAGCAACTAGCGAGTTGCTCCAGTCAGAAGTGGCTAAAGGGTTTCTCATAGGCCCTTTCCCGCTCATCCCGTTTTCTTCATGGTGAATCAACCCCATCGGCTTAGTATCGAAGAAAAATACCAATAAAAAAAGGTTGATTTATGACCTGTCCGCCCCTCATGTTTCTGGAATCCCTAGCCTTAATTCCCTGATTCCCTCGGAGGAATTTGGCATGCGTTACTCCTCAGTGGACGACGCAATTCAGGCCATCCTGTTGCATGGTAAGGGCGCTTGGTTGGCAAAGGTGGACATCGCTGATGCGTTTAAGCTCCTTCCCATCCAACCTCAGTTATGGCAGTTCTACGGCATTGAGTGGGCCGGGCAGTATTTTTTCGCCAACAGACTCACGTTTGGATCCAAGAGTAGCCCCTGGTTATTCGACCAACTGGCCAAGGCGCTACATTGGATCTTGGTCCATCACGGGGGCCTCCGGTCAGTCATCCACTACCTCGATGACTTTCTAGTCGTGGAGGACCCGCAGGGCGGGTCTGGCATTCTCACCGTCCTCCTGGAGATGTTCGCCAGGCTGGCTGTTCCGGTCGCGGAGTCAAAGACTGAGGGTCCCGCCACGAGGGTCTCGTTCCCGGGCATCGTCCTGGATTCGGTTCTATTGCAGGCCAGCCTCCCGGAAGAAAAAAAACTTGCTTAGTGTCGGGAGGTCATTTCCCAGGCGGCTTCCACGGGGTGCCTCACTAGAGTCGAGTTGCAATCTCTTCTGGGGCGGCTCAATTTTGCCTCTAGCATCATGCCTCAGGGGGGGACTTTCGTGTTGAGGCTGCTCCAGCTTCTTCCCTCAGCACCCGAGCAGGACAGCGTCATCCGGTTGGACGGCAAGGCCATGGCAGACCTGGCCATGTGGGAATTGTTCCTGTCCCGATAGAACGGCGTCTCCTTTTTTGTGTCTCCTTGGTCTCCTTCCTGCCCGACTATTTTTTCGGACGCTGCTGCATCCTGCGGCTACGCAGCTATTTGGGGTCCCCGTTGGCTAGCGGACCATTGGCCCACTTCTATCCTAGAGGAGGCCGAGTCCATCGGCACCTCCTCCCTGTTGGAGTTGTTCCCCATCGTTGCAGCAGCCCAGGCATGGGGTCACCTCTGGGCTAACTTGCCAGTGATGTTCGTGACAGACAACCAGGCCTTGGTCGACATCTTAGCCCAGGGCAGGGCCAAGTCCCCCAAAATCATGGCACTATTGCGCCAGCTGGTTTGGCTGGCCCTGTCACACAACTTTCATGTGCATTGTAGCCACATTCCGGGTCAGCAAAATGTGGCAGCTAACGCACTATCCCAGTTTAATTTCACATTTTTTTTTCAGGTCATGCCAGAGGCCGAGCCGCTCAGATATCCCACCCCGGCTTTCAGTTCCCTGACAATGGACTAGGCATGCTCGTCTCTTCGGCAAGAGACCTGGCGCAGCAGTCCCTCGCCCCCAGTACAGCCAGGAACTATCTTTTAGGCCTGAGAACCTTCCAGGAGTTTTCGCGTCTGCACCCGCAGGGTGGCCTGGCGGACATTCCTTTCATCATGGCCTTCATTGCCCATTGTCACCACCAGTTACACCTCTCCTACAATACCATTAAGTTGTACCTGGCGGGCGTCCAATACCACACCATGCTCCGCAACCCAGGGGGTGGGTCCATTTTTTCTGCGCATGCGATTAAGGCCACCTTGCAAGGGGTCCAGAAGGGTTGGCCCAATCCCCTGTCCCGCAGACAGGGCGTCACTGGGGAGATGTTCCGGAGATTGTCTTCTGCCCTGGATGGTGCTCCTTTTGGGCCCTTCTCCAGCTTGGTCTTTAAAGCTGCCATGTATTTGGGCTTTTTACGGCTTACTTAGGCCAGGCGAGTTCACTTGCAGTATGGCAAGGCGGTGCAGTCTGCACAGAGAACAGCTGGTGCGGAATCTAGACCATTACACGCTGAAGTTAATTTCCACCAAGACTAGTCAAAAAGGCCCCCCGGTGGAGGTTCAGTTTTTCCCGACTGCCCTCTACTACCACATCTCGATGGCGCTCTCACCGCGGTGCAGTTCATCAGCCACATCCGCACGGTTGCTGCTGGCTTGGGGTTTGACCCCGGCGCTATGGCCATTCCTTCCGCATTGGATCGGCTTCCGCGGCTTCCCGGCATGGGGTCCCCGCCCATGTCATCCGAAAGATGGGAAGGTGGCGTTCGTCTTGCTTCTCCAGATACATACCTAACCCACAGGTGGAGATTTTGCAGGCGTTTCGGTCATTGGTATTATAAGGTAATAAAGTCTTGTACCTTAACTATGTTGATTTCCTTTTTGCCCCCTTTTAGGCTGCTCTCGTACCCGGCTCCAGGCACACACCAGCTGGTTTAGGTTCTAGGCAGGCGCGCTGCCCAAGTTCGTATTTTAGCCACGACCACAAGTTGGTAAGGCTGAAGTTCAGCCTGCATTTGTGGGAGGGGCTTGAGCCTTTATAAACCCCTCTTCCCTCACCTTAGTAGGCGTTCCGGTTCATGGACCCACCCACCCATTCCCTTCATTCCAAGGGTCCTCCTTAGGGTAGCCCCCTTTTAGGCTGCTCTCGTACCCGGCTCCAGGCACACACCAGCCGGTTTAGGTTCTAGGCAGGCGCGCTGCCCAAGTTCGTATTTTAGCCACGAACACAAATATATATATATACAGTCGTGGCCAAAAGTTTTGATAATGACACAAATATTAGTTTTCACAAAGTTTGCTGCTAAACTGCTTTTAGATCTTTGTTTCAGTTGTTTCTGTGATGTAGTGAAATATAATTACACGTACTTCATACATTTCAAAGGCTTTTATCTACAATTCCATGACATTTATGCAAAGAGTCAGTATTTGCAGTGTTGGCCCTTCTTTTTCAGGACCTCTGCAATTCGACTGGGCATGCTCTTAATCAACTTCTGGGCCAATTCCTGACTGATAGCAACCCATTCTTTCATAATCACTTCTTGGAGTTTGTCAGAACTAGTGGGTTTTTGTTTGTCTACCCGCCTCTTGAGGATTGACCACAAGTTCTCAATGGGATTAAGATCTGGGGAGTTTCCAGGCCATGGACCCAAAATGTCAACGCTTTGGTCCCCGAGCCACTTAGTTATCACTTTTGCCTTATGGCACGGTGCTCCATCGTGCTAGAAAATGCATTGTTCTTCATCAAACTGTTGTTGGATTGTTGGAAGAAGTTGCTGTTGGAGGGTGTTTTGGTACCATTCTTTATTCATGGCTGTGTTTTTGGGCAAAATTGTGAGTGAGCCCACTCCCTTGGATGAGAAGCAACCCCACACATGAATGGTCTCAGGATGCTTTACTGTTGGCATGACACAGGACTGATGGTAGCGCTCACCTTTTCTTCTCCGGACAAGCCTTTTTCCAGATGCCCCAAACAATCGGAAAGAGGCTTCATCGGTGAATATGACTTTGCCCCAGTCCTCAGCAGTCCATTCACCATACTTTCTGCAGAAGATCAATCTGTCCCTGATGTTTTTTTTGGAGAGAAGTGGCTTCTTTGCTGCCCTTCTTGACACCAGGCCATCTTCCAAAAGTCTTCGCCTCACTGTGCGTGCAGATGCGCTCACACCTGCCTGCTGCCATTCCTGAGCAAGCTCTGCATGGTAGCACTCCGATCCCGCAGCTGAATCCACTTTAGGAGACGATCCTGGCGCTTGCTGGACTTTCTTGGGCGCCCTGAAGCCTTCTTAACAAGAATTGAACCTCTTTCCTTGAAGTTCTTGATGATCCTATAAATTGTTGATTGAGGTGCAATCTTAGTAGCCACAATATCCTTGCCTGTGAAGCCATTTTTATGCAACGCAATGATGGCTGCACGCGTTTCTTTGCAGGTCACCATGGTTAACAATGATTTCAAGCATCACCCTCCTTTTAACATGTCAAGTCTGCCATTTTAACCCAATCAGCATGACATAATGATCTCCAGCCTTGTGCTCGTCAACATTCTCACCTGAGTTAACAAGACGATTACTGAAATGATCTCAGCAGGTCCTTTAATGACAGCAATGAAATGCAGTGGAAAGGTTTTTTTGGGATTAGGTTAATTTTCATGGCAAAGAAGGACTATGCAATTCATCTGATCACTCTTCATAACATTCTGGAGTATATGCAAATTGCTATTATAAAAACTTAAGCAGCAACTTTTCCAATTTCCAATATTTATGTCATTCTCAAAACTTTTGGCCACGACTGTACACAGTAGATATGTATAAACCAGGACACAACTCTGCATATAGTGACTACTCAAATTTTTCAGGAGTCCCATATACACCTGAGAGAGGTGAATCAATGTATGAGCCATGTAAGATAGTGGATGGAGAGCACATTTAGAAGATAAATTGGTTTACAGATCTGTGAGGAGGTAGTAAATCCTGCAAGTAAATCTATTGAGACTTCTAGTGGTTATATCTTTGCAGCTTATGTTTGGGTGGATGCCAACAAATAATTTATAGATCTGATAATTAGACTCCTTCCTAAGAAATAAGAATACATTATTATATTGTACAGTGACTCTTTCAAAACAACAAAAAATGAAAAAACCCTCAGTCACCTGGAAATAGATGAAGATACAGTAAATGAATGCCCCCTTTACTATAGTGCTACCCATGTACTCTTAATAAAATGAAAAAGGACTACTTACATCACACACCACTTGAATTTGTCTCTGATCTAGAGCTCAATAAAATATAAAATAGAAATTTTATTAAAAGTCTGAAACAAGTTTTGAACCCATGAACACTACATGCAAAGCAAGTGTCTTACCACTGAAATATAGCTTTAGACGCCAAAGGTGGTGATTTTTTTTATCTATGAGATGTAGTATACCAAAAACACAGTAAACCTAAAAGTTTTTGTGGCCCTAAAGAGTGAAGAAAGTCAGATATCAGCGTCACACATCATTTGAATTTGCCTCTTATCTAGGGCTTAATAAAATGTAAAATTTTCTAGTGGCTGAAAGGGGTTTTGAACACAGGAACCCTGGATATGAGGCAACAGCATTACCACTAAGCTATCAACTTGCTTTGCATTAGCTTGGGATTTTCTTCATCTATGTGACGCAGCATACAAAAACACAGTAAACCTAAAAGTCTTTGTGACCCTGACAAGTGAAGAAAGTCAGATATCAGCGTCGCACATCATTTGAATTTGCCTCTTATCTAGGGCTTAATAAAATGTTACATTTTTAAAGGATGAAATGGATTTTGAACACAGAAACACTGGATATGAGGCAATTCCATTACCACTGAGCTATCAGCTATGCACTCATGTAACACTGTACTGTGTTAGCTTACAGCATTTCAGACACAGAGCTATAAGCTCAGCAATAGATGTTCTTTGGTTGTGTGATTTAACATACAAATACATAGTATATCTATAACTTAGGCCTCTTTCACACTTGCGTTGTCCGGATCCGGCGTGTACTCCACTTGCCGGAATTACACGCCGGATCCGGAAAAACGCAAGTGTACTGAAAGCATTTGAAGACGGAACCGTCTTCCAAATGCGTTCAGTGTTACTATGGCACCCAGGACGCTATTAAAGTCCTGGTTGCCATAGTAGGAGCGGGGAGCGGGGGAGCGGTATACTTACAGTCCGTGCGGCTCCCGGGGCGCTCCAGAATGACGTCAGAGCGCCCCATGCGCATGGATGACGTGATCCATGTGATCACATGATCCATGCGCTTGGGGCGCCCTGACGTCACTCTGGAGCGCCCGGGGAGCCGCACGGACGGTAAGTACACTGCTCCCCCGCTCCCCGCTACACTTTACCATGGCTGCCAGGACTTTAGCGTCCCGGCAGCCATGGTAACCACTCTGAAAAAGCTAAATGTCGGCTCCGGCAATGCGCCGAAACGACGTTTAGCTTAAGGCCGGATCCGGATCAATGCCTTTCAATGGGCATTAATTCCGGATCCGGCCTTGCGGCAAGTGTTCCGGATTTTTGGCCGGAGCAAAAAGCGCAGCATGCTGCGGTATTTTCTCCGGCCAAAAAACGTTCCGTTCCGGAACTGAAGACATCCTGATGCATCCTGAACGGATTTCTCTCCATTCAGAATGCATTAGGATAATCCTGATCAGGATTCTTCCGGCATAGAGCCCCGACGACGGAACTCTATGCCGGAAGACAAGAACGCAAGTGTGAAAGAGCCCTTAATCTCACTTTGACCCTGACCTATGAATAGCATAAGTCAAAGTCAGATGTCAGAGTCAGGTGTCAAAGTCAGATGTCAGGGTCAGGTGTCAGTGTCAGGTGTCTGGTGTCAGGGTCAGTTGTTCAGTGTCAGGTGTCGGAATCAGGTGTCAGGGTCAGGTGTCTGGGTCAGGTGTTTGGGTCAGGTGTCAGAGTCAGGTGTCAGGGTCAAGTGTCAGGGTCAGGTGTCAGGGTCAGGTGTCACACTGGCATTATTTTGATACTTGACTATGATATCTGACCATGTCCTAAAATGAACACTGTATAAGAGACCAGACTGAGCTGTGGCTCTCGCCACTCAACCTAGAACCAGGCATGGTTGTATCTGATAATGGCTGTAACTTGGTGGCGGCTTTGGAGCTCGGCAAGCTCACACACATCCCATGCCTAGCCCACATCTTCCACTTAGTGGTTGAAGCGGTTTCTCAAAACCTACCCCAATTTGCCTGAGCAACTTGTGAAGGTACACAGCGTGTGTGCCCATTTCCGCAAGTCGACAGTTTCCGCCAGTCTGTCAACGCTGCAGCGGAGCTGGAAATTGCCAGCTCATCAACTGTTGTGTGACATGAGAACGCTCTGGAACTCGACGTTCCACATGTTGGCCAGGCTTTGTGAGCAGCAGAGGGCAGTAGTGGAATACCAGCTGCAACATGGTCGTCGCCTTTCCAGTCAGCTTCCACTATTCACAAGCGAGGAGTGGGCATGGATGTCTGACCTCTGTGAGGTTTTACGCAACTTTGAGGAATCAACACAGATGGTGAGCGGCGATAACGCTATTATCAGCGTCACCATCCCACTTCTGTATCTACTTAAACGCTCGCTGCTCACAATTAAGGCCAACGCTTCGCATGTGGAAGAGGTGGAAATGGGGGAAGACATTACACAGGGTGATAGGCAGACCACCCTCAGTTCGTCTTCTCAGCGCAAATTGGATAATGAGGAGGAGGAAGAGCAGCAGACGGTTGCCTCCGCTACGGAGGGTAGTACCCATGGAAGTTTAAATCCATCTGTTCAGTGTGGATGGGCAGAAGAGGGGGAAGAGGATCAGGAGATTAAGAGTCATCCTCCTGATGTCGACAGCAAAGTATTACCTATTGGGACTTTGGCACACATGGATGACTTTGTTAGGCTGCCTTTCCCGTGACCCGCGCGTTTTACGCATTTTGGACAACACTGGTTGTTCACCCTTCTCGACCCCCGCTACAAAGAGAACTTCTCACCTCTCATTCCTGTGGTGGAGAAGAGGAGAAAAATGGTGCAATACCAGAAGGTCCTTATGGAAAAGGCGGCAGAGTACGTAGTTCCTTGGCCAACCAAGGAAGGGAGACGAGGAGAACACACAACAGTTCTAACAGAAGCAGGGGAACACTCTCCAAAGCCTGGGACAGTTTCTTGACACCCCGCCAGCACCCTCCCCCTGATGCGCGGCCTAGTGTCACAAGGAGGGAAACATTTTGGAAGATGGTGAAGAAGTACGTAGCAGACCGTGTCTGCGTCCTCAATGATCGCTCTGTGCCTTACAACTACTGGGTGTCCAAGCTGGACACGTGGCACAAACTGGCGCTCTACGCCTTGGAGGTGCTGGCCCGCCCTGCCGCGGGCGTTTTCTCAGAGCAGGTATTTAGTGCTGCTTGGGGCATAATAACTGATAAGCACATCCACCTGTCACCTGAAAATGCTGACAGGTTGACTCTTATCATAATGTACAAGGCCTGGATTGCCCCTGACTTCTCTACTCCACCAGAGGAAAGCGGCTGAACATAAAGGCACTTTAAATGTGTTTTTTATAATGTACTGAATACACTGTATTCCCATGCACCCCTTCCAACACAAAAAAGAGTATATGATTCAATCTTTCTTTTCTCGTCCTCCTCCTCTTCCATCATATCAACATGCTTATTTGTCTGCCCTTGCTCCTAATGTTGTAGAGGGTCAGCTCACCTGCAGGCCCTCGCATATAATGTTTTAGAGGGTCAGCTCACCAGCAGGCCCTCGCATATAATGTTTTAGAGGGTCAGCTCACCAGTATGCCCCCACCTACAATCTTTTAGAGGGTCAGCTTAGCTGCAGGCCCTCGCATATAATGTTTTAGTGGGTCAGCTCACCAGCAGGCCCTCACCTAAAATCTTTTAGAGGGTCAGCTCACCTGCAGGCCCTCGCATATAATGTTTTAGACGGTCAGCTTACCAGCAGACCCTCACCGACAATCTTTTAGAGGGTCAGCTCAGATGCCGGCCCTCACATATAATGTGTTAGAGGGTCAGTTCACCAGCAGGCCCTCACCTACAATCTTTTAGAGGGCCAGCTCACCTGCAGGCCCTCACATGTAATGTTTTAAAGGTTCAGCTCACCGGCAGGCCCTCACCTACAATCTTTAGAGTGTCAGCTCCCCTGCAGGCCCTCATATATAATGTTTTAGAGGGTAATCTCACCAGCAGGCCCTCACCTACAATCTATTAGAGGGTCAGCTTACCTGCAGGCCCTCACATATAATGTTTTAGAGGGTCAGCTCACCAGCAGGTTCTCACCTACAATCTTTAGAGTGTCAGCTCACCTGTAGACCTTTGCATGTAATGTTTTAGAGTGTCAGCTCACCAGCAGGCCCTCACCTACAATCTTTTAGAGGGTCAGCTCACCTGCAGGCCCTTGCATGTAATGTTTTGGAGGGTCAGCTCACCAGCAGGCCCTCTCCTACAATCTTTTAGAGGGTCACCTGCATGCCCTCGCATATAATGTTTTAGAGGGTCAGCTCACCAGCAGGCCCTCACCTACAATATTTAGAGGGTCAGCTCACCTGCAGGTCCTCGCATGTAATGTTTTAGAGGGTCAGCTCACAAGCAGGCCCTTACCTACAATCTTTTAAAGGGTCAGCTCACCTGCAGGCCCTCTCAGATAATGTTTTACAGGGTCAGCTCACCAGCAGGCCCTCGCCCATAATCTTTTTAATAGTCAGTTCAGCAGCAGGTGCTCGCCCATAATTTTTTCGATGCTCAGATCAGCAGCAGGCACTCACTATTGCAGCAGACCCTCACCCCTAATGTTTTAGATGGTCAGCTCAGCAGCAGGCCCTTGCTCCTAATGTTTTTGATGGTCACCAGCAGGCCATCAATCATAATTTTTCAAGGATGTATGATGCCCTCCTTTATGTGTAATAAAGGGTGTATTGTAGTGCCGGTTCCTTGTAATGTTTGGCAGCCCTTTCACTTAGTGCATAGGCTTTATGAGTGTAGGAGTCCCACTACTTGAACAATTGTACCATAATGTGAATGAGGCCCTCCTTTATGTGATATACAGGTTGTATCAGAGTGCCTCTTCCTTGTAAATTTTGGCAGCACTTGCACTTTATATACACGTAAATATACAGGAATGTTTCCTAACAATTTTTCCTCTAAAATCGATTTTATCTTCGATTTTGTGCGTATTAGTGTCAGTCTGTAAAAGTGGCGTACTACTCGGACAACATCGTTCCCAGCAGCGACCTGGGAGTCCAAGATGCCTCCAGACATTCTGCCCATGCTGTTCCCGAACCATTTCGGTGGTGTTTCTATAAATTTCTGACCTGTTTCATATGAACCAGACACCCTTACCTCTTCAGAGCAGGGGGTGCCTGGTTTAGTGCTCGGGTTCTCCCATTGGGTTCATCCCGAGGTGTTCAACCCGAGCACCCAAACACCCGAGCACTTTAGTGCTCGATCAACACTACTGATGATCATTAAAATCACCCAATTTGTTCCCTTAAAAAGCAATTAACAATGAGGCTGGGCAGGACAAGGAAAGGAAAATTTACTAGCCCTTACACTTGCCCTATCAAGCTATAGGCCCTGCCTAGCAATACGGAATGGCCGCCCCATGAAAATGTGGCCAAAGTCCTTCCATTATATTTTTCTATAGAGTATAGCTATAGGTGGCACTAGAGAGACAGGTTTCCTCCTTCATTAATATGGGGTGTGAATTGAACCCAAGTTCTTCCATTGTTCTTAAAGGAACTATCCCACACAGAGCTCTTATCTCCTTATCTCAGTCAGTCCCATAGAAGGGAGTTTGAGACCTCTGTTATCATGATCGGTGGGGTCCCAGTTGTCAGTCTGCCACCAATCAGACAGTTATAAACTATCCTGTGGATAGGAGATAAGTGTTTTTGTGGGAAAACCCCTTTAAGATCCTATCAACTGGATCTCTACAAGAAAATGCCTCTTTTTGGCATACAAAAGTTGTAAAGCCACTGGTCTTGTCACAATCTGCATTTTATACCGCCCTCACCAAGTCTACAGAAAGAGGGTGTGGTGAATATGGAATTAGGGTGTTCTGAGGGTGGGGCCACCGACCACGAGTAATTAATCATTATTACGCCAGAACTAATGATTGAAATCTATGGCAGCTCCGACAGTTGAATGTGGGATGTGCAGAGGTCCGAACAGTTAAATGCCACTTTTCTAGGCAATAGGAAGCATAGGTATACTTATTAAATACTCATTAAATACACTTTTGCAACACATTTTAAACTGACTTTAAGAACGCTGAAGCTATTAAATAAAAAAGTTAGGGCTTATGCACGCAGGTCTGCAATATGCTCTCTCTGGCTGTGTGCACCCCGCATCACAGATTGCGGACCCAATCACTTGAATGGGTTAGCAATCCAAAAGGTTCTGTTCGGAATGGAGGCACGGAACCCCACGTAAGCACTATGAAGTGCTTCAGTGGGGTTTCTGTCTGTGCCTCCGCACTGCAAAAAAGTAGTGATTGGGTCTGGATCCGTCTGCGGAATCAGCACAGATGTTGCCCATGCATTGGGGACCGCAAATAGCAGTTCCCAATGCATGGAACAGCCTATCAATGGCTCTGTGCATGAGTCCTTATACTGATTAAACCCCCTATGTTCCAGGGCTGGTGAACCTATCCTCCCTGTAACTGCAGCAATGACATCATGTTTCTGGCTGCAGCAGTAATATGCCCATAAACGGCATGAGACCGTTGAAGCTATGTTTGGTATATGGATATACGCTTTAGGGCTCATGCACGCGAACATGCCGTGTTTTGCGGTCTTCAAGTTGTGGATCCGCAAAACACGTATGCCGCCCGTCTGCATTCCGCAATTTGCAGAACAGAACAGACGGCCCATTATAGAAATGCCTATTCTTGCCCGCAAAACGGACAAGAATAGGACATGATCTATAATTTTTGTGGGGCCATGGAACGGAGCTACGGATGGTGGACAGTACACTGAGTGCTGTCCGCATCTTTTGCGGCCTCATTTAAGTGAATAGGTCCGCCTCCGAGCTGCTAAAAATGCGACTTGGATGCGGAACCAAACCATGTTATTGTAAATGCGCCCTTAACATAAGAAAAGCCACTGAAAAAGCCAAAGTAAAATTTGCGACATCTGTAAATATAAGGAGTACAAAGTAAGCAGTCACACCTGGGCCCTAGAGCGTAGACTATAAAATAGACTATATTAAAGATTGTGTTTCAGGTGTAGGGATCAATGTAAGCTTTTACTCTGGTTTATCTATTTCATTACTACAGTTCTTTTCACTCTGTGTGAGGAGAAAATGGCATAAGCAGATTAATGATTTTTAATTATGTCTACAGCATAGTATTGATGGTCATATTATATTCATAATATTCTTCAATACATATATTCTCCCATATCTGAAATGCATGGTTGGCAATACACTGCTGCTTACACATAGTTTAATGCCCATTTTATAGTAAACATTACTTTTACGGCAAATGCTAAACAATTACCTTTCAGCCCTTTTTAAAGGATTCTTGTATGTTGGTTTAGGATGAAGGCAGTGTGGTTGTCAGCGTTGTTCTAAAAGTCATCCTGATTAAACTTGTCTTTTACATATTGATTTATGGCTCTAGTATATTTCAAACTCTTAGAAATATAATGCTACTAAATATATCTGAAAACCTGTACTGTTTCACAAATGTCTGACATTTTCGAGGAGAATAAAATGTGTTACAGTATAATGCCACTTTGTGCCAATGGTTAAAAAAAATCTGTCCATGTAGACTATCTTTTGAGCAAGTGGAGCCTGTGGATACTTGCCTACATTGACAACTTTTTACCTTAAAGGGATTGTGTCACTTCAGCAAATAGCATTTATTAGGTAGAGGAAGTTTATACAAGGCACTTACTAATGTATTGTTATTATCCATATTGCTTCCTTTGCGAGTTGGATTAATTTTTCCATCACATTATACAATGATCATTTCTATGGTTATGACCACCCTGAAATCCATCAGCGGTGGCCGTACTACAGAAAAAGCACCAGCCCATGTGAGCTCCCATCGTCCTAGCCACCAGAGAGGCCAGTGATTTTTCCTATAGTGTGCAAGCACAGCCACTACTGATGGATTGCAAAGTGGTCATAACTAGAGATGAGCAAATTTAAAAAAAATTAGATCTGGCCGGTTCGCAGAAATATTTTTAAAAAATTTGGTTCGATCCGAATTTATTCACGGCGAATCGCATAAAAAAACGGCTATTTCCTGGCTGCTGAGAGCCTTTATAGTTGTGTAGAACCTTGTGCCTTGCAGTAACACGCAAAGGTAGTCTGCTGTGGTAGTGAAATAATACAATAATACTGTGAGTCTGTATGACATGCAGATGACAGGCGTCGCTCTTAGAATCACTGCACACTTCACTTATTTGGGCAGTCACGGGCCAAAACTGACCAAATAACTCAAGTATGAACTCAGCCTTACAGGTTGATGTTAGCGTCAAGAAGAAGCACAGTCCTTTTACACTCTCATCAGCTGATTCCACATAGATGTCTACAGAACCTGTTCTATTAAACACTTATACAAGTAGAGAGCCCCCCGACAGAGTGGAGAGGGTGTCAGCAGTAAGTTTGTGTTGACGTCACTGATTATTTTGCCCTTCCTCTGATCCGTCAGAACAATAACCCCCAAAAATCGGATCCTGTCTGTGGAGCATCCACCTTCACTCGGTCAGCATTTGGTCAGTAATATATCAGTATTGCTAAAGCCAAAAAAACAGGAGTGGAGATCACACGTGAATAGAATATTTGCATGTCTTCTGTGTTTTGTACCCACTCCTGCTTTTGGCTACCAAATCACAAGCCAATTCTGATGGGACCATACAGGCCTTACAGCTGCTACACAGACAGGATCTGTTGTGCGTCTCATTTTCCCTTCCTTCTGACAGATCAGAAGAAGGGTCAAATAAATGATTATGTCAGCCAGGCCAAAAGGCAAAATAGCGGCCCAGTCATGAAGTGGGTAGGGTGGGAACAGCATGAGAAATCCACAGAGTGGCCCTATGACTTAGTGGTGAGGTGGAAGCAGCATGAGGAGGCCACAGAGTGGCACAATGACAGTGTGAAGGTGGTAGCAGCAGCATCAGGAGGCCACATAGTGGCACAATGACAGATTGTGGAGATGGCAGCAGCAGCATCAGGAGGAGGCCACAGGGTGGCACAATGACAGTGTGGAGGTGGCTGCAGCATCAGAAGGCCACAGAGTGGCAAGCTGACATAGTGTGGAGGTGGCAGCAGCATGAGGAGGCCACAGAGTGGCAAGGTGACATAGTGTGGAGGTGGCAGCAGCATCAAAAGACCACAGAGTGGTCTGTGTCTGACGAACCCGTCGACTTTTGGCTGGGGGTGTCTGCGACGAAGTCAAAGATCGAGTCAACCATTCAAGAACCGCTGGGTTGCTGGTCAACACAAGACAGCTAGCTGACACTGGGAGCTCAAGTCTCTCGAAGTGACCCCTGCTGCCATGGCCCTTTACTTTGCTACGACCTCTGCCTGCGCCAGAAATATTTAGGCCTCTGCCACTCCCCTGTGCAGGGCCTGGCACTTCTCTGTCTGACATACTGGTAGATCAAATAAATAAATAAAAAGGAAATTAAAACACCCCAAAAAAGTCTGTAATTTTCTCACATCACCACACAACGGCTAATAAGCCCCCCCCCCCCCACTAATACACACAAAAAATGGCTTTAGAACATATAACTGCACTGCTGAACGGAAAATATATATATTTTTTGGCACTAATACACAATAAAAATGGCTTTAGAACATATAACTGCACCACTGAACGGCAAATATATATTTATTTTGCCACTAATACACGACAAAAAGGGCTTTAGAACATATAACTGCACCGCTGAATGGAAAATAGGCCCTTATTTTTTTCCACTTATGCACGCCACAAAAGGCTTTAGAACATACAGTTGAAACCAGAAGTTTACATACACTATATAAAAAGACACATATGCATGTTTTTATCAATATCTGACGTGAAATCAAAATAAACCTTTCCTGTTTTTGGTCAATTAGGATTACCATACTTATTATTTTTTGCCAAATGTCAGAATAATGAGAGAGAGAATGTTTAAAGGCATTTTTATTACTTTCTGCAATGTCAAAAGTTTACATACACTAAGATTACTATGCCTTTAAAGGAAACCTGTCACCAGGATTTTGTGCATAGAGCTGGGGACATGGGCTGCTAGATGGCCGCTAGCTCATCTGCAATACCCAGTCCCCACAGCTCTCTGCGCTTTTATTGTGTTAAAAAACCGTATTGATCAATATGCAAATTAACCTGATATGTGTCGGAGATGAGTCCAGTGGAAAGGAGCCCAGCACCGCCCCGCGTCCTCCGAATCTCCTCCTTGCTGGCTGACGTCACAGAGCTGGAGCGCCGAAATCTCGCGATGCGCGAGCTAGCGCATGCGTAGTTCGTTCCCTGTGCTGATGCCAGCACAGGGAATGAACATGATGCCGACACTGCGCATGCGCTAGCTCGCGCATCGCGAGATTTCGGCGCTCCAGCTCTGTGACATCAGCCAGCAAGCAGGAGATTCGGAGGACGCGGGGCAGTGCTGGGCTCCTTTCCGCTGGACTCATCTCCGGATACAGGACACATATCAGGTTCATTTGCATATTGATCAAAACTTTTTTTAACACAATAAAAGCGCAGAGAGCTGTGGGGACTGGGTATTGCAGATGTGCTAGCGGCCATCTAGCAGCCCATGTCCCCAGCTCTATGCACAAAATCCTGGTAACAGGTTCCCTTTAAACAATTCTGGACTGCGCATATGATGATGTCATGTGTTTGGAAGCTTCTGTTAGGTTTGTTGGCAACATCTGAGTTAATTAGAGACACACCTGTGGATATATTTAAATGCACACCTGAAACACACTGATTATTTGTGTAGCATCATGGGAAAGTCTAAAGAAATCAGCCATGATATCATGTCTGGCTCAACCTTGGGTGCAATTTCAAGATACCTGAAGGGGCCTCGTTCATCTGTACAAACAATTATAGGCAAGTACAAACAAGATGGGAATGTCCAGCCATCATACCGCTCAGGAAGGAGACGGGTTCTGTGTCCCAGAGATGAACGTGCTTTGGTCCGACATGTGCATATCAACCCAAGAACAAAAGAAAAAACTTTGTGAAGATGATGGCGGAAGCTGGTAAGATTGTATCAATATCTACAGTAAAACGAGTACTGTATCAACATGGGCTGAAAGGCCACTCTGCCAGGAAAAAGCCATTATTCCAAAATAAACATAAAAAGCCAGAATAATGTTTGCAAATGCACACAGGAACAAAGACCTACATTTTTGGAGACATGTCCTGTGGTCTGACGAAACTAAAATTGAACTTTTGTGCAATAATGACCATCGTTACGTTTGGAGGAAAAAGGGAGAAGCTTGGAAGCCTAAAGACACCATCCCAACTGTGAAACACTGGGGTGGTAGCATCATGTTGTGGGTTTGTTTTGCTGCAGGAGGGACTGGTGCACTTCATAAAATAGATGGCATCATGAGGAAAGAAGATTATGTGGAAATACGGAAGCAACATCTCAAGCCAACAGCCAGGAAGTTAAAACGTGGGCAGAAATGGATCTACCAAATGGACAATGACCCGAAGCATACTGCCAAACTGGTTACAAAGTGGCTTAAGGATAACAAAGTCAATGTTTTGGAGAGGCCATCAAAAAGCCCTGATCTCAATCCTATTGAAAATGTATGGGCAAAGCTGAAAAGGCAGGTGCGAGCAAGGCGACCAACAAACATGGCTCAGTTACATCAGTTTTGTCAGGAGGAATGGGCCCAAATTCTGGCCAACTATTGTGAGAAGCTTGTGGAAGGATATCTAAAACGTTTGACCCAAGTCATACAGTTTAAGGTCAATGGTACCAAATATTAATTAAATGTATTTAAACTTTTGACTTTGCATAAAAGTAATAAAAATATCTTAAAACTCTCTCTCTCTCTCTCTCTCTCTCTCTCGACCATTATTCCGGCATTTGGCAAATAATAATAATTATGGTAATCCCAATTGACCAAAAACAGGAAAGATTTATTCTACTTTCATGTCAGATATTGAGAAAAAAATGCATATGTGTATTTTTATATAGTGTATGTAAACTGCTGGTTTCAACTGTATAACTGCACTGCTGAACGGCAAATATATTTTTCTTTTGCCACTAATACACGCCAAAAAAGGCTTTAGAACATACAACTGCACTGCTGAACGGCAAATATATTTTACTTTTGTCACTAATACCTGACAAAAAGGGCTGTAATTTTCGCACTTCACCACACAACAGCTAATAAGCCCTTTTTTCCCACTAATAAAAGCCAAAAAATGCTTTAGAACATATAACTGCACCGCACAAGGGAAAATAAGACTTAGAAATATTTCCTTGTAATAAACCCCGTTAATGCCTGCATCAAACAGTACTTGCACCCCAATAACAAGAATGGTTTGATGGAATTATAGAGCTGTATAATGGCAATTTGGGTGCCCAGTCAGTGCAGTAAGGTGTATTAGGATTGTTCCTATTACCCAGGCTGTAACCTCCCCTACTGAACACTGTACAACATAAACGCTGTGGAATGATTCCTCCCTATCCTTTCCCTACACCTTGGATAATCTTTCCCTGCACTTGTAAACCGTTTTTTTAGCACAATGAAGTCTTTCCTAGCACTGTCCCTAGCGCCTGCTGACGTCTCTCCCTGCACCAAGTACACTGGAAGATGGCAGAATCGAAGATGGCTGAGGCTATTTATAGGGCTGTGACATCACAGGGCTGGCTGGCTGCTGATTGGCTGCATGCATGGCATTATGGGTCCTCCTGCCTTTCCAGAGTTCCTATTTCCATGTCCTCACACGTGCAGCAGCCATCTTAGGAAAAAATGCAATTCTTTACCACGAATCACGAGGAAATTCGGCTTCGGTGCTAATCGAATTTTTCCTGAAATTCGGATCGAATTCCATTTCGTCAGCTTCTATTTGTTCATCTCTAGTCATAACCATGGAATACATTGCCTTGTACTAACTTTCTTTACATGATAAATGTCATTTGCGGAAGTGAAGTGACACAACCGCTTTAAAGGGGGTTTTCTAGGAGTACAATATTGATGACTTATTCCCCCAGATAGGTTGTCAATATAAGTTCAGTTGTGGTTCTGTTTGAAAGGGTTGCAGCTCTTGGATGAGTGCCATGGTCCCCTCACAGCATACCAAGTACAGCATCCTACATTGTATAGTGGCTGTACTTGCTATTGCAGCCCAGGCCCATTCACTTGAATGCGATTGAGCTGCACATAGGCCACATGGCGAGTGAACATCAACAACTGATCAGTGGGGGAGCCAGGAGTCAGACCACTTCTAATCTAATGTTAATAACATATCCTAAGGATAGTTTATCAATATTTTAGCCCCAGAAAAAAATTCCTGCAAGAGCTCATAAGCAAAGCAAAGCAATGTGTACAGAGCCTGTAGAATGAAGGCAAATAGTAGGCAGTATGTACTAGTATGGAGCCACACAGATCTCTGGCAACTGATGTACAGGCTATTTTGGGCATCATATGTACAGTGATATTCTAGAATATTCTCCCCTAACATACCCTCTCCAACAGTATTCTGTATGGAAAACCTCTGTACATACAGAATATGAAAGAGAGATATATGGAGGTTCAACAAGCGCTCATATGCTTGTATGGAGGTTGTACAAAGCCAAATTGTACCCATGTATCCAGCAGATGAGACATACAGGACCTTTAGGGTGGTTTCACACATAGCAATTTTTTTTTGTTATTTAGCATTTTCATTGTTTTTTATTGATCTGTGTTAGGCCTCATGCACACGGCCAGTGCCGGCCTGGCCCATATTGCGGCCCGCTTGAATGGGTCCTCAATCCGGTAGGTGCGGTGTGGAACGGAGGCATGGAACCCTGAAGAGATTTACCTGTAAGTTTCTCTCAGCGTCTCCACACCGCAAAAAAAATAAAAAACTTGTTTTATTTTTTTGCAGTTTGGACGGATCACGGATCTATTCAAGTTGAATGGGTCTGGATCCATTGCAGCAGCAGCACGAATACTGCCCGTGCATTGCCGTCCTCAATGCACTGAACAGCCAGCCAAAAATGGCCCCAAAAACTGCACGTGTGGTTCCAGACTAAACCAGGACAAAAAAGTGAACCCCACCAGTCTTCTTTACATTTAGTTTGCTTGGAAATGTATCTAGAAACAGCAGGTAATTTGTTTTCCCAGTTTTGTGGCTTGAATAGTATATAATATATAAATAGTTCCTGGACTTTTAAAGAGAATGTATCACCTTAATTAATTTTACTAATTAAAGGGGTTGTCCAGGATTAGAAAAACATGGATGCTTTCTTCCAAAGAAATCCAGCAATGTCCCTGTCCATGGATCATGTTTGATATTGCAGCTCGGTTTCATTGGAGTCCATGGGGAAGAGCTGTGATACCATAGACAACCTGTGTACAAGGGTGGTGCCATTTTTGGAAGAAGGTAGCCATGTTTTTGAAATCCTGGACAGCCTCTTTAAAATTAGAGAGTGAAACATATTTTTTCTAATCTCTTTTTATTGTCTGACTGTAGAATTTTTACGTTTATTTCTGTACATGATTATGAAGGGTAGCCATTTAAAGATATGCTTTACAGCAGTCACATTGACCCAGGGCACAATGGACATGAGATGTATAATGACTTCTATAGGAGTGTTTCTAGATATGCTGTCACCTGTGCAGAGGTCAATGTGCAGGGAGTGGTTAGATAAGCTGTGACTATCACCTCTTGTGAATGGTGGGTCCTGTGTTATCTATATATAGTTGATGTTTATCATTGTAATATGGTGATAACAAGATGACTGATGTCTTTTTTATTATATATATTAAAATGAGAAAGTAAAAATAACGTCACCAAACATTCATAAAATATTTTTTAACATTAAAGGTGGGTTAACATCATGTTTTTTTCTTCTATTTAACGTATATGTTGGGAACAAAGGATACAAAAGCATAGCACAACATGGTTTTTTAACCTGCAGAGACTGGTAAAAAAAAGTATACATTAAAGGGGTTCTGCACTTTGTTTTAACTGATGATCTATCCTCTGAATAGATCATCAGCATCTGATCGGCGGGGGTCCCGGATGTCAGCTGTTTGAGAAGGCAGCGGCGCTATAGCAGCGCCACGGCCTTCCCACTGTTCACTGCTGGCCCAGTGACGTCACGACTAGTATCAACTAGCGTGGGTGGGGCTAAGCTCTGTTCACTTGAATGGAGCTTAGCCCCGCCCACGCTAGTTGATACTAGTCGTGACGTCACTGGGCCGGCGGTAAACAGTGAGAAGGCCGCGGCGCTGCTGGAGCAACGCTGCCTTCTCAAACAGCCGATCGGCGGGGATCCCAGGTGTCGGACCCCCGCCAATCAGATTAAAACAAAGTGCAGAACCCCTTTAACATTTATTAGTGCTGAGCCAAGCGAGCTTCAGATCATTGATCCAAAGTCGCTTCAGTCAAAACTTTGTTTGAATGCTGCATGGATTTCCATCTCCGTACAGCATTCTAATGTATGGGCTCTGGCGAGGTGAAGTTTATTATCTCCAAAGACTTTGGTAAATAACTTCGGACTTCAATTTTAAAACTTGAAAACCATTTTAAAACTTGAATCCGAAGTCGGCTTTGGTACCGGCTGGTACCTCGATACCAAAGCCGACTTCGAATTCAAGTTTTAAAATGAATTTAACATTTAAAAATCAAAGTCCAAAGTTACTCACCGTAGTCTCGCAAGACTTCAGATATAATGAATTTTACCTCGCCGGAGCCCGTACATTTGAATGCTATGATCCGAAGCTTGCTTCGCTCAACACTAACATATTTGTTTTCTTACAATGGAATTCTATTGTTTCTGTATGGCATCTGTCTGAGGCATCGGTTAACATATCCATTTTTTGGATACGTTAAACGGATAGCAAAAACATGATGCGAAGTCAGCCTTAAAGGGTTTCTGTCATCAGAAATTACATTATGTAGCTGACTGACATTAGTGGCCCGCGCCGAATACTAAACGGGACGGCGCAGGTGCGTGATTTACTGGACGAAGAGGAGAACTCGCCAGTCAATGAACTGGACCTGGGCGTGCAAAAGGGTGAGTAGACCGAGCCTCTAGGTGCTGAAGCAACGCCCTCATAGCACCTAGAGGCTCATTAGCATATTTTAAAAGTCTTTATTTTAAGAGAACAGCGGCAGGCAGGGAGTTATAAAGCATTATGTTATGTACTGCTGACATTAGCCCATCTCTATAGTCAGTCAGCTACATAACGTAATTTCTGATGACAGAAACCCTTTAATACCAAATAGTGACACATTTTTTTTCTAATCTGTTTTTATTTTCTGATTGTATTTTTTTTTTTATTTATTCTTTTCCTACACATGATTATGGTGACTGCCATCTTGCCTGAGCTATTGCTAGCAGCATTTAAAGTGATATCATAGCAGACACCACGGGCCATAGACTCAATAGACTGGAAGAGGTTCATTTGTTATGGGTGAGTTCTCTAGGCATGCTCTGTGACCTGTGCCGAGATTATTTTACTAGCAAGGAGTAGATAAGCTTTGCCAATCACCTCTTGTGAATGGTGGATCCTGTGCTATCTATTTATACAGTATAGACAGGCAAACCTGCTATTCTAATCCTGCCTGTCATAATGGGATGACTGTTGAAAAGTGATCTGTGCAGACCAAGATATAGTGCCTATTATTAGGCGTAGTGGCCAATGCGAAATCTGCAGATCATTTTACTGATCTGCAGATCATTTCAGCTTATTGTTACAGGCAAGATTAGAGTTACAGATATCACCTATTTATAGATAACACTGAATGCACCATTCACCATAACTGATTGTCAAAGCTTATCCACTACCTCTTGACCTCTGCACAGGCCACAGATAATTAATATTAAAAAGGGGTTGTCCGGGTTCAGTGACTATTGGTTAAGAGGCTGCTTTTTACTAACAACCTCATATATGTGGGTTCTACTTTTATTTATTTCTTCTGATGCCCTTATTCCTCAGACTGGAATCGCAGACCAGAAGTGTGATTTTTCATTTAGCCAATTATGTAACCGGATCCTTACTGGAGCGCTAAGCCTCGTCTATATATATATAAGAAAAAAAACGCAGCACTTCCAGATGGTGAAAAATTTGATATCCTTTATTCACCCGTGCAACGTTTCAGTCGGCTTACTGGGACCATTCTCAAAGTTGACGAGAATGGTCCCAGTAAGCGGACCGAAACGTCTCACGGGTGAATAAAGGATCTCACATTTTTCACCATCTGGAAGTGCTGCGTTTTTTTCTTTTTTATATATATATATAACTGTGGTCGGGTTTGTACCACTGGTACTCCTATACTACATCGAGGTGTGCTGCCCTGGACTTGCTTTCCTTTGCTATATCTATCTATATACACTCACCTAAAGAATTATTAGGAACACCATACTAATACGGATGATCTGCGGCATGTTTAGACAGGCAGATCTAGGTCAGGAACTAGCATTTGTAGGAACGTTCATTCTCGATAATCAGCCCAAAGATCGGGCCTTGTATATCCAGCTTTAGGGTCCATTCACACGTCCAGAATTCTGGGTCCGCATCCGTTCCGCAATTTTGCGCAACGGGTGTGGACCCATTTATTTCAATGGGGCCGCAAAAGATGCAGACAGAACACTGTGTGCTGTCCTCATCCGTATTTCTGTCCGGCGGCCCCGCAAAAAAGATAGAGCATGTCCTATTATTACCCATAATCGCGGACAAAAATAGGCATTTCTATAATAGGGCTGACCATGCGGGTCCGCAAAATGCCTTTATCTGTGTTTTGTGGATCGGCAATTTGTGTGAATGGACCCTTCGTGTCCACCTCCCAATCAATGCTGGAGTGATCAGTTTCAGTAAATTGTATTGCATTCTTATGTATTGGAGTATACACTCACCTAAAGAATTATTAGGAACACCATACTAATATGGACCCCCTTTGCCTTCAGAACTGCCTTAATTCTACGTGGCATTGATTCCACAAGGTGCTGATAGCATTCTTTAGAAATGTTGGCCCATATTGATAGGATAGCATCTTGCAGTTGATAGAGATTTGAGGGATGCACATCCAGGGCACGAAGCTCCCGTTCCACCACATCCCAAAGATGCTCTATTGGGTTGAAATCTGGTGACTGTGGGGGCCATTTTAGTACAGTGAACTCATTGTCATGTTCAAGAAACCAATTTGAAATGATTCGAGCTTTGTGACATGGTGCATTATCCTGCTGGAAGTAGCCATCAGAGGATGGGTACATGGTGGTCATGAAGGGATGGACATGGTCAGAAACAATGCTCAGGTAGCCCGTGGCATTTAAACGATGCCCAATTGGCACCAAGGGGCCTAAAGTGTGCCCAGAAAACATCCCCCACACCATTACACCACCACCACCAGCCTGCACAGTGGTAACAAGGCACGATGGATACATGTTCTCATTCTGTTTACGCCAAATTTGGACTCTACCATTGGAATGTCTGCCAGAAATTGAGACTCATCAGACCAGGCATTTTCAGTCTTCAACAGTTCAATTTTGGCGAGCTCGTGCAAATTGTAGCCTCTTTTTCCTATTTGTAGTGGAGATGAGTGGTACCCAGTGGGGGTCTTCTGCTGTTGTAGCCCATCCGCCTCAAGGTTGTGCATGTTGTGGCTTCACAAATGCTTTGCTGCATACCTCGGTTGTAACGAGTGGTTATTTCAGTCAACGTTGCTCTTCTATCAGCTTGAATCAGTCGGCCCATTCTCCTGTGACCTCTAGCATCCACAAGGCATTTTCGCCCACAGGACTGCCGCATACTAGATGTTTTTCCCTTTTCACACCATTCTTTGTAAACCCTAGAAATGGTTGTGCGTGAAAATCCCAGTAACTGAGCAGATTGTGAAATACTCAGACCGGCCCGTCTGGCACCAACAACCATGCCACGCTCAAAATTGCTTAAATCACCTTTCTTTCCCATTCTGACATTCAGTTTGGAGTTCAGGAGATTGTCTTGACCAGGACCACACCCCTAAATGCATTGAAGCAACTGCCATGTGATTGGTTGACTAGATAATTGCATTAATGAGAAATAGAACAGGTGTTCCTAATAATTCTTTAGGTGAGTGTATATATATACAGTGTGTGGCAGAGCAGTGCAGAATAATAGTCAGGATGTAAGACAGTCAAGTGGAGTGCAGCAGTGAGAGAAGTGCAGCAAGAGCAGCACATGTTTAGCCCCCAGCTAAGGAAGGCTGGCATCAGACCCACAAAGTCAGGCACCTTAGCCAGATCGAAGAGAGTCAGATAAAGGAAGTGGAGGACCAACGCTAGGACTGGAAGTTAGTTGTGCGCAGACCAAGGTTAAGCCTGTAAAGAAGAATCCCAGTGTGTTAAGAGAGTATAAAGTGAGCCTAGTGGAGATGAGAGTGTTACTTTAGCCTGTTGACTTCATTAGCACCCATTGTGAGACAGACGTTAGTCTACGGTGCTGCTCACACTCCACAGTGAAGTACAAGCTGTATGCAGAGCCGCATTCCTCTGTGGACAGTGTGGATAATACTTATGGAAATTCTGAGGAAGGATACTGTCTCACTCGTGTTTTGTGCAGATCCTTCATGGATGGATCCGTTCAGATATTACAACTGTCTGCATGCTTTCAGAACGGATCCGTTTGTATTATCTTTAACATAGCCAAGACGGATCCATCTTAAATACCATTGAAAGTCAATGGAGGACGGATCCGTTTTCTATTGTGCCAGATTGTGTCAGTGAAAACAGATCCATCCCTATTGACTTACATTGACTTACATCAGACGGACACCAAGACGCTGCAAGCAGCATTTTGGTGTCCATCTCCAAAGCGGAATAGAGACTGAACTGATGCATTCTGAGCGGATCCTTTTCCATTCAGAATTCATTAGAATGCAAACTGATCCATTTTGGACCGCTTGTGAGAGCCCCGAACGGATCTCGCAAACGGAAAGCCAAAACGTGAGTGTGAAAGTAGACTGCCAGGAAGGCAAGGCATATTTATAATGGCCATGTGAAGCAGTTTAATGATGTATACTCCACACCTGCAAGACAGTCAGCCAGAAGTTACCACAAAGAAAAAAATAAGGGGTTGGGTCAGCACATCACTATGGCGAAATAAATATACAAACGGAAAATGCAAATGTGATCGCACACTACATCCAGCACTCTGCCCTCCATGCTGGACGAGACATTGGTTTATATTTTGGCCAAAGCATAGTAAGCCACTCACCGCGTCAAGGTTGTCTCATGAGTGGTCCCTAACTCTTGTTCCTACCTGTTCATGGGCCATGACAGCCACATAAAATCCAGGGAATGCAGTTCAGCATGCAAGCCAAGTACACTTTGCTTGTAACCCCGTCCGGTGCCATTACAGCTTTCATCGGATCCAGGGATGCAAGTACCAACATGCATGCTGAACCCACCATATACTTCTCCTGGAGCCAGATGGCTAATGGTAGGTTCTATACAAGCAGACTCAGTTTTATACTGACTTTAAAACCAGCCTCAAGGACAGATTAACTGGTCAGGTGTGCAATGACTCCAAGGAGATCGCCACGCCTCCAATATATACTACAAAGAAAAAAATAAGGGGTTGGGTCAGCACAACCTGCCTGTAGGTGCACATCACTATGGCGAAATAAATATACAAACGGAAAATGCAAATGTGATCGCACACTACATCCAGCACTCTGCCCTCCATGCTGGATGAGACATTGGTTTATATTTTGGCCAAAGCATAGTAAGCCACTCACCGCGTCAAGGTTGTCTCATGAGTGGTCCCTAACTCTTGTTCCTACCTGTTCATGGGCCATGACAGCCACATAAAATCCAGGGAATGCAGGTCAGCATGCAAGCCAAGTACACTTTGCTTGTAACCCCGTCCGGTGCCATTACAGCTTTCATCGGATCCAGGGATGCAAGTACCAACATGCATGCTGAACCCACCATATACTTCTCCTGGAGCCAGATGGCTAATGGTAGGTTCTATACAAGCAGACTCAGTTTTATACTGACTTTAAAACCAGCCTCAAGGACAGATTAACTGGTCAGGTGTGCAATGACTCCAAGGAGATCGCCACGCCTCCAATATATACTACAAAGAAAAAAATAAGGGGTTGGGTCAGCACAACCTGCCTGTAGGTGCACATCACTATGGCGAAATAAATATACAAACGGAAAATGCAAATGTGATCGCACACTACATCCAGCACTCTGCCCTCCATGCTGGACGAGACATTGGTTTATATTTTGGCCAAAGCATAGTAAGCCACTCACCGCGTCAAGGTTGTCTCATGAGTGGTCCCTAACTCTTGTTCCTACTTGTTCATGGGCCATGACAGCCACATAAAATCCAGGGAATGCAGGTCAGCATGCAAGCCAAGTACACTTTGCTTGTAACCCCGTCCGGTGCCATTACAGCTTTCATCGGATCCAGGGATGCAAGTACCAACATGCATGCTGAACCCACCATATACTTCTCCTGGAGCCAGATGGCTAATGGTAGGTTCTATACAAGCAGACTCAGTTTTATACTGACTTTAAAACCAGCCTCAAGGACAGATTAACTGGTCAGGTGTGCAATGACTCCAAGGAGATCGCCACGCCTCCAATATATACTACAAAGAAAAAAATAAGGGGTTGGGTCAGCACAACCTGCCTGTAGGTGCACATCACTATGGCGAAATAAATATACAAACGGAAAATGCAAATGTGATCGCACACTACATCCAGCACTCTGCCCTCCATGCTGGACGAGACATTGGTTTATATTTTGGCCAAAGCATAGTAAGCCACTCACCGAGTCTGCTTGTATAGAACCTACCATTAGCCATCTGGCTCCAGGAGAAGTATATGGTGGGTTCAGCATGCATGTTGGTACTTGCATCCCTGGATCCGATGAAAGCTGTAATGGCACCGGACGGGGTTACAAGCAAAGTGTACTTGGCTTGCATGCTGACCTGCATTCCCTGGATTTTATGTGGCTGTCATGGCCCATGAACAGGTAGGAACAAGAGTTAGGGACCACTCATGAGACAACCTTGACGCGGTGAGTGGCTTACTATGCTTTGGCCAAAATATAAACCAATGTCTCGTCCAGCATGGAGGGCAGAGTGCTGGATGTAGTGTGCGATCACATTTGCATTTTCCAGAAGTTACCACAGCCTGAAAGTGATTAGAAGCTATACCTCACCAAGAGCCTGTTACTAGGATTACAGCCAACGCTAATTGTAATGTGCCTTGTATGGATTACAACTACCTCTGCCATGTCAATGAACTTGTACATCTACCTCAAGGCAATTGATTCTCAGTAAATGTTCCAGTTGTTTATAAGAACTGACTCCTCTTCATTTCTACACCTCATTTGCTCCCAAGGGTGCTGGCGTCACGAACCTCAGGGACCCTGCCTTCCCTGCACCTAAAACCATACCTCCAAGGGCACCTCAACTCAACACCAGAGTGTGCCCCAAAGGAATTTGGTGGTATCCTTCCCGTCACTGAACACCGGTCCAGGGAGCTGCAGAAACATGAGTAACAACTGCTACACCCATCAGGCCACCGCACTCACACATTGTTCCTGTGGTCTCGGACGCTGTATGTTAGCATTAGAGACGTTTGCCATGAACCATAAAACATCACTTCCATTAATGACAGTGCGATGCTGGAACATAAATCTGTCCTAGAGATTTTTCTGAAGACTTATCTAATTTGACATTCTTTCAGATGTGATGTTGATTAGATAAAGACCTATATAGTTTAAAGGTTACATTTATCCGAATTTGCAACTTTAAAAAGAAAGAATTTGCTTTGACATATAAATATATTTAAATGTGTTAATGTGACAGATGTAACAAAGAGCAACAGTGTCACTATACTACATAATGGTAGGATAAAATGTCATGAGAGAATACAAAAGTTTAAAATGGCTTCATTGTGTGATTAGAATATGTTTTAGAATACAGACTTTTAACTGCAACTTTAAAAAAAAAAATGTTACATCTATCGCCTTTATGCCACTCTTGCCTCTTTCACAAAAGGGGCATGGCAAAAGTGGAAAGGGGGAATGGTCAGTCGGCCATGACATATTTAACCCGTTTTTCTGTGCAAATGAAGCCATAAATTTACGGCAGCACTGAGCTGTCGTAGATCTTTATTTAGGCACACAGACTGCTGGGTGTGGACAAGCCTCGTCATAAATTAAGTGCAACCTCTAGCAGCACAGAGGATATCAAGACTGGCGCAGAAAGCATCAGTCTTTCTAAATCTCCCCCTATGACTTCCAAATTCTAGAACACATTTGAACTTACTTTAGAATTTAACTGCTACAAGACTAATGACTTCATGAGGATCTTCAGGCTCGTGTTGCCTTCACACAAACCTGCATACATTGTCGACTTTGCACAGCTTCTCACCATTTACTGTAATTAATTAGTAATTCAAACTCAGCAATGCACACATTTTAATAGGAAAAAATGCGTATAGCAGCACAACGAAAAATTAAAGTCTTATCTTGTGGTGGTGCCAGCCGTGTTGGGAGCCAGTCAGAAGTTCCCCCTTGGATGCGTCATATAGAAGAAACCGCAGCACTCTCCTGTCTTCAATTCAGTGGAATTTATTTCACCAGCAAAAAAATGCGACGTTTCGACCGTAAAGGTCTTTCTCAAGCAACATACAGAGTGAATAGTAACAGACATATATACCCATTCAATCCCTCCCAGTAAGTCACATGTCCCAATTAAACATGTAAATGAAGTGAAAATTACACCAATATAGTGGATCCTCTTTTCATCCACCCACCTGTGATTAAAACCAATAATATATTCCTCCTCTCTATCCACACAGTGACAAAATCATACACCATTAACATGGTGTTTACTCACAAAGATCATTGCAAAGTCTGGCTGGCACATCATGGAGGGGACTTGCCTCTTCTTCCTGTGTAGTGTGAAAAGGCGCGCTTCCCAGCGTCTCCATGTCAGAGCTGCGCATGTGTCATGAACACGTGCAGATTCATGGAAGACGTGAGCTGTCTAGTGCTCCTGCAGGGTCAGTGCGCCTGCGCATCCAGTACAGAGCCGGCTCTCTCTGCTGTTGTGTTCCTCCTGCTGCTATGGTGACGCCTGTATTCAAATCAGGCAGGCGTGCCACAGCGAGACTCCGGGGCTGAGATCCAGCACTTCTAAGTGTATTCAGTGCTGTCCATGTGTAGTGATTGTCCCTGCTATGTACACAGTGCTTCGGTGTTCAGAATTAACCCTGTCAGGTCTACCTACTGATTGTCTATTTTGTACTGGGCAATCCTTGACCTCAATTACTACCACTCCTATGCTTCTAAGTGTATACAGTGCATTGTCTCTGCCATGTGAACAGTGTTTCAGTATTCAATATTAACCCTGTCAGGTCTACCTATTACAGTTTTAACCCCTACTGATTGTCTATTTTGTACTCGGCTATCCTTAGCCTCAATTACTACCACAGAGAGTGTCCATTTATATGGCCATATTAAATAGGCTCAAAAATGCCATTCTACTGCAAATATGCAAATTCATTCTGATTGTGGTTTATTGACAAAAGGGGGCTCCACAGTGGTAAAAATAAAGACAGAGTTCAGCAGCATGTATTCCACCGCTATTTCTGTATCCATATTGCCAGGGCTACGCAACAGTCCTCTCTCATTCAACGGCAGGAATATAGGTCCAGTCATAATGCCACTTTTGAGGGCTCAGTCAGCTATTTGGGAGTCCCCATACCCCCAATCTTTTTCAAGAAAGAAGGGTTGGGGTCGTCCCAAAAAAACATTTGCGCTCAAGGTCTCCGAGCGGGGTACGCTCCCCCAGATACCATGCGGGGGAGGTCTCCACCCTCTCAGGGCCCTCGATGTTCAATGGGGCCGGGGGTGCATCCCCCATTAATGTGGAAGAGTCGCCACCACCCACGACACAGTCTCTTGATTCACTCAATAGGACTAGGGGGTCCTCCGTTCCCAAATTCACCCCTTTAAATACCAGTGTAACGTCTCTGTTGAGGTCATCCCATTCATACAGCCCATTGTTCAACTGTGGATAACATGGACTCTACAGTATTATGTTAACAAGGGCCATTTATCAAGAGAAGGCTATCCATCACATGGCAGAGGTACGAAAGAGGTAATGGAAAAACGCACCGTGGAAATCATCTGGGCCACTATAGGCTCCCCCCTGACCCAGAACCGTGAAAACATGTTGGCATATAAACACACACACTGTGCGGCAGCAATGGGGTATACGTTACTTTGATGCTTTCAACGTGGTAGTCCCGCTGTCTGTACTCTCCCGGAGCAGAGGTCCCCTTGTTGATAGTGCCCCCAGACTTTACCAATTGTGCAAATATCTGTGGAAATAAAGTTGAAGTTAAAAGAATGTATAAATCAGAAATTCATACATACATCTCAACCAACGGTGGTTGGGTACATCACTTTAATAAAACAAATACTAGGATTATGTATAATAGTCCTATCACAGTGTGGAGGAAAAACAAGTCTCTGTTCAGTTCAGTATAGTGTGCCTATCTTGAATTCTCTGTTAAGGCCTTTGGGTTCAAGTGTTTGCAGTTCAAATATCCACCTTAGTTCTAACTTTTTCAATAGTCTTTCTCTATCACCTCCTCTTCTTTGTGGTAATATCCCATCAATCACCCGGAACCGAAGTTGGGAAACATTGTGTCTATGTTTCAAGAAATGTTCTGGTACCGGTTGTTCATTTTTCGGGGTGTCCTCCTGTCTCTCTCCTGAGAGTAGTTTACGTATAAGGTAGCGATGTTGGTTAACCCTATTCCTGAGTTCCTGTGTAGTCTCTCCTACATAGAGCAGCCCACAGGGACACTGTAGTGTATAGATTACGTATTCTGACCTGCATGTATAATAGCCCTTTATCTGGTATACCTTGCCTGTTCTAGGGTGTGTAAAGCTGCTACCTTTAAGCATATTATTGCAGTTGCAGCAGCTCAAACAGGGGAAACAGCCTCTCCTCTTTACTTTGGGTAATACTGAGGGTTTTGTGTCGGCATGTATCAGCCTGTCCCCTAGATTATGCGACCTTCTGTACGAAAGGAGGGGAGTGTTGCGGAATTCTTCAATTCCAGGGAATGTTTGTGACAATATGTGCCAATTCTTTTTGAGGACCTGTGCTATTTGTGTACTTTGTGCCGTGTACGTGGAGACGAAGGGAATCCTTCTGTTTTCTTTTTTAGGTTTATTCTCATTCAGTAGTTCTTCACGTTTAGAGTTATTTACTCTATATTTATGTCTCTGTACCATTGCTTTTGGGTAACCTCTCTGTTCGAATTTGTTGCACATCTCTTCCAATCTGGTTTCCAGTCTATCTTCCTCTGATACTATTCGTTTTACCCTCAGTAGTTGACTGTAGGGCAATGACTCCTTCATAAACTTAGGGTGGTCACTTTTAAATAGGAGCATGTTGTTCCTGTCCGTGGGCTTTACAAAAAGGTCAGTCCGTAATGTACCTTCGCTACCGTATACCGTAGTATCCAGGAATTGTAATCCTGTCTGTGTATGTACAGATGTAAATTGTAGCTCATCATATATGGAATTAATATAGTGTCTGAACTCAAGGAGTCCCTCCAGTGTACCGGTCCATATGAAGAAAATGTCATCTATATACCTCATCCAGCCCCTCACTGAGGTGAAGTGGCTGGATGGGTATATGAAAGTCTCCTCAAACTTGCTCATATAGACATTAGCGTAAGTTGGGGCCACATTAGATCCCATTGCAGTCCCCCGCTGCTGGACATAGAATGTATCCTCAAACAAGAAATAGTTGCAGGTGAGTACTATTTCCAGAAGGGAGAGGATGAATAGTGCTTGTTCTTTTTCAACTTTGTCCTGATGTAGGGCCCACTCCACCGCTTCTAAGCCCTTTGTATGGTCAATGCTTGTATATAGACCTACAACATCAAAGGAGACCAGGAACTGGCCTTCTTCATATTGTAGTGTTTGTAGTCTCTTGAGGAAGTCGGTGGTGTCCCTCACGTATGACTTAGCTGACAAGGCATACTTCCTGAGGTATTTATCCAAGAAGGTTGCTGGTGGAGAGAATACTGAGTTGATCCCTGATACTATTGGGCGTCCAGGAGGGTTTTCTAGGCTTTTGTGTATTTTGGGTAACACGTATAGTATAGGGGTGACCGGTCGTTCCACTAGTAGAAATCTGTGTAGTTTCTCATCGATCAGGTCTGTGGCAAAGGCATCATCAACAAGCAGTTTTATTTTGCGCATAATGGCAAATTTAGGGTCAGAGTCTACGGGTCTGTATACCTCTACATCGTTTAGTTGTCTCTGTATTTCTGCTATGTATTTTGCAGTATCCATTATGACAATAGCCCCTCCCTTGTCAGCTTTTTTAATTGTAATGTCCTTCCTACTGCAAATCTTTTTAAGAGCCATCGTCTCACCCTTACCCATATTCTTTTTAATGTTGTGTGTGCCTGTTTGTAGTCTAATTTCCTCCACCCCTTTTCTCACTAGATCAATATAAGTGTTGATAGAATCTTTGACTATTGGGGGTTGAAAATCACTCTGTAAGTACAGCCCCATGTCTGTTAATTTCAACATCCTTGGGTCACCAGTCTCCTGAGTACTGTTAGGTACGGTTGTCGCAGGTCTATCACCAAAGAAAACTTTCAGTTTGATACGTCTGAAAAATTTGTGAAGGTCAATTTCACAGTTAAACCAATCTGTATCAGCAGTTGGACAAAAAGAGAGTCCCTTCTCTAGCAGAGATAATTCATCATTGGACAAATCTATAGAGGATATATTTACCACCAGTGTAGAATCTTTTCTCTCTAGTTCCGTTGTCCTTGTCTCTCCTGTTGTCTGGAGGTCCCCTGTGTATCCCTGTTGTCCATTGGCGGTTTCATTGACCTTGTCATCCTTGTGGCCTCGTTTCCTTTCCCTATGGTGCTTGCGTCCTCCTCTCCTGGTCGTTCTTTGCCTCCTTGGGCCGCCTTCTGTTCTAAAAAACGCCGTTCCTCGCTCATTTCTCCGGATGATTCAGTGTCAGTGTTGTAGGGTTTTCTTCCCCGCTGTTTGGTGAACCTCTGTCGCCCCTGAGGTCTTTTCCTCTGGCTTCCTTCTATTGGGTTTCTCTTATATATGTCACCTTTCAGGTAGTCATCTTGGTCACGGAACCATTTCTGTCTTTTAGACGCCTCAATGTTTGCACGGTAGCCCTGAAGATCCTTTTCTGTTTGTTCTTTGGTTATGGTGAAGTCCTGGGTCGTCATCAGGGCTCGCAGTTGTAGTTCTAATCCCTCTATCCTTTTCTTACTTTCAATTAGTTCTTTCTGGAGGTATTCCATATTTAGTAATATGATGTCCATTGAGTAGCGGTTTGAGATCTGTTCAAATTTAGTGCAAAATTCCAGATTCTTAGGTAATAAGATAGGTCTCAGGTGTGTTCTTAATCCTCTAGGTATTCGTTCGGCCATGTAGTATTCTCTCAGGGTAGAGAGATGTAGTTCAAGGTTGATACATTGTTTTATCTCCATTTCCCATTTCCTTTTAATTAGGTCCTTAGTCGGTTTATTCAAAAATGAGCCATCACCCACCGCGCCGTCCAGAATACGTGTCACCTCCTCACTGGAATATACTGATTTGCTTGGTGAATCCATTTTAGACAACCACTTTAAGTCACAAAAATACTTTTGAAGTTAGTTCATATGTGGTATCGTGTGCACGCTATCAGACTGAGTAAATCATAGGAAAAAATGCGTATAGCAGCACAACGAAAAATTAAAGTCTTATCTTGTGGTGGTGCCAGCCGTGTTGGGAGCCAGTCAGAAGTTCCCCCTTGGATGCGTCATATAGAAGAAACCGCAGCACTCTCCTGTCTTCAATTCAGTGGAATTTATTTCACCAGCAAAAAAATGCGACGTTTCGACCGTAAAGGTCTTTCTCAAGCAACATACAGAGTGAATAGTAACAGACATATATACCCATTCAATCCCTCCCAGTAAGTCACATGTCCCAATTAAACATGTAAATGAAGTGAAAATTACACCAATATAGTGGATCCTCTTTTCATCCACCCACCTGTGATTAAAACCAATAATATATTCCTCCTCTCTATCCACACAGTGACAAAATCATACACCATTAACATGGTGTTTACTCACAAAGATCATTGCAAAGTCTGGCTGGCACATCATGGAGGGGACTTGCCTCTTCTTCCTGTGTAGTGTGAAAAGGCGCGCTTCCCAGCGTCTCCATGTCAGAGCTGCGCATGTGTCATGAACACGTGCAGATTCATGGAAGACGTGAGCTGTCTAGCGCTCCTGCAGGGTCAGTGCGCCTGCGCATCCAGTACAGAGCCGGCTCTCTCTGCTGTTGTGTTCCTCCTGCTGCTATGGTGACGCCTGTATTCAAATCAGGCAGGCGTGCCACAGCGAGACTCCGGGGCTGAGATCCAGCACTTCTAAGTGTATTCAGTGCTGTCCATGTGTAGTGATTGTCCCTGCTATGTACACAGTGCTTCGGTGTTCAGAATTAACCCTGTCAGGTCTACCTACTGATTGTCTATTTTGTACTGGGCAATCCTTGACCTCAATTACTACCACTCCTATGCTTCTAAGTGTATACAGTGCATTGTCTCTGCCATGTGAACAGTGTTTCAGTATTCAATATTAACCCTGTCAGGTCTACCTATTACAGTTTTAACCCCTACTGATTGTCTATTTTGTACTCGGCTATCCTTAGCCTCAATTACTACCACAGAGAGTGTCCATTTATATGGCCATATTAAATAGGCTCAAAAATGCCATTCTACTGCAAATATGCAAATTCATTCTGATTGTGGTTTATTGACAAAAGGGGGCTCCACAGTGGTAAAAATAAAGACAGAGTTCAGCAGCATGTATTCCACCGCTATTTCTGTATCCATATTGCCAGGGCTACGCAACAGTCCTCTCTCATTCAACGGCAGGAATATAGGTCCAGTCATAATGCCACTTTTGAGGGCTCAGTCAGCTATTTGGGAGTCCCCATACCCCCAATCTTTTTCAAGAAAGAAGGGTTGGGGTCGTCCCAAAAAAACATTTGCGCTCAAGGTCTCCGAGCGGGGTACGCTCCCCCAGATACCATGCGGGGGAGGTCTCCACCCTCTCAGGGCCCTCGATGTTCAATGGGGCCGGGGGTGCATCCCCCATTAATGTGGAAGAGTCGCCACCACCCACGACACAGTCTCTTGATTCACTCAATAGGACTAGGGGGTCCTCCGTTCCCAAATTCACCCCTTTAAATACCAGTGTAACGTCTCTGTTGAGGTCATCCCATTCATACAGCCCATTGTTCAACTGTGGATAACATGGACTCTACAGTATTATGTTAACAAGGGCCATTTATCAAGAGAAGGCTATCCATCACATGGCAGAGGTACGAAAGAGGTAATGGAAAAACGCACCGTGGAAATCATCTGGGCCACTATAGGCTCCCCCCTGACCCAGAACCGTGAAAACATGTTGGCATATAAACACACACACTGTGCGGCAGCAATGGGGTATACGTTACTTTGATGCTTTCAACGTGGTAGTCCCGCTGTCTGTACTCTCCCGGAGCAGAGGTCCCCTTGTTGATAGTGCCCCCAGACTTTACCAATTGTGCAAATATCTGTGGAAATAAAGTTGAAGTTAAAAGAATGTATAAATCAGAAATTCATACATACATCTCAACCAACGGTGGTTGGGTACATCACTTTAATAAAACAAATACTAGGATTATGTATAATAGTCCTATCACAGTGTGGAGGAAAAACAAGTCTCTGTTCAGTTCAGTATAGTGTGCCTATCTGGCAATATGGATACAGAAATAGCGGTGGAATACATGCTGCTGAACTCTGTCTTTATTTTTACCACTGTGGAGCCCCCTTTTGTCAATAAACCACAATCAGAATGAATTTGCATATTTGCAGTAGAATGGCATTTTTGAGCCTATTTAATATGGCCATATAAATGGACACTCTCTGTGGTAGTAATTGAGGCTAAGGATAGCCGAGTACAAAATAGACAATCAGTAGGGGTTAAAACTGTAATAGGTAGACCTGACAGGGTTAATATTGAATACTGAAACACTGTTCACATGGCAGAGACAATGCACTGTATACACTTAGAAGCATAGGAGTGGTAGTAATTGAGGTCAAGGATTGCCCAGTACAAAATAGACAATCAGTAGGTAGACCTGACAGGGTTAATTCTGAACACCGAAGCACTGTGTACATAGCAGGGACAATCACTACACATGGACAGCACTGAATACACTTAGAAGTGCTGGATCTCAGCCCCGGAGTCTCGCTGTGGCACGCCTGCCTGATTTGAATACAGGCGTCACCATAGCAGCAGGAGGAACACAACAGCAGAGAGAGCCGGCTCTGTACTGGATGCGCAGGCGCACTGACCCTGCAGGAGCACTAGACAGCTCACGTCTTCCATGAATCTGCACGTGTTCATGACACATGCGCAGCTCTGACATGGAGACGCTGGGAAGCGCGCCTTTTCACACTACCCAGGAAGAAGAGGCAAGTCCCCTCCATGATGTGCCAGCCAGACTTTGCAATGATCTTTGTGAGTAAACACCATGTTAATGGTGTATGATTTTGTCACTGTGTGGATAGAGAGGAGGAATATATTATTGGTTTTAATCACAGGTGGGTGGATGAAAAGAGGATCCACTATATTGGTGTAATTTTCACTTCATTTACATGTTTATTTGGGACATGTGACTTACTGGGAGGGATTGAATGGGTATATATGTCTGTTACTATTCACTCTGTATGTTGCTTGAGAAAGACCTTTACGGTCGAAACGTCGCATTTTTTTGCTGGTGAAATAAATTCCACTGAATTGAAGACAGGAGAGTGCTGCGGTTTCTTCTATATGACGCATCCAAGGGGGAACTTCTGACTGGCTCCCAACACGGCTGGCACCACCACAAGATAAGACTTTAATTTTTCGTTGTGCTGCTATACGCATTTTTTCCTATGATTTACTCAGTCTGATAGCGTGCACACGATACCACATATGAACTAACTTCAAAAGTATTTTTGTGACTTAAAGTGGTTGTCTAAAATGGATTCACCAAGCAAATCAGTATATTCCAGTGAGGAGGTGACACGTATTCTGGACGGCGCGGTGGGTGATGGCTCATTTTTGAATAAACCGACTAAGGACCTAATTAAAAGGAAATGGGAAATGGAGATAAAACAATGTATCAACCTTGAACTACATCTCTCTACCCTGAGAGAATACTACATGGCCGAACGAATACCTAGAGGATTAAGAACACACCTGAGACCTATCTTATTACCTAAGAATCTGGAATTTTGCACTAAATTTGAACAGATCTCAAACCGCTACTCAATGGACATCATATTACTAAATATGGAATACCTCCAGAAAGAACTAATTGAAAGTAAGAAAAGGATAGAGGGATTAGAACTACAACTGCGAGCCCTGATGACGACCCAGGACTTCACCATAACCAAAGAACAAACAGAAAAGGATCTTCAGGGCTACCGTGCAAACATTGAGGCGTCTAAAAGACAGAAATGGTTCCGTGACCAAGATGACTACCTGAAAGGTGACATATATAAGAGAAACCCAATAGAAGGAAGCCAGAGGAAAAGACCTCAGGGGCGACAGAGGTTCACCAAACAGCGGGGAAGAAAACCGTACAACACTGACACTGAATCATCCGGAGAAATGAGCGAGGAACGGCGTTTTTTAGAACAGAAGGCGGCCCAAGGAGGCAAAGAACGACCAGGAGAGGAGGACGCAAGCACCATAGGGAAAGGAAACGAGGCCACAAGGATGACAAGGTCAATGAAACCGCCAATGGACAACAGGGATACACAGGGGACCTCCAGACAACAGGAGAGACAAGGACAACGGAACTAGAGAGAAAAGATTCTACACTGGTGGTAAATATATCCTCTATAGATTTGTCCAATGATGAATTATCTCTGCTAGAGAAGGGACTCTCTTTTTGTCCAACTGCTGATACAGATTGGTTTAACTGTGAAATTGACCTTCACAAATTTTTCAGACGTATCAAACTGAAAGTTTTCTTTGGTGATAGACCTGCGACAACCGTACCTAACAGTACTCAGGAGACTGGTGACCCAAGGATGTTGAAATTAACAGACATGGGGCTGTACTTACAGAGTGATTTTCAACCCCCAATAGTCAAAGATTCTATCAACACTTATATTGATCTAGTGAGAAAAGGGGTGGAGGAAATTAGACTACAAACAGGCACACACAACATTAAAAAGAATATGGGTAAGGGTGAGACGATGGCTCTTAAAAAGATTTGCAGTAGGAAGGACATTACAATTAAAAAAGCTGACAAGGGAGGGGCTATTGTCATAATGGATACTGCAAAATACATAGCAGAAATACAGAGACAACTAAACGATGTAGAGGTATACAGACCCGTAGACTCTGACCCTAAATTTGCCATTATGCGCAAAATAAAACTGCTTGTTGATGATGCCTTTGCCACAGACCTGATCGATGAGAAACTACACAGATTTCTACTAGTGGAACGACCGGTCACCCCTATACTATACGTGTTACCCAAAATACACAAAAGCCTAGAAAACCCTCCTGGACGCCCAATAGTATCAGGGATCAACTCAGTATTCTCTCCACCAGCAACCTTCTTGGATAAATACCTCAGGAAGTATGCCTTGTCAGCTAAGTCATACGTGAGGGACACCACCGACTTCCTCAAGAGACTACAAACACTACAATATGAAGAAGGCCAGTTCCTGGTCTCCTTTGATGTTGTAGGTCTATATACAAGCATTGACCATACAAAGGGCTTAGAAGCGGTGGAGTGGGCCCTACATCAGGACAAAGTTGAAAAAGAACAAGCACTATTCATCCTCTCCCTTCTGGAAATAGTACTCACCTGCAACTATTTCTTGTTTGAGGATACATTCTATGTCCAGCAGCGGGGGACTGCAATGGGATCTAATGTGGCCCCAACTTACGCTAATGTCTATATGAGCAAGTTTGAGGAGACTTTCATATACCCATCCAGCCACTTCACCTCAGTGAGGGGCTGGATGAGGTATATAGATGACATTTTCTTCATATGGACCGGTACACTGGAGGGACTCCTTGAGTTCAGACACTATATTAATTCCATATATGATGAGCTACAATTTACATCTGTACATACACAGACAGGATTACAATTCCTGGATACTACGGTATACGGTAGCGAAGGTACATTACGGACTGACCTTTTTGTAAAGCCCACGGACAGGAACAACATGCTCCTATTTAAAAGTGACCACCCTAAGTTTATGAAGGAGTCATTGCCCTACAGTCAACTACTGAGGGTAAAACGAATAGTATCAGAGGAAGATAGACTGGAAACCAGATTGGAAGAGATGTGCAACAAATTCGAACAGAGAGGTTACCCAAAAGCAATGGTACAGAGACATAAATATAGAGTAAATAACTCTAAACGTGAAGAACTACTGAATGAGAATAAACCTAAAAAAGAAAACAGAAGGATTCCCTTCGTCTCCACGTACACGGCACAAAGTACACAAATAGCACAGGTCCTCAAAAAGAATTGGCACATATTGTCACAAACATTCCCTGGAATTGAAGAATTCCGCAACACTCCCCTCCTTTCGTACAGAAGGTCGCATAATCTAGGGGACAGGCTGATACATGCCGACACAAAACCCTCAGTATTACCCAAAGTAAAGAGGAGAGGCTGTTTCCCCTGTTTGAGCTGCTGCAACTGCGATAATATGCTTAAAGGTAGCAGCTTTACACACCCTAGAACAGGCAAGGTATACCAGATAAAGGGCTATTATACATGCAGGTCAGAATACGTAATCTATACACTACAGTGTCCCTGTGGGCTGCTCTATGTAGGAGAGACTACACAGGAACTCAGGAATAGGGTTAACCAACATCGCTACCTTATACGTAAACTACTCTCAGGAGAGAGACAGGAGGACACCCCGAAAAATGAACAACCGGTACCAGAACATTTCTTGAAACATAGACACAATGTTTCCCAACTTCGGTTCCGGGTGATTGATGGGATATTACCACAAAGAAGAGGAGGTGATAGAGAAAGACTATTGAAAAAGTTAGAACTAAGGTGGATATTTGAACTGCAAACACTTGAACCCAAAGGCCTTAACAGAGAATTCAAGATAGGCACACTATACTGAACTGAACAGAGACTTGTTTTTCCTCCACACTGTGATAGGACTATTATACATAATCCTAGTATTTGTTTTATTAAAGTGATGTACCCAACCACCGTTGGTTGAGATGTATGTATGAATTTCTGATTTATACATTCTTTTAACTTCAACTTTATTTCCACAGATATTTGCACAATTGGTAAAGTCTGGGGGCACTATCAACAAGGGGACCTCTGCTCCGGGAGAGTACAGACAGCGGGACTACCACGTTGAAAGCATCAAAGTAACGTATACCCCATTGCTGCCGCACAGTGTGTGTGTTTATATGCCAACATGTTTTCACGGTTCTGGGTCAGGGGGGAGCCTATAGTGGCCCAGATGATTTCCACGGTGCGTTTTTCCATTACCTCTTTCGTACCTCTGCCATGTGATGGATAGCCTTCTCTTGATAAATGGCCCTTGTTAACATAATACTGTAGAGTCCATGTTATCCACAGTTGAACAATGGGCTGTATGAATGGGATGACCTCAACAGAGACGTTACACTGGTATTTAAAGGGGTGAATTTGGGAACGGAGGACCCCCTAGTCCTATTGAGTGAATCAAGAGACTGTGTCGTGGGTGGTGGCGACTCTTCCACATTAATGGGGGATGCACCCCCGGCCCCATTGAACATCGAGGGCCCTGAGAGGGTGGAGACCTCCCCCGCATGGTATCTGGGGGAGCGTACCCCGCTCGGAGACCTTGAGCGCAAATGTTTTTTTGGGACGACCCCAACCCTTCTTTCTTGAAAAAGATTGGGGGTATGGGGACTCCCAAATAGCTGACTGAGCCCTCAAAAGTGGCATTATGACTGGACCTATATTCCTGCCGTTGAATGAGAGAGGACTGTTGCGTAGCCCTGGCAATATGGATACAGAAATAGCGGTGGAATACATGCTGCTGAACTCTGTCTTTATTTTTACCACTGTGGAGCCCCCTTTTGTCAATAAACCACAATCAGAATGAATTTGCATATTTGCAGTAGAATGGCATTTTTGAGCCTATTTAATATGGCCATATAAATGGACACTCTCTGTGGTAGTAATTGAGGCTAAGGATAGCCGAGTACAAAATAGACAATCAGTAGGGGTTAAAACTGTAATAGGTAGACCTGACAGGGTTAATATTGAATACTGAAACACTGTTCACATGGCAGAGACAATGCACTGTATACACTTAGAAGCATAGGAGTGGTAGTAATTGAGGTCAAGGATTGCCCAGTACAAAATAGACAATCAGTAGGTAGACCTGACAGGGTTAATTCTGAACACCGAAGCACTGTGTACATAGCAGGGACAATCACTACACATGGACAGCACTGAATACACTTAGAAGTGCTGGATCTCAGCCCCGGAGTCTCGCTGTGGCACGCCTGCCTGATTTGAATACAGGCGTCACCATAGCAGCAGGAGGAACACAACAGCAGAGAGAGCCGGCTCTGTACTGGATGCGCAGGCGCACTGACCCTGCAGGAGCACTAGACAGCTCACGTCTTCCATGAATCTGCACGTGTTCATGACACATGCGCAGCTCTGACATGGAGACGCTGGGAAGCGCGCCTTTTCACACTACACAGGAAGAAGAGGCAAGTCCCCTCCATGATGTGCCAGCCAGACTTTGCAATGATCTTTGTGAGTAAACACCATGTTAATGGTGTATGATTTTGTCACTGTGTGGATAGAGAGGAGGAATATATTATTGGTTTTAATCACAGGTGGGTGGATGAAAAGAGGATCCACTATATTGGTGTAATTTTCACTTCATTTACATGTTTAATTGGGACATGTGACTTACTGGGAGGGATTGAATGGGTATATATGTCTGTTACTATTCACTCTGTATGTTGCTTGAGAAAGACCTTTACGGTCGAAACGTCGCATTTTTTTGCTGGTGAAATAAATTCCACTGAATTGAAGACAGGAGAGTGCTGCGGTTTCTTCTATATGACGCACATTTTAATAGGGTTACTATTGTTCCAGTTTAGGAGCCCTTCCTCAACAGATCCCACCTTTCACTTTAACTTACTGTCCACTATGCTTAAAAATTTAAACAAGCCAGAAGAACTGCTACAGGCCTCAGAGCAGAAAACCTCCCACTATACACCATTCACCAGCCCTCCCAGGTTGATATCTCACATAACCCCTTTTAAACTCTACTGTAGCATCGCCCTCGTTTTGAGTCTAGCACTACCCAACCCACATCGGTTCAAAATGACATCTCTCATAGTCCATGCAGACTCCTTAAAACTGTCCTCCATTTCCCAAGCTCACAAATGTGCTTAACCATGCTATCTTAGTGACAGCCTGCAAAGAGTTCTGCAAGCTGCCCATTTCCAAGGGCAAGCTATCTTAACCCAATCCTTTAAGGTGGCAATGTTTTTCCAGGTGAACTCCCCATCTGCTCCATGACTCTCTAGGCCTCACTTGATGATGTTGGGATGACAGCTCTCACTCATGAGTCTATCAAAGATGCACCTGGTGACCTACTGTGCAGCTTTCCACAGGCCCCATGTCAAACACTCCTTCAGCCTACCACCTCTGCAATTGACAAGCCATTCCAGCCTCTCAGTAAATGGACACTTCCCCAGCATACAAGCCAACAATGGCCTACAGTATGCTGTCAAACCCCTAATGAATAGGCCTCAAGCCTAAATAAACTCTTAGGCCAATCACAGGTCAATTTCACTGTACATATGGACCATCCACGCTTAGCTCCTTGGTGCCAAAACAAATCGTTTTATTAGCTCCTTTCTGCTCCTCTTACCAGCATTGTGGCAAATTGCTCTGACATTGGAGCACTCAAACTACTACAGCATCAGGGTCTTACTATGCATATGATGATGCTGACACCTCCTTATCTTAGCTTTCAGCTGAAAAATGAATCATTCTCTCTGTCAGCTATTGTGATGGGCAGGCTCGGACTCGCCCACCAGGGAGGTGGGGGATTCCTTGGTAGGCCCCCAGTCTCCTGCGCCCAGAGATAAGACGGAGGAGTAATTATTTCTCTTGTTTCTCAGGATAGATAATTGTTGTAGCCACTGGGTGGCAGTATCGCACAGTGATGCATTCTCCTATTTGTGTAAATTGTACCGGAGGCCCCGCAGTATCTTTTAAGCTTCCCGGGCGGCTGGCAGTGAAGGAAGAGAGAACATGTCTGGCCATCCTCCTGCCCTCCCTGCTGTCACAAAACTGTGGCTGCTGGAGAAAAGGACTCCTCTGGGGTGCTGGGCTGATTTCTCAGGTGTGTGACAGTAGTGAGCTGTAGGAGACTGTAAGGAGAAAATAGGGGATTTGTTTATAGTAGATTCAGATCTGTGTATGTGTGTTGTTCTCTGCAGAGTTCAGAGTGGCATTGGGGGGACTTTGCCCTAGGTCCCCCCAATGCCTCTGCTTTAGGTGCACCCCCATTAGTTCCACAGCTCCAGATGCTCCCCAATGCCCCCACTCTAAATGCGCCCCTGATATTGCCTCTTCTCCAGTTGCTACCCTAATACCTCTGCTCCAGGATCACCACTATTACCCTGCCTCAGGCGAGCGCTAATGCCTCTGCTTTAGGTGCACCCCCATAAATGCCCCAGCTCCAGATGCCCCCACTTTAAATGTACCGTTAATATTGCCTCTTCTCTAGTTACCCCTGTTCCAGGAGCCCCACTATTACCCTGCCTCAGGTGAGTCTAATGCCTCTGTTTCAGTTATGACCCTCCATTTGTGCCCTTTGCTCACGTTGCTCCTCTAGCACCTTTGCTTGGGCTTTGTTAAAGGTTATGACCTGCAAAGAGAGTTGGACTTATGACTGGAAAATTCTGCACAGTGCGTCACATTTTCTAGTATTGACACATATGGTTTACATGGCAGTAGTGATGATATTCTGTATTTACAGGCATCACTGCTGCCATGTAAAGAGATACTGGTGGTGGAGTGGTGGAGGATTTAAAAGGGTTGCCCAGGTTTTCAAGTTATCCTCTCCACACCATAGGGCATAACTATATGATTAGTGGGGTCTGATTCTGCGACCCCCACTGACCCCAGGTCCTGTTCCCCCTTTTTGATGGTGTGGCAGGCCACATATATGCCCTGCTTCTCCATTTATTCTCTTCGGGGCCACTGGAAATAGCCAGTGCTGTATTCCAGCGACCTTATAGAGAATGTATGGAGAGGCAGGGCATATGCTCAACCTGCCACTCAATCAAGAAGGGGGATCAGTGGGGGCTCCAGCGCTCAGACCCCCACGGATCACTTAGTTATCCCCGATCCTGTGGATAGAGGATAACTAGAAAAGTGGACACAGGTCCTTTAACAGGCGAGCATTTCTATTTTAGTTTGACACATATTTTGGGCCAGATTTTTTATATTTATTTTATTTTAATTTTTTACACCCAAAGAAAACCTTTAAGGATAGGGAATGTGAAAAGATCCAACAGCTATGACATGACAGGTGATAAGTGTCTGATTGATGGGGGTCTGACTGCTGAGACCCCCATGATCAAGGGAACGTGATCTTAAGACCCTTGTGTACATAGATTGGCGGTAATGTAATTGAATGTGTCAGGACCCTTTTTTCATGATCAGTGGGTGTTCCAGCAATCAGACCCCAGCAATCTGATATTTATCACCTATCCTGTAGACAGGCAATAGGTCATTATGGTAGGACAGCCCTTTTAATTATAATGTATATTATGTACAATATGAGGAGGTTAAGATTTGGTAAATTTCATGCCAGACATTTATGCTTAAAGGGGTAAAAGGGTTTGTCTCACTTCAGTAAATGGCATTTTTTCATGCAGTTAATACAAGGCACTTACTAATGTATTGTGATTGTCCATATTGTCTCCTTTCCATCACATTATACATAGCACGTATCCGTGGTTATTACCACCGTGTAATCCAGCAGTGGTGGCCGTGCTTACACACTATAGGGAAAGGCTGGAAGTGCGCATAGGCCAAAACCTTTACCTATAGTGTGCAAGCACAGCCACCGCTGCTGGATTGCAGAGTGGTCAAAACCATGGATACGTGCTGTGTATAATGTGATGGAAAAGAGTCAATATGGACAATCACAATACATTAGTAAGTGCCTTGTATTAACTTTTTCTTCATGATAAATGCCAATTGCTGAAGTGAGACAACCCCTTTAAGTGTGCTACACTTAATAGGGTTAGGCATAAATGTCTTGGTGTGTGCATTGTGTGTTTCCTATGAGTGATTGGTGTGTGCTATATATGATCTATGTAGGGCCGTCTTTAATGTTGATTGGACCCTGGGCAAGAATTTACTTGGGCCCCCTGGATCCCGCCCCCCCCCCCCCCCCCCCCCGCACTTTGCGGTACTTGCTATACAGCAGCACTTACCTGTCACGTCCAGGGCCTCCAGGTGACGTCTCCTCTCTGTCATCATCTTCTCTGTAGATCTTCTCTCTCATCATCTTCTCCACTCGGTCTGGACAACTTCTCTCAGCCGCCTCGTCTTAGCTTCCTCACATTCTATCATTATCCCCCAACTGGAGTCCCCACAGTGTTATCCTGCTGCTTGATGTACTCCCTCCCCAGGGGTGTAGCTATAGGGGGTGCTGAGTTAGCAGCCACTACCGGGCCCAGGAGCATGAAGGGGCCCAAAGACTCTTGTGCCGCATAAGAAGACACACAAAGCACTGAGGGAAGGGGGGCCCAAGCTGAACTCTTGCACCGGAGCCCATGATCCTTTAGTTACGCCCCTGCCCCCCCCCCCCCCTCCCAATACCCCCAAATACTATCCTGAAGAAACATTACTGCCCCCCATAGTAATAGTGCTCATCATAGTCCCACCAATAGTAATTCCCTTCTAGAATGCCCTCATTAGTAACACTGCCCCAACCGTGATAATGCTCCTCAACAGTGCCCCCATTATTAGAAGAGCCCTCCCATATTAATAATACCCTCACAGAGTCCCCAGTAGAAATAAGCCCCCCTATTGTTCCCCCAGTGGTAATAAAGCTCCCTACAGACCCCTCAGTAGTAATAAGGCCCCCATAGTGCGCTTAGTAGAAATAAGGCGGATCTATAAGACCCTCCTATAGAGCCCCCAGTAGTAATAAGACCGCCTATAATGTCCTCTGGATCTGCAGTGCCCCCTGCAGTTATAATCCTCCCTCCACCATACAGTCCCATGTAAATAACATCACCTCCTCCCCAGCCGCCTCTAACGCACAATCCCATGTAAACATCACCCCCTAAGGCTACTTTCACTCTTGCGTTCGTGCGGATCTGTCGCGTACTTGTACAGGACGGATCCGCACCGATAATACAAACGAATGCATCCGTTCAGGACCGATTCGTTTGTATTAGATTTTAATTTCTAAGTCCCAATATGGATCCATCCTGACTTACATTGAAAGTCAAGGGGGGACGGATCCGTTTACAATTGCACCATTTTGTGTCAATGCAAAGGGATCCGTCCCCATTTACTTACATTGTAAGTCAGGACGGATCCTTTTGGCTCCGCAAGGCCATGCGGACACAAAAACACTGCTTGCAGCATTTTGGGGTCCGCCTCCAAAACGGAACGGGGGGCCGTACGTAGCCGAACGAATGCATTCAGAATGGATCTGCATCCATTCAGAATGCATTGGGGTTAAACTGATCCATTTGGGGCTGCTTGTGAGAGCCTTGAACCGGATCTCACAAGCGGATCCCCAAACGCAAGTGTGAACGTAGCCTAAACATTAAGTCCCATGTACATAAACATCATTCCCCCCACCATCCACTTTCAACATACAGTCCCATGTAAATAACATCACTCCCCCCCACCAGACACTTTCAACATACAGTCCCATGTAAATAACATCACTCCCTCCCCCAGCCACCTCAAGCACACAGTTCCATGTCAATAACATCCCTCCCTTCAGCCCTAACATACATCCCAGTTAAATAACTACAACTCCCTGCATTGCTCTCCCTCTCCCTGTCCCTTCACTTACCTCTCCAGTCCTCATATACAGACATCAGCATTAGGCTCCTTCCCCTCTTCACTCCGGTCCAATCCTGCACTGGTCACATGATGGTGACATCATCCAGGTCATCCTATCACAGCCTGTTTTGCTGATCACATGACCTGTGATGTCACCACAGGTCCTTCACCTCTACACCCAGTGTATTAGATTCAATTGTATTGCCGTTCTGTGTACGGCAATACAGTTGTATCTAGCAGGCAGGCAGGACATTCGGGGCCTGGGACAAAACATCAGGGGCCCAGGCCCCGAATGTTTTAATCTAGTGATGCAGTCACTAGTGAATGGGAGTCGGGAAACAGAGCTCCCTTGGGCCCCCAGGAGCAACTGGGCCCGGGGCAGCTGCCCCTTTTGCCCTGCGGCAAAGACGGCCCTGGATCTATGTATCATTGGTGTATGTGCAGCACGTGACATATGCATCAGTTGCATGTGAGCCATGTATACGTTTCTTGTGTGCCACATGTATCCAATGAGTGTTTCTGACTGACTTAAGTGCAGGATATCCATACATGTGTAAATTTTGCCACATGTATGTTTGTGCATTTTGCTGTGAATGTCTGCCATCACACTTCATCTTTAATATTTCTGTTATCACTGTAAGTGCTCATGAACACGACCGTTGGATGTTTTGCAGTCTGCAAATTGCGGATCCGCAAAACATGGATACCGGGTGTGTGCATTCCACATTATGCGGAACAGAACAGCCGGCCTCTAATAGAACAGTCATATCCTTGTCTGTAACAATAATAGGACATGTTCTATCATTTTGCAGTAAGGCCATGCGGACATACAGACACGGAATGCACACAGAGTCTTTTTTTTTTTTGTGGCCCCATTGAAGTGAAGTGAACGGTACAGACATGGGGAAAAAAAAGTTCATGTACAAGAGCCCTAAAGTGGGCCCCCAGAATCAGTTACACTGGTGGGCCCTAAGTACCCCAGTCCGACAATGGTGACAGGGCATGGCATAACCAAGCAGTCTCTTCATGTAAAAAAATAAAATAATAAGTACAGTGTATATTTAACTTGAAAGGCAATACATGTTAACCATCCCTTACAAAAGCCTGTGATTTCAGACTACTACTGATATCTAGAATGATGGGGTTCTATACAGACATTTCTGTTCTGTCAGAGATTTCTGTTATAATGTTGTCTGGCACAACATTCTAAGCTAAAGAACAGTCAAATCAATGACTTTTACTTATAGGAATATTCCAGGCATAACAAGCTATTAGATTGGTGGGGGTTCTACCACTGGGACCCCCACCAATCATGAGAACAGGGGCCCAGTACCCTCTAGAGCCCCCTGAAATGGATCAAGCAGCTGGTTGGAAAAACGCATCACCGTATGTTTCTCTCTGCTCTCTATGACACCAAACTTTTTCCAATTTTGTCAACCTGACACCAAACATTTCCAATTTTAACAACCATGGAAGACTAACTGTATGACCAGCTTTTGAGATTCTACACTGTAACACAACAAAAGTACCCCCAGTGGATTTATGATCTACCTCCTGACAAACGTATAAATGCCCAGTCCCAGTTCAGACAAACAGTTAAGCCATATCGAGCAGGCAGAGGAATTCTTTACCATGGAGAAAAGGAGGTTCTCACTAAAAGCCGACTGCCAAATATCCTAAAGGCCTGTCATTAGAACCCAATTTCTGGTGGCCATTTTGGCAGAGATAACACCATAGCAAAAATTTCTGACCGTTATTACTGGAAGCGAATGAAGAATGATGTTCACCAACATGTCAAAGCCTGTCAAAAATGTTTTGTCATAAATCCCAAAATCTTGGCCTTACATTTGGTAAGGTTGTACACTATGGAGGCACAATGGACCTTGGACAACCATGGTGTACATATACAAAAGGTGTTGGAAACTGCTACTTCCGGGCCATCAGCTACATCCTGACAGGAACAGAGGACAACCATTCCCTTCTCAGAGATAAAGTCATCCACCACATGAAAATTGACTTGACAAATAAGCTACAGGACTACTTGAACCAAAATGTGAATGAATATGTGAACATCTCTGGAATGTTTTGTGATCGAGTCTGAGCAACTGATGAAGAGATTATGGCTACAGCGAATCTGTTGAGTTGCGACATCATTATTTACACAAATGTCGGTGACTCTATGGATTAGTTGACATATCCTGCAACCTTCAATCTGCATTCAACAACAGAACATGCACTTTATCTTAAAAATAAGCATGATCATTTTAATCTTTCTATCAGTGTTTACTTTTAAACGTTTATAATGTAGCAAGGACTTGCTAGTCTAATGGTCCCAATACACCCAATACCGATGCCGGCGTATTAACACCTTGTAAGCCACGGTCAAAGCTGATCGCGGCATGCAGAGGGTTTGTGGAGGGTACGGGTTCCCTCTGCTTTCCCATCGCATGCTCTGCAGTGAGGGGGACCTGATGGCAGAGAAGGCAGCCCTATGCCTTCCATAGGCATTGGGTTTTGCCTTCTACGGAAGCCTGTGAGATAAAAGCCCCTTAGGCTGGGTCTCACAGGCAGGCTGTCAGCATAAAAGCTGACATGTAATGCATTACAATATAGGATGTATTGTAATGCATTTCAGAGGAGATCAGACCCCAGAAGTTGAAGTCCCAGAGTGGGGGAAAAAGAAAACGTAAAAAAGAAAGTGTTTTTGATTAAAAAACAACCTTTCCCAAAATAAAACACATAAAATTGTATAAAAAAAAAAAAAAAAAGAAATATGGCGTATTGCCAGGTCTGTAACGACCGTCTCTATAAAAATATCACATGAACCACCCCCTCACCTGAACACCGTAGAAAAAAATAAAATAAAAACTGTGCTAAAACAACTTTTTTTTTGTCACCTTACATCACAATAAGCGATCAAAAAGGCGTATGCCACTCAAAATAGTACCAATCAAGCCATTACCTCATCCCACAAAAATGAGCCCCTACATAAAATAATCGGGCAAAAAATTAAAAAAAACTATGGCTCTCAGAATATGGAGACACTAAAACATGATTTTTGCTGTTTCAAAAATGCTTTTATTGTGTAAAACTTAAATAAATTTTAAAAAGTACACATATTAGATATTTCCGCATCCATAACAACCTGCTGTATACAAATATTACATGACCTAACCCCTCAAGTGAACAATGTAATTTTTTAAAAATAAAAACTGTCAAAAAAAGCTATTTTTGTCACCTTACATCTCTAAAAGTATAATACCAAGCGATCAAAAAGTCATACACACCAAAAATGAGACCCTACCCAAGACAATTGCCCCCCAAAAAAATAATAATATGGCTCTCAAAATTTGGAAACACTAAAGCATGATTTTTTTGGTTCAAAAATGCTTTTATTGTCTAAAACTTAAATTAAAAAAAGTATGCATATTAGGTATATCCGTGTCCGTAAGAACCTGCTGTATAAAAATATCACATGACCTAACCCCTCAGGTGAACACCGTAAAAAAAAAAAAAAACTGTCAAAAAAGCTATTTTTTATCACCTTAAATCACTAAAAGTGTAATACCAAGCGATCAAAAAGTCATTTGCACCCTAAAATAGCACCAATCAAACTGTCATCTCATCCCGAAAGAACTGATCCCCTACATAAGACAGTCACCCAAAAAATAAAAATAAACTATGGCTTTCAGTATATTGAGACACTGAAAAAATATATCTTTTTTAAATGCTTTATTATGTAAAACTGACACAAACAAACAAAAAAAGTAGTCATATTTGGTATTGTCATGTCCGTAACATCCTGCTCTATAAAAATAGCATATGATCTAACCTGTCAGATGAACATTGTAAAAAAACAAACAATAAATACAGTGCCAAAACAGCTATTTTTTGTTACCTTGACTCTCAAAAAGTGTAATATAGAGCAACCAAAAATCATATGTACCCTAAAATAGTGGCAACAAAACTGCCACCTTATACCGTAGTTTGCAAAATAGGGTCACTTTTTTTGAGTTTCTACTTTAGGGGTGCATCAAGGGGTCTTCAAATTTGACATGGCAACTTAAAAGTATCCTAGTGAAATCTGCCCTCCAAAAACCATATGGCGCTCCTTTTCTTCTGTGCCCTGCCGTGTGCCCATACAGCGGTTTACGATCACAAATGGGGTGTTTGTGTAAACTACAGAATCAGGGTAATAAATATTGAGTTTTGTTTGCCTGTTAACCCTTGCTTTGTTACCAAAAAAAAGGTTTAAAATGGAAAATCTGCCCAAAAAGTTAAATTCGGAAATTTCATCTACATTTTCCTTTAATTCTTGTGAAACACCTAAAGGGTTAACAAAGTTTGCAAAATCAGTTTTGAATACCTTGAGGGGTGTAGTTTTTAAAATGGGGCCATTTATGGGTGGTTTCTATTATGTAAGCCCAACAGTGACTTCATAACTGAATTGGTCCTTAAAAAAGTGTGTTTTGAAAATTTTCTGAAAATTTTTACGATTTACATAGTAACATAAGGCCGAAAAAAGACATTTGTACATCCAGTTCGGCCTGTCATCCTGCTAGTTGATCCAGAGGAAGGCAAAAAATACCCTGTGAGGTAGAAGCCAATTTTCCCCACTTTAGGGGAATACAAAAATTCCTTCCCGACTCCAATCAGGCAATCAGAATAACTCCCTGGATCAACGACCCCTCTCTAGTAGCTATAGCCTGTAATATTATTACACTCCAGAAATACATCCAAGCCCCTCTTGAATTACTTTATTGTACTCACCATCACCACCTCCTCAGGCAAAGAGTTCTATGGTCTCACTGCTCTTACCATAAAGAGTCCTCTTCTATGTTTGTGTACAAACCTTCTTTTCTCCAGACACAGAGGATGTCCCTTCGTCACAGTCACAGTCCTGGGGATAAATAGATGATGAGATAGATCTCTGTACTGACCCCTGATATATTTATACATAGTAATTAGATCTCCCCTCAGTCGTCTTTTTTCTAACGTGAATAACCCTAATTTTGATAATCTTTCAGGGTACTGTAGTTGCCCCATTCCAGTTATTACTTTAGTTGCCCTCTGCTGGACCCTCTCCACCTCTGCTATGTCTGCCTTGTTCACAGGAGCCCAGAACTGTACACAGTACTCCATGTGTGGTCTGACTAGCGATTTGTAAAGTGGTAGGACTATGTTATTATCACCGGCATCTATGCCCCTTTTGATGCAACCCATTATCTTATTGGCCTTGGCAGCAGCTGCCTGACACTGGTTTTTGCAGCTGTGTTTGCTGTTTATTAAAATTCCTAGATCCTTTTCCATGTCAGTGTTACCGAGTGTTTTACCATTTAGTATGTACGGGTGACTTGCATTATTCCTATGTGCATAAATTTACATTTGTCAGTGTTAAACTCATCTGCCACTTATCTGCCCAAGCCTCCAATCTATCCAGATCCCTCTGTAGTAGTATACTGTCCTCTTCAGTGTTAATTACTTTACACAGTTTAGTGTCATCTGCGGAAATTGATATTTTACTATGCAAGCCTTCTACAAGATCATTAATAAATATCTTGAAGAGAATAGGGCCCAATACTGACCCCTGAGGTACCCCACTAGTGACAGTGACCCAATCTGAGTGTGTACCGTTAATAACCACCCTCTGTTTTCTATTACTCAGCCAGTTACTTACCCACATACAGACATTTTCTCCCAGTCCGAGTATTCTCATTTTATATACTAATCTTTTATGTGGTACAGTGTCAAATGCTTGGGAAAAGTCCAGATATATGATATCCATTGATTCGCCGCTGTCAAGTCTAGAACTTACCTCCTTATAGAAACTGATTAAATTAGTTTGGCATGACCGATCCCGTTATTTGCTTATTTCCGTTGAGATGCTCTAAAATAGCATCTCTTAGAAAACCTTCAAACAGTTTACCTACAACAGATGTTAAACTTACCGGCCTATAGTTTCCAGGCTCTGTTTTTGGACCCTTTTTGAATATTGGCACCACATTTGCTATGCGCCAATCCTGTGGAACATTCCCTGTTAGTATAGAGTCCGCAAATATCAGAAATAAGGGTCTGGCTATGACATTACTTAATTCCCTTCGCTGTTGCACTTCTTCCTGGGTCAGACAGGATACTTTTAATGGGGAATTTAGTTTTACATTCTGAATTTCATCTGACAGTTTATTTTCCTTAGTGAATACAGTGGAGAAAAAAATATTTTATAGCTTTGCTTTCTCCTCATCGCTCTCTCCAACTTCCCCCTCATTACTCTTTAAAGGGCCGACACCTTCAGATTTATACTTTTTAACATTTATATAATTGAAGAATATTTTAGGGTTAGTTTACAATTAATCTCTCGGTCTCTAGTTTGGCCGCTTTTATTTATTTTTTACATGTTCTATTTTTTTTCTTATAGTTTTTCAGTGCTTCCGTGCTACCCTCCTGTTTTAGTGATTTATATGCTTTCTTTTTGTCATTTATTGCTTTCTTTACAGTTCTATTTATCCACATTGGTTTCTTTTTGTTCCTTAACCTTTTATTCCCATACGGTATGTACCTCTCACAATGAGATTTTAGGATGCTTTTAAAGATATCCCTATTTGTGGCCTGTGGCCTCTCTTAGTTGGCTAAATTTAGCTTTTTTTGAAGTTTGGTATTTTTGTTCCTCCCTGTAGAAACGCTCTTTTGAATGATAATTGGAAGGTTATTACTTTATGGTCATTATTTCCCAGGTGTCCCCCAACCTGCACATCTGTTGTTCTGTCAGGCCTATTGGTTAATACTAAGTCCAGTATGGCTGTCCCTCTAGTCGAGTCCTGAACCAGTTGGGAGAGGTGATTGTCTTTGGTTATTGCCAAGAACCTGTTTCCTTTATGAGATATACAAGTTTCAGTTTCCCAGTCTATGTCTGGGTAGTTGAAACCTCTCATAATAACCACCTCATTATGATTTGCCGCCTTGTCTATCTCGTTTAGTAGTAGATTTTCTGTGGACTCATATTCATGTCCCTCACTTATATCTTCCCGAAGTGTGGGCTTTAGACAGGACTTTACATAAAGATATACCCCCCCCCCCCCCCGGTTTTGACGATCCTTTCTAAACAGACTGTAACCTTGTACATTAACTGCCCAGTCATAGCAATCATCCAGCCATGATTCTGTTATTCCCACTATGTCATAGTCCTCCTCACACATCACTAATTTCAGTTCCCCAGTTTTATTAGTCAGGCTTCTGGCATTAGTATACATACATTTGAGAGGTTTATGTATATTTTTTACCCTACACCTTTCCTTCTGAACTGTTCTAGTCCCTCCTTCCATTCCTTCCCCAGTCCCACTACCTTGCCCCTGGTTTCTATCTGCACTATCTTCCCCTCCTATAATGTAATTACCCTCCCCCCCAGTCCCTATTTTAAACACTCCTCCAATCTTCTAGCCATCTTTCCCCCCAACACAGCTGCCCCTTCCCCCATTGAGGTGCAGCCCGTCACTACAATAGAGCCTGTAGCCGATAGAGAAGTCGGCCAAGTTCTCCAGGAACCCAAACCCCTCCTTCCTACACCAGTTCTTTAGCCACTTGTTAATCTCCCTAATCTCCCGCTGCCTTTCTTGTGTGGCCCGTGGTACAGGGAGTATTTCGGAAAATACTACCTTTGCTTCTAAACTTCCAAGCCTTCTAACATCCCAAAAAATAAAATGGCATTCACAAAATGATCCAAACATAAAGTAATCATATGGGAAATGTAAAGTAATAACTATTATTTGAGGTATCACTATGTGTTTTAAAAGCTAAGGAATTGAAATTTGGAAAGTTGCGAATTTTTAATTTTTTTTGTAAATTTGGGATAAAAAAAAAAATGTAAAAATATTGACTGAAATTTACCACTATCACGAAGTACAATGTGTCACAAGAAAACAATCTCAGAATTGCTTGGAAAAGTAGAAGTGTTCCAAAGATATTACCACATAAAGTGATACATGTCAAATTTAAAAAAAATTGCCTGGGCAGGAAGGTGAAATATGGCAGGGTCCTGAAAGGTGTAGGAAGGTGCAGGGATCTGTCATTGACGGAAGGTACGTGTCACCGAGGTTCCTGGCCTCGGTGAGATAAGAACCGGTAGTTTTGTGTGTTAGCGACAGCTAGTGCTCGCTGACACTGTTTTACTTAGTGTGGCTGTAAAGCCAATCTGGGCCGGTTCTTATTGGAAGCAGCCAAAGAGCAGGGTGGGTGGCTGTTCCCAACGTCCAGGCCAGGTTTTGGGATGGGGTTTAAAAGCCATCCATTTAGAGATCTGTTATTTCATACATGAGAAAAAGAACTCTTAGTCCATATTCAAATGAGTAGTTAAATGGTTTCTGCCCTTGGCGAACTTAAAGGGTTTCTGTCACCTGAAAAATGGGTATTAAGCTGGCTGACATCAGCGATGTGCTAATGTCAGCTGAATATAATTAATTAGTGCCATCTCACTGCCTAAAGGCTTTATTGAGAAAAACAAACTTTTATCATATGCTAATTACCCTCTAGGAGTGGGGGAGGGGGGGCGTTGAACCTGCTTCTAGAGACTCAGTTTGCCCACCTCTTTTCACGCCCTTCTTCTCTTGATTGACAGGGCCAGGCAGAGCTGATCTCCTCCCGCTGGCCTTGTCTGCAGTGTAAATCCCGCGCAGGCGCAGTGAGGAAGCCAGCAGCCGCCGAGCATCCTTCCCTCACTGCGCCTGCGATGAATACTGAACGGCACGAGATTTACACTGCAGACACGGCCGGCGGGAGAAGAGCAGCACTGCCTGGCCCTGTCAATCAAGAGAAGAAGGGTGTGAAAAGAGGTGGGCAACGGAGCCTCTAGGAGCAGGTTCAACACCCCCCCCCCCTCCACCCGCTCCTAGAGGCTAATTAGCATATTATAAAAGTTTGTTTTTCTCAATAAAGACTTTAGGCAGTGAGATTGCACTAATATAGTTATGTTCAGCTGACATTATGCGCCCCTCCTGCTTCCTCTGTCAGTTTCTCCCTCTTCTTATGCTAGGCTCTTCTGTGTCTTACACATTTGTGATGGACATAACATTTGGTCATTGATACCACGTCATGTTTCTAGGAGGAAGGTCATATCAATGTGAGTTGCAGTCAGGGAGATTTGAATACTTCTAAGGATTATTGTGCCAGGCTTACCTCCATTTTAAAGCTTACTTAGGGTCCATTCACACGTCCGGAAGTGTTTTGCGGTCTGCAAATTGCGGATCCGCAAAACACGGACACCGGCCATATGCATTCCGCAAAGTTGCGGAATGGATGCGGACCCATTTTGCGGACGTGTGAATGGACCCTTAAAGGGAACCTGTCCTCACTGTGCAGAGCGTGTTGTATAAACTTTGCAACATATGCAGGAGAAGAGTAATGTGCTGCTAGAGATAAATCATCAGCTCCCTACCACCACTGACAGTTTTTTCCTAACAAAAAGGCAGTAGTGGGTAGCTGGGAACTCACGAATAAGCCAGACTCTTAGCTGACAGCATGTGACTCTTGTCCTGTACATGTTGCAAGTTTTACTCGGTAAGTGCTGCACAAAAAGGGGACATTAACAGATAAATGACAAACCACTAAAAACAGCATATCTCTCACTACTTTATGCTGCCATCAGCGAGGGAAATGTAACGTTAAAGACATGTTACCTTTTAAAGAAGTTGTATGAGATCAGAAAAACAGGGCTGTTTTCTACAAGAACCAGTCCTCTTGTCCTCAGGCTGTGTCTTGTTTTTGCAGCTCAGCACCGTTAAAGGGGTTTTCCAGTTACACAAAAAATAAACACCAGCAATCAAACTTACTGCATTATACAAGTCATATGATAAAGTTCTGAGTGCATTTTGAATCCTTGACCCATACCCTGTGTTTATATATCGGCACAAGACTGAGGCCTATTATCATTCCGTGCCCATTCCGTTTTTTTTGCGGACCGTATATGGAACCATTCATTTCAATGGGTCCGCAAAAAAAACAGAAGGTACTCCATCTGCATTCCATTTCCGTATTTCAGAATTTCCATTCCGCAAAAAAATAGAACATGTCCTATTTTTGTCCGCATTACGGACAAGGATAGTACTGTTCTATTAGGGGCCAGCTGTTCCGTTCCATAAAACACGGAATGCACACGGACGTCATCCATATTTTTTGCGGCCTAACAAGGAGAGTCTGTAGCATCAGTTCTCTACCTCTCCTTTTCCTCTTAGCTCGAACATCACAGATCCAAGCCTGCATAAAGCCCTTTTGGAAAAACCTTGCCCTAAGGGCTCACGCACAGGAACGTATTTTCTATCCGTATCCATTCCGTTTTTCTTGCGGACCATAAGCGGAATCATTCATTTCAATGGGTCCGCAAAAAAAAATTTAAGGTACTCCGTGTGCATTCCGTTTCCGTATTTCCTTTCCGCAAAAAAATAGAACATGTTCAATTATTGTCCGCATAAACGACAAGGATAGTACTGTTCTATTACGGGCCAGCTGTTCCATTCCACGAAATACAGAATGCACATGGCGGATCCGTTCTGCATGAGCCCTAAGACACAGGATCATTGCGGATATCACGTCTACAGGGACAGATCCAGGAGAGTGAGCAGAACATCGTCCTCAGAGGCAAGGTCATTGATGATATTGTGTCAACCGGCCAGAGTCTTTCAAGCCTTGCCACACCTCAGATATAGACGTGATGTCATCCGGATATGTACAGCGCTGATAGGGTCTTTAAACACTCGCCCGCGCCCACTGCACTGCTTTAAAGAGCAGAGGCCCGAGGCTAATGTCCACGACCGGCAATATTGGCAATTGCTGTCATTACGGCCTTTAGAAGCTGTGTTCAAGTGTGATCACGGCTAGTGATGATCGAGCATGCTCGGCCGAACACCAGTTCGGCTCGAGCATCGCGACGCTCGGCACATCGTGGTGTTCGGCCAAATACCGCATGTGCTTGAGCTCCATGCTCGAGTTTCCTCCCCCGCACATTTGTTGGCTGCTATAAACATTCAGGAAAGTACTGCCACTCACTGTAATGCCGTAGCCATATTGTTTACTGGCATTACAGTGATTGGCCAACCAAAACGCGTCATTAGGTGCTATTGGTTCGGCCAGTCTTAGTCAGGGAGAGCTGTGCTGTAAAAGGGACAGAAAGTGTAGGGAATTTAATTTTTTGGTTAGGCAGGGTTGGTGTTAGAGACCCAAAAGTCCTTTTAAGGACTATTGTTGTGTCTGGCAGCAATATATATTTTTAGCGCAACCTGCGCTAAATTGCGTGCAATTGTAAGAGACCCAAAAGTCCTTTTAAGGACTATTGTTGTATCTGGCAGCAATATATATTTTTAGGGCAACCTGCGCTATATAGCTTGCAATTATTTGGCCGCTGCAGACATTATCTGCACTACATCTCCTGTGTAACGTGTGCGCAGCCTAAAAATATCTGTGACATCCAGTGTACTTTTTCCGTAGACTGTGTCCGCTGCGGACAGTTACATTATCTGCGCTAAATCTCCTGTATAACATTTGCGCATCCTAAAAATATCTGTGACATCCAGGGTACTTTTTTCGTAGACGCTGCGGACAGCGACATTATCTGCACTACATCTCCTGTTTAACGTGTTCACATACTAAAAATATCTGTGACATCCAGTGTACTTTTTCCATAGATGCTGCGGACAGCGACAATATCTGTGCTACACCTGCTGTTTAACATGTGCGCATACTAAAAATATCTGTGACATCCAGTGTACTTTTTCCGTAGATGCTTTGGACAGCGACATTCTCTGCTCTACATCTCCTGTTTAACGTGTGCGCATACTAAAAATATCTGTGACATCCAGTGTACTTTTTACGTAGACCGTGTCCGTTGCGGACAGTTACATTACCTGCGCTACATCTCCTGTTTAACATTTGCGCATCCTAAATAACAGTGACATTTAGTCAAATTTTTCGCTGCTGGGGGCAGCGACATTACCTGCGCTACATCTCCTGTATAATGTTTGCTCATCCTAAATATTAGTAAAAAAAATTCGCTGCTGGTGGCAGCAACATTACCTGCGCTACATCTCCAGTATAATGATTGCACATCATAAATATCAGTGATATTCCCTGTAATTTTTTATTAGCCGCTGGTGACTAAATATCAGTGACATTCAGTTTAATTTATTTGTGCATACACTTACAAAACCTGCGCTACTGTACGTGTGACATACTTGCAAGCATATATATATCATTTAACCACTTAAGGACCACAGGTTTATACCCCCCTAAAGACCAGGCCCTTTTTTACAAATCGGCACTCCACATTTTTACTTTTTTTGTTATTAATCGAAATTCAACGATTTTTTTGCAAGAAAATGTCATTTTTCACTTTCAGTTGTAAAATTTTGCAAAAAAAACGACATCCATATATAAATTTTGCTCTAAATTTATTGTTCTACATGTCTTTGATAAAAAAAAAATGTTTGGGTAAATAAAAAATGGTTTGGGTAAAAGTTATAGCGTTTACAAACTATGGTACAAAAATGTGAATTTCCGCTTTTTGAAGCAGCTCTGACTTTCTGAGCACCTGTCATGTTTCCTGAGGTTCTACAATGCCCAGACAGTACAAACACCCCACAAATGACCCCATTTCGGAAAGTAGACACCCTAAGGTATTAGCTGATGGGCATAGTGAGTTCATAGAACTTTTTATTTTTTGTCACAAGTTAGTGGAAAATGATGATTTTTTTTTCTTGCAAAGTCTCATATTCCACTAACTTGTGACAAAAAATAAAAACTTCTATGAACTCACTATGCCCATCAGCGAATACCTTGGGGTGTCTTCTTTCCAAAATGGGGTCACTTGTGGGGTAGTTATACTGCCCTGGCATTCTAGGGGTCCAAATGTGTGGTAAGTAGTTTGAAATCAAAATGTGTAAAAAATGACCGGTGAAATCCGAAAGGTGCTCTTTGGAATGTGGGCCCCTTTGCCCACCTAGGCTGCAAAAAAGTGTCACACATGTGGTATCTCCGTATTCAGGAGAAGTTGGGGAATGTGTTTTGGGGTGTCATTTTACATATACCCATGCTGGGTGAGATAAATATCTTGGTCAAATGCCAACTTTGTATAAAAAAATTGGAAAAGTTGTCTTTTGCCAAGATATTGGTCCAGAACGCTACCCTCCAGATCCCAGTTGGACCTTTGTGGTCTATTGTGATCGCCCACCTGGGTGTATGTGTTTGTCTGTTTTGTCTGTCCTCTCCCTGGTGTTTCCCTCTTAGTGATAGTGGTGCGGACTAGCGATCCCACCGGCCCGTTCACTATCTAGGGCTCATTTTAGGGAAAGCCAGGGTTTAGGCACGAGATCGCCGCACAGGTGAGGAACCCGTCTAGGGACGTCAGGGCAGTCAGGTGCCAGCCGCAAGGTGAGTTAGGGGTCACCACCTTTCCCTCTCCCTTGGGCAGGGCTTTCCCTTTTATCCTCCCTGTGCGTGACGTCGGTCATTACATTATCTCTGGCCCTTATTTTGTGTAGGTAAAAAAAAATAATAAAAAAAAAAATAATTTTTTTTACCTACTTAGAATCCAGTATGGATCAAATTGCTGCTCTGTCCAAACAATTTCATGGCCTGTCTTGTGAGGTGACAGGATTGAAGGCGTCGGTCCTCCAGCAACAGCAGCGATTACAACTGACCGCAAGCCCAGCGGTTGCTACTGGTAACCAGGTTGTTGCGGAACCCAAGGTCCCTCTCCCTGACAGATTTTCTGGGGGAAGGGACAAGTTTTTGACATTCCGTGAGGCCTGTAAGTTATATTTTAAACTGCGCCCTTACTCCTCTGGTAATGAAGATCAGCGGGTGAGGGTTGTTATTTCCCTGCTGCAGGGGGACCCGCAGTCCTGGGCGTTCTCTTTACCTACTGATTCCCAGGCTCTTCGGTCAGTGGATGAGTTTTTCGTGGCTTTGGGTCTCATATATGACGACCCTGACCGAGTCGCACTGGCTGAATCAAGATTACGGAGACTCTTACAAGGAGAGCGGCCGGTAGAGGAGTATTGCTCTGAATTCCGTAGGTGGGCTACGGATACCCAATGGAACGACCCGGCTCTCAGGAGTCAGTTCTGCTCTGGGTTATCCGAAAGGGTTAAGGATGCGCTTGCATTATATGAGACCCCCTTTTCCCTTGATGCGGTTATGTCCCTTTCTATCCGTATAGAGAGACGCCTTAGGGACAGGTGGAAAAAACCGGAGCAATTGGTAACCCCTCCCAAGCAGCAGTTAGTCTGTACGGACTTAGACGAGCCTATGCAGCTAGGAGGAACTACTCGTCAGGTCCTTCCTCCTGAGGCTCGCCGTAGGCGTGGGGTTTGTTTTTTCTGTGGGGAGAGGGGTCATTTCATTAATGTCTGTCCTTCTTTCCTCAGAAGCAAAAGACCGTCGGAAAAACTACTAACCCCAGGCTGTGTGGAGGATGTCAGCCGGGGGGTATACGTTTCCTCCATACGTACATCGCAATTTGTGTTGCCAGCGGTTATTATTTTTGGTGATAAGACGGAGACTATTTCTTTCTTTCTAGACATTGGAGCAGGGGTAAATTTGATAGATGCCCATTTTGCCCGCACTATGGGTTTGTCTCTCTGTACGTTACAGAGACCCATTCCCATATTCACTATTGATTCTGCTCCCCTGTCTCAGAGAAACCTCACCCACATTGTTCATAATTTACACCTTCGGGTAGGGGACCACCATAACGAGATGCTTTCAGGTTATGTTCTGGAGGGGCTTCCCACTCCAGTAGTGCTGGGTCTTCCCTGGTTGGTAGCGCACAATCCAGTAGTGGATTGGCAGGCCAGGGAGATATTGGAGTGGAGTGAGCAGTGCAGAGAAAATTGCTTAAATAGCAATTGCTTAGTCGCCTCCATAACTACCCTACCTACATTTATTTCGGATTTTGAGGATGTTTTTTCTGAAAAGGGTTGTCAGAAGTTACCACCTCATCGTCCTTATGATTGCCCGGTTAACCTTATTCCCGGCGCAAAATTACCCAAGACCAGGTTATATAATCTTTCGGGTCCAGAGAGACAAGCCATGAAAGATTATATCTCCGAGAGCTTGGCTAAGGGACACATCAGACCCTCTTCTTCACCCGTGGCTGCAGGGTTTTTCTTCGTTAAAAAGAAAGATGGGGGCCTGCGTCCTTGCCTAGATTTTCGCGAATTAAATTGGATAACCATCCGAGACCCATACCCTCTTCCTCTCATTCCTGACCTGTTTAACCAGATTGCGGGTGCTAGGTGGTTCTCCAAACTTGATCTTAGGGGGGCCTACAATCTGATTCGTATTAAGGAGGGGGATGAGTGGAAGACAGCGTTTAACACCCCTGAGGGGCATTATGAAAATCTAGTTATGGCTTTCGGTCTGACCAATACTCCTGCCGTCTTTCAACATTTCGTTAATTACATTTTTAGCCATCTAATCGGCAGGTTTGTGGTAATATACCTAGATGATATTTTAATTTATTCGTCTGATCTGAAAACACATGAGGTGCATGTCAGACAAGTACTGCAGGTCCTACGGACGAATGAATTATATGCTAAAATTGAAAAATGTGTCTTCGCCGTTCAGGAGATACAATTCCTAGGTTATTTTTTATCTGCTTCAGGTTTCCGTATGGATCCTAGGAAGGTCCAGGCAATTCTAGATTGGGATCTTCCTGAGAACCTCAAAGCACTACAACGGTTCTTGGGCTTCGCGAATTTCTATAGGAAATTCATTAAAAATTATTCACTTATTGTAAAACCACTTACTGACATGACTAGGAAGGGGACTGATTTTTCTAAATGGTCTGACGCCGCTAAAGTTGCTTTTTCCTCTCTAAAAGAGAGGTTTACCTCAGCACCTGTACTAGTCCAACCTGATGTCTCTCAGCCTTTTATTGTTGAAGTCGATGCGTCAGAGGTAGGAGTGGAGGCGGTGCTGTCTCAGGGTCCGTCTCCTGGCAAATGGCGTCCTTGTGCTTTCTTTTCTAAAAAACTATCTGCAGCAGAAAAGAACTACGATATTGGCAATAGGGAACTATTAGCTATTAAACTTGCGTTTGAGGAGTGGCGTCACTTCTTAGAGGGGGCAGTCCACCCCGTCACGGTGATTACAGACCACAAAAACCTTCTGTACCTCGAATCAGCTAAGCGTCTCACCCCTAGACAGGCTAGGTGGTCGTTATTTTTTACCAGGTTTAACTTTGTGATTACCTATCGTCCTGGGGCAAAGAACACCAAGGCTGATGCACTATCTCGTTGTTTCCCTGGAGGGGGTAATGTGAGTGATCCGGTGCCCATTCTTTAAAGAGGAGTGGTTGTTTCTGCGGTACACTCTGTTTTGGAGGAGAAACAATTTCTCTGAGGGGCAAGAGACCGGGGCGTCACGCCCCGGTCTCTTGCCCCTCAGAGAAATTGTTTGTACCGTTGAACCTACGTTTCGAATTATTAAAGGAACATCATAGTTCGGCACTCGCTGGGCACCCGGGTAGTGAAGCAACCTTGGAGCTATTGTCTCGTCGTTTTTGGTGGCCAAGGTTGTGTCAGGATGTATTGGATTTTGTGTCTTCTTGTTCTACCTGTGCACGCGCAAAAGTCTCTCATACACGTCCTGCAGGGTCTCTATTACCACTCGTCATTCCCAATAGACCGTGGACACATCTGTCAATGGATTTTATCACTGACTTACCTTTGTCTGCGGGTAAAACAGTTATTTTGGTAGTAGAGGACAGGTTTAGCAAAATGGTACACTTCATTGCGTTACCCGCACTACCTAATGCTAAGACTCTTGCTCAGGTATTCGTCAGTGAAATCGTGAAGCTTCACGGGGTCCCCTCCGATGTTGTTTCGGATCGGGGTACCCAGTTTATTTCTAAATTTTGGAAAGCTTTTTGTTCCCGTTTGGGGGTACACTTGTCCTTTTCCTCAGCTTTCCATCCTCAGTCGAATGGACAGACTGAGCGTACCAACCAAAACCTTGAGACATATCTAAGATGTTTTGTGTCTGAAAACCAAGAGTTGTGGTCATCATATTTACCGTTAGCTGAGTTTGCCATAAATAATCGTCGTCAGGAATCCACTGGCAAGTCACTATTTCTTGGTGCATATGGTTTTCATCCCCAATTCTGTACTTTCAAAGAGGGGGGGTCTTCTGGGGTTCCCGAAGAGGAAAGGTTTTCGTCATTTCTTTCATCGGTATGGCAGAAGGTGCAAGCTAACTTGAAAAATATGGGAGGTAAATACAAATGCATGGCTGATAAGAGACGGTCGCCAGGTCCGGACCTAGGAATGAATGACTATGTGTGGTTGTCTACTAGGAATATTAAATTAAAGGTTCCCTCTTGGAAACTGGGTCCTAGGTTTATTGGCCCTTACAAAATTGTAGCCATCATCAACCCCGTGGCTTTTCGCCTGGAGTTACCTCAGACTTTTAAAATTCATAATGTTTTTCATAAGTCGTTACTCAAAAAATATGTTCCAAATCTAGAACCGTCACAGCTGCCACCCCCTCCTGTTGTCGTGGATGGTAATCTAGAATTTCAGATATCCAAACTTGTTAATTCTCGTCGGGTCCGCCGCTCTCTTCAATATCTGGCGCATTGGAGAGGTTACGGTCCCGAGGAAAGAATGTGGGTTCCTGCGTCTGAGGTAAACACCGACAGGCTAGTTCGGGTTTTTCATGCCTCCCATCCTGAGAGACCTGGTCCAGAGGCCCCTCGTAGAGTGGGGGGTACTGTCACGAGGGTATCGAGGGTATCGAGAACCACGCCTGACTCCGTTATACCCGGGGTCAGGAAGTCGCAGCGGTCTATTTAAGATAGGGCTGTTTTCCTTATGGTAGCTTTCTGGGTTTGCTTTGCAAACCCTTTTGGCTCACTCAGGGATCCGTAGCTCCTTCTCCTCAGCTGTTCCTTGTCCAGCACTCCCAAACCTCCTTATATTCCTCTCTCACACTCCTCTGGTTGCCAGAGATAGAACTTCCTGCCTGGCCATCTATTCTGACCTTCTGGAGCTGTGTTGCTGCGTTCTCTGGTAGTTGGTCCAGAACGCTACCCTCCAGATCCCTGTTGGACCTTTGTGGTCTATTGTGATCGCCCACCTGGGTGTATGTGTTTGTCTTTTTTGTCTGTCCTCTCCCTGGTGTTTCCCTCTTAGTGATAGTGGTGCGGACTAGCGATCCCACCGGCCCGTTCACTATCTAGGGCTCATTTTAGGGAAAGCCAGGGTTTAGGCACGAGATCGCCACACGGGTGAGGAACCCGTCTAGGGACGTCAGGGCAGTCAGGTGCCAGCCGCAAGGTGAGTTAGGGGTCACCACCTTTCCCTCTCCCTTGGGCAGGGCTTTCCCTTTTATCCTCCCTGTGCGTGACGTCGGTCATTACACCCAACCTGGAAAGGTGGCAAGCCGAGCGAGGACAGCAGAAAAGAGGGGGAGGGATCTGTAGCACCACAACAGGCTGGAAGAGACAGAGGGGTGGCAAAAGGGAGAAGGCGGGCCACACCAAACAGGCCCACAACTGTTCCACGGAGCACCCCCTTGCGGCAATCTCCCTTGCCAAGGGGTATGTGTTCCACAGTCTGGCGCTTTTTTGAGGAAAGTTCGGACGTTAAAAGAATTGTCATTTGCAACCTGTGCCTAATGAGCAGGGCTGTGAATACTAGCAACCTCACCAGCATGATCCACCACATGGCATCAAAGCACCCTAATAGGTGGGCCGAACGCCTGGGTCCACAATCAGTGTCTGTGGGTCACACCACTGCCTCCTCTTCCCCTGTGTTACGTGCTGGCCAATCCTCTGTCCAAGACGCAGGCCCGGATGCCTCCCGCCCTGCACCTGGCCCTTCTCAAGCACCATCATCTAGAACATCCACTTCTGTGTCCCAGCGCATCGTACAGATGTCCATACCCAAGGCCTTTGAACGAAAGCGCAATAACCCAGCCACCCACCCACAGGCCATAGCACTAAATGCGCAACTTTCCAAATTGCTGGCCCTGGAAAAGTTGCCATTTAGGTTTGTGGACACTGAGGCTTTTGGCAGCCTGATGGCGGCGGTGGTCCCTCATTACTCAGCTCCCATCTGCCACTATTTTTCCCGATATGCTGTCCCTGCCTTACACCAGCATGTGTCCCGTAAAATCACCCGTGGCTGAAACCCCCTTCCTGCTCCTCCTCCACCTCCTCCTCCTCCACTTCCACTTCTGAATTATCATTTTGCAGCACCAGTCAGCCATCAGTCAGTAGCTGGAAACAGTGTAGCACTGCAGTGGGGAAGCGTCAACAGACCATGCTCAAATTAATATGTTTAGGTGACAAACAGCACACCACCGCAGAGCTGTGGCAGAGGAAAAGGGACCAGACTGAGCTGTGGCTCTCGCCACTCAACCTAGAACCAGGCATGGTTGTGTGTGATAATTGCCTTAACATGGTGGTGGCTTTGGAGCTCGGCAAGCTCAAAACCTACCCCAATTTGCCTGAGCTACTGGTGAAGGTGCGCCGCGTGTGTGCCCATTTCCAAAAGTCATGTACAGCTATCACCGGTCTGGCAACGCTGCAGCAGCGCTTGCAATTGTCAACTCACCGACTGTGCGATGTGAGTACGCACTGGAAATCCACGTTACACATGTCGGCCAGGCTTTTTGAGCAGCAGAGGGCAGTATTGAAATACCAGCTGCAATATGTTCGTCGCCTTTCCAGTCAGCTTCCGCTCTTCACAAGCGACGAGTGGGCATAAATGTCTGACCTCTGTGAGGTTGTACGCAACTTTGAGGAATCAACACAGATAGTGAGCGGCGATGCCGCTATTATCAGTGTAACCATCCCACTTCTGTGTCTACTAAAACGCTCGCTGCTCACAATGAAGGAGGGCGCTTTGCATGTGGAAGAGGTGGAAATGGGGGAAGACAGTACACAGGGTGATAACCAGACCACCCTCGTCTTCTCAGCGCGAATTGGATGATGAGGAGGAGGAGGAGGAGCAAGAGACGGTTGCCTCCGCTACAGAGGGTAGTGCCCACAGCAGGTTTATTCCATCTGTTCAGCGTGGATGGGCCAAAGAGGAGGAAGAGGATGAGGAGATTGAGAGTCATCCTCCTGATGAGGACAGCAAAGTATTGTTTGTTGGGACTCTGGCACATATGGCTGACGTTATGTTATGCTGCCTTTCCCGTGACCCTCGCGTTATACGCATTTTGGCCAACACCGATAACTGGTTGCTCACCCTTTTCGACCCCTGCTACAAAGAGAACTTCTCATCTCTCATTCCTGTGGTGGAGAGAACTAGCAAAATGGTACAATTCCAGAAGGTCTTTGTGGAAAAATTGCTCCAAAAATTTCCAGCTGACAACGCTGGCTGCAGAGTACATAGTTCCTTGGCCAAACGAGGAGGGGAGATGAGGAGAACACACAGCAGTTCCAACAGAGACAAGGCAACACTCTCCAAGGCCTGGGACAGTTTCATGCTACTTCACCAGCAACCTTATCCCAATGCGCAGCCTAGTGTTACAAGGAGAGAAAAGTTTTGGAAGATGGTGGAGTACATAGCAGACCGTGTCAGTGTCCTCAATGATCTCTCTGTGCCTTACAACTACTGGGTGTCCAAGCTGGACACGTGGCACGAACTGGCGCTCTACGCCTTGGAGGTGCTAGCCTGCCCTGCCGCCAGCGTTTTGTCAGAGCGGATATTTAGTGCTGCTGGGGGCATAATAACTGATAAGCGCATCCGACTGTCAACTGAAAATGCTGATAGGTTGACTCTTATCAAAATGAACAAGGCCTAGATTGCCACTGACTTCTCCACCAGAGGAAAGCGGCTGAACATAAAGGCACTCTAAATGTGGCTTTTATGGTGTATTGAATACACTGTATTCCCATGCACCCCTTCCACCACAAAAAAGGGTATATGGTTCAATCTTCCTTTTCTCGTCCTCCTCCTCCATCATATCAACATGCTTATTAGGCTGCCCTCGCTCCTAATGTTTTAGAGGGTCAGCTCAGCAGCAGGCCCTCAACCATAATATTTTCGATGGTCAGCTCAGTATCAGGCCCTCAACCATAATTTTCTTGATGGTCAGCTCAGCAGCAGGCCCTCAACCATAATTTTTTTCGATGGTCAGCTCAGCAGCAGGCACTCACCCCTAATGTTTTAGAGAGTCAGCTCAGCAGCAAGCCCTTGCCCTTAATGTTTTAGATGGTCAGATCAGCAGCAGACCCTCACCCCTAATGTTTTAGATGGTCAGCTCAGCAGCAGGCACTCGCCCATAATGTTTTAGATGGTCAGCTCGGCAGCAGGCCCTCGCCCCTAATGTTTTAGATGGTCAGCTCAGCAGCATGCCCTTGCCCATAATGTTTTAGATGGTCAGCTCGACAGCAGGCCCTCGCCCATAATGTTTTAGATGGTCAGCTCGGCAGCAGGCCCTCGCCCATAATGTTTTAGATGGTCAGCTTGGCAGCAGGCCCTCGCCCATAATGTTTTAAATGGTCAGCTCGGCAGCAGGCTCTCGCCCATAATGTTTTAGATGGTCAGCTCAGCAGCAGGCCCTCACCACTAATGTTTTAGATAGTCAGCACAGCAGCAGGCCCTCACGCATAATGTTTTAGATGGTCAGCTCAGCAGCAGGCCCTCGCCCATAATTTTTTCCATGGTCAGATCAGGAGCATGCACTCGCCCCTAATGTTTTAGAGAGTCAGCTCAGCAGCAGGACCTCAACCATAATTTTTTCGATGGTCAGGTCAGCAGCAGGCCTTCAACCATAATTTTTTCAATGGTCAGCTCAGCAGCAGGCCCTCACCCCTAATTTTTTAGATGATCAGATCAGCAGCAGGCCCTTGGCCCTAATGTTTTAGAGGGTCACCAGCAGGCACTTGCTCCTAATGTTTTTGAGGATCACCAGCAGGCCATCAATCATAATTTTTCAAGTGTGTGTATGATGCCCTCCTTTATGTGTAAAGTTCCCAGTCTGCCCCTGGGAGTGCTGAATGTCATATTTACAGTTCTTCTTAAAAATACATGTTGGGAACAGTAGTTGGTAGTGCCTTTGTCTTTAGGTAAGTCCAGCCCTAGTTACTGGTATTTTTTTATTTCTTGTCTAGCTTAAAGACTTCAAGTTGTTTTTGAGCGTTAAACACATTCCAAAACTATTCTTTATATAATTTCCATAGCAGTGGGCCTCTGTTTTCCGAGGAGTTAAATTAAATTTAAACGTTCTGTTTTGATGGCACATAAAGATCATCACTGAATATTTAATATGTATCTTGAAATCCTGTGCTTGCAAAACATCTCAGGATATGTGCGTACAATAAGCTTCTTTCCTCAGAAAAAACTGAATTAGGAAGAAATCTTCTGTGATGTTGGGCGAAACTTTTAATTGAAAGACATTACTCTTCAATGACCAGAACTTTTTATTACAGTCTAGCAAATCTACAGTTTTAAAAAATATATATTTTATTCACAGGCACAGTTTGAGGTTAAGAGTGAACTGTAAATTGTCTAGTTACAGATCAATATAGAAAAATGCATAAAGAAATCATCATCTTGTGAATCAGCCAGAGCTGTTTGTAATAGGTAATTTTTTTCTAGTAAGCCTCGATAAAAGGAAGTTAGATTTAGTAATACAGAAACCAGCAAGATCTCCTATAGAGGTGCAGTTTCACTCAGGAAGCATTTACTGGAATGTATATCAAGGATATTCAGCCCTATTTTTCAAGCTGAGGGTATGTAGTAGAGCTATAAACTTGTGCAGAAACAGTTATTTTAAGATGTAAAAAGCATGAGCATTTGACTTTGTCCTCTGGTATTAATAAGATATATTTAATTATATTTTCCAACATGTTTATCCTATTCACCTTTTAACTTGTCCTTCAAATTGCAATTAAATACTGATGCAGAAACATAGGTAGATAGAAATTTTAATAAAAAATAGCATTAAAAAATTCCAAAAAAGTGGAATAGATGAATCAAAAGTAGGACACTCATCTCAGTGGCAAATTTCTCAATGTATTTACACCAGACAACTGGCATTAATTGATAAATCTCCTCTAATCTCCTCTATACAGCTCAAAATCAGTGCTTTGCATCACATAATATTGTATATTTCAAAACTGGCTGCCTGCTGCCAACACTACAGGAAGCTCAATGCATAGGAATTCATGCAATAACCATTGACTACAAGGAAAGCTGTACTAATCTCATTGCTCTGAGCTCCATTTGGTGGCAGCTGCATGAAAATACAATGTTTAAATGTCAGAAACAGAAGAAGGAGTCCAGCTCCGGCCCCCCAAAGCCAGGTAGTAATCTCGTGTTTTGTCTTCACTGAAGGTGTCACACTTAGATGACTTATGTGGCTCTGCTGTGTTAGGCACCCAAAAATGTATAAGAGCATGGGATCACCTGAAATCTACATCCTATGTCGAAAGGAGGAAAATCTGCAAAAAGAGGCTGTGTGGGATTATCTCCTTCTTTAGATATTGCTCTAATTTAGCTTTGTTCCACCAGACCTTGGTACGCTTTTTCAGTAGATCTTTAACAGTGTCACTATTTGTGGGAATAGCTGATACAATGTTGGACTGATCAGTGGGAGCACGGTTATCCACACCAGGACAGACAGCCGAGGGTGAAGATGCCACATTGGAGCCCTTACTAAGTTTGGAACCTCTGAACTTGGAATTGACAACAGTACAACCACCCATGGGCAATTTAGAAGGTCTGTGGAAGCCAAAAAAGGTTTTCTACCCCTACCAGAATGAATCAGGTTATTAAAAGTGTTCTTCTTATAATGTGGTCTCACCTTCTCAGGCGTTGTTTACTAAAAAAACAAAGAAAAGGTGCACCATAGTGTAAAAACGTATGTGTAATTAGACAAAGTACTCCTATTGGAGGCTCACCTTATAGGGTTGTGCAAACCATAGGCACAACACTACTGTAGACATATTGGGAGTAAACTTAGTTCCCAAAACAGCGGTCGATGTGCAGCCACGGATGTAGGTCTCCTAAATGAGTGTGCCTGGAAACTCACGGAGAAATATTATGCAGATGCAGGAACAACCATCCTTCGGTGCAAAACGAACCGACCAGTTAGAGGTAGAAGTAATCTTCAAACAGTTTTATTGCAGAAACACTTCACAACACGTTTCAGGGAAAGACTTCCCCTTCTTCAGGTGAAAACAATTGCTTGACATATGGAGCATACAAGCATCTATATATACACACACAATCAAAGAAAGGGCTCCTAATACAAAGGTCAAAAAGGGGGTGTAGGGGCGGTCCCAGGGTTCATGGGCAACCCCAGTGCAAAATCCTTAAGATCAACAAAAATACATTTAAATTAATAAGGATGGAAGTCTTCTGGACAATCAGGTATTATATATTTATTTGCGCGCAATTATTGTAAAGTTTAATAAATAAAAATGTCTTATTAACTGCCCCTGTTATTCCCGGGGCATTTTTTTTTCACAAGGCCGGAGTCACGTGATAGCACTCGCTGGTCACGTGACCGCGATACAATCATGTGGTACTGCTGGCTCCATGGAAACGTGACGCTCGAGCGCCGGCAGGCACAGAGAGCCCAGCACTCGAGTGAAGCCAGCAGCTGAAGCTGCCATAAGGACGGGGCATTCTAGAAAACAATTGTCCAGCTGAAATATATATACAGCTGGATTATTATAAGGGCCTGGAGAAAATATAAAAAATATAATATTATAATAATAATAGTAGTAATAACACAGAGGTGACACCAGGTCAACATTAAAGCCCCTATATAATAAAATACCACCATTTATAAAGAATTAGGACATAAAAATAAAAAACTAGATATAAACATATTTTTTACCATATGACAAAATGAATTATTATCAAATAAATTATTATAAAAATATGATTGTATGAATAAATAAATAATGAATCAGTTACATAAGTAAAAATATATATAAATAAGTCACCTGAATAAAATTACATAAATTAAAAAATGATATTAATAAATGTATAATGATGTCCATTACTTAGATGATTACATAAACAGATAAATTAAGCATATGCATAGAAGACAAAAGACCCAAGGTGTGGGACACATGTTGAAACGGGTTATAGCATCATTCAAAATCGCAACTATAGATATATATACACTGCGTGCAGAATTATTAGGCAAATGAGTATTTTGACCACATCATCCTCTTTATGCATGTTGTCTTACTCCAAGCTGTATAGGCTCGAAAGCCTACTACCAATTAAGCATATTAGGTGATGTGCATCTCTGTAATGAGAAGGGGTGTGGTCTAATGACATCAACACCCTATATTAGGTGTGCATAATTATTAGGCAACTTCCTTTCCTTTGGCAAAATGAGTCAAAAGAAGGACTTGACAGGCTCAGAAAAGTCAAAAATAGTGAGATATCTTGCAGAGGGATGCAGCACTCTTAAAATTGCAAAGCTTCTGAAGCGTGGTCATCGAACAATCAAGCGTTTCATTCAAAATAGTCAACAGGGTCGCAAGAAGCGTGTGGAAAAACCAAGGCGCAAAATAACTGCCCATGAACTGAGAAAAGTCAAGCGTGCAGCTGCCAAGATGCCACTTGCCACCACTTTGGCCATATTTCAGAGCTGCAACATCACTGGAGTGCCCAAAAGCACAAGGTGTGCAATACTCAGAGACATGGCCAAGGTAAGAAAGGCTGAAAGACGACCACCACTGAACAAGACACACAAGCTGAAACGTCAAGACTGATTTTTCTAAGGTTTTATGGACTGATGAAATGAGAGTGAGTCTTGATGGGCCAGATGGATGTGCCCGTGGCTGGATTGGTAAAGGGCAGAGAGCTCCAGTCCGACTCAGACGCCAGCAAGGTGGAGGTGGAGTACTGGTTTGGGCTGGTATCATCAAAGATGAGCTTGTGGGGCCTTTTCGGGTTGAGGATGGAGTCAAGCTCAACTCCCAGTCCTACTGCCAGTTTCTGGAAGACACCTTCTTCAAGCAGTGGTACAGGAAGAAGTCTGCATCCTTCAAGAAAAACATGATTTTCATGCAGGACAATGCTCCATCACACGCGTCCAAGTACTCCACAGCGTGGCTGGCAAGAAAGGGTATAAAAGAAGAAAATCTAATGACATGGCCTCCTTGTTCACCTGATCTGAACCCCATTGAGAACCTGTGGTCCATCATCAAATGTGAGATTTACAAGGAGGGAAAACAGTACACCTCTCTGAACAGTGTCTGGGAGGCTGTGGTTGCTGCTGCACGCAGTGTTGATGGTGAACAGATCAAAACACTGACAGAATCCATGGATGGCAGGCTTTTGAGTGTCCTTGCAAAGAAAGGTGGCTATATTGGTCACTGATTTGTTTTTGTTTTGTTTTTGAATGTCAGAAATGTATATTTGTGAATGTGTGAGATGTTATATTGGTTTCACTGGTAAAAATAAATAATTGAAATGGGTATATATTTGTTTTTTGTTAAGTTGCCTAATAATTATGCACAGTAATAGTCACCTGCACACACAGATATCCCCCTAAAATAGCTAAAACTAAAAACAAACTAAAAACTACTTCCAAAAATATTCAGCTTTGATATTAATGAGTTTTTTGGGTTCATTGAGAACATGGTTGTTGTTCAATAATAAAATTAATCCTCAAAAATACAACTTGCCTAATAATTCTGCACTCCCTGTATATTTATTCATCTCGACCCCATTGTCACAGATTTATTTCAAAGGCTTCATTCAGGCCATTTGGATTCAGAAAATTCGCTATTTGTACGATGGGTGTCACTTTGAAACCCAAGAAACTCCTCTCATGTTGTTCAGCAGCGTGGCGAGAGACACTATGTTGTAGAAACTTTTTCTTGATGTTAGACCTGTATTTATTCAGCCTATTTCTAAGGGTCTGTATGTTGCAGCCTATATATTACAAACCTGATGGACACTCTAGTAAATATATAATATTTTGTGACCCACGATTAAGGTGATTTCTGATCGGGAAGGATTCTCCCGTGGAATTACTGAAAAAAGAGGGAGAAGAACATAGTAGTGCAACAGAGACATCTGGATAGGTTGCATCTGAAGCTACCTGCAGTCATTAAGGTCTGGCCCCCCTCAATAGGTCTTTTTTTATTTTGTATGATAGATCTTAATTTGCTCGGTGCCAAAACGTAAGGGGAGGTTGGGCCGGTAGAATATTCCTCAAATGGGGGTCTCTTTTTAGTATATACCAGTATTTAGATAATATACCCCTGATAGTATTGTGGTTATCACCATATGTTGTTATAAAATTCATATTATAACATCCCTTGCTGGTATTAGGTGTCTCTTTTTTAGTTTTTGAGAGGCAACCCTCTTGGGATAAATCCCTGGCCCTTTTATAAGCGGCTTCTATGACCATCCCTTTTGAAGAAATCTGGTATGGATAGTCTCGCTTTGAAATATAAAATCACAGTCCAAAGTGCAATTGCGTCTAATTCTTTTGAACTGACTAAAGGAAATATTGGCTTTCCATTTTTTATAATGCGTACTTGAAAAATCTAAACAACTGTCACTATCCATTTTTAAAAAAAAAAGATCTGTGTAGTTATTTTGTGTCCTACGGATCACAGTTCAAGGTCTAAATATAAAATTTTATGTGTGTTGTATGTCCCTGACAGTTTGATACCCCAATCAGTGCTATTCATATCCTCCAAAAAGAAAGTAATAGAGGTATCATCACCATTCCAAATAAAATATCAGGTCATCAATGTACCTCGGGTAAAAAATGATATTATTGGTCCAATACTTGGATCCGTAGATACATTGATCCTCAAACCGCCCGATAAACAGATTAGCAAAACTGGGCGCAAATTTTGTCCCCATAGCGGTCCCCTTCCTTTGTAGATACAGTTTGTCGTCGAATGTAAATATGTTATGTGTCAAAAGGAATCTAATACATTATAGGACAATAGACTTTTTTTTATCCGATATTGTAGGGTCACTTTCAAGGTACCATTTTGTGCACTCAATGCCCAACTCGTGCGTAATGTTAGAATATAAAGCTGTAACATCCAAAGTCACCCAACGGTATGTGTCCCTCCACTCAATATCTTTCAAATATTGTATCAAGGATGCAGAGTCTCTTAAATAAGATGGTAATTCTACCACATATTTTTGTAAAAGGACATCCACGTATTGAGATAAGTTGCAAGTAAGGTAGGAGATACCCGAAATAATTGGTCCACCCTGGGGATTTTTATTGTCTTTATGGATCTTAGGTAAATGATAAAATAATGCCGTTACTGGATCGGGTATTAAAATCAATTCTTTCTCTTTTTTATTTAAAATGTGGGAGGCAAATTCAATCAGAGCCTTAAATTCAAATTTATATTGTTTTGAGGGTCAAATTCTAAAGGTAAGTAGTACTACTCCTTATCAGATAGAATACGGATGGCTTCCCTAATATAGTCCACCCTATCTTCAATTACTATTCCCCCTCCTTTATCAGCATTCTGGATAATGATACTGGTGTTTTGAAGTTTTTTGATCGCTATTCTCTCCTTCTTGTTTAGATGGGGATGGGTTTCTGATGGATATTGCAAAATTTATCCATCACCACATTATAAAAAGTGTCAATAAAATTCCCTTTATGTTGTACAGGATAATGTTTGGAAGGTGGTTTTAAACCCGTGTACATATATGGGAGGTGAGGATTGTCAGGAGTGTCTACCAGATCAGGGGGTTCCTCAAAACCACCGGTTGTGGTGGAGGGGCAATGTGGGGTATTTTTGTTGTCATTGTTCTGGATACCACTCACATTAATTAATTACTGAGGTGGAGGGTTCATTTTCATTTTTTACTTTTTTAGGGCATTTTCTCACTTGATTCTTAGCATAATTCTTGCAATCTCTTGACAATTTTTGGGGCTTTCTTGTTTATCAAATCTAACTCAAACTTATTAAGACGTATAGTAGTGGCCTGGCCAAGCCTCTAGAAATCAGCTGAATCTTTAAAAGACAGTAATGATTTACAGGTTATGCCTACCCTGAGGGCTTAAGCAAAGCTATTGAAAGGGTGCAACATGGAGTATTTTTCCTGTTGCTCCATTTCTAGTTTTAGCACTTACCTTCTGGAATTGTGTATACATTGCCTCCATGCTATGTCTTGTTTGTATCTGAGAAAGAAGGTGGCCCACCTCCCAAACGCATCCTATGGTTGTTTCTTAATGCATTTTTAAACTGTGCTGCAGGGTAAAAAAAAAATTTACCTACTTTACTCCCTTAGAGTAAGGTTATGTGTTTGCTTAACAATAAAACCATATTGACTTGCACATAATCGCAGAATAAGGCATTTCCGGAGAGCGCCCCCAATCTTCCGGTCCGTGGCTCTGGAAAAAAATAGAACATGACCTATTCTTGTCCACAATTGCGGACAAGAATAGGCAGTTCTATGGGGATGCCGGCCGGGTGTATTGCGGATCCGCAATGTACTACGGACGTCTGAATGGACACTTATTGTTGTTCTTTATCCTAAAATGATCTCTTTATGTATTCTAATGTCTGCGCTGCTATAACAAAGCACAGTGAAGGTCCGATCAATATATCTCCATAGATACCTAATACTGTACGCTTGACAATTCTATCTTCCATTCTTCTGCTTTGTACTGTAGATGCAATTTGCTAAAATTGTACATTCCAAATGCAAAGGTCTGCCTACAGGTTCTGAGAAATCAGCATCACTGTATATTGTCTACTTGCAGTTCAGTTTTAATGCCCATAACATTAAATGGAATCTGTCATCAGGAAATTCACTGTTTAATCAGGCACAACACCTTGCAGGGCTAGCTCAGCCGAATGTAATCATACCTTTTACTTACTGTAGCAATCTATTGCTTCATTCTGGAGAGAAAGTACCGTTTTAATTTAAATGTTAACGTTAAATTAAAATTTTAATTGTAATCCTTATGTAAATGAGCAGTTAAGAGCACCATAGGAAGGCTCAGCTCACTCTGCCGTGCACCCTTGCTCCTCCTGCTTTCTCTGTCAGATTCCTCCCACCCCGCCTTTACTTCTTGATTTATAGTGCCAGGTTCCCACATAGTCATCTCACCAGGCCCTGTCAATCAAGAAAGAGAGGGGGGCTGTCCAAGAAAGCATGAGGGGCAAGAGTGGCTTGCACTCACCCTTAGTGCACTTAACAGTTCATTTGCATTAGGATTGCAATTCTCAAGAATAAAACATGGATAGCTAAGTGAGAGGTATTTAAAGGGCACCTGTCAGCAGATTTGTACCTATGAAACTGGCTGACCTATTACATGTGCACTTGTCAGCTGAAGACATCTGTGTTGGTCCAATGTTCATACAGTATGTGGCCGCATTGCTGAGAAAAATGATGGTTTAATATATACAAATGAGCCTCTAGGAGCGATGGGGCTTAAATATGGAACCAACACAGATGCCTTCCGTACATGCCACAGGTCAGCCAGTTTCATAGGTACAAATCTGCTGACAGATTTCCCTTAATATTCTATTGAGCAAGCCCTAAAATACACTGCCAGAGAATTTCCTGGCAACAGACTCCCTTTAAACCAGATGAGAGGAAATATTTGCAACTTACTATATTTCATAAAAAAAAACTGAATTGGATTAATTTAACTATCTAATTTAACTATAGTCATTCTTATGCATTATTGTTTCCTTGTTACTTATTAATGATTCTGAATAGATTAGGTCAAGTGTAAGTTCACAACTTGCTACTAGGAAGGAATGAGTGGACTGCACATTGTAAAGTCAAGGTAGAGGAAGTCCCTCCTGAGTCAATGCGGGACATGATTTGCTAAATATTTTTAGTTTGATGACATAGTCGATATGTTTCTTATTTACACACCCCTAATGTATAAAAGGATATTTGATAACGGGCCAGTCTAGGTGTATGTTAACTTTCTGATCACATAGAATGCACTGCATTAGCTGTTAGCGTCACATTTGAACCACTAGACCCAGATTAGAACCTACAGAACACACTACCCTGTAGTGCTTATGCAGCGTCCCACTCAGGAACACATGGGAACTGCAAAATAATTTAAAACTGTATTATCATACTGCATGTCATTTTGTACTACAACACCTGTTGTATCCCTGTTCATAGGCTGGTCAGGTGTAATTTATACATCCCACCACTAGATGGGAATAGCACTTAGGTCATATATAAACCTTAGCCAGGCCTAGTTTGAGGACATTTCAAATTAAAACAGAGATGAGAATGCAGAGTGAAGACTTCACACCACAGATTAGCGAGTGGGGCCAACTTCGCTATGTGGTAGTACCAAGGTGTGAGGTGCAGAAGAGCGTTTTCCTTCTGTGGCCGGACTATATACTTGCATCCCTGACCAGTAGGAGAGAGTTTGCCTCCCTGGAACAGACCCAAGCATCAGAAAGATTCATCGGTGATAACAGCCATTATTTAGGGCCACAGACACCTTTGCGCATGGTGGAGGACATTATAGCTTCTGGCCGCCACACCATAATTCTGGGAAACAGATTAGCTACATGTCCCAATATTCAGCTTGGAGGGAAAAGATAAGGTATAGGACTGAGCATACCAACTGAAGTAAGTTACTCCATAACCACAGCCTGAAGTGAAGTGATTTTCCTGTTTTTGTTTTTTACCCGCTGCTTTCCTGGACCCATAACTTATTTTTATAGTTATGTCTACAGAGCGAGTGGGTGGGCTAATTTTTTTGTGGAATGAACTGTAGTTTTTATTGATACCACTGGAGTGTGTATGACTTTTTGATTGTTTATTAATTTAATTTCTTTTGGGAGGTGAAGCGATGAAAAAAATTGCAAATCGGCCATTAAGACGTTCACTTTATATTTTAATAGTTTGGGCATTTTGGGACATGACGATGCCTATGATTTTCTGGTTTATTTATTTTATTTCTGAGGAAGGGGGTGATTTTATTTTAGATTTTTTTTTTATTTATTGTTTTTAAAGTCACCCTAGGTGACTGTAAGAAGCAATCATTAGATTGCTTCTACAAAACATTGCATTAAATTGCTAGTGCAATTCCTGGCAAATTTTTGATGTTCTTATGGAGCCCTGCCACCTGCAGGGCACCATAGGAAGTACAGCTCTAAAAGTCTTGGTTCCTTCAGAGAGACCAAGGCTTTTAGAGACAACCAACAGCTCCCTCGATCGTCACTGCTGATTGCAGACATTAGCCTTGGGTATCTGCTGTGTTTAACAGCAGGCTCCTAGTGGCTATGGTGCTCTCTCTGCTCTAGAGTGGGTGCCATCTTTAAAGAGATTACTTCTACCATACACGAACAGCAGCGGCCATCAAGTGGTAAAATAAATCTCCCTGATGATGACATCTATAATGTCAGCATTTTTGATAAAATAATAATATAACAGACACTCACCTATTTCATCCCCCAGTGCTACCAGCACTGTGGTTCCAATACTCTGTCTGGCTGTAGCAAAAGTTTGTAGATGCAGACAATGGGGGTTATTTACTAGGGTTTCACATACCAGTCTTAGTAAATAAAAACCCTGCTAGAGGAAGGTCTGGCTAATTTATTGAGAGGTGCATGCATCTTTTTGCCGTCTGTGCACAGAACTGAAATCAACTTGAGTCAGGATCTGGAGTAGATCTCTGGTGTAATGTGCACCAGTTTTCTGGTACACATGTTGTTAAGGCCTCATGCACACGACCATATGTATTTTGTGGTCCGCAAAAAACTGATCCGCAAAAAAAGGATGACGTCCATGTGCATTCCGTATTTTGCGGAATGGAACAGCTGGCCCCTAAAAGAACAGTAAAGTCATGTCCGTAATGCAGACAATAATAGGACCTGTTCTATTTTTTTGCAGAACAGAAATACGGACATACGGAAATGGAATGCACATAGAGTAATTTCCTTTTTTTTTTCAGATCCATTGAATTGAATGGTTCTGTATATGGTCCTCAAAAAAAAATGGAACGGACACGGAAAGAAAATATGTTTGTGTGCATGAGGCCTAAATGAGTTGGGCCACAGAGTTCCCACCCATGGCCCACCTCCTTCCACCCATGCCCTGAACCCACTTTTTGGAAAAATACCAAGGGTTCTGAAAAAGTCAAGAACTTTGTCACAAATCAGAACTTGTAACAAAATTTACAACTTTTCTACGCCAGTTTCTATGCCAAAATTTGCATATGAAGGCACACAAGTCGCCCTCCGTAGTGTGGCCTGGAGCTGAAGGAAGAAGGACATTAAATGGTGAAGAAATACAAACACAAGTAATGTAAGCAGAAACTGGGCCAACTGCCCCTCAATATTGGTTACCTGTAAAAAGTAAGCAACAGAGTGTAGACCATCCTGATGTTTGATATTGGTATACAAGGCGTTAACGTCACATAACCAATATTATGTCTGGTTCAATGTAGTTAACATTGCCCCCTCACTGTCAAATAGTTTTTCTGCAGCTGCCACTTTAGGGAGTTCACTGTTTAAATTCATATGTACTTAGTTCCCCCTAGTGGTGACTGCAAGCCTCCAAAGTTTTACCAATTGCAATTGTAAGGAAAGCAGCAAATCTGAAAGACACTGGAGGAGAATAATACATTTTTTATGGGTTTTGTGGCATACATACACTGAAAACTAAAATGTTTGGCCTGAACACCATACTTTTTCTGACAAGTGCAACTGTGTCACACAGAACATTGACAATCTCCATCACAATAAGGATAGTTTAAATAGTTAAAAAAAACATGTTTTTTTCCCCAGCATTTCTGCATGTCAGCATGGGGACCCGAGGTTAGCTTCTATGAAAATATGACACACAATGCGTTTTGGTGATTTTTTTTTAACTTCTGGTTACTGCAGCTCAGCTTCCATTCAAGGGAATGGGGGCTGAGCTGCAGTAACTTGCCACAGCCACTAGACCATGTACGGAGCTGTCTGTTTCAGGAGCCTGTAACAGGGAGCTGGTGACGCACCTCCCCTCTGCAGCACCGCCGGCATCCCACTAGTGAAGAGGAGCGAGGACACGGCCGGAGTCCTCATCTCCATAACAACCAGATGGCGGGGAGGAGGCCTCCTCACCGTGGCCGGCGTCCTCCATCCCCTAGGCAACAAGCACGTGCGGAACTGAGCGCCGATATTGCTGAGTTGCGCCACGTCACATGACCCATCAGGAGGACCTATTTTAACAGGCAAATTGCTGGCCACTGGTTGCCTGTGATCGGTCTTGATACCGTCACAGTTTCCTATTGTGCATTTCTTTGTTCTTGGACCTCAGCTCTGTTTTTGACCTTGACCTAGGCAACGAGCATGTAGGGAACTGAGCGCCGATATTGATGAGTCGGTGCTCAGCTGTTCTGAGTTGCGGGGGACGGGTCATGTGACGCTGGCCACGTCACATGACCCATCAGGAGGACTTATTTTAAAAGGTAACCTGCTGGCCACAGGTTGCCTGTGATTGGTCTTGCTACCCTCACCAGCAGTTTCCTATTGTGCATTTCTGTGTTCTTGGACCTCGCCTCTGTTTTTGACCTTGACCTTATGACCTCCCTGGATTTGATGTGACCTCTTGGCTTCTGACTCCGGATTGTGTTTTGACCTTGTTATTGTATTGATCCCTGTGTACCTGCGTGATCTCTTGGCTTTGACTTTGGCTTGCCTGAGTCTGTTACGGTATTCCTCTTATCTTCTTAGGCCCCTGCACGCATCTAAGCGAAGGACTGCCGCCAAGTTGTACGCCGTCGGTTAGGACGGGCCGTGCAAGTAGACAGGGACAGAGGTGGGGTGGAGTTTAGGGCAGCACTTATCCCTCCCCTCTGTCGTGACAGCTCCATGCAATGTATTCTGGCAGCCGCGGCTCCTGAAATCAGCTCATTGGTGGGGTGCAGGGTGTTAGACCCCCATCAATCTGATATTGATGACATATTCTAAAAATAGGTCATCAATATCTTAATCTCAGAAAACTGCTTTACTTTTGAAGTCGTGCCAGTTGGAAATTTTGCTATGGGGCCCTATGATGTATGTGTTCTGGTCACATGTATGAGATCTGTTTCTTCGAGTGATAAAGTATATATTATTTTAACAGATCCCAGCATGGCCTATGCAAATATGATAACCTGCATAGCCTAGAAATGTTCAATTCACTGGCTTCTTGAAGGAATACTTCACATAGAAAATAAACAAAATAAAAAAATGCCAGCAATTTCTTACTCATAATCTCATTTTTCTCATACTACAATTTAAAAAAAACTTTGAAATATGAGGTAAGTCTTTTCCGGCTCCATTCAATCCTGTGTCTGGCTGTAAGATAGCTGGCTATGAAAGAAGCCTTCCCTCTCTTCTCTGTCTGCAATAGATCAGAAATATCAGTAAGCCACAAACCCCTAGGCTTGGTTATGCTGCCAGTCATTTCATTGCTGAAAATGAAAGGCCAAGCACAAAATCCTAGACAACTCTAATTTTGAGGTAAGACATAATTTTCATTTTATACAAAAATGTCCAGGTTGTTGTTAGTATGTGATATCAGAGGACATTACAAGAGGAGGTATAAGAGGAGGAAACTGCAACTTTCACCACATAGCAGAGCACTTTTACGACTTATATACTGCATGTAGGGCCCCATAGCAGTTGCTACCACTGCTTCCGCGATAGTTCCGCCCCTGCCAGTGACACACCCCTCTAGTACTGACAGGTGATCTAAAAGCAGCCATATATACAATACAAGTATAAAATTACAAATGTTTCAAATTTGCATAAAAAAGAAAATTTTATTTTGCTACAGTTGTGAATTGTTTATGCTGTCAATCAAAGCCAATTTATACCTTTTCAAATTTTCATCAGGAGTTCTCATTTCATAAGCAGAAGTGGCGGACTAATTGTATTTTATTTACACATATTCTAAATTGCAGCTTGCAGAGAATTTCCATTTTCTAAAAACACCGCTTTCATACACGAATACAAAAAAATATATTTTTATTCTATTTTTTTGGCATTTATTCCTTGTTAATGTCCTCTCAAAGGTCTCTGCATGATCCATTTTGGTAGTCCTATGTATTGTACTCTGTATAGCATTCAAAAGAGAACCTTGACAGCTTTCACTTTTTATCTTTTGTTCTGACTGAGCATTGTTATATTAAAAAAGTCTTTTTTTACAGTTCTGTCAAGGTCGGTAAGACTACTGCAAAATAACTGTGCATTCTTTTATACTAATGTATGGTAAGTGTTTAACATAGACCATGCTGATGTAATTTACCAACCCATGAAAATGAAGGGAATGAACTGCACAGTATCTGAACATACAGGGAAGAATAAGAAATATGTTATATAAATGCAAACCATGTGACACTACAAAACAACAAAATTCTTGTTATGGTCATTATCATCAACTCACATGCTATCATTTGTTTTGTGTATTATGGGGAAGTAAATAATCTTAAAGAGGGACAGATTTAACCGCTTAGTGACCACCCATACACCTTTTAACTGTGGTGTATTGTAAGGGTATTTTGAAGAACTGATTGGTTCTGTCCCCTTTAATTCTGTCTATTTTACATTTAATATTACCTTTAATATTTAATATTCTGTGTAATAAAGTCTTCCTTGTAATGTATTGGGTTAGAGATCGTTAGTACCCATTCCCCATTGGGCTGATAAGACCTCATTGCTGAGTGATCTCAGAGACACTGGAAGTGGGCTGATGGAAATAACTGTTGTTTGCACAATAAGTGAGCACTCCATTAAAGACTTCATTCTAGGTAGGATGTAAGTGTTGGTTTGCCCTATCTCTTGTACACCCTGGGGTGTTGTCCATGTGCTACAACATGGTAATAGGAGTCCTATCCCATAAAGTGATGATTATTTACTTTTTACTATTCTGTATGTGATTTATCTGTTTCATTTTATATTTAATCACACTTAGTAAGTATATTTATTCACTTAGCCTATGTAAGTTTATTCATTCTCAAATCTTTTGAATTCACATTTTAAATCAGGAGATTACTAAGGGGTCTTAGATCCCTGTGCAATGGAGAGCAGGGGTTTGACTCTCACATGAGAGCTGTGGTCCTGTTTTGACAGCCTGGACCAGCAGGAGTGCCAATCTAGGCTGGTTAAACCCTTTCATGCCACAGGCAATGGAGACCACCGCATGTACGTGGTGACAGAGGGAGTGGACTCCCTCTGTCTTCCATTGGCACCCCACAAATGTTATTGCAGAGTGCTGATGTGTGTATAGGCTGGCTGGAACCTGGTGTAAGCTACAAGCCTGCCTTGAGTGTTCCCTAGCAGGGAACACTGCACCTCTCTGGTATCACAGCGTCCATAACAACCTGCACTACACAAATAGTATGTAAATTATCCACTACAGTGAACGCTGTGAATAAAAAGTTATGGGTTTTGGGATGCGGCAATGCAAAAAGATTTTCTTTTTTTAAAAAGGGGTTTTATTGCATAAAAGTAGTAAAACGAAAAAAAAAAAAACACTATATGCATTTGGTATTCCTGTAATATTCTGACCCAGAGAATAAAGATATTATGTTATTTATGCCGAAAAATTAATGCCGCTAAATTTATAATGTAGCAGCATTGCTGTTTTTTCACATCTCCCTCCCAGAAAGTGTTAATAAAGTTAATCAGAAAGTTTTGTGTATCCCAAAATGGCACTATTAAAAACTACATGAGATTCTGATATTGATAATCTATCCTCAGGATAGGTCATCAATATCAGATCGACGGGGTTGTGGAGGCTGTTTGAGTAGGTCATGCTGCTCTGGTGAGCACTGCAGTCTCCACGTAGCTGACCGAGCACAGCGCTGTTCGTTGTATAGTGAACATGACGTCACTGGCCTAGGAAGAGGCTGCAGTGCTCATCGGAGAATCCAACCCTTTTCAGACAGCTGATTGGCCGGGGTGCCAGGAGTCGGGCCCCTGCCTATCTGATATTGACAGGTAATCACTATTAAAATCTCAGGCAACCTCTTTAAAGAGGTTGTCTCACTTCAGCAAGTGGCTTTTATCATGTAGAGAAAGTTAATACAAGGCACTTACTAATGCACTGTGATTGTCCATATTGTTTCCTTTGCTGTCTTAATTCATTTTTCCAAAAATCACAGAGTATAGATAATAAGGCACTAACACAGTAGATGCAAGAATTATATATGGACTAAGCCCTCACTCTGATATGATAAAATCTGAGTCTCTCAACCAATATATTTTGATCAAAACACATCTGTGCCCACCTACCAGCACCAAGGTGGTCTCAATCAGGCAAGTTCTACTATAAACCTTCCTATGCCATTGGGCATCTATGTTCAGGAGAGAAGACTCTGTACATGTAGTGCGCTGCTCCTAGTCACCTCTATGTGCATCCAACTGATGAGAGGGAGAGCAAGCACAGCTATATGTACCACCCTAATCAAGGTGGCCTGTTTGATAGGAAGGGCAAAAGTGCACAAGAATGCTACTCCCAGGATAACATAGACACGTGTTCACACTTGAAGGTGCCACTCCCTCAAGTGTATACTACAAACTAAGCAAAATTCACAGAAAAAAAGATTTAAAAAACAGATAAAAACATCCTGCACAGTATGATAAATAAATACATGGATGTCCACAGCTACATTATTGAAAAAAATCAACAGATAATAATGGACTAATACAATAGATGCAAGCATTATATGTGGACTAAGCTCTCACTCTGATATGATAAAATCTTTCACTCTCCAATATATTTTGATTAAAACACATCTGTGCCCGCCTACCCATGCCAAAGTATCAATAATGTAGCCATGGACATCCCTATATTTATTTATCATATCGTGCAGTATGTTTTTATCTGTGTTTATTTTCTTTTATCTGTGATTTTTGATTAGTTTGTAGTATACACTTGAGGGGGTGGCAGCTTCAAGTGTGAATGCACTTCTATTTTATCCTGGGAGTAGCATTCTTGTGCACTTTTGCCCTTCCTATCAAACAGGCTGCCTTGATTAGGTGTTACATATAGCTGTGCATGCTCCTCCTCTCATCGGTTGCTGGATACACACAGAGGTGACTAGTAGCAGCACACTATATGTGTAGGGCCTGCTCTCCTGAACATAGATGCCCAATGGCATAAGTAGGTTTAGAGTAGGACCTGACTGACTGAGACCACTTTGGCGCAGGTAGGCGAGCACAGATGTGTTTTGATCAAAATATATTGGCTGAGAGTCTCATATTTTATCATATCAGAGTGAGGGCTAAGTCCATATATTTGTCACGCTCTATTGTGGGAGGGAAACCCCACACGAACATAGGAGGGAAAGGGGAAAGGAAATAAGGCCTGAAAACTAGGGAAGGAAGATGGATACCTCCTAGCGAAAACTCTAATCAAAGCCCTGACTGACTACCAGTATGAACAGACCCCAGAGGTAGGTGGGTTCATACACAGGAATACCTAAAGTCCTATCTAACCCTAAAGGACCCTAGTACTAATGACAGGAATGGGACGAAACTGTTCCTCCAAAAGAAAGGATGAATGGGAGTCTCCCTAAGGCCTAATACAAAACGACAGGGAAATGCAATGGACAGAAATGCAAAAAATACAAAGGGAAATGTAACACTTAACTTCCAAGAAGCTAAGGCAGCATCAGGAACTCAGCCAAGATCCAAACACCAGCTATCCATAGATCCAACTGAAGCATTAAACCACACAGCATTGTGGGATAATCAAATATAAATAGAGAAAGTTAAATGACTACAATAGCAACACCTGGAGTTTAAGGGTGTGGCCAGTACCAGAAACAACACAAATGCCTATTGATCCACAAGGTAAACATGTAAAATCAAACCACGTGTTGCAATTCTCAAAGATCTCCTGCCACTCACTGTCGCGGGGACGTCTTTATGTCTCGGTACGTCCGTGACAGTACCCCCCTTCTACGAGTGACCTCCGGGCACCCAGGACCGACTTTATCCGGATGAGACCTGTGAAAAGCTTTCACCAACGACTGGCATTCATGTCAGATGCTGGTACCCACATCCTCTCCTCAGGTCCATAACCCTTGCAGTGAACAAGATACTGAAGAGATCTACGGAGAGCTTGAGAGTCAATTATCTTGGCGATCTGGAATTCAAAACTATCGTCCACCATTACAGGAGTGGGGGGCAACGAAGACTGCTCCAAAGGTTCAACATATCTCTTCAAAAAAGATTTATGAAACACATAATGTATTTTCAGAGCCTAAGGAAGTTCAAGACGAAAAGCTACAGGATAATGACAGTGATCTTATATGGACCAATAAACCTTGGACCCAACCAAGAATGTACCTTCAACTTAATGTTTCTTGTGGACAGCCACACCAAATCACCCACTCTTAGGTCCAGACCCTTCATACGTTTCCTGTCAGCCACACGTTTATACTTGTTGCCCATATACATAAAGTTATTTTGAATTTTCCACCATATACAGTGCCTTGCAAAAGTATTCCCCCCCTTTGACTTTTTTCATATTTTGTTACATTACAGATTTAAATTAAATGTTTTGCTAATCTGAATTTTATGTGATGGATCAGAACACAATCGTCTACATTGGTGAAGTGAAATGAGAAAAATATTTAAAAAAATCTTTTGTTTAGAAATAGAAAACAGAAAATTGACATGTGCGTATGCATTCACCCCCTTTGTTAGGAAGACCATAAAAAGGTCTGGTACAACCAATAACCTTCAGAAGTCACATAGCTAGTGAAATGACGTCACCTGTATGCAATCTAGGTGTCACATGACCTGTCATTACATATACACACCTTTTTTTAAAAGCCCCAGAGGCTGCAACGCCTAAGCAAGAGGCATCACTAACCAAACACTGCCATGAAGACCAAGGAACTCTCCAAACAAGTAAGGGACAATGTTGTTGAGAAGTACAAGTCGGGATTAGGTTATAAAAAAATGTCCAAGTCTTTGATGATCCCCAGGAGCACCATCAAATCTATCATAACCAAATGGAAAGAACATGGCACAACAGCAAACCTGCCAAGAGACGACCACCCACCAAAGGAGGGCATTAATCAGAGAGGCAGCACAGAGCCCTAAGGTAACCCTGGAGGAGCTGCAGAGTTCCACAGCAGAGACTGAAGTATCTGTACATAGGACGACAATAAGCCGTATGCTCGATAGAGTTGGGTTTTTTGGTAGAGTGACCAGAAGAAAGCCATTACTTTCAGCTAAAAACAAAAAGGCATGTTGTGAGTTTGCGAAAAGGCATGTGGGAGTCTCCCTAAATGTATGGAGGAAGGTGCTCTAGAATGATGAGACTAAAATTGAACTTTTCGGCCATCAAAGAAAATGCTATGTTTGGCGCAAACCCAACACATCACATCACCCAAAGAAAACAATCCCCACAGTGAAACATGGTGGTGGCAGCATCATGCGGTGGGGATGTTTTTCAGCAGCCGGGACTAGGAAACAGGTCAGAGTTGAGGCAAAGATGGATGGTGCTAAATACAGGGATATTCTTGAGAAAAACCTGTGCCACTCTGTGTGTGATTTGAGACTAGGACGGATGTTCACCTTCCAGCAGGACAATGACCCCAAACACATGGCTAAAGCAACACTGGAGTGGTTTAGGGGAAACATGTAAATGTGTTGGAATGGCCTAGTCAAAGCCCAGATCTCAATCCAATAGAAAATCTCTGGTGAGACTAAAAGATTGCTGTTCACAAGCGCAAACCATCCAACTTGAAGGAGCTGGAGCAGTTTTGCAAGGAAGAATAGGCAAAAATCCCATTGGTAAGATGTGGCAAGCTCATAGAGACTTGTCCAATGTGACTTGAAGCTGTGATTGCCGCAAAAGGTGGCTCTACAAAGTATTGCCTTTAGGGGGGTGAATATTTATGCACATTAACTGTTTCTGTTATTTTGTCCTATTTGTTGTTTGCTTCACAATAAAAAAAATATATAATATCTTCAAAGTTGAGGGCATGTTCTCTAAATTAAATTATGCAAATCCTCAAACAATCCATGTTAATTCCAGGTTGTGAGGCACCAAAATACAAAAAAAGGGGTGAATACTTTTGCAAGGCACTGTAGATGATAATGATGACGAAAAATGTTCCTCCTCAGGAATACCAGAAGTATCTGAACCAGAAAATGTGCCAGACTGCGGGTAAAACCCATATGCCCTAAAAAATGGAGACTTACCAGTGGACATTTTAAGTAAGTCTGCAGGCCCTGATTAGTGCGCTCCGTCTGTCCGTTCAACTGAGAATTAAAAGCCGAAGAAAAAAACTGTTGTACCCCCAGCCGAGTATAGAACGCCTTCCAGAATCTGGACACAAACTGAGTCCCACGATCCGAAACTACGTCAGAGGGAATGCCAAAGAGTTTCACAATGCAAGTGTTTTAGCATTAGGTAGGCCAGACAACGCTATAAAGTGCACCATTTTACTAGAACGATCAACCACCACCAAAATAACTATCTTTCCTAACGAATTAGGTAGATCAGTAATAAAATCAGTGGCGTAACTACCGGGGAAGCAGCTACTTCGGGGCCCGGGCTGCCAAGGGGGCCCGGTGCCCCAGCAGCGTGTGTGACAGTTTATTTTCAAGCTAGTTAAATATCGATTCTTGTCTTAATGTTCAGAGCCCCTTCACAGCAGCGGCGGCTGACCAGGCCCCCTCGCTAATGTGATCTAATCTTACATAAAGTCTCATGATGTGTCTGGGATTCGAACCCACAACCTCCAATGTATCAGTGGCAAAGCATTTACCCTCACAGCCATAAAGGCTGCATTGAAACAGACTGAAAAAATATGAGACTTCTACTGTTATAGCTGGCTAATTGTACATCTATACACATGACAGCTGCCCCAACACACCCAGCACTGCTATATCTCTATATGACAGCTGTCCCAGCACACTCAGCCCTGCTATATCTCTATATATGAGCAGCTGTCATGTGTATAGATGTACACTTAGCCAGCTATAACAGTAGAAGTCTCATATTTTTTCAGTAAGCAGCAAGGCTGCTCTTATGGTCTTGTGGTTAGATGCTTTGCCTCTGATACAGAAGGTCGTGGGTTTGAATCCCAGCAGAAACTTTGAAATACAAGCACTGACTCCATATATGACATACAGGGCAGGACACAGGAAGAGGCTGACATGGAGGTAAGTAGAAGTTGTTTATTATTATTTTTTAATACCCGACTGTTACTGCCATCGGGGGAGCGGGAGGCACTTGATACTGGCACATGGGGGGAGGGAGGTTGGCACCTGATACTGGCACCTGATACTGGCACCTGGGGGGGAGGGGGGTTGGCACCTGATACTGGCACATGGGGGGGAGAGAGGCACCTGATACTGGCACCTGGGGGGGAGAGAGGGGTTGGCACCTGATACTGGCACATGGGGGGGAGAGAGGCACCTGATACTGGCACATGGGGGGGGGGAGAGAGGCACTTGGTACTGGCACTTTTTTTGTGGGGGGGGGAGATGGCACTATGATACTGGGACATGGGGGGGAGGAGAGAGGCACTTGATACTGACACCTGGGGGGAGGGGGGGTTGGCACCTGATACTGGCACATGGGGGGGAGAGGCACCTGATACTGGCACCTGGGGGGAGGGGGGTTGGCACCTGATACTGGCACATGGGGGGAGAGAGGCACTTGATACTGACACCTGGGGGGAGGGGGGTTGGCACCTGATACTGGCACATGGGGGGGAGAGAGGCACCTGATACTGGCACCTGGGGGGGGAGAGGGTTGGCACCTGATACTGGCACATGGGGGGGGAGATGGCACTATGATACTGGGACATGGGGGGAGGAGAGAGGCACTTGATACTGGCATGTGGGGGGGGTTGGCACTATGATACTGGCACATGGGGGGAGAGGCACTTGATACTGCCACTTTTTTGGGGGGGAGATGGCACTATGATACTGGGACATGGGGGGAAGAGAGAGGCACTTGATACTGGCACATGGGGGGGTTTTGCACTATGATACTGGCACATGGGGGTGGGAAGGAGAGAGGCACTTGATACTGGCACATTGGGGGGGGAGATGGCACTATGATACTGGGACATGTGGAGGGGAGGAGAGAGGCACTTGATACTGGCACATGATGGGGGGGCATCTATGGGGACACTTACTGCCACATTATTGGGGGGCATCATGGGGGACACTAGGCCGGCAGCCTATCAGAGGCCGGACACTGAGGGGCATCTACTGGGGCACTATATATGGGGCATTTTATACTGATACATTATGGGAGGCACTAGCAGGAAGGGGGGAGAGGAGCACTATGGGGGAATTTACTAGGGGGCACTATATAGGGGTATTTTATACTGGGACATTATGGGGGCACTATGGGGACATTAGCTCAACTGGGGGCATTACAAGGGGGTATTTTTGCACTGTCACATTATAAGGAGAATTATTATTACTGGGGGGGCATTATGGTGGGCTTTATCACTCCCCCATGGTATGACCCCCTAGTAGCAGCACCAGCCTCTCCCTGCTCTGCTATCCCTCTGCCCCTTCTCCAAATCCTTATTATGAAATATTTCTCATTAGGATAAAGCACAACATCAGCTCCGCCGAGCCCCCGGCCAAGTGTTGAAGTGGCGTCCGAGATCCCCAAGGGTCAAGTAACTGTAAGTTTTCATATGAAATATGTTTATGCTATACACATATAGCATCCACTGTGCCACACAATATACAGTATACCGCTACACTATGCCACACAATATACAGTATACCTCTACACCGTGCCACACAATATACAGTATACCTCTACACTGTGCCACACAATATACAGTATACCTCTACACTGTGCCACACAATATACAGTATACCGCTACACTGTGCCCCACAATATACAGTATACCACTACACTGTGCCAAAGGAGTGGGGTTTACACAGGAGGAGGGAGGTGCGAAGCGCGCTGGAGGGGCCCTTACAAATATTTGCTGTGGGACCCAGTCACTTCTAGTTACGCCCCTGTTGCCTGTAATGCTTATTTGGTATGCTTAGTCCTTTTATTTCTGTAACTTCCAAGCCCTTGAACAGGTAGCTAGTCTGTATTCTTCAATGTATGGTGAGGCTGCCTTTAGCTAGATTGTCCTCCACCATGTGCAAAGGTGCCCATTAAGCCTTTAGTAATGGCTGTTATCACCGATGTCTCTCTTTAGCTTGGTTAACTTCTTCCAGGGACGAAAACGCTATCCTATGGTTGTAGGTTCTGGGATCTAAGAAGGTCACAGGAGGAAAATGCTCTCCTGCACCTCATACCTTGGCTCTACCTTATTTCTGCAGCTGGCTTCACCCACTATTCCGTGGTGTGTAGCCTCAGTTTAACAAACTGCTCTGCTCCTCTCATCTCTTCACTGGTCTCCTACTTTACTTCTCTCCTTCTTCCTTTTCCTACTACAACCAACTGACCTTTCACTATCCTCCTCCCACTAAACTGCCTCACTAGGCCTGACCTAGGGATATATATGACCTAAGTGCTATCCCCATCTAGTGGTGGGATGTATAAATTACACCAGACCAGCCTATGAACAGGGATACAACAGGTGTTGCAATACAAAATGACATGCAATATGATAATGCCGTTTTACAGTAATTTTGCAGTTCCCACGTGTCCTGAGTGGGACGCTGCACAGGCCCTTGTCCATAGTTTTTTCCACAGTCAGATCAGCAGCAGGCAGTTGCCCCTAATGTTTTAGAGAGTCAGCTCAGAAGCAAACCCTCAATCATGATTTTTTCGATGGTTGTACAGAATATACAGGTTGTATCGGAGTGCTTCTTCCTTGTAATTTTAGGCAGCACTTACACTTTATATACAGTACAAGTAAATATACAGAAAATAATGTTTCCTAACAATGTTTCCTCTAAAGTCAATTTTATCTTCCGTTTTATGAGTATTTATTGTCAGTCTGTAAAAGTGGTGTACTACTCGGACAACATTGTTCCGAGCAGCGACCTGGGAGTCCAAGATGCATCCAGACATCCTCCCCATGCTGTTCCCGAACCATTTCAGTGGTGTTTCCATCAATTTCTGACCTTTTCATGTGAACCAGACACCATCCCCTCTTCAGAGCAGGGGGTGCCTGGTTTTATGCTCGGGTTCTTCCATTGACTTCTATTATGCTCGGGTGCTCGGTAGAGCTGACTTGAGGAGCTGTAACTAGGGTCAACAACAATATATATATGCTTTACGGCCCACAGGGTAAATGTGGTTCCAGCCCAGCAACACCAGCAACTTGGCCAGGTGACGACGCTTCCGCCTCAACGTTCTCATGCCGTTGGTCCTGCGACAATGTCCGCATCTGCCTCTTCATCCTCCACTGTGTCCTCACCCTCCACTGCAGGGACAATTCACAATGCCCCACAATGCCCCACCAGCATACAGTATGTGCACAGCTCTGTTCTGCACCTAGTTTGCCTGGGCGAACTGAGTCACACAGGGGAGGAACTGCTCTACGTCCTTCATCAAGAAATCAAATCCTGGGTTGCTCCTCGAAAACTCAAAATTGGAACCATGGTGACTAACAGCGTGTTCAATCTGGTTGTAAAGCGGTTCCTGAAGTCTTCTGCCCATCTGCAAGACATCCTGAAAATGGCCAGCAAACTTTGCATGCACTTCGTACACCACAGAGCACATCCTACTTGAGTTGCAGCGGCAGAACGGCATCCACCAACAAAGGCTGATATGCGACATTTCCACCCATTGGAACTCCACCCTCCATATGTTGGACTGACTATATGAACAGAGAAAGGCCATAAACGATTTCTTGATGATCCAAGAGGACAGGGGTACTCCCCGGTGTAACTTCAATGTTAGCCAGTGGCAGCTCATGAGTGACACCTGCCGTTTGCTTGGGCCCTTTGAGGAGGCTACTTTATTTGTCAGTCGCCAGGACTACGGGATGAACAATATCATTCCACTGATTCATGTCCTGGAAGAGATGGTGCTAAATCAGGATGGCTAGGGGACAGGAGACGTGGCAACTATATCTCACGGCCGCATGAGTCCTGTGGGGGCTGAACTAGAGGAGGACATTCGAGCACAAGCAATGTGCAGAGAAATTGGTGTTTTTTCCATAAAGGTGACAGGAGACGAGGAGCAGCAGGAGCAGGAGCAGCCAGAGGAGCTACAGGGCGATGAAAAAGATGAGGCAGAGGACCCAGACACACCGTGGCAGTATTCAGTGGAGATGGAGGCAGGGAGTCCTCCCGAGTCACTTGCGCAAATGGACCGATGTATGCTCACTTGCTTGCGTAGTGACAGTCGAATTGTCAACATTCGCCAGAGGGATGACTACTGGCTCTCCACCATGTTAGACCCTTGCTACTGGTCCAAAATGGGGGCCTTTTTCACAGCCGCTGAGAAGGAGGACAAACTGAACTACTACAGGCGCTGCCTATGTGTGCCATCGTCCATCCTTACGCAGGTCTGACCGGGGGCTCCTATGCGCTCACGTTCCACTGCCATGGCTGCTGGGGGCATGAGGGCCCTGGGGGGTGCTGGAGCGGTACCAGCTCCATCAGCAGCAACGTAAGTCTAGAGTCGCTGATGAGCAATTTTCTATACCCGCCTACTGGAGAAACTACTCACCAGCAGCAGCAGGTAGACATAGAGCAGAACCTAAACCAGCTGGTTGTGGCATACTTGGAGTGCACCCTGCCACCCCACATCAAAGATCCCCTGGACTACTGGGCAGCCAAACTCAATTTGTGGCCACAACTGGCTGAGTTTGCCCTGGACAAGCTTTCCTGCCTGACCAGCAGTGTGGCATCAGAACGGGTGTTTAGTGCGGCGGGAGCCGTAGTTACCCCAAGGAGAACTCGCCTGTCCACCCAAAATGTAGAGAAACTGACCTTTGTGAAAATGAATCAGGAGTGGAGCAGCCAGGACTTTCAAACACCAATGCCTGATGCATCAGACTAGATCATCCATGGTGCCACACCAACACTTTGACAAAAGAGACCTGTTTCTTCTGGCTACCTGATTCAGCTACTATTCTGATGCTGCCACCCGCCTGATGCCACACCTGCTGCCAGGTGCTCCTACTGTCAGCCACCATCTTCAGCTGGTACTGGTATTGCCCCCCACCTCCCCACTCTGTCACTGGGCTGCTCTGTGGTCTCTTCATGCTGCTGCCACCTCACCACTCTGTGGTCTCCTCATGCTGCTGCCACCTCAACACTATGTCTCTGGGCCTCTCTGTGGTCTCCCCATGCTGCTGCCACTTCACCACTCTGTGGTCTCCTCATACTGCTGCCACTTCACCTCTCTGTGGTCTCCTCATGCTGCTGCCACCTCACTACTCTATGGTCTCCTCATGCTACTGCCACCTCAACACTCTGTGGTCTCCTCATGCTGCTGCCACCTCAACACTATGTCTCTGCGCCACTCTGTGGTCTCCTCATGCTGATGCCACCTCACCACTCTGTTGTCTCCTCATGCTGCTGCCACTTCACCACTCTATGGTCTCCTCATGCTGCTGCCACTTCACCATAGAAACACAGAAACATAGAATGTGTCGGCAGATGATAACCATTTGGCCCATCTAGTCTGCCCAATATACTGAATACTATGAATAGCCCTTGGCCCTATCGTATATGAAGGATGGCCTTATGCTTATGATTTGGTATCCAAAAGCAGGAGTGGGTACAAAACACAAAAGACATGCAAATATTATATTCATGTGTCATCTCTGTTTTGGATCCACAGCTGTTGGGCTGTTTTTTTTTGGCTTTAGCAATACTGATGAATTACTAACAAAATGCTGACCGAGTGAAGGCGGATGCTCAACAGACAGGATCCGTTTTTTTGGGGGTTATTGTTCTGACAGATCAGAGGCTGGGCAAAATAATCAGTGACGTCAACACAAACTTACTGCTGACACCCTCTCCACTCTGTCGGGGGGCTCTACTTGTATAAGCGTTTAATACAACAGGTTCTATAGACATCTATGTGGAATCAGCTGACGACGGTGTAAAAGGAGTGCGCTTCTTCTTAACACTAACATTGACCTGTAAGGTTGAGTTCACACTTGAGTTATTTGGTCAGTTTTGGCCCCATAACTGCCCAAATAAGTGAAGTGTGCCGTGATTCTAAGAACAACGCCTGTCATGTGCGTGTCATACTGACTCACAGTTTTGTTTCACTACCACAGCAGACTCCCTATGCGTGTTACTGCAAGGCACAGTGTTCTACACCACTCATTTAGACTCTCTGCAGCCAGGAAATAGCTGTTTTTTAACGTGATTCACCACGAATAAATTCTGATTGAATCTTTTCTGAAAATTCGGCAAACCGACCGAATCGAATTTTTGAGAAATTCGCTCATCTCTAGCAGAAATCCATGAGCTTTCATTCAAATGAATAAAACAGATTTTCAGCTGTGGAATTTTCTGCCCAAAAAATCCACAGCGTGTGAGAGCACCCTCACAAGAGTGCTTGCAGATTCTAATGTCAGCGGAGGGCTTTATACCACTCACATTTGTGTTTGAGCCGATGAAGAAGAGCAGCAGTAGCAAATAATGAAGACATTTTGTGGGATATTTCAATAATGGGCACCCTAGGTTTAATTTGGATCAAGTATTATTTCAGTGGAAAACATTTAATTGGAAGATGGAGATAACCATTTAAGCACCAGCATATGATCAGATAATTCTTTCTCTTCTCAGGAATCAGAAAATCAGAAAAAGTTAAATGATATATAAATTTTAGGACCTAAAATGGTGTAGAAAATAGGTGAAAAAATACATACAGTATTTGTGGACTTTTTGTAGCTTATATATTACCACCGGTTACAGTGCTGCAAAGATAATACTCCCACAGCACAGCTGATGATGACAGTGTTTCCCAGGTTGTTCTCTACAGCCCTGCTAGTCAGTAGAAGATCTGATTGTTGAGCTGATGTTGCAGTTGAATACAATGTTGGTGGTTCATCCACTAGTACTACTGTTGTTCCTGTTGAGACTGATGAGATATTAGAGCGTATACATAATTAATTAAAGGAAAAAAAGATATAAGACAGGCAGACATTACTTAAGGACTACATTACAAGGATTATCATTGATGCACATTGCTAGGATGTGCCACCAGTTACTGAAGAAAGGGGATTTAATTGTTGCTAGAACAAATTGGTAGCAACACCTGGAAGGTTCTGTGCCATTTTGTCTCCTGTTGTTGGCTTCCATCATTTATATGCATTTCCTTTTGGGATTGTCTGGTAGTTATGGGGTAATGTAAGAGCTTACTTCCAGTTGCTGTGTCCAGCATCCAGGGATAGGATTCCTCCTCCACATCTGGTGGTGCTGCTAATAATTCTGGAAGTAAGAAGTGATTAATGCATTATTCTGATGCATACCATTTTTTCTTTTAGCTGTGAGTGTCATTGTTCTACAGTCAGTACAAGTGTGTACACTGATAATAATAATAGTATATACGTACAAAGCCTGTTTAACATCTATGTTTAAACTACCATGTGCAGCCAGAATTCCATCCAGTCCCATTCACTGTAATGGGGACTGGCTGAGATTCGGCCGCAACCCGTCAATGGGGCTGGACAGAATTCCCACTGCGCATGGTATTGGCGGATCTGGCAGGCTGTTCATGGACGGAACAGCCTGCCGGATATGCTAAACGCAGTAATCTAATATACTGGACTTTACCTGCACGGTAAGTTGGGTCTATCTTTTCACTAAGATGTAGTGCTGTGTTGATCTTATGACCTGAAAAATAATATTGTCATTTTTATGATGCCAATAAGGTGTAAGTGATCACTGTACTTTCACACAGCTCTGCATAAACCAATAGTACAGGTGAATATAAGACATTTTGTTATATCTTATTTTATAGAAAAATAGTTTGTTCTTCAGTTGTGGGTTGGTTTCTTCCTCCCCTCCTCCTTTTTTAAACTAACTTTCTCTCTGAAATTTGCAAGAAATCCATCTTATTAAAACCAGGACAGACTGCCTGCTCACTGATGGATCAGATTACATTATCCCATAAAAGTGATGGAGGAGGTAGGTGAAGGAGCGGAAGGAGAAAGTACAAAGAGACCAGGCAGCACAGACATAATTCAGGAGATTCAGCAAGTGCTTTATTCACATCTATACTGCTCAGCACTTGGTGTCCTATATGGTGCTTATGGGTGATTCTGAGTGAGTAAAAAAGAGTTAGGAAGAAGAATCTCCAGTCACTATGTGTAGTCTATAGGGAGCAGCCAATCCCCACCCACCAGTTCAGAGTCAACTGAGATTTAGAGATGCAACATGCAAGGGAAAAACTGCTAAAAATGCCAGATACAAATCCTACAAGGGTATAGCAGCTTATTCTGAAAATGTATCTGAAAGTATAAGTACACTTTAAGAAAAGGAAACACTGCAAGAATTGTCATTATATAGTCATAATCAGTAGTGAATCCACCCTTCAGACAGCGGCCTATGGTCTGGAGAGAAGGAGTCAAGGCGCTAAACTGCTTTTCCAGTTTCAGACATAGATTCACTGTATTTTACTGCAGATGACACTAGTGGAAGCTCAGTAAAAAAGATTATTTATAGCTTCTCTTGATATCACTGGAAACTGTATAAATTCCTATACACTGAGCTCCCACTAGTGGTGGCTGCAGACAGACAGTTATATCATGTACTATGTGGGGGGAATCAGGAGACATAGAGCTATATACAAATGTATCCATATATTTATGCCAGCTATCTGGCGTAAATACATTGAGAAATGCTGATCAGAATGCACACCATATTTATAACTAATTTGTTCCACTTTTTCTGACATAGAAGGCAGATAAAGTAGGTGAAGTGAAGGAACTCCCACTGCATAAAATATAATCCAGCCCTGACCTTGACAACTAGGTGCCACTTCCTAAAGGACCAAACATAAACACATGCCTGGTCCACCTAATGGAAAACACCCTATGATAGCTATATATACAAATTGATTCCCAGATAGGCATACAAACAATTAATGTTTTGAACCTCACAGTGTTGTGCAAGAACCAACCACTGTGTAGGTCAAAATGCTGTTTCTTTGTGTAAAGTTCAGAGCACAAATTCTCTGCGTGACGGGAAAGGATAGCATGGCAGACCAAAGCGAAATTTAAACTTTTTACTCAAACCTCAACTCACAGGTCTCTGCCTTTCACAAACCCAGGGTACAGTACTTCCAATGTGAATGAGTGGAGATGGAATAATACAGCCAAATAATATTTCACTATTCATGACCAGTGATACAACTCTGATTTGGCACAATACGCTCTTCTTCTTTTACTATGGTGGGAATGGGAATCTTTATCTGGCCACTACCCAGATTCCATCCAGGTGGATCACTCCATCCAATCATCGATGTGCCCACTCTGGCAAACTGGGCTAGCAAATGTTACTACTCTCATCTATGTGGGCTATACTAACCTCTCAAAAGCCTCACTTGTTCCATCCAAACCCACCATTACAAAATGTAAACTTTATGGATCTAGTGAATATTATGCCCCCCTGGATTATTCCATCTAGGTGGGTCACACCATCCAATCATTAGTTTACCCATTCTGGCAAGCTGGGGCAGCAAACGTTACCTCGCTCATCAATGTAGGCTATACTAACCCTTGGGATCTAGTAATTATTATGCAACCCTGGATTATCTATTTAAAAAAAAATAATCCAATTTTTTTTTTATGATATATAGAACAAGCTATAAACTATGTACATAAACCATTAAATCATTGTTATCACCAAAAATATTGGCAGGTCTTATCAGAAATACATCTGTATATGAAAATAGAAGATGCTGTCCTTCTAGTTGTTTTTTTAGTCCCTTGACAAATGGGATTTTTGAGAGTCATAAACATGAAGCAAAGGCTACATGCACACGACCGTGCTGTTTTTTGTGGTCCGCAAACCGTGGATCCGCAAAAAACGGAAGCCACCCGTGTGCCTTCCGCAATTTGCGGAACGGAACAGGCAGCCCATTGTAGAAATGCCTATTCTTGTCCGCAAAACGGATAAGAATAGGACATGCTATATTTTTTTTGCGGGGCCTCGGAACGGAGCAACAGATGGGGACAGCACACGGAGTGCTGTCCGCATCTTTTGCGGCCCCATTGAAGTGAGGTCAAACTGTGGGCAACTAACTAACGCATGCTTTTTCCTGATATGCAACTCTGGAATTCAAGCTGGCAAAGTGCAATGCTCTGTGCATATGTTTAATGAAGTACATGAGAAAGAACTTACTGTGCATCTTTCTAGATCTAGCCATCAGCTTTTTAAAGATTTTTAGCTCTTTTTCAATGTCAGTTTCTTCTGAGTGACAAAAATGAACACATTAAGGCGCGATACCACGGAAAGTACTACTATGCAATGAATAAGGCATTTCAAATGAAGTATTATTGCAATATACACTCACCTAAAGAAGTATTAGGAACACCATACTAATACGGTGTTGGACCCCTTTTTGCCTTCATAACTGCCTTAATTCTACGTGGCATTGATTTAACAAGGTGCTGATAGCATTCTTTAGAAATGTTGGCCCATATTGATAGGATAGCATCTTGCAGTTGATGGAGATTTGAGGGATGCACATCCAGGGCACGAAGCTCCCGTTCCACCACATCCCAAAGATGCTCTATTGGGTTGAGATCTGGTGACTGTGGGGGCCATTTTAGTACAGTGAACTCATTGTCATGTTCAAGAAACCAATTTGAAATGATTCGAGCTTTGTGACATGGTGCATTATCCTGCTGGAAGTAGCCATCAGAGGATGGATACATGTTCTCATTCTGTTTACGCCAAATTCGGACTCTACCATTTGAATGTCTCAACAGAAATCGAGACTCATCAGACCAGGCAACATTTTTCCAGTCTTCAACAGTCCAATTTTGGTGAGCTCGTGCAAATTGTAGCCTCTTTTTCCTATTTGTAGTGGAGATGAGTGGTACCCGGTGGGGTCTTCTGCTGTTGTAGCCCATCCGCCTCAAGGTTGTGCGTGTTGTGGCTTCACAAATGCTTTGCTGCATACCTCGATTGTAACGAGTGGTTAATTCAGTCAACGTTGCTCTTCTATCAGCTTGAATCAGTCGGCCCATTCTCCTCTGACCTCTAGCATCCACAAGGCATTTTTGCCCACAGGACTGCCGCATACTGGATGTTTTTCCCTTTTCACACCATTCTTTGTAAACCCTAGAAATGGTTGTGCGTGAAAATCCCAGTAATTGAGCAGATTGTGAAATACTCAGACCGGCCCGTCTGGCACCAACAACCATGCCACGCTCAAAATTGTATAAATCACCTTTCTTTCCCATTCTGACATTCAGTTTGGAGTTCAGGAGATTGTCTTGATCAGGACCACACCCCTAAATGCATTGAAGCAACTGCCATGTGATTGGTTGCCTAGATAATTGCATTAATGAGAAATAGAACAGGTGTTCCTAATAATTCTTTAGGTGAGTGTATATTAATATTACATTTTTATCTTTGGAGTCTTTTCTCTTAGAGCCCCCTGTTGTTTCTCCTGTGGTAGACATTTTGTCCCACCTTCTGCATTCAGAGATGAACTAACATGTTCAGTAGCTTCCCTGCTCTCCCACCCCCTTCAGAGCCGGTGTGGCGATCTCATAGTGAAGCAGGTAAACTGGCCAAGACACCTTTCAGTCATTTATTACTACTTCATTAGTTCCGACTAGTACCTAGGAACCAAAGCCGAGTTCAGCTTCAAATTTTAAAATGGTTTTCCACTTTAAAAATCAACTCCTGAAGTTATGCAACTAAATCAAGCACGACTTTGTGAATAGCTAACTTCGGCTCATCGGAGCCCATACACTCTAATACTGTACGGGGATGAATCTCCGTACAGTATTATTCCGAAGTTTTGAACGAAGTGACTTCGGATGAAGCAAGTTGGGTCCCCAGCTCTTAGGGCTCATGCACACGACAGTATTTTGCGTTCAGTATACTGCCCGTTTTTTTAGTTCAGTATGCGGTACATATACTGAACCATTCATTTCAATGGTTCAGCAAAAAAAAAAAAAAGGTGTCTTCGTGTGCATTCCGTTTCAGTATTTCCGTATTTTCGTACTGTGAAAAGATAGAACATGTCCTATTCTTGTCCGCAAATCACGGTGCTTGGCTCCATTCAAGTCAATGGGTCCGCAAAAAAAACTGAACATATACGGAAATTCATCCGTATGTCTTCCGTATCCATTCCGTTTTTGCGGAACCATCTATTGAAAATGTTATGCCCAGCCCAATTTTTTCTATGTAATTACTGTATACTGTATATGGCATACGAAAAAACGGAATGGAAAAACGGAAAGGAAACGGAAACAAAACTGAAACAAAAAACAGAACAACTGATCCGTAAAAAATGGACTGCAAAACACTGAAAAAGCCATACGGTCGTGTGCATGAGCCCTTAGTGACAGAGGACAAGATAGAAACAAGTTATTACCACTTCTGCCTTCTTCTTTATTCTGTACAGAACACTCAATGGGTGCTATGCAATGAATAGAGAAAGCAGCTATGCCGTAACTATTATAAACTATCACTGAACGGTAGCCCTTAAAGGGGGTTTCCAGGATTGCTATAGTTTTTAACAGATATGCTCATGTAGTTGCTTGCCTCATTTTAAGGCTATGTACACCTTTTGGGGCAATTTTTAACATTTTTGCACTGTACTCATTTTGAGCTAAAAATTATTTTTTTAATTGGTCTTTAATAAAAAATATGGCGTCCTTTTTTCTGTACAGAGCTGACATGCTTTAGTAGCACCCTTTGGATTTTCTGACTTTTCTGTCAGACCAGGAGCAGCCGGTCTCCTTATCTCTGCCCTTTGCCCTTATAAACACTCATCACCATGCAAAAAAAAAAAACTTTTCGTCTGCTTGTTGTAACACGTCACAAAATTTTGCTATGCATAAGTATGCCTAAATGAATTAAGCACTTGGAAAGCATTGAATAATTTTGAACAGAACGAGTTTTACTCCAACAGTTACCTGATCTACATCAAAATTTGCGTAGTAAACAGTGTATGAAAATGTAATGGAATAACAAAATTTCAAAAAGTCAAATTTTTCAGTTTAAAAGTCTTACTTGAGCAAGACCCAGTACTGTTAAAATTGCATCAGGCATCTGCTTTTGCGTATAGGAACGGTCATATTTTCCCGTTGCAAACACCAGCAGTAGTCCCCCATCATGTTGGGATTCCAGCGGCCTTGATACCTGTTCTCCATTGTAGAAATATCTTTATGGAACCGCTCTCTATGTTCGTCACTTACGTGTCCCAAATTGGGTGGGAAAAAGTCAAGATGGGAATGTAAAAAATGCACTTTCAATGACATTCGGCAGCCAAGTTGCTCATATGCCTTAAGCATGTTGTCTACTAATTCAGCATAATTTGTAGCTCGTCTGTTCCCAAGGAAGTTCTGCACTACTAGCATAAATGCATCCCAAGCTGCAGAGGGTTGAGTTTTGTTCTGACTGTGTCATCATGCATTAGTTTGTTGCCAATAAAAATTCCAGCCTTTATTTTAGCATCCATTCTCAGTCTGCTAAACTTCTCCTTCAAATACTGGAAACCATTTCCATCACGATCAAGTGCAATTACAAAATTTTTCATTAAACCAAGTTTCATGTGAACTGGTAGAAGATAAACTTGAAGTGGATCGACTAGTGATTTGTGTTGTACATTCTACTGACTAACTGTGTGCTCGACTCTGAGAGGCCACTGTCTCATTTTGTAATGATTGTTGTCATCACGACTGTTCCATAGGCACAAGAAACTCATATGCTTTGTGTACCCTAGCTACCACTTTCAGGTCAGCACAAATTCTCCATTTATGTCCTGAGTAGTTGATCATTTTCACAATTAACTCCATAGAAGCATGAGCCAATGGAACAGATGGTTTTTCGTTACCATTGTGCAACAAGACAGCTTTCAAACTTGTTTTGCTAGAGTCTATGAATAGCCTTCATTCATCGGGAACATGTGTACCATCTAACTCTATCATAAGACTATTTACATCAGTACAGAAACAGAGATCGCTTTCCATTGCATAGTATGCAGTTAACTTGGTGTGTCGATGAAGAAAGTGTGAAGTTGTGGTGCCTCGTTGTAGACAATTCCATTCCTGAAGTCTAGAAGCTAGTAGTTTTGACTTTTCTTTAGATAATGGCAGATCTCTTACCAGATCATCTAAATCTGATTGGCTCAGCAAGTGCGGCTGACCCTCCAGTTGTTCTGGATCAGGAAATACATTGTGACAATCAACATCTTCTTCTTCATCAGGATCAGAACAGTCTGTTTCAATTGCCGTTCCTGCTGTGAGAGGTGCAGGCACTGGATTCTCTACATCGTATGGTACTGGTTTAAGAGCAGACTCACAGTCAGGATACACAATTTGTGACTTGTTTCTCTTTGAATATCCAGCGATTTTAGTCATGCAAAAGTCTGAATGGTGATTTTTATGCTCACGCCAAACCACAGGCACTGCAAAAGCCATTCCTTTCCTTTTACCATTCAACCACTGTGTTAGCCCAGAGTAACACACAGTGCAACAAACATGAAGTGTCCAGCTTTTATCTTGATCTCCAATTTTACAGTCAAATAATACTTGTAAGCAAGACACACTCGCTTTGTCAGATTTATGCGATGATCATAAGTAGTGTATTTGCCACATATGTAGCAGAAATTGTCTGGATCGTTAACACATTTGAATTTATCCATCTTAAGTTTCAAAACTGATAGCACTACAACAGATCACTTTATCAAAATCTGTCCAGCTTTCCTTATATACTTACTGCTGACATCAGCCTGAGTACGTCCGGACAAGTCCATTGGAATATTTCCAATATAAGGCATTAATATTATAACTGAATAGGCTTTGCATGTATAACTTAAAATCTAGACATGTCAGGCAAATTCTGAGTTCATATTTGGAATCAGCGTGCTCATTTTAGTATAAATCCCATGTTTTTTTCTCAGTAGCATACGTGCCATAGCTGTTGCGACAGCAGAGGCACGTATACCTTACAGTGGAAATGGCACAGTAGAGAGTTACACTTTCATTGGCAACATATCTCAGAACTGGAAAGAGATAAGTGGTGGTGAAGAACCTGAGTGTTATCATGATCATGTGACCAGTGCAACAAGATAGAAAGAGACAGAGCTCAGCAGTGGTAGACGTGGTGGAGGACCTGCGTAATGCCCCAATGTGAGGGGGCAGAGCACCTGTGCTGAGCGTAGAGAAGAGGTTAGTGATTTCTCTTCCTCTATATGTGGTCAAAAACTAGGAGTTGTAGTTCTTTCCTTATACTCACTTCCTGTAATGGTCTCTGTAAGCCATTAATAACAGACTGGTCATGCTGGGAGTTGAAGTCCTCTCCTCACACTATAACATCTACTGATGCCCTATAATAACAGTCTGGTCAAGCTGGGAGTTGTAGCTCTCTCCTATCATATACCTCTCCATGTGATGTCAACTAAAGCAGCATAATAACAGTCTGGACATGCTGGGAGTTGTAGTTCTCTCATCTTATCCCTCTCCCTGCACTGACCACTGATGCCATATAATAATAGTCTGGATATGCTGGAAGTTGTAGCTCTCTCCTCCTATTTCTCTCCCTGTAATGTCTACTGTGCCAGATAATAACATCCTAGAAATGTTAGGAGTACTATGGCCAGGCATTGGCTTCAGCGGTCATGTCCCCCACATCAAAATGGATGTTGATGCAGGGAGACCAGGACCTGAAGAGCTGACGGTGGAGCCAAAACCTAGCAGTGTGGATCAAGTAAGTATGATCACTACCAAGATTCTGGACACAAGGTAATCCCATGCCTTATGGAATGGCTGCCTGCTGGGGTTGTGGGGAAGTTGCTGGGGGAGGGAGGGGTTGTTCAAAATTTTGCTATGGGATCCAGTCATCTCTAGTTATGCTCCTGATTATATTAATCATATTAATGCTAGGAATGTTCTTGCAGAAGACAAATTTACCTTTACTGTAAATTATATCTGCCTCCTTGATTCTTGGACCTAAAAACATAATGATACAAACATTTTTCAAGGCCATGGAAGCAAAACAAGCAATGGAAATCCTTTGAAATATACTGGTATTTACACAATTGATTGTATGGTTTCTATGACTTGTACTTAACCAGCCGACTGGACATCAGTCAGTGTCTGCAGGATACAGGGAAGTCACACTTTATTAGAGCATAATATATTTCTCCCAGTCAATATACACCTGAGTGTGAACTGTATCAGGGATTGTTCCCTGAAATATTACCTGAAATTGGAATGATGTATCATATGGGGCATGGTGCTAAATCCTACCCTGAAAATCTGACTGACAGTCTTTTATTCTGTGCCATCTAAATGACATTACAGTCAGCTCTACAGCACTGGAATCAGTGCACTATAAGGCCTCTTTCACACTGGCATCATGTTTTTAGCCCGGATAAGATGCAGGTTTTTCCGCGCGAGTGCAAAACACTGTAATGTGCTTTGCACGCGCGTGAGAAAAATCGGCATGTTTGGTACCCAAACCTGAACCCGGACTTCTTCACAGAAGTTCGGGTTTAGGTTAGGTGTTGTGTAGATTTTATTATTTTCCCTTATAACATGGTTATAAGGGAAAATAATAGCATTCTTAATACAGAATGCATAGTACAATAGGGCTGGAGGGGTTAAAAAAAAATTAAAAATAATTTAACTCACCTTAATCCACTTGTTCACGCAGCCTGTCTTCTCTTCTGTCTTCTTCTTTGAGGAATAGGACCTTTGATGACGTCACTGCGCTCATCACATGGTCCATCACATGACATTTTACCATAGTGATGGATCATGTGATGGACCATGTGATGAGCGTAGTGCCGTCACCACAGGTCCTTTTCCTGTGCACAGCAAAGATGAAGACAGAAGAGAAGCCGGGCTGCATGAACAAGTGGATTAAGGTGAGTTAAAAAAATTTTTTATTTTTTTTTAACCCCTCCAGCCTTATTGTACTATGCATTCTGTATTAAGAATGCTATTATTTTCCCTTATAACCATGTTATAAGGGAAAATAATAATGATCGGGTCTCCATCCCGATCATCTCCTAGCAACCGTGCGTGAAAATCGCACTGCATCCGCACTTGCTTGCGGATGCTTGAGATTTTCACGCAGCCCCATTCACTTCTATGGGGCCTGCGTTGCGTAGAAAATGCACCAAGTGATGCGTGAAAATCACCGCTCATCTGCACAGCCCCATAGAAATGAATGGGTCCGGATTCAGTGCGGGCGCAATGCGTTCACCTCACGCATTGCACCCGCGCGGAAATCTCGCCCGTGTGAAAGAGGCCTAACTGCCAAAAAAATAAGTACCCCAGAAAGAACTTACCATGTGGTTTTCTCAAAAGAACCCACTATTTTTCCTGCATGACCAAATGACACAAATTAACTTATTCGTGATTTATTTCAGTCCAAATATAATATACCTGTAGGTATGTGACTTTTTATATAAATGTTTCTTTAAGGATTGTTGTTGTGCATGGAAGACGCTCATATAAGTTTCCTTTAAAGGCTATAAATACATTCAGGCAATTATTTTAATCATTGCATTTTGCTCATTTTACTCATTAAAATGTTTTTGTTCTACAGCCTTCACTTTCAGTGTATTTGCAGACTATCTTGCTTTCCGTTTTACACTGAATCCATCAGGAAGCTGCTCTGATGGATCGATGTGTAGCCCTAATCCCTGAACTCGTGGCAGCTCATAAACACTCATTATAGCTAAATACTTCCCAGTTTGATTAAAAATATGGCTTAAATGGAGGTTCATCAACTGTACATGATATAATGGGTGGAGAAAAGGGCAATGTTAAATTTGAATAATTAATGATAAGATTACCAGATGTTTCATGACCATGTATGAAGTCCACAAATACAAAAAGAAGACAGAAAATATTCATTATACTGTGTTCTGCCATAGTAGAAATTGATAAATAAAGACATGCGTGATCACTTAACCTTTAATTGCTTTATGATGTCATCACATTGTGACATCAGCATGGTAGGCACCAAAATAAACAGCTAAAGGGAAACTGTCACTTTGTCAGGTCTTCATAGGAACGTAGTAATTCTCCCATAGACTGCAATTGTAAATCATTGCAGTCTTTGGGAGAAGAGATCAGACGATTGCAAGTTAAAGTTCCCTAGGGGGACATAAAGGGCTTCTCTGGGAAGGGAATAATGACTTTATCCAATGTCCATAGCCTGGCTCCATAAAGAGAAGATTCATACTTACCTGCTCCGGTACTCTGGCTCCTGCATGTCCATATTCTGGTCTTTGGACTGTTTACGTCCAGCACTGCATGAGTATATCATACCAGTTACTTGCTGCAGCGAAGCATGTCACCATGCCAGACCAGAATATAGACATGCACAAGCCAGTGCAGAGGACCAGAGTGGCATCGGATAAAAAGTCAGTCTTACGGTCCTGAATTTAAGTCAAGTTAAATAAATTGTGCTTGGTAATACTACTGTACTTCCTGCACATAACACATGATAATGGTTCCATTATACAACCTCTACACCCTAATACAGCATCCACCCCTGTATATGGAGCATTTATTTATCTCCAATGCCAATTTATTTTGGAACATGCAGAGGCATTTTTGGTCACATTCTGTCACGGACGGTCACAACTTGTGGCAGGAAATCGATGAGACTGGCAAAACGTGGTTTGATCTGTCAGGTTTTCCCTGTGGATCAATAGGCATCTTTGTTGTTTCTGGTATGGCCACACTCCTTGCCTCAGGTGTTGCTAATGTGGTAATTTAACCTTCCTTATTTGTAGTTGCTTCAGTTGTGGATTGCTGGTGTGTGGATCTCAGCGGAGCTCCTGGTGCTTCCGTAGCTCCTTTGAAGTTTAGTCTTTCCTTTCTCCTCTTGTGTTTTGTTTCGGTTCTGTGTGCTGCTTTTCCCTATTGTTTGCATTAGGCCTGAAGGAGACTCCTGTTTGTCCTTCCATCTGGAGGAACAGGTAGTCTCGTCCCTGTCATTAGTACCAGGGTCCTATAGGGCTAGATAGGACTCTAGGAATTCCTGTGTTTGAACACACACTGTTCATACTGGTAGTCAGTCAGAATCTTGGCTAGGGTATTACTAGGAGGTATCCTTATTCCTTCGCTAGTTCTAAGGCCTGATTCCCTGTTTCCCCCTCCCCTCTTATGCTCGGTGTGGTGTTTCCCTCCCACACCGAAGCGTGACACATTTCAGCAGATAGACAAGAGTCATAAGTTAAATGGCATTGCATAAAGTATTCATGTATTGCACAAAGCAATATAATTGAAATGTAAATTACAGTAGTAATTAAGTCTAATAGCCACTTTCTCCTACAGTGTGATTGCATAGCACATGGGTACATGCCAGTTTGCTCAGAGGGTTCTGATCATTAGCTTGATTTACTTACATTTACTAAATGATCCTACTGACCCCATGTTTCAAAGAGGGGGCTTTATAATTAATCTTTATAAACATGGCAAAGAACAGTTCAACTCAATGGGACACTGTGACTGGACACAGCGCAATTAACAATTTGGAAATAATGTTAAATCTTTTCGGGTGGTCACAGAATAATCAAAACCACTTTTAATCAGAGTACAAGAGGCATGATTATTTATTTTGTTCTCCTTTAGTGAACCAATATAGCATATTTTTTACCACAATATCCGAGAAAGGTCAAAATTATAGCATTCACATGATTTTAACTATGGAACCTATAGAAATGTGGATGAATTCTACATGAGATGATCCAAATGCTATTTTAGCCATTTCTATACAGTATATGAGCAGCGTAAGGGCTGTCGGTAGGGACAGATATTAACGGTGAACCCTAACCTAGAACCCAGCCTGCTTTTCCTAATTACTTGCAGTGCCACTGGTCGACAGTCGATATGCTACTAATGTGCAGAGACAAACATCTATGTAAATGGGTCAGAACCAGGAGGACAACGCAGCACAAAAACGAGAGACAGAGAATGGTCAAAAGAATAGCTGAGGGAGGGGGTGGAGCCAACGGAGCATGGTGCAGGATGCTTGAACTAAGAGCTCCTCACCACACCACCCGGCTTATCAGCTAAAACAGAGTTTTTACCTGCCGAATCATGGGCAAAAAAGTAAAGAAAGAAGCAGAGACCCGGAGGCCACCCCAAGGGTCAAGAAATCCCAGGGAGACATGAATAAGTACTTCCAAAAGAAGTTGTCTCTAACGGCCGAGCGAGGCAAAATGGCGTCTGCAGACTATAGTGATGTGGCGCATGAAGATGAAGACTCTGATAGCGCGAGTTCGTACACTCACTCTGAAACCCAGGGCGGGGAAGACCCGATGCCCATTACCAGATCCTTCTTGAAGCACACACTGGCACATGCCTTATCGCCAGTAATGAAGGAGTTAGCAGACATAAAATCGGAGGTGAAACCCATGGGGCACAGAGTGGAGGCTTTAGAAGAATCGCAAGCTACAATAATCCAGCACAGCACAGGCATGCAATCGCAAATGCAAACGCTTCGCTCGCAGGTTAACAATGTCTACCTGTATCTTGAGGATCAAGAAAATCGGGGAAGAAGAAAAAATGTGAGGCTGAGAGGCATACCCGAATCGGTTCCTCCTGATGAGCTGATGGAAGCCGTCCGCCGCGTATTCACCATGTTGCTGGGATTGGATCGTGCGGCTAGTATAACGATCGAAAGAGCGCATAGAGCGTTGAGGCCGAAACCTCCGGCAGGTGATCCTCCTAGGGACACCATTTGTGCTTTGCTAAATTACCTGGACACTGCAGACATCCTGAGAGCAGCGAGGGATAAAGAAGAAATCCTGCTTGATAACAGCAAGATCTTGCTATTCCAGGACTTAGCCGCAAGCACCCTGGCTAAACGCAGAGCCCTCCGCCCGCTGACAGCAGAGCTGAGATCCAGGAAGCACCCACTGAGATGGCTGTTCCCGTTCGATCTAAGCACCACCATAAACAGAAGACAGATCCTGGTGAAGCATCCAGACGATCTACACAAGATGTGGGAAGCATTGAATATCGCGCCGATGGACATCCCACCTTGGCTACCGGTCGCTGATTTTGATGAACTTCCCAAGTTAACCATTCCTTCTCCATGTAATCGAGTGGCGAAGTTCAGATCTCCAAAGAAGAGAGCCGATCCAGCTGATTGAGGTCCTTCACGTGAGACTCTTGTGAAAAATGATTGAACCCTTTGCTTTTCAGGGTCAAGTGAAGGGACTTATTAACATAATGGTCTGTTAAAAGTAGGTTTATTTCACTGTTTAGGCCTACATCGATCTCCTACTATAGGTTTTGGATGTATGCACAGTTAATGGTTAACAATATTCCTTACTCCTGTTTATGTAGCTGGCTGGGTCACTGTTTTTATGATCCACTTAGATAATAGTTGACCTAGGAAAAGATCTTTAGGTGTAATTTTGCAATGCCATTGCTTATTCCAAATGTGGTTAATTGTGCTATCCCTGAGGAAGTGTCCTGTGGCCCTTATTCCAGTTCTTGATTTTTCAGCCTTAGGCAGGTTACATCTAGCTTAAGCCGAGGTTGTGGTGCTCCAAATCTGATCTTGGCTCTCACCACTAAGTTACCTCCCCCAACATGCATCTTTTTGTGTGTTGCCTTACCTATGTACAGTTGTATGTTTCTGATGTGTCTCCTCCTCTATTATAGGCTGACACTGTTTTTTGTTTTCCTTTTATTATTTTTTAAGCCAGTTAGGGTCTTGATATCATTGCTAACTATCAACCTTAAACATTCCTCGTATGGCTAAAGTCACGGCTATGACATTAAATGTAAATGGGATGAACATACCACAAAAATGCAGTCAAATATACCACATGCTAAGGAAGGAGAAAGCTGATATTGCGTCTCTTCAAGAAACTCACTTCAGACATCTCTACATGCCCAACTTGGTGAACAAACATTTTTTTTCAAATTTAGGTTTTATTGAAATTTTTCGGTACAACCAAAATAGAGACATGTGCAAATTCAAACAGTGTTAACAGTTCAAACATGATGTCCACAGAACTGTGTTGGGTATACACCCGTCATCACATAGTACAGCTCATGGGAGAATATGAGTTAGACATATCTAAATGGACATGTAAAATTGCAGTAACATATAGACAGACAAGACATTGGACAAGGGAGCAGGGGGGAGGAAAGGAGGGGGGAAGGGTATAATTTCTACTGAAGCGGTTAAACCTGCGCATCACGAAATGCGGCTGAAGAGCGAAAGGCTTCCTAGGGGCCCCATATCTTCACATATCGTGCGGTGTCTGCGGGCGTAATACTAATGAGATCTTCCAACCTCTGATACAGAGCAATTTCGTCAAACCACTCCTCAGGCGAAGGGGGAGAAGGGGATTTCCAATGCCTAGGAATCACTGCCTTTGCTGCCTGAACCATATATTTTAGGAGGGATTTCTTATATGCCGGGACATTCAGGACACTGTCGAACAATAAAAGAGCTTCTGGGGAATTTTGGATAGGGACACCCGTGACTTCTTTAATTATTCTATGAACGAAGTTCCAGAAGGGCCGTAAGCCGCTACAGTTCCACCACACATGGATCATCGTGCCTTCCTCTTTAAGACATCTCCAACAACGGTCCGATACCGTCGGGAACCATTTGTGGAGTAGTGCTGGTACTCTGTACCATCTAGATACAATTTTGTAGCTCGTTTCCTGAGCTTTGGCCGAAACCGTTGATTTGTGTGCTAGAAGGAAGCATCTGTTCCACTGGGCTGGGGTATATTGATTCCCCAGATCCCGCTCCCAGGCTTGACAATATGGAGGAAGGCACGAGGATCGCTGGTGTATCAGTAGTTTGTATACTGAGGATATGGGGTGTAAGGTCGCTGAGGAGGAGACACACATCCGCTCAAACTCAGTGAGTTTCCTGGCCAGAGTGTGGGTTCTACTTAGAGAGGTATAAAAGTGTTGGAGCTGCAAGTATTCAAAGGAATTGCGGGTTAGTGGAGCCTCTAAAATCTGGGACAGGGGTTTTAGTGCGGGGACAGAGAGAACTTGGCAGAACCTGATCGGTCGGGTTCTTGAGCTTTGAAGAAAATGTTTAGAAGAGTGTCCTGGAGGGAATCTAGGGTGATCTGTGACTGGCACCAGAGGGCCTTTAGGGTCAGGTGAACAAACATTTTACTAGCTGGCATCACGCTACTTATACGCCAGCAGCTAGAGGAGTATCAATAGGTATTAGCAACAATATCCCTATAGTTGTGCTAGATAATATAGTGGATCCTGAAGGAAGAACTTTGTTCCTCAAGGGTAGAATTTTGAACTCTATGGTCACTCTTGCTAATTTGTATGTCCCTAACACTAAGCAGGTTTCATGGTTGATCCAGACATTAGATATTCTAAAATCATTTGCTGAGGGAACACTCATTTTGGGTGGTGATTTTAACTTGGTCTTGGATCCCTCAAAAGACTCCACTTCCAAACATGCTTCTGTATCTCTGAAACAGATCCGTAGGTTCCAGATGAAACTTGCTGATTTGGGAATATCTGATGTCTGGAGAATATTCCACCCAAGTGATAGGGATTATACCTAGTTCTCTCAGGTCCATAGATCTTACCAAAGGCTGGACTATTTATTCCTTTCTAATACTGCCCTCATGTCTGTCACTAGCACGTCTATAGGTTCTATAACAGTTTCAGACCACGCCCCAGTAAGTCTGCAAGTGAGGCTTCAAGATATACCACCTAAAGCTTGGTCTTGGAGACTTAATACCACGCTAATAGAAGATGTGGTTAATAGGGACCTGATCAAAGATAAGATTTTGGAGTATTTCGGGGATAACGATTCACCCAACATCTCCAAAACTATACTGTGGGAGGCCCACAAAACAGTTGTCAGAGGAGAATTGATTAGCCTAGGTACTAGGGTGAAAAGACAAAGAACAAAAAAAATAGAACACCATCTGTCACAAATCTCCATGCTAGAAAAACAACATGACAGATGTTACACAGGGTACTCTTAATCTCTTATGCTCCCAATTGAAGGATACGCTCAATGTTAAGTGGGCTAGGACTCTGCAATCATTAAGGTTTAGGTATTATTCACATGGTGATAAGGGCTCTAAATTAATGTCTTCCCTTTTGAAAGCCCAGAGAAATAAAACCTTTGTTAGTGCTATAAAGACTAAAGATGGCAATAGATTGATTACGACCCCTACAAATCACTATATAACCTAGAGGAACACTCAGAAGCCCATGGGATTAACCACCCCACCCCACCCCCCATATACAAGACCACATTGACTCCTTCCTTAAATCCATTAAAATACCAACTATTTCAGAAGCAGGAAAGGATAGCCTCCTAATACCTTTCACGATTCAGGAAATAGAAAAAACACTTCGCACCATTCTATCTGGTAAAAGTCCTGGCCTTGATGGGTTCCCTATTGCCTACTATAAAAAGTACAAAGAGGTGCTATTACCACACTTTACCAATATGTGTAACTCTCTGATGTTGGGTTCTTCCCTCACTCCCCAGGCTCAGTTGGCACATATCACCATTTTACATAAGGAAGGGAAAGACCCAGAGGAATGCGGTAGTTATCGACCCATATCTCTCCTCAATACAGATCTGAAGTGGTGGGCAAAGTTCTTGAGCCAACGCATTTCAAAATTGCTCCCAGATCTGATAGGGGAAGAGCAGGTGGGCTTTGTACCGGGCAGGGAGGGAAGACACAATATCACTAGAGTACTACATGCTATATTCCTAGCTAAAGAGAAAAAGTCACCACTATTACTTTTAGGGACAGATGCTGAAAAGGCGTTCGACAGAGTTAATTGGCTTTTTATGAAATCTTGCTTAGCTGCCTTTGGCTTTCCTTTACAAACTATTGATGAAATATTTTCGTTATATTCAGCTCCATCGGCCAGAGTACTGGTTAATGGAACTCTGTCGAACACCTTTCAGATTAAAAACGGCACTAGACAAGGGTGCCCTCTTTCTCCTGCCCTTTTTGTCCTGACTCTGGAGATCCTTCTCTTGAAGTTCAGACAATCCTCCAACATTAAGGGAATACAGATAGATGTTGTACAACATAAGATGGCGGCGTTTGCCGACGATCTTTTATTGATGATAAAAAAAACCCGGAAGAAGCAATGCCCCATGTTTTGGAGATTTTGGAGAGTTTTGGAACTATCTCCAATTTTAAAATAAATATGGGAAAATCTGAAGCTTTGGGAGTCTCACTTGATCTGTCTAAAAGACATATAGAGACCTCGACCCCTTTCAAATGGCCCAATGAGGCTATAAAATATTTAGGAATACTAATGCCAGCTAATCCAGCTCTCCTCTTCAGACTTAATTATGCCCCCTTATTAAATAAAATAATATCTTTTCTCTCCAAAACTTCAATACCTAACCTCTTAGCTGGGGAGAAAAAATGTTTTGACGACGTATGTTCTTCCTCAAGTTATGTATACGTTCAGATCCCTTCCCATTCCTGTCCCAAAGTCGTTCCTTAATAAAATTAGAGTACTCATGGGTAGGTTCCTCTGGGCAGAAAAAAGAGCCAGACTTTCTTTTTCCCTTCTAGTGAGAAGAAAGCAAGGTGGTATTTCCCTCCCGGATTTGTCTGCATATATTCATGCTGTACATCTGGAGAGATGGATTGCCCTATCTAGACCTCAACCTTTCCCCCTGCATATCTCCCTGGAAAGAGCTTTGTTGGGAATAAATAGGGAACACCTTCTCTGGAGTCACAGCAGTAAAGCCCCTAATAGACAAGAAGTAAAAGTGAGATCACTAGGTGTACCATTATGCACTGTAATACATCTATGGCACTTAACATGAGTGGTAAACGTCTTTCACCCATAATTCCCCTTCCACTACTTCCACATGTACTTTCTACCAATCTCATCAAACGATCAATTGTCTGGAGGTCTGTCCAAAATTACAGACTGAGTGACCTATCTAGAACTTCCCCAAATCCTGATTATTACTCTAACCTCATTGGGAATTCCGCCGCTGAAATAAATATGATCCAGAAATCGGACTTCGAGAGTACATGTGCCAAGTTCTCGAAGTCGGCACACCTTCCTCTTCCAGATCCAACCTGGTTGGAGAACTATGTCCTTCTTCCTTCCATTCCCCCAAAGTGCCTTTCAATAATTTATAGGCAATTACTTTCTGGGAGGGATCCACAGATTCCAGCATATCTGAGGGAATGGGAGAGAGAACTGAATATCACAATTAATGATTCAGATAAAGCATTTATACTATCCCCTTCTCATGGATTCTCCAGGTGTGTAAGAGTCCAAGAGAATTCGGTTAAGATACTTACCAGATGGTATCGAACACCGGACTTCCTTCATAGAATTAACTTGATCCCGTCCAATAAGTGTTGGAGATGTTCTACTGGAGTGGGAAACATTTCACAAATTTGGTGGACCTGCCCAGCCCTGAGACACTTCTGGCATGAAGTTGAAACAGCCATTAATAAGGTTTGCCGCTCCCAAATTAAACTCACAGGCCCTTTGATTTTATTGTGGCACCCCGAGAAAGACTTCAGGCCAAATAAAGCTTCGCTAGCCACACATATGATTACCGCTGCAAAGCTTCTCATTCCCATTAAATGGAGGGAAACAGACCCCCCCACTTTGACCATGTGGTACAAAAAAACGAACCTTCTATGTCAAATGGAGGAATTGGCGGGGTGGGAGAACAACAAAAGAAGTGAGTTTCTGAAAAATTGCCAACCCTGGCTTTCCCACATGGAAGAGAAGTACGCTGAGGCTAAAAGGTAGCTCCGCCAAATATGCCTGCTACACATTATTAATAAGGTAGACATTGTCATCCCTAATTGTTCACATTTCTCATGAAGTAGAGGTTTACTGTTCATATTCGACAGATTTCTGCTTGAATGGTTGAGATCCTGACTGACTTATATTTATTTTTATTAATCCTTGATTTTTTGTTGGTTATTGTTACCATTGTTTGTCCCTCTCATATTGCTCTAACCAGTATGGAATGAGACCAGCAGGAAGTAATATGTCTCTTAGCTAAAATTTGCATAGGGCAACAGTCATAAGTAACGTGATTGGAGGGGTTAGTTGACTCCAGCTTAAGATATAGTTACTGGTGCTCTTTATTTGCATTGTAGGACTCCTAGTAGTCTTTCGGTGGGTCTTATTTCCATTTTGGTTGATTGTCAGAGAATTGATTCAATGCTATATGTCTATGTCCTAATCTCTGATGTACATAAATGTGCTCTGTATGTTTTGATGTTGAAAAAATTGACATAAATAAAGATAAAAAATAAAAAAAAGAATAGCTGAGGTCAGAACCAGATGGGATGCACAGTACAAATCCGGAGAGACAGAGAGTGGTCAAAGGAAAAGCCAAGGTCAAAAACACGAGCAATCCAAATCAGCACAGAAACAAGAACCAGGAACCTAGCTAGTGGCCCCAAACATGACTAGCACTGGTTTATGGCCAGGAAGAGGTTTAGAGCATAGAGTCCCAGGATCAGCACCTGGTAGGCACTCCATTTGTCAGAAACACTAGCACACAGGAATAGAGCAGCTGAGCAATCAACCCACTGCTAATCTCCTCCAGCACACGCATGCTGCAGGGAGAAACAGACTATTGCAGCCTGTTGCTAAGGATTCTGTCGCATCAGCAGGGGGACCGGCTTAGCAGTGCGTCTCTCCCGGTGTGGCAGTGCCAAAGCTGAGGACAATGCCACTGGAGCGCGGACAGGTAAGTTTATAACAATATGCCATAGTTTTATACAACTTCTTTATTTTTCTGTTTATGGGTGAGGACAATAAAAATGACATGGATATACAACTAATTTAGAAAGTGGCCAGTGAACCTCATATAATGCATAGGATACATTGTACAAAATTTAAAAGGGGGAAATGTTGAACACTAGCTTTGCCAGATGACACATTTACAGTGTCAGCACGGTAGGCAGGGAAACACACATGGACAGTGAGCCCTAACTGAACCTAACCCACTTTCCCTGCCTAGATGCAGTGCAAGCCCTTAGCGTTAAGTCTGCAACTGGTGGACATTTCCTGTACTGCTAAGGTGCAAGGCAGAGAGACACCGAACGCAACTAAATAGAGAAAAGTCGTAAGTAAATAGGTCAAAACCTGGAGGACAATACAGTACACAATTGGAGGACGGGGAGTAGTCAAAATAGCCAAGCCAAAGTCAGAACCAGACGGGTATAACAGTGCATAATCATAAGAAATAGGGAGGGTAAGAGGCAAGCGAGGGTCAATAGCAATAACAACTATCCAAACCCGCACAGAAGTAACAGCAGCACAGCAAGGAAAACCTATAATTGGCAAGGGTCCCTGGATCAGAACCTGATAGGTCCAGGGACTCTGCACCCATTGTCCAGAACACCAGTATCCACACCATAGGCAGGCTGAGTAGTCACTCAGCCTGCATAATCACCCCACACACCTAATACATATAATCTCTAAATATCCACCAACACAGACTGCCTATCTCCCCCAGCGTGAGTGCCCTGTGAGGAGGAGGTAAGCGAGCATTCCATTAATATGGATGCGCTTGCATCATTAGAGGGCATAGTCAGGTCATGCCTGAGCACCAGACCGCAGCATTGGAGACCGGATAGGTACATTGGTGACATATAGGAATGATGTTTTAAAAAAAAAAAGGTTTACAAACATTCATAGTGGTTTAACAACTTCCCGCACCATTATGTACATTTATATCATGGTGTGCTGTAAGGGTATTTCACCTACCTAATTAAGTACTGATTGGTTATGTCCCCTTTAATTATTATCACCTTCTATATACTTTGTAATTTAGTGAATTAGGGATAGTTAGATAACATATACAAACCCCCACATTGTGCTGTGAAGGCCACATTCCAGAGAGGTTAACTCATGGGTCATGCGTGCTCCATACTGAACATCCTTAGGAGGATGGTCTGAAAGGTATAAACGTACACAAAGAAAAGTAATTGGAACTCCACTGAGAACATCCTCCAGGTAGGATGTTCTAGGTGACTATCTCTCTCTCGTATCACCATGAGTTGTTGACCATGTGCTATAACATGGTGACAGGAGTCCCCCCGATTTTGTATCGAGCAGGCCAGGTGATAAATTTTTATTTATTCTGTATGTGATTTGTCTGTTTTACCTTATATTTAACCCCTTCCTCCCCAGCGCCGTAATAGTTCGGCGCAGCGTGACGTGACTTGCCGCCCAGCGCAGTACTATTACAGCACGCTGATCGGGCGGGTGCAGGAGCTGTCCCCGTTAGCCGGACCCCTAATGTATGCGCCGGCACCGGTGAAAGCACAGATGCCGATGCATTAACCCTCCCGCGGTCAGCGCAGACCGCGACATGTGCGGGGTGTGTGGAGGGAGCTCCCTCCCCTTCCCCATCGGGTCCCCATCACAGCAGCCTTCCTTAGGCATCGTGGCTGCCTTCAGGGAGAGCCTGTCAGATCCAGCTCGCTGGATCTCACAGGAAGCAGGCTGTAAGTGTATTACACTGGTAATACACTTACAGCCAATGCATTACAATACAGAAGTAAAGGGGATCAGACCCCCAAAAGTTATGAAAAAAAAAGTTTAAAAAAAAGTTTCAAGTAAAAAAAAAGCGTCCTTTTCCCAAAATAAAGTTTAAAAAAATTGGGCAAAATAAGGGGAAAAAATAATAAGTAAACATATTAGGTATCGCCGTTTCTGTATCGACCGGTTCTATAAAAATATCACATGACCTAACCCCTCAGGTGAACACCGTCCAAAAAATAAATTTAAAACTGTGATAAAGAAAAAATTGTCACCCTATATCACTAAAAGTGCAACACCAAGCAATCAAAGGCATATGCCCCCAAAATAAAACCAATCTAACCATCACCTCATCCCTGAAAAAATTTGCCCCTGACCTAAGACAATCGCCGAAAAAAAAAATATATATATATAGCTCTCAGACAATGGAGACACTAAACATGATTTTTTCTTGTTTAAAAAATGATTACCGTATATACTCGAGTATAAGCCGACCCGAGTATAAGCCGAGGCCCCTAATTTTACCCCAAAAAAAGGGAAAAATTATTGACTCGAGTATAAGACTAGGGTGGTAAATGCAGCTATAATGCAGAATGTATGTGTATATAATGCACACACTCTACATTATATACACACATCTGCAAGAGGGTGACTCAGATTGATGGGAGTCTGACTCTGACTCCCTGTATTTAATGCAGAGTGTGTGCATTATATACACACACACTCTGCATTAAATACAGGGAGCCATCCAGAGATCTCCCCCCTAAACAGTGCCATCCAGAGATCTCCCCCCTAAACAGTGCCATCCACAGATCCCCCTACAGTGCCATCCACAGATCCCCCTCCCAGAAGCTCACAGCAGTATATTTATAAACTACCGTAATCAGTAACTACTTTAACTTTAATCAACAGTCATCGCTCATTGCTGAGCTCTTTACTCTGATTATTTGGATATGGGATATCTTACCGGTACTTTGTCTTAGCTCCGGTAATAGCAGGCAGTGCGGGGGGCGGCGCTCACTTACTGACGTCACGCGCCTGCTCCCACTAGGCGGCGCAGGCGCGTGACGTCAGTGAGTGAGCGCCGCCCCCCGCACTGCCTGCTATTACCGGAGCTAGAGTAGACTCGAGTATAAGACGAGGGGGCTTTTTGAGCACAAAAATATGTGCCAAAAAACTCGTCTTATACTCGAGTATATACGGTATATCGTGTTAAATGTAAAAAAAAAAAAAAAACAGACATATTAGGTATCACCGCATCTGTAACAACCTGCTCTATAAAAATACCACATGACTTAACCCCTCAGATGAACACCAGAAAAAAAAAAAAAAAAAACGGTGTACAAAAAGAAATTTTTTGTCAACTTACATCACAAAAAGCGTAATACCAAGTGATCAAAAAGTCATATGCACCCTAAAATAGTACCAAACTGTCATCTCATACCCCAAAAAATTAGCCCCTACATAAGACAGTCGCCCAAAAAAAAAAAAAACATGAAGAAACTAAAAAAAAAAAATTTTTTAAAAATTGCTTTATTATGTATTGAAACTAATTATTGAAACAAACAACCAAAAAAGTTGTCATATTTGGTATTGTCGTCTCTGTAACAACCTGCTCTATAAAAATACCACATGATTTAACCTGTCAGATGAACATTGTAAAACACGGTGCCAAAACAGCTATTTTTTGCTACCTTGCCTCACAAAAAGTGTAATATAGAGCAACCAAAAATCATATGTACCCTAAAATAGTACCAACAAAACTGCCACCTTATCACGTAGTTTCCAAAATGAGGTCATTTTATTGGAGTTTCTAACTCTAGGGGTGCATTAGGGGGTCTTCAAATGTGACATGGCAACTTAAAAGTATCCCAGTGAAATCGGCCCTGCAAAAACCATATGGTGTTCCTTTCTTTCTGCGCCCTGCTGTGTGCTCGTACAGCAGTTTACAGAAACACCCCATATGTGGTCGTAAACTACAGAATCAAGGCAATAAATATTGAGTGTGGTTTGGCAGTTAACCCTTGCTTTGTTACTGAAAAAAATGGATTTAAATGGAAAATCTGCCAAAAAAGTGAAATTCTGAAATTTCTGCTACATTTTCCTTTAATTCTTGTGGAACACCTAAAGGGTTAACAAACTTTGTAAAATCAGTTTTGAATACCTTGAGGGGTGTAGTTTCTAAATGGGGCCATTTCTGGGTGGTTTCTATTTGTAAGGCCTCTTTCACACTATCGTATGGCTATTTCAGTGTTTTGCGGTCCGTTTTTCACGGATCCGTTGTTCCGTTTTTTTGTTTCCGTTGTGTTTCCATTTCGGTTCCGTTTTTCCGTTCCGTTTTTCCGTATGGCATATACAGTATACAGTAATTACATAGAACAAATTGGGCTGGGCATAACATTTTCAATAGATGGTTACGCAAAAAACGGAATGGATACGGAAGACATATGGATGCATTTCCGTATACATTCCGTTTTTTTTGCAGACCCATTGACTTTAATCTAGCTACGGAACGTGATTTGCGGCCAAATATAGGACATGTTCTAGCTTTGCACTGAACGGAGATATGAAAACACGGAAACGGAATACATACAAAGTACATTCCGTTTTTTTTGCGGAGCCATTGAAATGATTGGTTCCGTATACGGAACGCAAAAAAACGGTCCACAAAACAAAAAAAAAACGGTAGTGTGAAAAGGCCTAAGCCTCACAAAGTGACTTCAGACCTGAACTGGTCCTTAAAAAGTAGGATTTCAAGATTTGCTTCTAAACTTCTAAGCCTTCTAACGTCCCCAAAAAAATTAAATGTAATTTTAAAAATGATCCAGACAGGAAGTAGACATATGGGAAATGTAAAGTAATAAATATTTTAGAGGTATCACTATTATGAAAATAGAGAAGTTGAAATTTGGAAATTTGGAAATTTTTCACATTTTTGGTAAATTTGGTATTTTTTTTTATAAATAAAAAAGAAATATTTTGACTGAATTTTACCACTATCATGAACTACAATATGTGACGAGAAAACAATCTCAGAATGGCCTGAATAAGTAAAAGGGTTTAAAAGTTATTACCACATAAAGTGACACATGTCAGATTTGCAAAAAGTGGCCTGGGCAGGAAGGTGAAAACTGGCCCGGGGTTGAAAGGGTTAATCACTATTAGGCCGAGTTCACACGAACGTGTGTGACCCGTGCCTGTGCTGGAGTTGTGTCCTAGCCATCTCCAAAGGGACCCAGCTGCAGTATAGAGTCATACTTTCAAGGAAACTACCAGGACAGGAGCTAGCACTGATCTACAGGGTGGGCCATTTATATGGATACACCTTAATAAAATGGGAATGGTTGGTGATATTAACTTCCTGTTTGTGGCACATTAGTATATGTGAGGGGGGAAACTTTTCAAGATGGGTGGTGACCATGGCGGCCATTTTGAAGTCGGCCATTTTGAATCCAACTTTTGTTTTTTCACTAGGAAGAGGGTCATGTGACACATCAAACTTATTGGGAATTTCACAAGAAAAACAATGGTGTGCTTGGTTTTAACGTAACTTTATTCTTTCATGAGTTATTTACAAGTTTCTGACCACTTATAAAATGTGTTCAATGTGCTGCCCATTGTGTTGGATTGTCAATGCAACCCTCTTCTCTCACTCTTCACACACTGATAGCAACACCGCAGGAGAAATGCTAGCACAGGCTTCCAGTATCCGTAGTTTCAGGTGTTGCACATCACAGATAGTGAAGATACAAAGATAAAGGGGCCATTCTTTATCAATGGAAACCTCAAGGCCACTGGATATGCAAAATTGCTACATGATGATGTGTTTCCCTTTTTATGCACTGAAGCTGGCACGTTCCCTGAGTTTTTCCAGCAAGATGGTGCACCACCACATTATGGGTGTCAGGTCCGAGCATTCCTAGATGGACAGTTTCCTGGAAAGTGGATTGGTCGTCGTGGGCCAGTTGAATGGCCCCCAAGGTCTCCCGATCTGACCCCCTTAGACTTTTATCTTTGGGGTCATCTGAAGGCAATTGTCTATGCTGTGAAGATACAAGATGTGCAGCACCTGAAACTACAGATACTGGAAGCCTGTGCTAGAATTTCTCCTGCGGTGTTGCTATCAGTGTGTGAAGAGTGGGAGAAGAGGGTTGCATTGACAATCCAACACAATGGGCAGCACATTGAACACATTTTATAAGTGGTCAGAAACTTGTAAATAACTCATGAAAGAATAAAGTTACGTTAAAACCAAGCACACCATTGTTTTTCTTGTGAAATTCCCAATACGTTTGATTTGTCACATGACCCTCTTCCTATTGAAAAAACAAAAGTTGGATTAAAAATGACTGACTTCAAAATGGCCACCATGGTCACCACCCATCTTGAAAAGTTTCCCCCCTCACATATGCTAATGTGCCACAAACAGGAAGTTAATATCACCAACCATTCCCATTTTATTAAGGTGTATCCATATAAATGGCCCACCCTGTAGATCATTTAACCCCCGTAGATGAGACTATGGCATCTAAGGAGTTTGACAGATTGAAAGGGCTCCCCTCTGCAACACGACTGCTGGGAGCTACTGAGTGGCTAAGACAGCTGGAGTTCTAACAATAGCTTTAGGTCGGCAATGTAATGAATGCTATTAGGCCCTACCAGAGACATGCCTTAACCCCTTAGGGGACGGGCTCATTTTCATCTTAAGGACCAGGCCATTTTTTGCAAATCTGACCAGTGTCACTTTATGTGCTGATAATTTTAAAACGCTTTGACTTATCCAGGCCATTCTGAGATCGTTTTTTCATCACATATTGTACTTCATGACACTGGTAAAATTTAGTAAATCTGCAAATTTCCAAGTTTCAATTTCTCTACTTCTATAATACAAAGTAATACCTACAAAAATAGTTATTACTTTACATTCCCCATATGTCTACTTCATGTTAGGATCATTTTGTGAATGCCATTTTATTTTTGGGGGATGTTACAAGGCTTAGAAGTTTAGAAGCAAATCTTAAAATTTCTCTGAAATTTTCAAAAACCAACTTTTTAAGGACCAGTTCAGTTCTGAAGTCACTTTGTGAGGCTTACATAATAGAAACCACCCAAAAATAACCCCATTCTAGAAACTACACCCCTCAAGGTATTTAAAACTGATTTTACAAACTTTGTTAACCCTTTAGGTGTTCCACAAGAATTAATGGAAAATAGAGATACAATTAAAAAAATTTCACTTTTTGGGCAGATTTTCCATTTTAATAATATTTTTCTAGTTACAAAGCAAGGGTTAACAGCCAAACAAAACTCAATATTTATGGCCCTGATTCTGTAGTTTACAGAAACACCCCATATGTGGTCGTAAAACGCTGTACGGACACACAGCAGGGCGCAGAAGGAAAGGAATGCCATACGGTTTTTGGAAGGTAGATTTTGCTGGACTGGTTTTTTGACACCATGTCCCATTTAAAGCCCCCCTGATGCACCCCTAGAATAGATGTGGGGGATTGGGTCAGCACAACCTGTATGTAGGTGCAAATCACTATGGCGAAATACATATACAAACGGAAAATACAAATGTGATAGCACTCTACATCCAGCATTCCTCCATGCTGGATGAGGCATTGGTGTACATTTTGGCCAAAGGGCAATAAGCCACTCACCACGTCAAGGTCGCCTCTAATGAGTGGTCCCTAACACTAGTTCCTACCTGTTCATGGGCCATGACAGCCACACAAAGTCCAGGGAATGCAGGTCAGCATACACGCCAAGCACACTCTGCTTTTAACCCCGTCCGGTGCCATTACAGCTTTCATCGGATCCAGGGATGCAAGTACCAACATGCACGCTGAACCCACCATATACTTCTCCTGGAGCCAAATGGCTACTGGTAGGTTCTATATAAGCAGACTCAGTATTATACTGACTTTAAAGCCAGCCTCCAGGACAGATTGACTGGTCAGGTGTGCATGACTCCAAGGAGATCGCCACGCCTCCAATATATACTAGAAAGAAAAAATGTGGGGGATTGGGTCAGCACAACCTGTATGTAGGTGCACATCACTATGGCGAAATACATATACAAACGAAAAATACAAATGTGATAGCACTCTACATAGAATAGAAACTCCAAAAAAGTGACCCCATTTTAGAAACTACAGAATAGGGTGGCAGTTTGGTTGGTACTAGTTTAGGGTACATATGATTTTTGGTTGCTCTATATTTACACTTTTCGTGAGGTAAGGTAACAAGAAATAGCTGTTTTGGCACTGTTTTTATTTTTTGTTATTTACAACATTCATCTGACAGGTTAGATCATGTGGTATTTTTATAGACCAGGTTGTCACGGATGCGGCGATACCTATACTATTTTTTTTATTTATGTAAGTTTTACACAATGGTTTCATTTTTTAAACAAAAAAAATAATGTTTTAGTGTTTCCATAGTCTGAGAGCCATAGTTTTTTTCAGTTTTTGGGCGATTATCTTGGGTAGGGTATGATTTTGCGGGATGAGATGACGGTTTGATTGGCACTATTTTGGGGTGCATATGACTTTTTTATCGCTTGCTATTACACTTTTTGTGATGTAAGGTGACAAAAAATGGCTTTTTTTACACCTTTTTTTTTTTTACGGTATTCACCTGAGAGGTTAGGTCATGTGATATTTTTATAGAGCAGGTCATTACGGATGCGGCGATACCTAATATGTATACTTTTTTTATTTATGTAAGTTTTACACAATTATTTCATTTTTGAAACAAAAAAAACATAATTTTTTAGTGTCTCCATATTCTGAGAGCCATAGTTTTTTCACTTTTGAGTGATTAGCCTAGGTAGGGTCTCATTTTTTGCGGGATGAGATGACTTTTTGATTGGCACTATTTTGGGGTGCATATGACTTATTGATCGCTTGCTATTACACTTTTTGTGATGTAAGGTGACCAAAAATTGCATTTTTTACACTTTTTTTTTTTTTTTACCATGTTCACCCGAGGGGTTAGGTCATGTAATTTTTTTTATAGAGCAAGTTATTACGGACGCGGTGATACCTAATATATATACTTTTTAAAATGTTATATTTATAATAATATAATAATATAATAATAATAATAATAATATTATATAATAATAAGTTTTACACAATAACAGCTTTTTTAAAACAAATAAAATTATGTTTTAGTGTCTCCATATTCTGAGCCATAGTTTTTTTATTTTTTGGGCGATTATCTTAGGTAGGGGCTTATTTTTTGCGGGATGAGGTGACGGTTAGATTGGTACTATTGGTGGGCATACGCCTTTTTGATCACTTGGTGTTGTACTTTTTGTGATGTAAGGTGACAAAAAATGGTTTATTTAGCACAGTTTTTATTTTTTATTTTTTACGGTGTTCATCTGAGGGGTTAGGTCATGTGATATGTTTATAGAGCCGGTCGATACGGACACGGCGATACCTAATATGTCCACTTTTTTTCCCCCCTAATTTTTACACATTTTTTTTAACTTTATTTGTGGAATACTTGAAACTTTTCATTTTTTGGGGGGGAAAACTTTATTTTTTCACCTTATTTTTTTGTCCCACTTTGGGACTTCAAGTTTTGGGGGTCTAATCCCCTTTACAAAGCATTCCAATACTTCTGTATTGGAATGCATTAGCTATATGAGTAATACAGCGTGTATTACTCATACAGCTTCCGGCCTGTGAGATCCGGAGGCCTGGATCTCACAGGCTTGTCACCGGAAGGCAGCGCCGATGCCTAAGGAAGGCATCGCGCTGCCTTCCATGCCATCGGGTTCCCCCTACAGCCACACGGGGACCCGATGGCACTGCCGCCCGCCGCCACAACCTGTAAAAGCCGCAAACCGCAGGTCTGAATTGACCCCCCCGCGCATTGTCCCCGGGTGTCTGCTCAATGATTTGAGCACGCCGGGCGGAACTACACATGACGTACCGGTACATCATGTGTCCTTAAGTATCGGGACATCATGCCGTACAGGTTAAAGTGGTGCTGGATTTGTTGTGAGTCGTGATTCATTTCTATAGGATCACCGTTACTCTGCTATCCTGGCCGTGACACATGTTGTGCGATCAGTATTACCATGTAGCCATACCCTAACCACTTAAAGATGTGTAGCCCTGTCAATCAAGTGGATGGGGGGATTGTGCAGACCACAGAGGGTGTTACAAAGCAGTGCACAAATTATTAATCCTCGCCTCCTTGCTCATTTGCATATGAATAAAAACACAGATTTCTCTTCAGCTATTTATCTACTAGGCATTGTGTTTAATAGGGTTGATCTTGGTGACAGAGCCTCTGTAAGGATATAGTATTTATTTTCTTTTTTCATTTCCACATTACAAAAGCCATAGCTTTTTTAATTTTCCATCAGCATAGCTGTAAGGCCGAGTTCACACGAACGCGTGTGACCCAAACCCGTGCTGCGACCCGCAAATTGCGGGCCGCAATGCACGATCGCCGGCCGTAGGTCAGCCGCATCGGATCATGGACCCATTCACTTTAATGGGTCTGCGATCCGCCCGTTCCTCAAAAAGATAGGACATGTTCTATCTTTTTGCGGAACGGAAGTACGGGACGCAACCCCACGGAAGTACTCCGTAGTGCTTCCGAGGGGTCCCGTTCCGTGCGGCCGTTCCGCAATTCCGGATTTGTGGACCCATTGAAGTGAATGGGTCCGCATCCGTGATGCGGAATGCACACGGAACTGTGGCCGTGTATTGCGGGCCGTAATACGGCCACGGATCACACACGTTCGTGTGAACTAGGCCTAAGAGAACTTTTTTGAGGGCTGAAGTGTATTTTTCAGTGGCACCATTTTGGGATGCATATTACTTCACCGTTCATAAAAAATATGTTTTATTACGTAGGTCAGCAGCATTATGGCATGCTGAAATCTATTTTTTCACATTTTACTACTTTACAACAACAAATACAGCTACATTTAAAAAAAAAAATTTAATGTTTTTCTGTCACCCTATTTTTTGCTGTAGTTTTCACTAGTAGGCTTGAGCGAACTTGAACTGTAAAGTTCGGGTTCGTAACGAACATTTCAGTAAAAGTTTGGGTTCGGTGATCGGGTAATATTAATATACCATCGGATCGGAGTTTTCTCCAATCCGATGGTATATTTTAACTTGAAGCGTCCCCATCACCATGGGAACGCCTCTATGTTAGAATATACCATCGGATTTGAGTTAGATCGTGAAAACTCTAACACAGAGGCTTTCCCATAGTGATGGGGACGCTTCAAGTTAGAATATACTGAGAACTGTGGACATAACGGCCCCCTGCTGCCTGGCAGCACCTGATCTCTTACAGGGTGCTGTGATCCACACAATTAACCCCTCCCAGCAGGGGACCAGACCCCCTCCCTCCCCAGTATTAAAATCATTGGTGGCCAGTGCTGCCCCCCCCCCCCTCCCTATTAAAATCATTGGTGGCCAGTGCGGCCCCCCCACCCCCTATTAAAATCATTGGTGGCTAGTGCAGCCCCCCCAGCCACCCCTATTAAAATCATTGGTGTCCAGTGCGGCCTCCCCTCTCCCCCCCTAATTAAAATCATTGGTTAACAACCCCTCTCCCCCCGATCGGAGTCCCAGTTTAATCGCTGGGGCTCAGATCGGTTACCATGGCAGCCAGGACGCTACTGCAGTCCTGGCTGCCATGGTTACTTAGCACTTTTAACAGCATTATACTTACATGCACTGTCTGTGGCCGGCGCTCCTCCTACTGGTAAGTGAAAGGTCTGTGCGGCGCATTGCTTATAGCACAGACCTGTCACTTACCAGTAGGAGTAGCGCCCTCTCCAATCCGTCACCATGGGAACGCCTCTATGTTAGAATATATCATCGAATTGGAGTTAGATCGTGAAAACTCAGATCCGACAGTATATTCTAACACAGAGGCGTTCCCATAGTGATAAGGCGCTTTAAGTTAGAATGTACTGAGAACTGTGGAAATAACGGCCCCCTGCTGCCTGGCAGCACCTGATCTCTTACAGGGTGCTGTGATCTGCACAATTAACCCCTCAGGTGCCGCACCTGAGGGTTAATTGTGCGGATCACAGCCCCCTGTAAGAGATCAGGTGCTTCCAGGCAGCAGGGGGCCAGACCCACCTCCCTCCTCAGTATTAAAATCATTGGTGGCCAGTGCGGCCCCCCTCCCTCCCCAGTATTAAAATCATTGGTGGGCCAGTGCGGCTCCCCCCTCCCTAGTAAAATCATTGGTGGCTAGTGTGGCCCCCCCCACCCCCTTTTAAAATCATTGGTGGCTAGTGCGCTCCTCCACTGGTAAGTGAAGGGTCTGTGCGGCGCATTGTTTATAGCACAGACCTGTCACTTACCAGTAGGAGGAGCGCCGGGCCGGCCACAGACAGCGCATGTAAGTATAATGCTGCTAAAAGTGCTAAGTAACCATGGCAGCCAGGACTGCAGTAGCGTCCTGGCTGCCATGGTAACCAATCGGAGCCCCAGCGATTAAACTGGGACTTCGATCGGAACTGCCGCTCCGCTGCCACCAATGATGGGGGGGGGTTGTTAACCAATGATTTTAATTAGGGCGGGGAGAGGGGGAGGGCCGCACTGGACACCAATGATTTTAATAGGGGGGCCGCACTAACCACCAATGATTTTAATAGGGGGGGTGGGGGGGCCGCACTGGCCACCAATAATTTTAATACTGGGGAGGGAGGGAGGGGGGGGCACACTGGCCACCATGATTTTAATACTGGGGAGGGAGGGGGGTCTGGCCCCTGCTGCCTGGCAGCACCCGATCTCTTACAGGGGGCTGAGATCCGCACAATTAACCCCTCAGGTGCGGCAGCAGGGGGCAGTTATGTACACAGTTCTTAGTATATTCTAACTTGAAGCGTCCCCATCACCATGGGAACGCCTCTGTGTTAGAATATACTGTCGGATCTGAGTTTTCAATCTGATCTGAAAAAGCTAATACTATTATTTTCCGTTATAACCATGTTATAACGGAAAATAATAAAGTGAAATTCGGGTCCCTATTGACTTTAATGGGGTTCGGGTCCACGTTAGGGTCCTTTTTTTTTAAGTTCGGCCGAACTCCCCGAACCCGAACATCTAGGTGTTTGCTCAACTCTATTCACTAGTACTAATTTTGAAGACCATGCTACTTTTTTATCACTTTTTTTTTAATTTTTGAGATAGCTAAAAAAAAGCATTTTTTTATTTGTTTACCGTGCTTTATAATTGACATTTAGACTTTTTTGTGCGAGCTGATGTCTGAAGTCCTGGTAATTCCAAATGTATAATTTTCTAATGTTTCACTACCTTAGCACATTTTAAAATAATTTTTTTCTTGAGCGCTATATCTTTTTTATTTAGCGGTATATATAACTTTTGATCACTTTTTATTCCTCTTTTTAGGAAGGATAATCAAAAGCAGCAATTCCTGCATTTTTTGGTGTTTTTTTTTTTTTTTAAAACATCTCTTTATTGAAGTGGAAGGAATCATACAATAAGCATGCCAGCAGAAATCATACATGGTACAGAATAATACATATGAATTGTACAGACATATATCACAGCGTAATTCCTCACTTCATATTTTACAATAAATTTAACCCCCCTCCCGACCCACCCCCCCCCCCCACCCCCCCCCCCCCCCCCTCCCCTAACCCAAACCTCTTCGCCCCTCCCAATACCACCCTACCCAGGAACACTAGTCTGGTCACTGTATGTCACTCTAGAGAATGTCCAACTCACCATGAGCCTGGAGATTTTTGTGTTTTTTTATGTGCCCACTGTAACTCTTTAATTTTATAGTATGGGTTGTTACAGACAACAATATGTAATGCTTTATTTGTTATTTCCCCATAAATATTACAGACATATTTTAATTCAAAGACTGAGATTTTTGTTCACTTAATTGTTTTGGACTTTTACACATCTTTAAAAAAAATAATTTACAAATTTATTAAGCCCACAAGGGGACATGAATATGCAATCTTTCATTGCCTGCACAATATGCCGTACTACTAGTTCCTTGCTTACTACTATTTTCTTTTTATTTGTTTTTCTATTACGCGGTTCACCGCATTGGAATAAACACTTCTATATTTTAAGTAGCACAGATCTTTATTTTTTATTGCTTTTTTTGTTTTTAGAATGGGATAAGGGGCGATTTGAATTCTCTCTTGCACTTTTTTTGTTCTCCCTAGAGGCTTTTAGTGCCCCCTAGAGGCCTTCTCCCATAAATTTCAATGATTTACAATTGCAGCCTATGGGAGAATCACTACGTTTCTATCAAGCCCGGTGTCACAAACTCACCTGTCCGGCTCCAGCGATGCAATCTCTGGCTTTGGCGCGGCTGTGCTGGGAGAGACACGCTGCTAAGCCACGCCCCCATGTGGTGCGGCAGCATCCATAGCAACAGGATGCAATGGTCTGTTTCTCCCTGCAGCGGGCGTGTGCTGGAGGAGATTAGCAGTGGGTTGATGTTCAGCCTGCTCTATTCCTGTGTGGCTAGTGTTGCTAAATAATGGAGTGCTGAGTCATGACTAGTGATGAGCGGCAGGGGTAGTATTCTAATTCGCGATATTTCACGAATATTTGGGTGAATATTCATCATATATTCACAAATTCAAGATTATTCTCTTGACTGCGAAAATTGTCAATGTAATATGCGCGTATTGCTATATTTTTCAAGCTGCTAGAAGTTTCCTGAGACTGGAGAAAATGGTTGGCACGGCAGAACATTACAATAGCTTTATATGCAAATAGAATGCTCCAATATATTCGCAATTGCGAAAATCGGCAATAAATGATGCACCTATTTTTGCGCAATACGTGCAACTTCATACAGTATTTTAGCAGGTCTGACTACATATTACTGATTGGTGCACTAAGTATTGTTGTGACATCACAGCACTATGTCTGTAGCATGTAGGTATGGACAGCAGAAGCTATCACACTACCTAAGGGTGCATTCACACGTCAGTATTTTTACCTTTCCAGATAAACGTTCCTGTTTTTTGCGGATCCGAAAATCTGGATGACATGAGGATGCTTTTAGCATGTCATCCGCATTTTTGACGGATCCATTGACTAGAATGGGATGACGGAACGCAAAATCGGACAAATAGTAGGACAGGGTATATTTTTTTTCCAGGATCCGAATAACGGAACCCACGGAACGTAACGGAATCACGGAATCGGAGAGCACCATGAGTGCTATCCGATTATTTGCGGATTCCATTGAAAATGAATGGATCCGCATAACGTTCCGTTTTTAATCGGAAACGGATGCGGAACACCAAAACGGACGTGTGAATGGACCCTAACACCCTGCACTGGAATCTGCTACACTATATCAGGATCTAACCTACACTGATTATCACCCACTAACTATCTGCATTATATATATAAGCTAACTAACTATCTAATGTAATTAACCACCTCAGCCCCTATAGCTTAAACACCCTGAAAGACCAGGCCACTTTTTACACTTCTGACCTACACTACTTTCAACCGTTTATTGCTCGGTCATGCAACTTACCACCCAATGATTTTACCTCCTTTTCTTCTCACTAATAGAGCTTTCATTTGGTGGTATTTCATTGCTGCTGACATTTTACTTTTTTTGTTATTAATCGAAATTTAAACGTTTTTTTTGCAAAAAAATGACATTTTTTCACTTTCAGTTGTAAAATTTTGTAAAAAAAAATGAGATCCATATATAAATTTTTGCTCTAAATTTATTGTTCTACATGTCTTTGATAAAAAAAAAATGTTTGGGTAAAAAAAAAATGGTTTGGGTAAAAGTTATAGCGTTTACAAACTATGGTACAAAAATGTGATTTCCGCTTTTTGAAGCAGCTCTGACTTTCTGAGCACCTGTCATGTTTCCTGAGGTTCTACAATGGCCAGACAGTACAAACACCCCACAAATGACCCCATTTCGGAAACTAGACACCCTAAGGTATTCGCTGATGGGCATAGTGAGTTCATAGAACTTTTTATTTTTTGTCACAAGTTAGCGGAAAATGATGATTTTTTTTTTGATTTTTTTTTCTTACAAAGTCTCATATTCCACTAACTTGTGACAAAAAATAAAAACTTCTATGAACTCACTATGCCCATCAGCGAATACCTTGGGGTGTCTTCTTTCCAAAATGGGGTCACTTGTGGGGTAGCTATACTGCCCTGGCATTCTAGGGGCCCAAATGTGTGGTAAGGAGTTTGAAATCAAATTCTGTAATAAATGGCCGGTGAAATCCGAAAGGTGCTCTTTGGAATGTGGGCCCCTTTGCCACCTAGGCTGCAAAAAAAGTGTCACACATGTGGTATCTCCGTATCAGGAGAAGTTGGGGAATGTGTTTTGGGGTGTCATTTTACATATACCCATGCTGGGTGAGAGAAATATCTTGGCAAACGACAACTTTGTATAAAAAAAATGGGAAAAGTTGTCTTTTGCCAAGCTATTTCTCTCACCCAGCATGGGTATATGTAAAATGACACCCCAAAACACATTCCCCAACTTCTCCTGAATACGGAGATACCAAATGTGTGCCACTTTTTTGCAGCCTAGGTGGGCAAAGGGGCCCACATTCCAAAGAGCACCTTTCGGATTTCACTGGCCATTTTTTACAGAATTTGATTTTAAACTTCTTACCACACATTTGGGCCCCTAGAATGCCAGTGCAGTATAACTACCCCACAAGTGACCCCATTTTAGAAAGAAGACACCCAAGGTATTCGCTGATGGGCATAGTGAGTTCATGGAAGTTTTTATTTTTTGTCACAAGTTAGTGGAATATGAGACTTTTTAAGAAAAAAAAAAATCATCATTTCCACTAACTTGTGACAAAAAATAAAAAATTCTAGGAACTCGCCATGCCCCTCACGGAATACCTTGGGGTGTCTTCTTTCCAAAATGGGGTCACTTGTGGGGGTAGTTATACTGCCCTAGCATTCTAGGGGCCCAAATGTGTGGTAAGGAGTTTGAAATCAAATTCTGTAAAAAATGGCCAGTGAAATCCGAAAGGTGCTCTTTGGAATGTGGGCCCCTTTGCCCACCTAGGCTGCAAAAAAGTGTCACACATCTGGTATCTCCGTAATCAGGAGAAGTTGGGGAATGTGTTTTGGGGTGTCATTTTACATATACCCATGCTGGGTGAGAGAAATATCTTGGTCAAATGCCAACTTTGTATAAAAAAATGGGAAAGTTGTCTTTTGCCAAGATATTTCTCTCACCCAGCATGGGTATATGTAAAATGACACCCCAAAACACATTCCCAACTTCTCCTGATTACGGAGATACCAGATGTGTGACACTTTTTTGGCAGCCTAGGTGGGCAAAGGGGCCCATATTCCAAAGAGCACCTTTCGGATTTCACCGGTCATTTTTTACACATTTTGATTTCAAACTTCTTACCACACATTTGGGCCCCTAGAATGCCAGGGCAGTATAACTACCCCACAAGTGACCCCATTTTGGAAAGAAGACACCCCAAGGTATTTCGTGATGGGCATAGTGAGTTCATGGAAGTTTTATTTTTGTCACAAGTTAGTGGAATATGAGACTTTGTAAGAAAAAAAAAAAAATCATCATTTCCGCTAACTTGTGACAAAAAAATATAAAATTCTAGGAACTCGCCATGCCCCTCAAATACCTTGGGGTGTCTTCTTTCCAAAATGGGGTCACTTGTGGGGTAGTTATACTACCCTGGCATTTTCCAGGGGCCCTAATGTGTGGTAAGTAGGTAAATGACCTGTGAAATCCTAAAGGTGCTCTTTGGAATGTGGGCCCCTTTTGCCCACCTAGGCTGCAAAAAAGTGTCACACATGTGGTATCGCCGTATTCCAGGAGAAGTTGGGGAATGTGTTTTGGGGTGTCTTTTTACATATACTCATGCTGGGTGAGAGAAATATCTCGGCAAAAGACAACTTTTCCCATTTTTTTATACAAAGTTGGCATTTGACCAAGATATTTATCTCACCCAGCATGGGTATATGTAAAATGACACCCCAAAACACATTGCCCAACTTCTCCTGAGTACGGCGATACCACATGTGTGACACTTTTTTGCAGCCTAGATGCGCAAAGGGGCCCACATTCATTTTATGAGGGCATTTTTAGACATTTGGATCCCAGACTTCTTCTCACGCTTTAGGGCCCCTAGAATGCCAAGGCAGTATAAATACCCCACATGTGACCCCATTTTGGAAAGAAGACACCCCAAGGTATTCAATGAGGGGCATGGCGAGTACATCGAAAAAAAAATTTTTGGGCACAAGTTAGCAGAAATAGATATTTTTTTTTTTCTCACAAAGTCTCCCTTTCCGCTAACTTGGGACAAAAATTTCAATCTTTCATGGACTCAATATGCCCCTCACGGAATACCTTGGGGTGTCGTCTTTCCGAAATGGGGTCACATGTGGGGTATTTATACTGCCCTGGCATTCTAGGGGCCCTAAAGCATGAGAAGAAGGCTGGAATATAAATGTCTAAAAAATTTTACGCATTTGGATCCGGGAGGGGATGGTGAGGTTCATGTGAGATTTATTTTGACACAAGTATAGTGGAATATGAGACTTTGTAAGAAAAAAATATATTATTTCCGCTAACTTGGGGGGCCAAAAAAAAATTTCTGATGGAGGCCTTACAGGGGGGTGATCAATGACAGGGGGGTGATCAATTGACAGGGGGGGTGATCAGGGAGTCTATATGGGGTGTTCACCACAGTCATTGATCACGGCCCCTGGAAGGCTCCCATTCAGACGTCCGTAATGCATTTTGCGGATCCGATCCATCTATCAGTGGATCCGTAAAAATCATGCGGACTCTGAATGGAGCTTTACAGGGGTGTGATCAATGACAGGGGGTAAGCCAATGACAGGGGGGTGGATCAGGGAGTCTATATGGGGTGATCACACAATCATTGATCACGCCCCTGTAAGGCTCCATTCAGACGTCCGTTGCGTTTTGCGGATCCGATCCATCTATCAGTGGATCCTAAAAATCATGCGGACGTCTGAATGGAGCTTTACAGGGGTGTGATCAATGACAGGGGGGGTAATCAATGACAGGGGGGTGATCAGGGAGTCTATATGGGGTGATCACCACAGTCTTGATCACGCCCCTGTAAGGCTCCATTCAGACGTCCGTAGGCGTTTTGCGGATCCGATCCATCTGCCAGTGGGTCCGTAAAAATCATGCGGACGTCTGAATGGAGCTTTACAGGGGTGTGATCAATGACAGGGGGGTAATCAATGACAGGGGGTGATCAGGGAGTCTATATGGGGTGATCACACAGTCATTGATCACGCCCCTGTAAGGCTCCATTCAGACATCCGTATGCATTTTGCGGATCCGATCCATCTATCAGTGGATCCGTAAATATCATGCGGACGTCTGAATGGAGCTTTACAGGGGTGTGATCAATGACAGGGGGGTAATCAATGACAGGGGGGTGATCAGGGAGTCTATATGGGGTGATCACCACAGTCATTGATCACGCCCCTGTAAGGCTCCATTCAGACGTCCGTATGCGTTTTGCAGATCCGATCCATCTATCAGTGGATCCGTAAAAATCATGCGGACGTCTGAATGGAGCTTTACAGGGGTGTGATCAATGACAGGGGGGTAATCAATGACAGGGGGGTGATCAGGGAATCTATATGGGGTGATCACCACAGTCATTGATCACGCCCCTGTAAGGCTCCATTCAGACGTCCGTATGCGTTTTGCGGATCCGATCCATCTATCATTGGATCCGTAAAAATCATGCGGACGTCTGAATGGAGCTTTACAGGGGTGTGATCAATGACAGGGGGGTAATCAATGACAGGGGGTGATCAGGGAGTCTATATGAGGTGATCACCACAGTCATTGATCACGCCCCTGTAAGGCTCCATTCAGACATCCGTATGCGTTTTGCGGATCCGATCCTTCTATCAGCGGATCCGTAAAAAATCATGAGGATGTTCTGAATGGAGCTTTACAGGGGTGTGATCAATGACAGTGGGGTAGCAATCACAGGGGGGTGATCAGGGAGCTATATGGGGTGAGCACCACAGTCATTGATCACGCCTCCTGTAAGGCTCTCATTCAGACGTCCGTATGCGTTTTTGGCAGGATCCGATCCATCTATCAGGTGGATCCGTAAAAATCATGCGGACGTCTGAATGGAGCCTTTCAGGGGTGTGATCAATGACAGGGGGGTAATCAATGACAGGGGGGTGATCAGGGAATCTATATGGGGTGATCACCACAGTCATTGATCACGCCCCTGTAAGGCTCCATTCAGACGTCCGTATAGCGTTTTGCGGATCCGATCCATCTATCATTGGATCCGTAAAAATCATGCGGACGTCTGAATGGAGCTTTACAGGGGTGTGATCAATGACAGGGGGGTAATCAATGACAGGGGGGTGATCAGGGAGTCTATATGGGGTGATCACCACAGTCATTGATCACGCCCCTGTAAGGCTCCATTCAGACGTCCGTATGCGTTTTACGGATCCGATCCATCTATCAGTGGATCTGTAAAAATCATGCGGACGTCTGAATGGAGCTTTACAGGGGTGTGATCAATGACAGGGGGGTAATCAATCACAGGGGGGTGATCAGGGAGTCTATATGGGGTGATCACCACAGTCATTGATCACGCCCCTGTAAGGCTCCATTCAGACGTCCGTATGCGTTTTGCGGATCCGATCCATCTATCAGTGGATCCGTAAAAATCATGCGGACGTCTGAATGGAGCTTTACAGGGGTGTGATCAATGACAGGGGGGTAATCAATGACAGGGGGGTGATCAGGGAGTCTATATGGGGTGATCACCACAGTCATTGATCACGCCCCTGTAAGGCTCCATTCAGACGTCCGTATGCGTTTTGCGGATCCGATCCATCTATCAGTGGATCCGTAAAAATCATGCGGACGTCTGAATGGAGCTTTACAGGGGGGTGATCAATGACAGGGGGGTAATCAATGACAGGGGGTGATCAGGGAGTCTATATGGGGTGATCAGGGGTGATCAAGGGTGAATAAGGGGTTAATAAGTGACGGGGGGGTGTAGTGTAGTGGTGCTTGGTGCAACATATTACTGAGCTACCTGTGTCCTCTGGTGGTCGATCCAAACAAAGGGGACCACCAGAGGACCAGGTAGCAGGTATATTAGACGCTGTTATCAAAACAGCGTCTAATATACCTGTTAGGGGTTAAAAAAATCACATCTCCAGCCTGCCAGCGAACGATCGCCGCTGGCAGGCTGGAGATCCACTCTCTTACCTTCCGTTCCTGTGAGCGCGCGCGCCTGTGTGCGCGCGTTCACAGGAAATCTCGCGTCTCGCGAGAGGACGCGCCGGCGAGTCCAGTCGGAATCAATCAACCACCTCCAGGACGCGTCGCTGCGTACGGCGGTCCGGAGGTGGTTAAACAGTAAAGCACAGAGCACAGCAATGACACTGCTGTCTCTCTCAGACCTCCATAAAACTACAGAAAATTGCTGCTGGGGAGGTTCTTATATATCGTAGTAAGGGGTAGGCTACTTTCCTATTGTTTGCTAGGGATGTTGCTAAGCTCAGACAAAGACATTGCAGCCTTATCTTTGGCCCACAAGCAAGAAGGGAGGTTACTGATGAAAAACAAATCTAGAATATTTGCAAATACGAATATATAGCACTATATTCTAAATATTCGCAAATTCTCAAAGTGGCGATATTCGCGATTAAAATCCGCGATTTGAATATTCGCGCCCAACACTAGTCATGACCTATCTGATCCTGGAACTTGGTGTTTACTAGCTGTGTTCCTGGTTCCTATGCTTATTGAATGGCTCGTTCCTCTTACACTGACTTGTCTTCTGACCATTCTCTGTCTCTTATTTGGTACTGCATAGCCTGTCTGGTTCTGACCCATTTACATACGACCTTATTTTTGTGTTTTGTCTCTTGGTATTTGTCTCTGTGCAGGTAAGTAGCTCTTGTGCTCCAAGTAGATAGAAAAAGCAGGCTGGGTTGTAGGTCAGGGGTCACTGTTCATGTCTGTCCCTACCTACAGGTGTTACACCTTGCCTGTCTAGATGTAATATAATTCATATATACTGATTTAAAAGGCATCTGTCAGCAGATTTGTATCTATGAAACTGGCTATAAGCCTCAAGAAGCAACCTCTAGAGGTTCCGCTTTCTCTGCAACTACTGTGCCCTCTGAATTTTAATTGACAGGGCCAGGTGTGATACAATTTTCACTGCCTGGCCCTGTCAGTCAAAGAGCAGGCGGTGTAGCATTTGGGGAGAGAGCAGAGTGCTAGTGCCCTCCTTAATTCAAATGTATCACCATCCTCAGGACAGTGATACAGCTGAATAATGTGGTGAAGGAGGCTGTATTTTGTGCTACACTGTCATATTTTTTTCTGCTGGGGCGGTATTTTGTGCTGCACTACAGTATTGCAGGCCCTGCCTACTTCTGTTGTCCCTGACTATTTTTGTTGCCTCGGCTTCTGGCAACTTGGACCCATCTACAAAATAGGGCCACTTTTTTCCACTTTTTTTTCCACTTTTTAAATTATTTTAGGAGGCAATATATGCAACAGACATATTTTCAGGGGCACAATCAGTGTCATGAATATCTACAGTATAGGGGCCACTATGGGCTGCACCCCACTTTAGGAAGGTATTATAGGTGGCAAACATATTTTCAAGGGGACAGTATGTGGCAGGGCACACTATTGTAGCACTGTTGTAACGGGGTTCCGAAGGTGCACTCGGTCCCCCATTAGCCGCAGACCTGCTGCTTAGCTTCGGGAGCGAGGATCTGTGTTTGACCTCGTTCCCAGGGCGGCTTTACTAGCTGGGTGGCTCCCTGCTCCTAAGTCTGCCTTGAGCACCGAGCTGATCACTCGGTGCTCGACTGGTTGGTCTGTCGGTCATGTGACGCTGGCCACGTCATATGACCCTCACTCCCCACTATAAATACAGGCAGCCTGCTGGCCACAGGTTGCCTGTTAATTTAGGTTCCACCTGTGGTTTTGTCTTTCCTGGCGTACTTACCTCCTGCTGAATTCCTGACGATCCACTGCCTGCTCTTTGTGTACTTTGCTGCTCTCCTGGTATTCTGACCCCGGCCTCCTCCTGACGATCCTCTGCTGACTCCTTTGGTACTACACGACTCTCCTGGTATTTATGACCCCGGCTTCTCCTGACAATTGTCTGCTTGCTCCATTTGTACTTTGTAGCTTTCCTGGTATTGACTCGGCCCGTTCACGTTCTGTTCTTTGTCTGTCTGTCTGTCATCCCTGCACTTAGTCCAAGCTAGGGATTGCCGTCCAGTTGTCCCCTGTCTTTAGGACTCGTGAGGCAAGTAGGCAGGGCCAGGGGTAAGGGTGGAGCGCAGTGGTCACTTCCCTCCCCCCTGTGTGTGTGTGTGTGTACGCGACCGTTACAACTTTCATTTTCAAGGGGCAATGTCTATTGTACTATTTAAACAGTACTATGTGTGGCACCAGTAACAGGGGGCACTATGGGTGGCACTAATATTTTCAGGGGAACTGTATGGTAAAAATAATTTTTGAGCCATTATGTGTGGCACAAATAATTTCAGGAGCCAACATGTGCAGCATTGTTTTCAGGGAACACAGTGTGTGACACTACATTAATGGAACATTGTGAGTAGCACTATTATTCTTATAGGGCACTGTGTATGGCACTATTATATGTAGGGAACATAATGCATGGCACTGTTTTTCAGGTGTCACAGTGTGTGGAAGTATGATATGTAGGGGTCAAAGTGTGTGCCAGTTTTATACCTAGGGTTCACAGTGTGTGGCAGTATCATATTTAGGGGTCAAAGTGTGTCCCAGTAGGTCTCAGTATATTTAAGGTCACAATTTCTGGTATTATATTTATATAAAGAGCACTATTAGTAACAGTATTATATTAAAATTCTGTGTCTAGATAGTGTGAAGAAAAGAATGGAACCCACTGGTTGGCGCAGCCAGCAATATGGATGGAGTAGCAGTGTTCTTTAAATGTTCTTCTTTATTTTTTAAAAATATAATAAATGGTCAAGGCGTTTCTGGAACGAGCGTCCCCTTTATCAGGACAATAACAAAGTGACATACACAAAGAAAATTTAAACATGAGACATGTTCTGCATAATTAACTAAGTCCATAATACATTGTATATAGTCCATGATATAAGGTTCCTTTGTAGTAATAAGCATTTACATATTTCATGCTTGTTTTATTATTTTACTGTATTTTCTGTATTTTTTTTAGATTCTGTCTCTCACAGTTGACGTGTACCTACGATAAAAATTACAGACCTCTCCATTCTTTGTAGGTGGGAAAACTTGTAAAATCTTCAGTGTATCAAATACTTATTTTTCCCAATGTATTTCTTGAGTAAAATAATAATACAGGTTGTAGTCACTAGAATTCTGGCGATGGGTCATTGATCCACAGAGTAATTCTAATTGACTGATTGGAGTTGAGAAGGAATGTTTTTCCCTAAAATAAGGAAAACTGGCTTCTACTTCATTGGGTTTTTTGCCTTTCTCTGGATCCACTTTGCAGGATAATAGGCTGAACTAGATGGAATCAAGTCTTTTTTCATTCTTAAAAACAATGGGGTACATTTATTAAGAGCTGCATTTTAGACACCGGTCTTAATAAAGCCCTATAGCTGGAGGAGTATCCACCAAAGTTATGAAGAGGCGCAGGCAGACTGACAGAAGCCAACCCAAGTTTTAAAGGAGTGAAGACTATTTTTATCCCAGGCATGAGATGAATTCAGAGCTAGTACTGCAGTATGATGCTAGGTCCATATCTATGGAGGTAGTTTTGGCAGGAGCCTCAATTGCAGATTCCTGCAACAAAACTGTACAACATACTGCTGCATGCAGAATTGAAAAAAATCATAATGGAAATCCTACAGATCCCATTATAATCAATGGGATCCATCTGGCACTGGATCCTTCAATTTTTTTCTGTTCCTATACTGGATCTGAAAACTCGAAAAGCAATGGTGATGTGAACATAACCTTAAACAGTCAGTGTACTTTAACACAATTTCATTTCATTTAATAGAGAATGGTGTAACTAGCAAATTTTTTAATCACTTCATAAAAAAAAAATCTGCCTGCATCCACCTGAGAAAAAGTTGTAAGTTCATGGCCACTAGGCGTCTCATTTTCAACTTAGTTCCAGTCCAATGCCTGTTATTAGGTAAGGTCTGTCGCTGGTGACAGAGATACAGGAGAAGACTGAGAGGAAGCTGGGGCATCTCATAGCTAGCTGAGATCATGAGTTTGTTAAAAGAACTTCTTCTGAAGATCACAGGAGTGTCTTGCCTTTCAGTAAGTGTAATTTCCTCCTCCTTATCTGTTCTGTGAACTCTGTAGAGGAGAGAAAACATAGTGAGAAGTAAGAGAAAAGATGTCACAGCAGTACAGTGCTGGCAGACTTCTATAGAACGGAGAATACCCCTGTTCTGAGTGAAATGCATCTAGCTGTGCAGCTGAAACAAGGAATAATATGGCTGTAAAAACAAAACAAAAAAAAACAGGGAAACTCAACCAAAATTGTTCCTTCACAGTTATGATTGTACAAAGAAGCACAGCCATTATGCAAACTTTTTTGAAAACTCTGGTGTGCTTTAGAGTTCTGTGGTTGCAGATGAACAGCATCCTTCTACACTTATAACATCATGTTTTTTTGTGTGCCTTTGCCTATGCGGTGCCTTTGCTGCAAATAATCAATTCAATATATATTGGCCACGCAGCAAATCTAGATAACACAATGAGCTTTGGTAGTCTGCATTGCACTGTTTAAGATAGCTCTTGTAAATTAAGTATGCTTATAAAGAGATAAGGGGCACCGTTACAAAGAAAAACACTTGGGGGATATACTAGCATGATTAAAACAGAAAAAAATATTGATCCAGGGAAAGGTTGATTGTCATCTATGGGAGAAAAAAAAATCTATGACATTTGCAATTGATCTTCACCTTACCATGAGACACAAAGATCAAGAACAGAAAGCATGGACTTGTACAAATAACCTTAAACAGCAATCTATAGAACTTCAGATTCACATTACAGAACAGTAGTAAAGACTGACATGTACAAAACTAGTGAATGAGACAAGATAAACAAAGCGATACATGAACTGAAGTATTTAGGCGGCACAATTTTGAAAAGCTAAAAGTTAAATGGTATTCTACTATGAGGGGATTTAGGAAACTATCTAAAAGAAAAACTGCCCATAGCAAACAATCACAGCACAACTTTCATTTTTCAAGGGCAAAATACGAAATGAATGCTGCATTATGATTGGCTGATATGGGCAACAAAGACAGTTTCATAACTCCCCCCTTTTTGTAGTTAAAACTGGCCTTGTAGGAAATAATTTACTGTATATAGTGTTCTACTACAAGAAGGGTTTCAATAATTAGCGCTTGATAAGATACAGTATATTTTTGATCCCACAAACAACAATTATGTATGGAACGGAGAGTGTATATAACTTGTACATATCTTTTAGTTAGCAATAAGGAAGTTATTTAACTAAGTACATTCATACATTTATAAATGTTTAAAGGTTTTGCTCACCCCTGAGGATATTTTCTACAGACTTCCTGCGGTGATAATCATCCTTACCTGATACTTGCCGCTGAGTTCCGGCTCCATCACTGCTCTGCATGTGTCTCCCATGCATCATGTCACTGGGTCATGTGATGCACTGGATGACACGTCACTGCTGCAGCCAGTCACAGGTCATTGTTGCAGTCACATAACCTGCATAAAACTGGATGTTGACATGAGGAGACCTGGGACACATGATGTCATACGTCACTGGAGCAGTCACGTTGGTCACGCCAGGATGTGAGGCGGGCAAGGACAGCATTTAAAAGCCACAGAGACAAGACATGTGCTGCTGGTAAGCTGACCTCCATGAACCATATTCTACACACTTTTGGTCACTGGAAGGTATAGATATGTTATTATGGGCCAACCATCATCTGTCACTGTGGAGTCGGTATGATTAGTTTGATTTTGATTCTTCCTTGTTAGATTCTATGATTAGCTATTTTAGCCTTGGGTTCATTTCCCCTGATGAGTCCAGTGGCAAGAGACAGAACGGGAGCAAGCTTGAGGAACTAAATAGGGAATTGATTGAGTATAGGGACAGGTTGCAGACGGGCTAGCCCCTTTTGGGTCGGGTGTTCTGTGTAGATAAGTAGGGCTTGACAGTTGTTTTTACCCTTTATCATCTTAGGGTTTATTATGAACAGTTTCTCTTCAGTCAAGCCAGACCGTCAAGAGGCAGACACCCGGACTCTAAAATCTACGAGACCTTAGAAAAAGGTTTACAGCAGGATTAAGTAAGACTATTCAGTTTATCATTCCTGGTTATCGTACGGTCTTGTATTTGTGTTCATATCAGTATTTCCACAAATCGTTGTGTTTTTGAGGGGTCTCTTCCTTTTTGTATATTTTTAGCATTTTTCAGTAAAAGTTAAAGAGGACCTTTCACTACCATAACAAATCTAAACTAAGCATACAGACATGGAGAGCGGCGCCCAGGGATCTCCCTGCACTTACTGTTATCCCTGGGCGCCGCTCCGTTCTCCCGGTATAGGCTACGGTATCTTCATATGTTCGGCTCCACCCAGTTGAGCCTGCCGGCGTCTCCTACTCCCAGGCTGTAGCGCTGGCCAATCGCAGCGCTCAGCTTATAGCCTGAAAGGTTTTTTTTCCTCTCAGGCTATGAGCTGAGTTCTGCGATTGGCCAGCGCTACAGCCTGGGAGAAAGAGATGCCGGAAGTCTCAACTGGGTGGAGCCGAACATATGAAGATACCGGAGCCTATACCGGGAGAACAGAGCGGCGCCCAGGGATAACAGTAAGTGCAGGGAGATCCCTGGGCGCCGCTCTCCATGTCTGTATGCTTAGTTTCGATTTTTTATTCTAGTGAAAGGTCCTCTTTAAGTTTTATATGACCCCCCCCCCTCTCTACTAGAGGCATTTTTAGACCTGGGAACTGCATAGTTTTTGAGGATTAAGTAAGGATCATTACCACTGCAGGTCCAGCCATTCTTGGGGGTCTGTAGTAATATTCCCCAGAAGTGAACAACCCCTTTAAATACTGGGTCAAGCAGTGTTTAAAGGTCAGCAGTTTTAGGTCAGCATATGTGTTGCTGTTTCATCTATGAGACTGACCATAAAAGCAGAGTGCCACAATTGTTTTTTAAAATAAAGTTAACATGTTATTCATAAAGCATAATGAACAGGGTAAAAAATCTCAACAAATGATAGCATATGCTTTTCTTCAATTCCTCCGCTTCAACAATTAATAAAGGATCATCAGCTAAAGGGGTTGTCCAGGATTAGAAAAACATGGCTGCTTTATTCCAAAAACACCCCACACGTCCATGGGTTGTTTCTGGTATTTTCAGCTCAGTTCCATTGGATTGAATGAGTCTTAGCTCTATTACCACATACAACCTGTAGAAAGGTGTGGTGCTGTTTTGGGAAGAATATTGTAATAATTGTACTGTCTCTTTAAAATAAAATATAGCTTATTACTTCTCTTTGGGAGTGCCTCTGGGTGTTGACCTTCCAGCAAGAGTTTCATCTGGTTGGCAACAATGAGGATGGGGATGTCAGAAGCTGTGCTATAGTGTTTCTTCCTTGTGGTGTGATCCTGCCAGGGGTGGACTGGCTATAGACCCTACAGGGAAATGTCTTGCTGGACTGACACCCAGTGGGCCGACTGAGCCCTCCTCACAGCTGCAGGCCGGGTACATATTGATGATCTGATGCTCTAAGCATTAATTAATGTAGGAGCACCAGGTACTTATGCATGTGACCAACAGCCACAGGTGTCCTTTGGAATTTAACCATATCACCATCCTCAGGTCATACAGTTGAATACTGTGGCAAGGGGCCACAATATTTTGTGCTGCGCTGTGGTATTTGGTTCTCCTAGGGAAGGATTTTGTGCTGCACTACGGTATTGCTGGTCCCACATACTTCTGCTGTCCCTGCCTTCTTGTGATGCCTCGCCTTCTGTCAGTTTGGGCCCGTCTACAACAAGGAGCCACTTTTAGGTTTTTTTCCAGGGTCACTTTAAGTTCCCAGTCCGTCCCTGGATCCTGCACAGTATGCACAGCGCAATACAGACAGTGTATTTGTTTCTTCTCAGCACAGAGTCCTTCACTCACTTCTGTCAATTATGGATGTCTCTGCTTGGCGCACTAAGCGGTGGCTCGCTGGTCTTGGTCCTAAGCATGTGCTGTTATGTAGGCCTAGGATGGGTTCAGGATGTGGGAGCTAGGCAGTGTGGGGATTCGCTCTGGTAGTTAGGACTAGCGGATGCAGTATAGAGGCAAAGTACACAGTTCTTGAATCAAACAGCAGTGTTTATTCACACATTGGTGTATAACAAAATGCAGATAAGATGTATTTTGTTCACAAACAAGGAAAGTCCATAACTAAAAGTCACCTTTTCTCCTGGGTGTTAATTCACACCCTATTAGCAGCTCAGCCTCATCAAGTCCATAGGCGGCCTGTTTGCCTTTAGAGGGGCCTGAGTCCTCCAGCCCGGCTTAAACCTCAAATCCCAGCACAGCCGTCAGTTCACAGCACACAGACTCCTGACCTCCACTGTCAGAGGGAGGTAAATCCACCACACCTGGCAGTGCTGGCTGGTTTTTATGCCTGGCAAAACCCAGCCTGGAATATGGGGAGTAGTCACCCACCCAGCACTTTGACTACTCCTAATAAGAGCCGTCCCGGATCAGCTATGACAGCCGTGCTAAATCTCAAGGTGTCAATTAGCAATAGCTGCTACTGACACATAAAATACCGGCTCTTACTTCATCGAGGCCAGGAACCTCAGTGACACATACCTTCCATCCACAATTATTCCAGGTACCTTCTTACATACCCCCCCCCCCTTTGTTCAACCCTGAGGGGGTGAACACCTGCCATATAATATACCCAGGACAGGGCATTCGTGTTTCCCTGCAACCGGCCTGCCCTGTGTTCCACGGAGAACTTAAAGTTCTGTAAGGACAGGAACCACTTGGTGACTTGGGCATTTCTCTCTTTGGCCTGGCTCATCCACTTGAGAGGGGAGTGGTCAGTCACGAGGCGGAACTTTCTCCCCAACAAATAGTAGCGGAGAGACTCGAGTGCCCACTTGATAGCCAGGCACTCTCTCTCTCTCCACTATACTATACCTGGGTTCTGTTGGGGTGAGCTTGCGGCTTAAAAAGACAACAGGATGCTCCTCCCCATTGCCTTCCTAAGAGGGTACAGCACCGAGGCCTACTTCGGAGGCATCTGTCTGTACCACGAACTCCCTATTGAAGTCGGGCGTCACCAAAACCGGTGACTCGCACAGGGCTGACTTCAAAGTGGAAAAACCCTCTTCCGCCCGATCATCCCAGCCAACCATCACTGATTTTAGTCCCTTCAAGAGCTCTGTCAAGGGTGCGGCTATAGTGGCAAAGTGGGGAACAAATCTCATGTAATAGCCTATCATTCCTAGGAATGACTTTACTTGTTTAGTGGTGACCGGTCGGAGACAATTTCTTATCGCCTCTATTTTGTTTACTTAGGGTTTGATCACTCCACGCCCAATGACATACCCCAGGTATTTTGTCTCCTCTAACCCTATCACACATTTTTTGGGGTTAGCAGTTAGTCCAGCTATTCGAATGGAGTCTACTACAGCCTGCACTTTGTAAGCCTAAGCGTACCAACGATGTGGTCGCAGCACAATGTCCATTAGCCTTTGGAAAGTGGCGGGGACGCCATGCACACCAAAGGCTAACACCTTATACTGGTACAGCCCCTCCAGTGTGATGAAAGCCGTTTTCTCTTTGTCAGTCTCCGTTAAGGGTACCTGGCAGTACCCTTTGGTGAGGTCCAAAACAGAAAAATACCAGGCTTGTCCTAGCCTCTCAATCAGCTCATCTACCGGGGCATGGGATACGCATCAAACTTGGATACCTCGTTTAATGTTCGAAAATCGTTACAAAACCGCAACGTCCCGTCCGGTTTGGGTATCAGTACTATAGGGCTGGCCCATTCACTTCTAGACTCCTTGATGACGTCTAATTGCAGCATTAGTTGTACTTCCTCAAAGATGGGCTGTCGCCGAGCCTCGGGTACCCGGTATGGTTTCAACCAGATTTTGGCCTCAGGCTCAGTGACAATGTCATGCTGGATTATGGAAGTGCGTCCAGGGAGGTCTGAGAACACATCCGTGTTACTGCTGACGAACTCCCTGGCCTCCTGAGTCTGTTTAGAGGAGAGGCTGTCAGCAATCTTCACTGTGGGAACCGCTTTCCTTACATCAGACTTAGGGGCTGGAACATCTCCCCCTAGAAAACTCGGCCGCGGGCTATCGTCAGTACTGGTCTCCCTATCCTTCCACGGTTTGAGTAAATTCACATGGTACACCTGCTCCGGCTTCCATCGCCCTGGCTGGTGTACCTTGTAGTTTACTTCTCCAACCTTTTTGAGTACCTTGTAGGGTCCCTGCTACCTAGCCAGTAACATACTGTCCACTGTCGGTACCAGAAGCAAAACTCGATCTCCCGGGTTAAAGATCCAGACCCGAGCCTGCCAATTATACATCCGACTTTGAGCTCGCTGAACTGCTTTGATATGGTTTCCATACGTTCCTGCATCTGGGTGATGTATTCAACAACACTTTTATATGGTGTGGGTTGTTGCTCACATGCCTCTTTGGCTATGTCCAACAGACCACGTGGATGTCTGCCATATAGTGGTACGAAGGGTGAGAACCCAGTAGAGGCCTGTGGCACTTCTCGCACTGCGAACATAAGATAGGGCAGAAGGAGGTCCCAGTCCTTTCCATCCTTAGCTACTACTTGTTTTAACATAGTTTTTAACATTTGATTAAACCTTTCTACTAGGCTGTCAGTTTCTGAGTATCTGTTTGATATTCAGCAACTTACAGAGCTCCCGCATGACCTTGGACATAAAAGAAGTCTCCTGATCAGTCAGAACCTCTTTGGGTATCCCCACTCTGGAAAACATCTCCATTAACTCTTTTGCTATGAGTTTGGCCGATGTATGTCACAGTGGCACCGCCTCCGGGTACCGAGTGGCATAGTCCAGGACAACCAAGATGTGTGGGTGCCCCCTAGCGGACTTTGGTACTGGGCCTACGAGATCCATAGCGATTCTCTCAAATGGTACTCGATAATCGGGAGGGGCACTAAGGGACTGCGGAGCAGGTGCTGGGGGCTAGTGGTTTGGCAGGTCAGGCAAGACTTACAAAGGTCATCCACCTCTCTAAAGACACTGGGCCAGTAAAACCGTTGTAGTATTCGGTCCTGTGTCTTCTGCAGTCCCAGATGACCCCCGAGAACATGTTGGTGGGCTAACTCTAACACGAGTTTTCGATAGGCCCCGGGCACCACCAGCTGTTCAACAGGTTCACCCAGCAGCTGGTTTACCCAATATAGCATATTCTGGTGCACCACAAAATGGGGAAACATCGACTCGGCCCCAGGTTGTTGGGGTACACCATCAAGTATTACCACATTCTCCCCGGCCCATCCCGGATCAGCTATGACAGCTATGCTAAATTTCAAGGTGTCAATTAGCAATAGCTGCTGCTGACACATAAAATACCGGCTCTTACTTCACCAAGGCCAGGAACCTCGCTGACACATACCTTCCATCCACGATGATTCCAGGTACCTTCTTACAGCAGCCACTTCTCACCCCTGTGCTCCTACCTCAATTTCCCTGCACTGCTCACTGCACAGCTCTGACTTTGCCCTGTCTAAGCCCTTACACGAGGCAGTATAATAAAGGTGTTTTCTTGGAATTAAATATTGATGACCTATCCTCAGGATTAATAATATCAGACTGGTGGGGACCTGATTACCAGCACTCCCTCTAATACTAGTATCCTAAGCACAATGTCATACATTGTATAGCTGCTGTGTTTGGTGTTGCAAATCAATCCCATTCATTTGAAACAAAGGCCATGTGACTGATAGACATGATGTTGCAGTCTGAATAAGAGGCCTCAGCGCTTAACCAATCAGACCTATGTGTCTAGTGTGATAGGGAATAGGTATTTGTAATAGGACAACCCCTTTAAGCTGACAGATTTGCTATAAAGGTGTTTTCCAAGAGTTAAATATTGATATATGATCAGTGGGGTCTGACATTTGGCACCTCTGCCAATCATCTATTGGAATGGAATGTAACACAAGCGTTGCGGCCTCCTCCACAGCCTGAGGTGTCACATCTATCAGTCACATCGTCTTCCTGCAACTTAGTCTTATTAAAGTGAATGGGATTGAGTTGCAATACAGCCTCTCTAAACAGCTGATCAGTGCAGGTGCTGGAGTTGGACCATCACTTATCTAATATTGATGACCTATCCTACTGATGACTTATCCTGAAGATTTCTCTGCCACAACTTCTTCTGCCATTCTATGCAGCACAAAGGCATTTTCCTTTCTCTGCTCCTTTCAGATTTTTGCCAGAGCTTTCAGATATTTTTTCAACCTTGTGAACCTGTGAACCTTGTTCTTCCCCCATGGATGGTGCCTGCTACTGCTTATTATATAGTGTGCCATACCCCCCCATGAACTGTGCCTGCTGCTGTTTCTCCCCCCCCCCCAAATACTGACTTAGGCTACTTTCACACCTCCGTTAGGTGCGGATCCGTCTTGTATCTGCACAGATGGATCCGCACCGATAATGCAAACGCTTGTATCTGTTCAGAACGGATCCGTTTGAATTACCATGAACAAAAAAAAACAATAATGATAATGCAAACGGATCCATTTTGACTTACAATGAAAGTCAATGGGAGGCGGATCTGTTTTCAATTGCACCATATTGTGTCAGTAAAAACGGATCCGTCCCCATTGACTTACATTGTAAGTCAGGACGGATCCGTTTGGCTCCGCATCGTCAGGCGGACATCAAAACGCTGCAAGCAGCGTTTTAGTGTCCGCCTCCAGAGCGGAATGGAGGCTGAACGGAGGCAAACTGATGCATTCTGAATGGATCCTTATCCATTCAGAAATCATTGGGGCTGAACTGATCCGTTTGGGGCCGCTTGTGAGAGCCCTGAAACGGATCTCACAAGCGGATCCAGAAACGGCAGTGTGAAAGTAGCCTCAGGCCTGTTTCACACGAGCGAGTCCATTGCAGGAATCACGCTCCGTGTGTGAGTGTGATCCTCCGCTCTGGATTGCAGGAGCGCACAGCATTATTATGATTTATAATGCTATTTGTCTCTGCTTGACCTTATTTCTACAGAATCATACTAACAGCTTTATGTCACTATGATTCTTTGGAAAAAAGGCCATGCAGAGACACATAGCATTATAAATCATAATAATGCCGTGCGCTCCTGCAAGTCCAGAGCGGAGGATCACACTCACACACGGAGCGTGATTCCTGCAATGGACTCGCTCGTGTGAAACAGCCCTAAATGTTTGTGTTGCTGTAGCTGTCACTGTGGCAGAACAATAGTCAAGGCCTGGGGGAGATCTTCACAGCCGAGACTGGAGTCTGGACTGGTGATGCTGCTGGATCGGTTCAAGGCCAGGCTGGTCAGTCAGATCATGGTGCGACGCATGCTGGAGGTAAAGGGATGGGACAAGATATTTTGGTGCCCCAGGCAGATTAGGCAAATGGCGCCCCCTTTGTAGAAATAAAATTACTTTACTTGCTGATAAAATGAATTTTAAAACATTTTACAAGGTGCAGACACAAAATACTAAAGGATTTAATCCCTTAGCTGATGTTTCTTTGACTGCAGAAGAACCTCATAATGCACACCTCAGATGCTGCAGAACCTCATAATGCACACCTCAGATGCTGCAGAACCTCATAATACACACCTCAGCTGCTGCAGAACCTCATAATACACACCAGCTGCTGTTCCTCTAGTGTGACAGTTCAGTATTGATGCTGTGTTACACTTTCATTTCATATCGCTATCCTCCAATGTGTGATTCTTACTCACTTAATCCTCTGATGTTAATATCTCATACTGTCTGTCAGCAGTGATTGATGGGCTGCATTTATAAAGGCAGAACACAGCAACCTGTCACTTACCGCGGACAGGGGCGAGAGGTGAGGGGAACGCTCCCATCACAAATACAAAGACTCAAAACTGTGTTTAATAGCTACTGTTAGATAAATGGCACAATATTTTGTATATCTTATGAGATAGTGGATCTGTCACAATAGCTTGTTGGTCTTAAAGGGGTTTTCTGAGATATTTTAACTGATGGATAGGTAATCAGTATCTGATCGGTGAGGGTCCAATACACACACATTGTACAGCGGCTGTGCTTGGTATTGCAGCTCAACCTCATTTAATAGAGAAGGGGAATGGGAGAAGGGTAAAAAGGGGAGTCATTTTAGGGTACAGCTACATGGCGATTTTGGCCACGACAGCTGTGGCCGACCAAAGATCTCAGTGTAAAGGATCTGCCATAGGAATGAATAAGGAGACAGCGCGACTCACATGTTTGCTGCAACTGCGATACTGGAATCGCAAAAAGAAATCCAACATTGCTGGATCTATTGCAATCTGCATGTCGCAGTCACAGCAAACGTGCGAGTTGCGCTGCGACTCAAACTGCAAGTCTGTGGTCATGTCTGATATAAACCTATTCTTGGTAGGTGGACATAACCTGAAAGAGTATGTCAGCCATAAGAGATTCTATTCTCATCAGAAAGTCCATTTCTACCACCCACTCCTGGACTGTTGTCCCTGTGTTGACTTCCAAAAGGGGTGTAATGACAGTGCATGTGCCTAAACATTTCCATGGAGGCCATGGAGGGAAAGTCAAGCTGCTTGAGGCCATGGGGAAATCTGCCTACCATCATTTGAGGGATCAATCAAAAGGAGCAAGTTCAACAAATGTTATATTTCCTGTCTCTGCCCCAACACCAAAAACATCTGATACCACTGTGTACACAGCATGAATGGCATCTGGGCATCTGTACCATCTTGTCAGCATTTTAAAGTTCTTCTTCTGTGCCTCTACAGCAACTGGTAGCTTGTGGGTCAGGAGGAATATCTTTTGCCAATCTGTCTCAACAGAGTGACAACTGCCCGCCAATCGCCATCTCCCATTTCATAAAAAAGGAGTAAAAAAAAAAAAAAAAGTGTCCATAGCAGAAGGGAAAGGTGTGTATTAATTTCTTCCATAGGCGTAAGATTTACTTTGAGGCTAAAGTTTATAAAGGACCTCTATGGAGGTGAAGGGCTGGAGTTGCAAAGCATCAGTCACTCACCAACTCCTTCTGAAGTGGACCGGATGAAAAAAAGTATCTTGGCACACTGCAATGGGGAAGCTGGACTATTGAAAGGGGACAAAGGTCCTATTCAGGATTAGAATTGCCGTTTGGATAGGCCTCTGTCCCATGTAGTGAGGACATCTTTCATAAGTAATGGTCAACATAGACCACAAGGTCTCAATGAGGAGTTGACCCAAGGAAGTGATTTAAGAGTTAGGGGGCCAAGGATGCCTCAAGCGGTACCCATTTTATAGAGTTTCTGTGGAAATACCAGTCTACCAACCAACTAAAAAGATGTGCTTGGATATATACGTAGATGTAAATCTGGAAGGCCTGAGCCTCCTTTAAACTTGGAGCATGTCAGGTGGTTCTTACTGCATTGTGATAGAACTGTGGTAGAATGGCTTTTTCATCAAGTGTATACAGTGACACTGCAGTGTCAGGTGATTTGTGTTGCCTTATCTGACAACAAATGATACAGGGATAGAAGCTGAGCTGAATTGAAGAAACAGCAATTCTGCAATTATTTGGGTTTTGTTTTTTGGGTTTAGTTTTTTTGCATTTACTGTGTGATATAAATGGCCATGTTAACTGTAATCTGTCGGTCAGTACAATTACAGCAATACTAAATTGATATCGTTTTTTTTATGTTTTACTCTTTCTGAACAATAGAACAATTTTTTTTTCAATTAGTTTTTGAGTCGCAATATTCTGTGAGCCATAACTTTATTATTTTTCCATTGACAGAGCTGTATGAGGGTTTTTTTTTTTTTGTGGGATGAGTTTACATTTCATTTACATATATACATTTTTGATTAGTTTTTATTTTGTTTTCTTATGGAAGGCGGGATGAAATAAAAACAGCTATTGTAGCATGTTTTATAGTATCCACTGTGCAATTTAAATAACAATGATGTTATAATTCAGGTTTTTATGGATGCAAAAAAAAACAATGTGTGCTTTTTCTTTATATTAATTTTATTGAGACAGGAGGTTTTTTATATATATATATTTTTTACATTTTTTAAATATTTTTAAATAGTTTAAATATAATTTTTACTCTTACTCGAGGACTAGACAATATGTCTGATAGATTTAATCCCAGCCATTGTTCTATAATATTTTTCACATTTTTATTGCACTTACAAATTGCATAAAAAATACTTTTACATTGTGTGTATAAAAGAAGTGTATCTCATTACAAGCCAAAAAACACATGTGCTGCAAGCCCCAGAAGAGTGGAGGATGGGAGTGGTAGTGGCTCTGGCGATCTTCACACCAATACACACCAATACTCCCTAGGCCCAGGGCAGTGATAGGATGGCACATCCTTTATTTCCTCAGAGTACACCATAATGTTGGGGCTCCTGCTTGATGGTTGTTTGGGTGCTCTTGGTGTGATGAGCGTTGTACGGGTGCAAGGCAGGAGATGTAAATGCTGTGGTCGGCATATGGTGCTGGAGTCAGTAACCAGGCTAGTTGTAGAAAATATACAATTCTCTCTTTACTAAAATGCAGTATGGGAGCTGTAGTACATCCAACAATATCAAGGCAAAGTTTCAAGGAAAGTCACAGTGCAGTCTCTTTGCAATAGCTGTATATAGGCAAACGGCAACAACGATCATAATTGGAGTAGTAGTCCCTGATTTCCTTCTAAACAGTGTGCAACCTTTCCAAGGTGATCACCGGCTTGCAACACTATCAATCCGACAAACATTCAGCTAACTCATTATAGAAGTGTGAAAGGTACCGTTAACTGTTAGGCCTCTTTCACACGGGCGTTGCGGGAAAAGGTGCGGGTGCGTTGCGGGAACATGCACGATTCCGCACGAGTGCAAAACATTGTAATGCGTTTTGCACTCGCGTGAGAAAAATCGGCATGTTTGGTACCCAAACCCGAACTTCTTCACAGAAGTTCGGGTTTGGGTTAGGTGCTGGGTAGATTGTATTATTTTCCCTTATAACATGGTTATAAGGAAAAATAATAGCATTCTTAATACAGAATGCAGAGTACAATAGCGGACATCACATGGTCCATCACATGATCCATCACCATGGTAAAAGATCATGTGACGGACCATGTGATGACCGGAGTGACATCACCACAGGTCCTTTTCCTGCACACAGCAAAAAAGAAGACAGAAGAGAAGCCGGGCTGCGCGAACAAGTGGATTAAGGTGAGTTAAATTATTATTATTTTTTTTTAACCCCTCCAGCCCTATTTTACTATGCATTCTGTATTCAGAATGCTATTATTTTCCCTTAAAACCATGTTATAAGGGGAAATAATAATGATCGGGTCTCCATCCCGATCGTCTCCTAGCAACCGTGCGTGAATTTTAGAAAAAGGAAAATGAGACCTAGATTTCTATACATTTTCATAAGCATTAATGTCATTTACTTTTAAGAATTCATCTAAACCCTTTTTAAACTATGCACTGTTCCTTTTGTGACCACGTCCTGAGGTACAGTCAGGCATGGGATTTAGTCGGTTCCCTCCAGTTCTCCAGAGCCGGTTGTTAAAATAACAGTCGGATTGGAAAACCGTGTTACCGGCTGAGTCCCGATCCGGTGCTCTGGTGGCGGCGACAGGGCAGCAGGAGATAAGTGTTTCCATTGTGGAAGCGCTCATCTCCCTACATTCATCTCTATCGCCATCCTCAGGAAGTGGAAGTATTAGTACAGTTATTTTTTCGGTGGCAGTGTTGCACTATAGAGGCAGAGGCGCACTATAGGGGCACTGTAGGGGAATCGTATACTGGAACATAATGGGGCATACAGGGGAGGGCAGAACTAAGAAGCACTATGGGGGCACTAAGAAGGGGTATCTTATACTGGCAGATTATGGGGGACACTACGGGGGGCATCTACTGGGGGCACTAAGAAGGGACATTTATACTTGCACATTATGAGGACATCTACAGGGGGCACTAAGAAGGGGCATTTATACTTGAACATTATGGGGACATCTATTGGGGCACTAAGAAGGGGAATTTATACTGACACATAATGGGGCATCTACTAGGGGCACTAGGAAGGAGCATTTATATTGGCGCTTACTGGGGGCCTCTACTGGGGGCACTAAGAAGGGGCATTTATACTAGCGCATTATGGGGGACACTATGGGGGCATCTTATACTGGCACGTTATAGGAGCACTATGGGGAAGGGGAATGAGCACTATGTGGGCATTTACTAGGGGCATTATATACGGGTATTTTATAGTTGCACATATTATGGGGACATTAGTGTCATGGTCTTACCTGCTTGCTGCTCTCCTTCGTTTGACATGTGCTGGCGGCCATCTTGGGTCCTGGGTTTCTTGTAGCCTTCCACCCTGCGGCTCCTCCTTCCCCTGGGAGGAGCTGGATGCCTAGCTCATATATATAGGAGGTCTGTGGCTTCAGTTCCTTGCTTGGTCCTCTTGTGTTCACATGCTTCTAAGACTGCTGCTGCTTCTGGTTCCTGATCCTGGCTTCGTCTGACTACCCTGCTGGTTCCTGATCCTGGCTTCGTCTGACTACCCTGCTGGTTCCTGATCCTGGCTTCGTCTGACTACCCTGCTGGTTCCTGATCCTGGCTTCGTCTGACTACCCTTCTGGTTCCTGACCTCTGGCTTCGCAAAGACTCTGCTCGGTTTCACCATCCGTTTGGACTTTTGCTTTACAGCTTTATTTTCAATAAAGCCTTCTATTTTCACTTATCTCTTGTTGTACGTCTGGTTCATGGTTCCCTGACATTAGGACCAAGCCATGAATTCTGACGGTACAGGGCCATCCTCGCTACCCACGCTGGTTGCCAGACTTGATCAGCAGGATCACCTGTTGGGTCGGTTCGCTGTGGCGTTGCAAACCCTGCTTGAACGCACGGCTCATTTCGCTCCCGTTGCCGATGGGTCGGTTGTCGCTCCTGGGCTCGCTCCTACTGCCGCTCCGGTTGTTGCGCCAGAGTCTACCCCGACACCTGTTGTTGCGCCTGTGGTGTTTCGGGGTATGACCGGTTCTGCCCCTCTTCCACAGCGCTTTGGGGGAGAGCCAACTCAGTGCCGAGGTTTCCTTAACCAGGTGGGCATTTATTTCGAGTTGCTGCCACATGCCTTTCCTACTGAGAGATCAAAGGTGGGCTTCTTGATCTCGCTGCTCTCGGACAAGGCCTTGGCCTGGGCCAGCCCTTTATGGGAGAACAACAATCCGGTGGTTGCCGAGTTTTCCGGTTTTGTTGCTTCTCTTCGGAAGGTATTCGATGTGCCGGCTCGTGCTGCCTCTGCTGCGAAGCTCCTTATGTCCATCAGACAGGGTTCACGATCCGTAGCTGAATACACCATTGAGTTTCGTACCCTGGCAGCAGAGGTGGGCTGGAATAATGAGGCTCTGGTCGCTGCTTTCTCTCATGGTCTCTCGGATGCCTTGAAGGATGAGGTTGCAGCTAAGGACCTACCAGTTGAGCTCGAGTCTCTTATTTCTTTCCTGATTTTGATTGACACCAGACTCAGGGAGAGACCTTCCTTTAAGGAGAACCTGCGGAGGTCTTCTAACAGATTGGTGCCTACGTTTGCTGTCCCACCCGTGCCTCCCTCTCCTCCCACGCCTCCTGGGGATGACTTGTCTGGGGGTGAACCCATGCAGCTGGGGTTTGCTCGCCTGTCCGAGGGGGAGAGGGCACTCCGGAGACGCGAGGGCCGATGCATGTACTGTGGTCTCGGTGGGCATTTTCGGTTGGCATGTCCGAACCGTCCGGGAAACGCTCGTACCCTGAGATCCTGTCGGGGGCAGATCTTGGGTGGAGTCTCCTCGTCCCCGGTTTCCCGTGTTGACAAACCACTGATCACTGTTGTCCTCTCCTGGGTCGGGGGCTCGGTGACGACCCAGGCGTTGGTGGACTCTGGTGCTGGTGGTTTGTTCATTGATAGTGTGTTCGCTGCCGCCAATTCCATTCCTCTGCAGGCTCGAGGTTCCCCACTGGCTCTTGAGGCGATAGACGGCAGACCCCTTCTGCCGCCACACGTGACTCATGAGACCCTTCCAGTGGGGATAGCCATTGGTGCCGTTCACAGAGAGTCGGTCTGCCTCCAGGTTATTTCGTCTCCACACTACTCGGTGGTCTTGGGGTACCCCTGGCTCCAGAAACATAATCCGACTTTCGATTGGAGATCGGTCGAGATCCTCTCGTGGTCACCGCAGTGTGGGGCTAGTTGCATCCATGGGTCTGTCAAGTTGCTGTGTACTTCCTCGGACTCTCTGTTGCCTCCTGAATACGAGGAGTACCGGGATGTATTCGATAAGGTGGGCGCGGTTGCCCTACCTCCGCACCGCCCATACGATTGTGCCATAGAGTTACAATCTGGTGCCGTTCCTCCTCGTGGCAAAGTCTATCCACTGTCGGTAGCGGAGAATGAGGCCATGGAGGAGTACGTGAGGGAGGCGCTTTCACGCGGACACATTCGCAAATCTTCGTCCCCGGCAGGGGCTGGATTTTTCTTTGTGAAAAAGAAGGGCGGTGAGTTGAGGCCTTGCATCGATTACAGGGGTCTCAATCGCATCACGATCAAGAACGCTTACCCGATACCCTTGATTTCCGAGCTGTTCGATCGCCTTAAAGGGGCCACGGTCTTTACCAAACTCGACCTGAGGGCGGCATATAACCTGGTAAGGATCAAGGCGGGCGATGAGTGGAAGACCGCGTTTAACACCAGGACCGGTCATTACGAATCCTTGGTTATGCCCTTTGGGTTGTGCAATGCGCCCGCAGTCTTTCAGGAATTCATCAACGATGTTTTCCGTGACCTGTTGCAGCAGTGTGTGGTAGTCTATTTGGATGACATCTTGGTATATTCTGAATCCATGGAGGCCCACATTCTGGATGTCAGACGAGTGTTGCAACGGTTACGAGAGAACAAGCTGTTCGGTAAGCTTGAGAAATGCGAATTTCACCGATCCCAGGTAACCTTCTTAGGTTACATCATTTCCGCTGAGGGGTTCTCCATGGATCCTGAGAAGGTTTCGGCTGTCTTACAGTGGCCCCAGCCCAGTGGTCTTCGTTCCCTGCAGCGCTTTTTGGGCTTCGCCAATTATTATCGGAAGTTCATCAGGGACTTTTCCATGCTGGCCAAGCCTCTCACGGATCTGACCAGGAAGGGCAGTAATTCCCAGGTCTGGCCGCTCGAGGCCATCCGAGCTTTTGAGGCCCTAAAGTCCGCCTTTGTGTCGGCTCCGATTCTGTCGCATCCCAACCCTGGGTTGCCCTTTGTCCTCGAGGTGGACGCGTCTGAGACGGGAGTAGGCGCCCTTCTGTCTCAGCGTAGAACACCAGAGGGTCCTCTGCTTCCTTGTGGGTTTTACTCCCGGAAACTGTCTTCCGCGGAGTGCAACTATCAGATTGGTGACAGGGAGTTATTGGCCATCGTGCAGGCCCTTAAAGAATGGAGGCACTTGCTCGAGGGTTCGGTGGTTCCGGTTCTCATCCTGACGGACCATAAGAATCTGACCTACCTTTCTGAGGCCAAGAGATTGACACCACGTCAGGCCAGATGGGCTCTGTTCTTGTCACGTTTTAATTACGTGGTCTCCTACCTACCCGGTTCCAAGAACATCAGGGCGGATGCCTTATCACGGCAGTACTCCGAGCTGTCCAGGGAGGAGTCGATTCCGACTTCGGTCATACCTCCGAATCAGATCCTGGCCGCCATTCGCACCAGCCTGACCTCTCCCCTGGGTGAGCAGATTTTGGCGGCTCAATCTGGTGCTCCCTCTGGGAGACCCAACGGCAGATGTTTTGTGCCTGAGGAGTTGCGCACTCGGTTGTTGCGAACCTACCATAACTCCAAGACCGCGGGGCATCCTGGAAAGAATCAGCTGTCCTGGGCTGTTTCACGTCTGTTCTGGTGGCCTTCCCTACGTTCCGACATCGCCGCATATGTAGCGGCATGCTCCGTTTGTGCCCAGAGTAAGTCCCCTCGGCACCTTCCGTTGGGCCTTCTGCAACCCATAGCCACCGGGGAGCGCCCATGGTCACACCTGGGGATGGATTTCATTGTGGACCTCCCTGCATCCCGAGGCCATACGGTCATTCTCATGATTGTGGATCGGTTTTCCAAAATGTGCCACTGTGTTCCTCTCAAGAAGTTACCCTCTGCACAAGAGTTGGCCACGATTTTTGCCAGGGAGGTCTTCCGGTTGCACGGTTTGCCTAAGGAGATTGTGTCGGATCGGGGGAGTCAGTTTGTGTCCAGGTTCTGGCGCGCCTTTTGCTCCCAGTTGGGGATTCATCTCTCCTTCTCCTCGGCCTACCACCCTCAGTCCAATGGGGCCGCAGAACGATCCAATCAGGCCTTGGAGCAATTCCTTCGTTGCTATGTCTCCGATCACCAAGACAATTGGGTTGACCTCCTGCCTTGGGCTGAGTTTGCCAGGAACACGGCGGTGAACTCTTCCTCTGGGACGTCTCCCTTCATGGCCAATTATGGGTTCCAACCTGCCGTGTTACCGGAGGTATTCTCTCCCCAGGATATTCCGGCTGTGGAGGATCACCTTTCCGTCCTACGTGCTTCTTGGGTACAGATCCAGAAGTCCCTTGAGGTCTCTGCGCAGCGCCAGAGATTCCAGGCTGATCGCAGACGAGCGCCTGCTCCTTCCTACCAGGTCGGAGACCGTGTATGGTTGTCCACCCGCAACCTCAACCTTCGAGTGCCCACTCCCAAGCTGGCGCCTCGCTTTGTTGGTCCCTTCCGAGTGCTTCGCAGGGTAAACCCGGTAGCCTATGCCCTTGCGCTTCCTCCTGGCATGCGGATCTCCAACGTGTTTCATGTCTCCCTGTTGAAGCCACTGGTGTGTAATCGTTTCACTTCCTCGGTTCCTCGGCCTCGTCCGGTCCAAGTGGGCAATCGTGAGGAATATGAGGTGAGCAATATCCTGGACTCACGCCTGGTCCGCGGTCGGTTGCAGTTTTTGGTCCATTGGCGTGGTTATGGTCCAGAGGAGCGTTCCTGGGTTCCCTCCGCAGATGTCCATGCTCCTGCCTTGCTCCGAGCCTTCCACGCACGCTTCCCTCAGAAACCGTTTTGTGCTCCGCGGAGGAGGGGCCCTTGAGGGGGAGGTACTGTCATGGTCTTACCTGCTTGCTGCTCTCCTTCGTTTGACATGTGCTGGCGGCCATCTTGGGTCCTGGGTTTCTTGTAGCCTTCCACCCTGCGGCTCCTCCTTCCCCTGGGAGGAGCTGGATGCCTAGCTCATATATATAGGAGATCTGTGGCTTCAGTTCCTTGCTTGGTCCTCTTGTGTTCACATGCTTCTAAGACTGCTGCTGCTTCTGGTTCCTGATCCTGGCTTCGTCTGACTACCCTGCTGGTTCCTGATCCTGGCTTCGTCTGACTACCCTGCTGGTTCCTGATCCTGGCTTCGTCTGACTACCCTTCTGGTTCCTGACCTCTGGCTTCGCAAAGACTCTGCTCGGTTTCACCATCCGTTTGGACTTTTGCTTTACAGCTTTATTTTCAATAAAGCCTTCTATTTTCACTTATCTCTTGTTGTACGTCTGGTTCATGGTTCCCTGACAATTAGCTCAACTAGGGGCACTAAGAGGGGGAATTTGTATGTACTGGCACACAGAACAGGGGGAATTTTTGTACTAGTACACATTATTAGGGAGTATTTCTTGTACTGGCGCGTTCTTTGTGCTCATTATTTGTACTCGTGATCATTTTCATTTCACTTAAAATGTGTGCCAGTATGCCCTCCACAGTAATAGTACTCCCCAAAGTCCCACCAATAGTAATAGATCTCTGCCAGAGTGCACTTAGTAGTAAATAATATCCCACTGTGGCCTAGAAGTAATAATGCTCCCATAGTGCCCATAATAGTAATCATGTTCCACATAGTCCCGCAGTAGTAATTGGGGGACACAATGTTTACACTATTAGTGTCAGGGACACTATTTGCTGGGCGTAGTTATTTAGTGCAAGGTGTCCAATAATTATTTGAAGGGCACCTCACTGTGTGGGTACTAGTATTATCAGGGGTTTATCTGTTTCTACTGGAGCGTATTGGGGATTACAGTGGCACAGTATTATGGCACTATAGAAACATGAATGTGTCTGGCAGATAAGAACCATTTGCCCATCTATCTGCCCAATATACTGAATACTATGAATAGCCCCTGGCCCTATCTTATATGAAGGATGGCCTTATGCCTAGCCCATGCATGCTTAAACTCCTTCACTGTATTTGCAGCTACCACTTCTGCAGGAAGGCTATTCCATGCATCCACTACTCTCTCAGTAAAGTAATACTTCCTGATATTACTTTTAAACCTTTGCCCCTCTAATTTAAAACCATGTCCTCTTGTAGCAAGTTTTCTTCTTTTAAATATTCTCTCCTCTTTACCTTGTTGATTCCCTTTATGTATTTAAAAGTTTCTATCTATCCCCTCTGTCCTCGTATTTCTTCCAAGCAATACATGATAAGGTCCTTTAATCTTCCTGGTAAGTTTTATCCTGCAATCCATGTACCAGTTAGTAGCTCTTCTCTGAACTCTCTCCAAAGTATCAATATCCTTCTGGAGATATGGTCTCCAGTACTGAGCACAATACTCCAAATGAGGTCTCACTAGTGCTCTGTAGAGCGGCATGAGCACCTCCCTCTTTCTACTGGTAATTCCTCTCCCTATACACCCAAGCATTCTGCTAGCATTTCCTGCTGCTGTATGACATTGTCTGCCTACCTTTAAGTCTTCTGAAATAATGACCCTAAATCCCTTTCCTCAGATACTGAGGTTAGAACTGTATCACTGATTTATATTCTGCTCTAAACATTTGAATCCCACCCCTGATACAGTAGTCTATTCCACCGATTTACGGTTCTTACAGTGAGAAAGCTGTTCAAAAGTGATTTTACACACACTTTTTCCTATGGCAAGTTTTCAGAAACGGAAGTTATAGGCTTCCCTGTGAGATTTGCTTGCATTTATCTTTATAAAGAGGACATTTATGGGATTATGGGTTACAATCTGGTATGCTTACCATAAAGGGCGGCCCCTACTGATGCCTGCTCTATTTTTAATACCCCTCCGTTCCACTGGTATGTCCCCCACTGTTTTGGTGCCTAATAAGTTAATTTAGAGTATCGGTACAGCTACACGTAGCAGAGAGCGTCACAGCCAGGGAGATTGTGAGCTGTTTTTTCTCCCCGGCTGTGACACTCTCCGTTGAGATTGGACTGTGCTACAGCCAGGGAGAAGGAGATGCCCATTCATAAAATCAAATGTCTCCTCTTCCCAGTACCAATGGTCTAAATTAACATATCAGGCGGCAAAAACAGCAGAGGACACAGCGGCGGAACGGAGTGGTATTTTAGAAAAAAAAAAGTGTTTGCATCTGTGGGGGGCCACCCTATCTGGTAAGCATTACCAGTTTTGTAACCCATAATCCCATGAAAGGTCCTCTTAACTCCTTCAGGACCCTTGCCATTTTTCACCTAACCACCTCCGACCGCTGTACGCAGATTCGCGTTCCGGAGGTGGCAGCGCTGCACACAATCACGCATATACGCGTCATCTCGCGAGACGCGAGATTTCGCTCCAAGCCGGCCCGCGCATGCGCATCGCGGCCGACAAAATTCAAAGAAGAGTTCGTCACCAGCCTGCCCAGCAACGATCATTGGCTGCAGGCTGGCGATTTTTAAAAAATCCAATCAAAAGTCATATAACAGATAATATTAGTAAATATGATCTGTTATATGGCTTCTCTGCTCCACTGCTGGTCCTTTTCGTCGGTTGGATCCAGCAGAGAAGCAGACTGAACTGTAAGTACACAAACCTTCACTGTAGTCCCTGATCACCCCCCCTGCACCCCAATTAACCCTTTGATCACCCCTTTGATCGCCCCTGTCAATCACCAGTGAAAGGAAAAAAAGTGATCAGTGTAAACTGTCACTTTTTTTTTTCTCACTAGTATTGGGCTGTTTAGGTTTTAGGGATAGTTTAGGCCCCTTGGTTAGGTAGTTAGCGTCAGTTAGCGCCCACCCCACCGCACGGTCAGATCTATAATAGTATTAGTGTCACTTTAGTTCGCCCTCCACCCAAAACGCAGTGTTTGCCCGATCAGGCCTGATCGTCGCCCACACGTGCGTCACCCACGCCCGCCCCACCGCAGTGACAAAAAATATATATTTTTGATCACTGCACATTCATTTTACACGCACTGCGGCGATAAAAAAATCAGTTTTGATATTTTTTTATCAACCGCAGCGGCCTCCGGTACTTTCGCTAGCCTCCCCTTTGTAAGACAGGCTAGCTTTTTTTCTTGGGTAGTCTCAGGGAATACCCCTAAATTTAGTAGTCCAAAATGTCAAACAGGGGGTATTCTTCTGAAGAGGCCTACAGGATTCTGACCCAGTCGGATGAGGAGTGGGAACCCTCATCTGATGAATCTAGCGGGTCAGAATATGAACCTGTGGAAAGCAGTGGCTCTCTGACCCAAAAGTCCGGACGAGGAGGTGGAGTCCCTGGCAGCACCAGGCGTACCCGGCCCCGTGTCGCTAGACCACAGGTTATGCAGGATCCGCTTCAAGAGCAGCAGAGTGGGGCTGTCGCTGCCGGATCACGTGGTGAGGCATACACCAGCAGCGCAGCCCTCCCTGGACCTAGTACCAGCACTGCCGTACAACATGGTGACGTGGCGAGCACCAGAAGGGCAGTTGAAGCTGGTACGGTGGCACGTGCACTAGTTACCCCGTCGCAGCCACCGCACAGACAGGCCCGTAGAGCCCCTAGAATCCCTGAGGTGCTGGCAAACCCTGATTGGCAGTCACCAACTTCAGCCGCACCTGTAGTTCCCCCTTTCACCGCCCAGTCTGGAGTTCGGGTTGAGACGGTTCAAATCAGTTCGGCCCTGGGATTTTTTGAGCTGTTCTTGACTGCGGAGCTCTTGGACTTAGTCGTGGCAGAGACCAACCAGTATGCCACACAATTTATATCCGCCAACCCGGGAAGCTTTTATGCCCAGCCTTTCCGGTGGAAACCAGTCCAAGTTTCCGAACTTAAAATTTTTTTGGGCCTTCTCCTCAACATGGGCCTGACAAAAAAGCATGAATTGCGGTCATATTGGTCAACGCACCCGATTCATCACATGCCCATGTTCTCTGCTGCTATGTCCAGGGCACGATTTGAGGCTATCCTCCGTTTCCTGCATTTTAGCGACAACACCACCTCCCGTCCCAGAGGCCACCCAGCTTTTGACCGCTCCGACAAAATTCGGCCCCTCATAGACCATTTCAACCAGAAATTTGCAGATTTGTATACCCCCGAGCAAAACATCTGCGTAGACGAGTCCCTAATACATTTTACCGGGCGCCTTGGCTTCAAACAGTACATCCCAAGCAAGCGTGCCCGGTATGGGGTCAAATTGTATAAGCTCTGTGAAAGGGCCACAGGCTATACCCACAAATTTCGGATCTATGAGGGAAAAGATCAGACCCTGGAGCCGGTCGGTTGCCCTGACTACCTGGGGAGCAGTGGGAAGACAGTCTGGGACTTGGTGTCACCCTTATTTGGCAAGGGGTACCATCTTTATGTGGACAATTTTTACACAAGTGTGGCCCTCTTTAGGCATTTGTTTCTAGAACGGATTTGCGCCTGTGGCACCGCGCGAACTAGTCGCGTGGGCTTCCCCCAACGGCTTGTAACCACCCGTCTTGCAAGGGGGGGAGAGGGCTGCCTTGTGTAACGAAGAACTGCTCGCGGTGAAATGGAGAGACAAGCGTGACGTTTACATGCTCTCCTCCATTCACGCAGACACGACAATCCAAATTGAGCGAGCAAACCCGTGTCATTGAAAAGCCCCTCTGTGTCCACGACTATAATGCGCTCATGGGAGGGGTGGACTTCAATGACCAGATGTTGTCTCCGTATTTAGTTTCCCCGCAGAACCAGACGCTGGTATAAGAAGGTGTCTGTATATTTAATTCAATTGGCGCTGTAACAATAGTTTTGTTCTCTACAGTAAGGCTGGGAGAACACGATCTTTCCTCAAATTCCAGGAAGAGATCATCGAGAACCTCCTTTACCCAGGAGGTTCCGTGGCCCCATCCACCAGTGTAGTTAGCCGTCTACACGAGCGACATTTCCCCAGTGTCGTTCCTGGTACCTCAACCCAACTGTCACCCCGAAAAAGATGTCGTGTCTGTAGCAGGAGTGGAATAAGGCGTGACACCCGCTATTTCTGTCCTGACTGTCCTGACCACCCTGCCCTATGCTTTGGTGAGTGTTTCCGGAAGTACCACACACAGGTACACCTAGCATAGGGATTGCATCTCACAGGACAGGCACACAGGGCTATTAGGGCCCTTTTACTCTCCAGCTGCTGCAAACCTCTCCTTTCACCTGGGATAAAGTGCATAACGTACTTCGCCACATCTTTGGGCGATTTGCGCTTTGCACATTGTCCCATGGGGAAGGAGAGGTTTGTTCTATAAAGGTAAAATTAAACTAAACAAAAAAAAAATTACCGGTAATGTAAAAAAGTTAAAAAAGTAAAAAAAAAAGTTAATATGTTCTGTTCTAAAGTTAATAAAGTTATTGCTTTGCGGCCTGGTTTTTTCTTTTTTGTTTTGTTTTTTTTACCTTTCAGGTGGACCAAACCGATCGACTAGCTGCAGCACTGATGTGCATTCGGACAGAAGCATTGCGCTGCTGTCAGATTACACGCAAGTCGGTGTATGCGGCGCTGCAAGACGAGATTCTCCTCTGCAGTAAAAGATATGTTTGCCGAGGCATATGAGCTGAGGAGGTGGCGGTGTTCATATACTTTGGCAAACACTTTGTATATATAAAAAAAAAAATCCCGGCAATGATTTATTCATCCACATCGATTGATGTGAATGGAGAAATCTGGTTTGCCAGGGCATACGAGCTGAAGTGGGTATGGATGTTGGGCGGAGATCCTATGTCCTGCAGACGCCTTTCCCCTCCTTTTTCTTTTTTTGGCAGAGATTTTTTCATCCACATTGATCGATGCGAATGAAGAAATCTGTGCCGTTCATTTTTTTCTTTCAGCCCAGAGGCTGAACGGAAAAAAAAAAATCTCATTACCCGTATGCTCAATATAAGGAGAATAGCAGAAACTCCTAATGCTGGGCATACATTTAATGATTGCGGAGACCCTCAAATGCCAGGGCAGTACAAACACCCCACAAATAACACCATTTTGGAAAGAAGACACACCAAGGTATTCGCTGAGGGGCATATTGAGTCCATGAAAGATTGAAATTTTTGTCCCAAGTTAGCGGAAAGGGAGACTTTGTGAGAACAAAATCAAAGAAATCAATTTCCGCTAACTTGTGCCAAAATTTTTTTTTTTCAATGAACTCGCCATGCCCCTCATTGAATACCTTGGGGTGTCTTCCTTCCAAAATGGGGTCACATGTGGGGTATTTATACTGCCCTGGCATTTTAGGGGCCCCAAAGCGTGAGAAGAAGTCTGGTATCCAAATGTCTAAAAATGCCCTCCTAAAAGGAATTTGGGCCCCTTTGCCCACCTAGGCTGCAAAAAAGTGACACACATCTGGTATCTCTGTATTCAGGAGAAGTTGAGGAATGTGTTTTGGGGTGTCTTTTACATATACCCATGCTGGGTGAGATAAATATCTTGGTCAAATGCCAACTTTGTATAAAAAAATGGGGAAAAGTTGTCTTTTGCCAAGATATTTCTCTCACCCAGCATGGGTATATGTAAAATGACACCACAAAACACATTCCCCACCTTCTCCTGAGTACGGAGATACCAGATGTGTGACACTTTTTTGCAGCCTAGGTGGGCAAAGGGGCCCACATTCCAAAGAGCACCTTTCGGATTTCACAGGTCATTTACCTACTTACCACACATTAGGGCCCCTGGAAAATGCCAGGGCAGTATAACTACCCCACAAGTGACCCCATTTTGGAAAGAAGACACCCCAAGGTATTCCGTGAGGGGCATGGCAAGTTCCTGGAATTTTTTATTTTTTGTCACAAGTTAGTGGAAAATGATGATTTTTTTTTTTTCATACAAAGTCTCATATTCCACTAACTTGTGACAAAAAATAAAAACTTCCATGACCTCACTATGCCCATCAGCGAATACCTTGGGGTCTCTTCTTTCCAAAATGGGGTCACTTGTGGGGTAGTTATACTGCCCTGGCATTCTAGGGGCCCAAATGTGTGGTAAGGAGTTTGAAATCAAATTCTGTAAAAAATGACCTGTGAAATCCGAAAGGTGCTCTTTGGAATATGGGCCCCTTTGCCCACCTAGGCTGCAAAAAAGTGTCACACATCTGGTATCTCCGTACTCAGGAGAAGGTGGGGAATGTGTTTTGGGGTGTCATTTTACATATACCCATGCTGGGTGAGAGAAATATCTTGGCAAAAGACAACTTTTCCCATTTTTTTTATACAAAGTTGGCATTTGACCAAGATATTTATCTCACCCAGCATGGGTATATGTAAAAAGACACCCCAAAACACATTCCTCAACTTCTCCTGAGTACGGAGATACCAGATGTGTGACACTTTTTTGCAGCCTAGGTGGGCAAAGGGGCCCACATTCCAAAGAGCACCTTTCGGATTTCACAGGTCATTTTTTACTAAATTTGATTTCAAACTCCTTACCACACATTTGGGCCCCTAGAATGCCAGGGCAGTATAACTACCCCACAAGTGACCCCATTTTGGAAAGAAGAGACCCCAAGGTATTCGCTGATGGGCATAGTGAGTTCATGGAAGTTTTTATTTTTTGTCACAAGTTAGTGGAATATGAGACTTTGTATGAAAAAAATAAAAATAAAAGATCATCATTTTCCACTAACTTGTGACAAAAAATAAAAAATTCTAGGAACTCGCCATGCCCCTCACGGAATACCTTGGGGTGTCTTCTTTCCAAAATGGGGTCACTTGTGGGGTAGTTATACTGCCCTGGCATTCTAGGGGCCCAAATGTGTGGTAAGGAGTTTGAAATCAAATTCTGTAAAAAATGACCTGTGAAATCCGAAAGGTGCTCTTTGGAATATGGGCCCCTTTGCCCACCTAGGCTGCAAAAAAGTGTCACACATCTGGTATCTCCGTACTCAGGAGAAGGTGGGGAATGTGTTTTGGGGTGTCATTTTACATATACCCATGCTGGGTGAGAGAAATATCTTGCCAAAAGACAACTTTTCCCATTTTTTTATACAAAGTTGGCATTTGACCAAGATATTTATCTCACCCAGCATGGGTATATGTAAAAAGACACCCCAAAACACATTCCTCAACTTCTCCTGAGTACGGAGATACCAGATGTGTGACACGTTTTTGCAGCCTAGGTGGGCAAAGGGGCCCACATTCCAAAGAGCACCTTTCGGATTTTACAGGTCATTTTTTACTGAATTTGATTTCAAACTCCTTACCACACATTTGGGCCCCTAGAATGCCAGGGCAGTATAACTACCCCACAAGTGACCCCATTTTGGAAAGAAGAGACCCCAAGGTATTCGCTGATGGGCATAGTGAGTTCATGGAAGTTTTTATTTTTTTGTCACAAGTTAGTGGAATATGAGACTTTGTATGAAAAAAAAAAAAAAAAAAAATCATCATTTTCCACTAACTTGTGACAAAAAATAAAAAATTCTAGAAACTCGCCATGCCCCTCACGGAATACCTTGGGGTGTCTTCTTTCCAAAATGGGGTCACTTTTGGGGGTAGTTATACTGCCCTGGCATTCTAGGGGCCCAAATGTGTGGTAAGGAGTTTGAAATCAAATTCTGTAAAAAATGACCTGTGAAATCCGAAAGGTGCTCTTTGGAATATGGGCCCCTTTGCCCACCTAGGCTGCAAAAAAGTGTCACACATCTGGTATCTCTGTATTCAGGAGAAGTTGAGGAATGTGTTTTGGGGTGTCTTTTTACATATACCCATGCTGGGTGAGATAAATATCTTGGTCAAATGCCAACTTTGTATAAAAAAATGGGAAAAGTTGTCTTTTGCCAAGATATTTCTCTCACCCAGCATGGGTATATATAAATGACACCCCAAAACACATTCCCCACCTTCTCATGAGTACGGAGATACCAGATGTGTGACACTTTTTTGCAGCCTAAGTGGGCAAAGGGGCCCATATTCCAAAGAGCACCTTTCGGATTTCACACGTCATTTTTTACAGAATTTGATTTCAAACTCCTTACCACACATTTGGGCCCCTAGAATGCCAGGGCAGTATAACTACCCCACAAGTGACCCCATTTTGGAAAGAAGAGACCCCAAGGTATTCGCTGATGGGCATAGTAAGTTCATAGAACTTTTTATTTTTTGTCACAAGTTAGTGGAATATGAGACTTTGTAAGAAAAAAAAAATCAAAAAAAAAAAAATCATCATTTTCCGCTAACTTGTGACAAAAAATAAAAAGTTCTATGAACTCACTATGCCCATCAGCGAATACCTTAGGGTGTGTACTTTCCGAAATGGGGTCATTTGTGGGGTGTTTGTACTGTCTGGGCATTGTAGAACCTCAGGAAACATGACAGGTGCTCAGAAAGTCAGAGCTGCTTCAAAAAGCGGAAATTCACATTTTTGTACCATAGTTTGTAAACGCTATAACTTTTACCCAAACCATTTTTTTTTTACCCAAACATTTTTTTTTTATCAAAGATTTGTAGAACAATAAATTTAGAGCAAAATTTATATATGGATCTCGTTTTTTTTGCAAAATTTTACAACTGAAAGTGAAAAATGTCATTTTTTTGCAAAAAAATCGTTAAATTTCGATTAATAACAAAAAAAGTAAAAATGTCAGCAGCAAAGAAATACCACCAAATGAAAGCTCTATTAGTGAGAAGAAAAGGAGGTAAAATTCATTTGGGTGGTAAGTTGCATGACCGAGCAATAAACGGTGAAAGTAGTGTAGGTCAGAAGTGTAAAAAGTGGCCTGGTCTTTCAGGGTGTTTAAGCACTGGGGGCTGAGGTGGTTAAGGACCAGGCTATTTTTTGCAAATGTGACTTGTCACTTTATGTGGTGATAACATTAAAACGCTTTTCGTTATCCAGGCCATTCTGAGACTGTTTTCTCGCCACGTATTGTACTTCATGACAGTGGTAAAATTAAGTTAAAAAAAATTCTTTTTTATTTTAAAAAAATACAAAATTTACCAAAAATTGGGAAAAATTAGCAAATTTCCAAGTTTCACTTTCTCTACTTCTATAATACATAGTAATACCTACAAAAATAGTTAATACTTTACATTCCCCATATGTCTACTTCATGTTTGGATCATTTTGTGAATGCCATTTTATTTTTGGGGACGTTAGAAGGCTTAGAAGTTTAGAAGCAAATCTTGAAATTTTTCAGAAAATTTGTAAAACCCACTTTTTCCGGACCAGGTCTGAAATCACTTTGTGAGGCTTACATAATAGAAACCACCCAAAAATGACCCAATTTTACAAACTACACCTCTCAAGGTATTCAATACTGATTTTACAAACTTTGTTAACCCTTTAGGTGTTCCACAAGAATTAATGGAAAATAGAGATAAAACTTCCAAATTTTCACTTTTTTGGCAGATTTTCCATTTGAATCCATTTTTTCCAGTTACAAAGCAAGGGTTAACAGCCAAACAAAACTCAATATTTATGGCCCTGATTCTGTAGTTTACAGAAACACCCCATATGTGGTCGTAAACTGCTGTACGGGCACACGGCAAGGCGCAGAAGGAAAGGAATGCCATACGGTTTTTGGAAGGCAGATTTTGCTGGACTGTTTTTTGACACCATGTCCCATTTGAAACACCCCTGATGCACCCCTAGAGTAGAAACTCCAAAAAAGTGACCCCATTTTGCAAACTACGGGATAAGGCGGCAGTTTTGTTGGTACTATTTTAGGGTACATATGATTTTTGGTTGCTCTATATTACACTTTTTGTGAGGCAAGGTAACAAGAAATAGCTGTTTTGTCACCGTTTTTATTTTTTGTTATTTACAACATTCATCTGACAGGTTAAATCGTGTGGCATTTTTAAAGAGCAGGTTGTTACGGTCCTCTCCTGCATAAAGGAAATGGGACGGATCCGTTTTGCAGCCCATAGACTTCTATTATGATGGAATGAATAATGGAATGCCCCTAAAGGCATTCTGTTATGCATTCCGTCATAGAATTGCGTTATGGTCGGTGGTAACAGAATCCATAACGCAATTTACCTTTTACCACCAAACGAAGTGTGAACAAATTTCATAAGCGGAAATTTGCTCATCTCTACCTCTTACCATACGTACAGCACCATGGAATGAATGGCGCTTTAATAATAAAAAATAAGACAATTTCTTCTCTGCTGTAGTTGTGGCATAATTAGATAAAGCAGCTAGAGAAAGGGCACGCTCGTCTGTTTAGCATAACACTCGTTTCTGAACACATGTTACAATCCAGGCTGATGGTTAAAGTCACAGACTCTATTACATATTTAGCATCGTACAGAAAACAACCTCCTGACATCTTCAGTGTCTGTTTGCAAGTATAATTTGCCTGCAAATGCTTGATAATAAACAAATAATGACTTCTAGTAAAGGCTACAAAGGAGATTGAGCAAGATAATTAAAATAACAGGTATAAACAGTGACATAAATGTGTGCTTCTTTAGCATAAAATGATTAATTAGGAGAAAATAAAAATGTTACACTGACATATTAAACATATGCAGATGTGTACCCAGCAATTGTGTCTTATCCAGATGTGACCTACTTTAACTATTATCGGTGGCTATGAAGGAGAAGCAGGTAATCTGAATTACCTTAGTATATTCTTACAGTGTTAAGTTATTTACAGCTACATCCACATCAAGGCTTCAAGGACACTTTCCTACTAAATTAAATTGGTGATTTGCTGTACATACAGCTGGTGAGATTTATGAAAAATGTTGCACTGGGAAGTAATATTACCCACAGCAACCAACCATATTCTAGCTGTCATGTTTGTAGGGGACACTGTAGCTGTCATGTTTGTAGGGGAAATTAACACTAATATCTCATTAGATGTCATGCTTAAAGGGGTATTCCCATCTCAGACAATGGGGGCATAATGCTAGGATATGCCTCCATTGTCTGATAGGTGTGGGGGGCCTGCACCTATCTTGTAAACGCATCCGGCAAAGTGAAGGAGGCGGCACCGCATATGCGCGGCTGCCCTCCATTCATTTCTACGGGGCTGATGAAAATAGTCGAGCGCTATTTCCATCGGCCCCGCAGAAATGAATGGGAGCAGTGGCCTGCAAGCGCAGTGCGCTCCCATTCACTTCGATAGGGAGAGTGCTTGGTGGTGGCCTGACAAGGGGAAACCTGAGGACCTCCAGCCACCACCTTCCCCGCTCCGTTCTCGATATAGGTGCTTGTCCCACCGTTGGGACCTGCATCTATCAGACAATGGCGACATATCCTAGCGATATGCCCCCATTGTCTCAGATGGGAATACCCCTTTAGCACCACTGTTTCTTTTCAAAGTGTTTTTATTAATGCCATGAAGGAGAAAAATGTTACCAAATGTTTATTGCACACGTTGTTGTTCATAAGGTCAACGCCAGAAGGGTCTTATCACAGAAGCCGGTTTTGTTATGCTTTTGTCTTTTTTCAGCAATTATTGCAAAAGATAACAAAAATTTGCTGCTAGAGATGAATTTCCCAAAATGTGTTTCAGGTCTGATTTGGTCAGATTTAAAGGGGTTGTTTGATGTCATACATTGGTGACATATCACTAGGAGGCAGCACTGTGGTTCATTGACCAGTGTGCCTCCAGCTGTTGCAAAACTACAACTCCCAGCATGCCCGCACAGCCAAAGGCTGTCCGGGCATGCTGGGAGTTGTAGTTTTGCAACAGCTGGAGGCACACTGGTTGGGAAACACTGGATTAGCACTGGTGTCTTGCAGCACTGGTTTCTTAGGCTTGAATGCGACCAAGGACAACATCTGCATAAAGTTTATTCCCTCTGTGTTTGTGTGAGTTTCCTTCCACACTGCAAAGATATTCTGATGGGGAACTTACATTGTGAGCTCCATGAGGGACAGCAAGCAAAAATAATGGGGGGGTGGGGGGGGGGGAATTTATCATGAGAGTAATATTTGAAGCAATTGAAGTCAGTTTTGCTTGAATTTGCATTGACATACATTATGCCACATTTATAAAATATTGCATGTTATTTGATAAATTTGTCTTATCCTTTAGGCTAAGTTCACACGAACGTGTGTGATCTGTGGCCGTATTGCGGCCCGCAAATCGCGGGCCGCAATACACGGCCACAGTTCCGTGTGTATTCCGCATCACGGATGCGGACCCATTCACTTCAATGGGTCCGCAAATCCGGAATCGCGGAACGGCCGCACGGGACGGGACCCCTCAGAAGCACTACGGAGTGCCTCCGTGGGGTTACGTCCCGTACTTCCGTTCCGCTAAAAGATAGAACAAGTCCTATCTTTTTGCGGAACGGCCGGATTGCGGACCCATTAAAGTGAATGGGTCCGCGATCCGATGCGGCTGACCTACGGCCGGCGATCGTGCATTGCGGCCCGCTATTTGTGGGCCGCAGCACAGGCACAGGTCACACACGTTCGTGTAAACTCGGCCTAAAACGAATACCTTGTCTAGAAAAGCTACTCCAGTTTTCCTACTCCACCCTCCTACTGGAGTGCAACCTTTAAAAAAAAAAAGTCTCAATGATAAATCTTTCACTGCTATGGGAGTTTAGAAAATTGCAGGTAATTTCGGATGCAAAGATACCAAATATGTAGAAGGAATTTTATTTTTCCATTGAAAAGCTTTTATCTTTCAATTAAAAAAAAGATGTATTTTTTTAACTTGGAATTTTTTTCATTTAATAAAACTTTAACTTTTTAAAAATTATTTACTAGTCCTACAAGAAGGCTTTTATAATACATTTTTATTGCTAATGCAGTACACATTTATTTTGCGATCAGTACCATACTGACAGTCCTAGCAGGTTGCGCCGAAGATGCACAGCCCGCTTCATAAAGGCCAAGCTGCTATGCAAAGACATTAGCACCCCATGATCTTATTTGTGGGGTGTCGATGGGAGGCATCTAAAGGGTTAAACAGCCCGGATCAGCCCTCTTGCTGGTCTGGGCCATTAGAGCAGATGCCCGGATCTGAAAGCCAAGCCCCCGCTCTCCTGCAGCGTTTATTCCAGGCTGCCATAAAAAGGCTGCGGCCTAGAAAAAATGACCACCATTAAAACTTGTGTCAGCGGTCATTAAGGGGTTAAAAATTTGTGTAAGACACTTTGGCGTCTGCTAAGCTCTTTAACTCCAAAACAACATTATTAATGTCCAAGTCAAATCAATATATATGGCTATGGGTAAACGGATGGTAGCCGGTGATAACAAGCAGCTTTTTAAAGGCTATGTACACCTTTGGGGGCATTTTTTTATTATTATTTTTTAAATTGGTCTTTATTACAAATATGGAGCCCTTTTTTCTATACAGGGCTAAGATTCTCTAATATAGGGATCTGAATGTTCTCTCTGCTTTGTCAGCCAGCTCACCCATGGGATCCTTATCTCTGATTTTATAAACACTCATTATAGCTCAGTTCCTATCTTACTGATAAGAATGTGGCTTAAATAAGTGTTTGAACTCTTAGTAAATTAGAGATAAAGGTTATTAGATGACCAGAACAAAGTAAAGTAAAAAGTACCAGTCACACAGTTAGGCCTCTTTCACACGGGCTAGATTTCCGCGCGGGTGCAATGCGCGAGGTGAACGCATTGCACCCGCACTGAATCCAGACCCATTCATTTCTATGGGGCTGTGCACATGAGCGGTGATTTTCACGCATCACTTGTGCGTTGCGTGAAAATCACAGCATCCTCTATATTGTGTGTTTTTCACGCAACGCAGGCCCCATAGAAGTGAATGGGGCTGCATGAAAATCGCAAGCATCCGCAAGCAAGTGCGGATGCGGTGCGATTTTCATGCATGGTTGCTAGGTGACGATCGGGATGGGGATCTGATCATTATTAATTTCCCTTATAACATGGTTATAAGGGAAAATAATAGCATTCTTAATACATAATGCTTAGTAAAATAGGGCTGGAGAGGTTAAAAAAATATAAAAAATAATTTAACTCACCTCATCCACTTGTTCGTGCAGCCCGGCTTTTCTTCTGTTCTTCTTCTTTGCTGTCCAGGAGGAAAATGACCTGTGGTGACGTCACTGCGCTCATCACATGGTCCATCACATGATACTTCCAACCCAGCTATAGACAGTTAACCCTTTGTGACAGAACGGCTCAATATTTTTAATAAAGACTAGGGATGAGCGAAGCGAGCTTCGGATCCTAGATCAGAAGTTGCTTCACTCAGAACTTCTTGGAAGCAACTTGGAACTGAAGACGAGTTCAGATCCAAGTTATAAAATGTTTTTTTCAGTTTAAAAATCAAATACTGAAGTTATTCACCGAAGTGTCACAAGACTTCGGGAATAACTCACTTCGCCTTGTCGGAGGCCATATATTTTAATGCTGTACGGAGACGGATCATCGTTCAGCATTAAACTAATGTTTTCAGGAAAGCGACTTTGAATCTAGAATCCGAAGCTTGCTTCGCTCATCCCTCATAAAGACCAATTGAAAAAAATGATTTTTAGCCCAAAATGAGTAAAATGCAATCATAAAAAAAATTGGCCTCAAAAGATGTACATAGCCTTTACAAACACTGCACTGTTTTTTTTTTTAAGTTAAAAAAGTATCCAAAAATGCCTTCTCTCTCTCTGTCTTCTGAACTGTAAACTGTAATGTCAGGAGCCATTTTGAGCAATAGTTGTTGGACGAATATTAAAAGTTTCGGATTCGACAAAATCCACATTTTTGGGAAAATTCATAATGAATTCAATTTGTGCCAAATAGATTTGATCATCTCTATTTGTTGCAATTTCACAAATCCATGGTAAAAACATTGGCAACTAAACCACACCAAAACTGGCATAAGTGAATGCACCCAGAAATCACGACCTCGTGGAAAAAGCATGTGTCTGCCCTCTTAGGGTGCCTTCACACGTAGCAGACTTTGTTGCAGAAAATTTTCTGTGACTCTGCAAATGAAAATCAATTCTTTCAATTCTTAAGAATGGGGTTGTTTTGACAGCAAGCACGAGGATTTCTGTAAGCTCCATTCAGGTGAAGGAAACTGATTTTCAGTTGCAGAAAATTTTATTTAACAAAGCCTGCAGCAGGTGAAGGCATCCTTAAAGGATAAATATCATTTTTTTTAAATTTATTTGCTAGTTTATTAGAGCTAGGCATGTATTCCTGAGTTAGTCTGATTGCCAAAAGATCTGTAATTACCTTATAATAACAGCTTTCATTAATGTCTCCTGTCCCTTTCCACTACTCCCGTAAAAGACCGTTGCTATGGCTCATCTGTCTCCGGCTAGGAAGACAGAGGGGCGGTCCTTCACACTGCATGCCTGCATTAGGCTTCAGAGTGAGGAGGCGTGTCTCTCAGTAATCCAATCTGATTGGCTGGCAGGAAGGTGCTGACCTGAGGGAAGGCAGTTTTGGACTCAGAGAATTGGCAGAGGAGCCATCTTGAGAAGATCCTCATAATGTAGGATTCAGAACAGCCATAACTAAGGGGAAAACTTAAGGAAAACAGTGGTAAGTGAAGAAACTAAAGATTGCTTTATGCATAATGCTGCTGCAGCAGTAACATGTGCTAAAATTGATTTAAAAAAAAAATAAAAATATGACAGTTATCCTTTAAGCTATGTCTACATGTGACTAAAATGCTGCTGCTCTGCCATTGCAGCTTTTGATCTAATGGATATCAGTTCCAAGGTCAGCTCCAAATGATCTTCTACTATGCCTTAGCGACCCTGTTTCATAAAGGCCCACTATGGTATCAGAGCTTGGGCCCACTGGAGGATCCTCTGGTGCTCTTGTGGGCAAGTCCGTCCCAACCAGTGTAAATTGACCTGTGGTGCGGATCCTTCACGGAATACTTCACAGATGAAACCCAGATGGATTTTTTCCATAATGTCAAACGAGCATGGAAATGTGAATGATTTCACTATAAGTGGTTTGTTTTTTTTTGAAAAGGAAAAAATAGTGCAGCTTTTTTTGTCATTTTCTGTGGGAAAATGTTACAAGCTGGTCAACAGGAAATTATAATATTCCCTACAAAAATGCTGTGAGATTGAAAAACATATTCCCAAAAAAATCCCTTTTAAAATGCATGATTGGTGTTTTTACAGGCCAAAAAATGCTAAGAAAAGGAAAACACTGTGGCAGAACCCTAAAAGTAGCTATACAATGTAGTTAGCTGTTTGTCAGACAGGAATTACTTCTGATCCCCCTGCCCCCACCATACACATGTAGGCTCGGTCCAGCATTGATGTGTTCTCAAAGCGAACATTCATCTGCTTGCCTCAATCACAGCGATAAAGCAAGTCAATGAAACTGAGTCTGACGTAGACTTTACCTTTGGGACTTATTATGTTTATGCTGTTATATGGAAAACGCAAAACCTTCAGAATTTGAAGCCATATTGCCGTGACAAATCCGAGGGTCGGAAATCTGGAAAGAATCCCATTGGACGCTATTATAAGTTAACAGGGTCCATCAGTCACTGTTTGAATATGTCCTGGGACGGATCACTTGTGTGCTAGTGTGCAGAGGATTGAAGAGAAGACTACGGCACTCTAGTTGCTGTTTCGTCAAATGCTTATTTTTATTATTATTAGAAAACTTTTTAGATTTTTTCATCCATCCAGAAAATAATATTTAGCCACTGGCCAACGTTTCGGTCAACCTTGATCACGGCCTTAGTCATGGTGCTTGTAGTATAACTGGATGGTGTGTGCAGAGGACATTCATTTTTATACTTCATATTGCGCGCATGGCCATTTATTGTAAGGGCTCACCCAGGGGTGCAACTATAATTCATAGGGCCCCATAGCAAAAGTAGATGGAGCCCCCACCATCTAGTGTAAGAAAATGAAAACATTATACTGTATATCAGAAAACCCTCATGATAGCAATGGCTTGTAGGGGAGAATACCTCTGTACACAAGGGGTATGAAGCCCAGTTTTGTTTTCTATCAGATCACTCTCCTACGGGAAGTACAGTATAGGCCACATGTATGTCTATGGCGGGTCCATTACGGCTCTGTACAAAAATGGTGGATTTATTGTCACGTTATGTGCATCTGGGTTTTGAAATCCTAATGTAAGGGGAGATATTCTGTCTTTGAGACCCCTTGTTAATTTTTGCCCCACTTCTTGCAAACCTAGAACATATAGCTAAAAGCTGTTCTCAAAATACATGTTTCTTTGCAATCAGAGCAGCAGAATAGTGTTAAATATTAGGAAGTAGTCTGTGGCACTTTTTCCAGGCAGAGATTTATTTCCTTCCACGTTGTAAAGCATTTCCTGCTGTAAATTGGTATATCTCTACCTTTGCTTCAATATATCATAGCAGAACTAACAAATCAATGCCCAGTGCACCTCGAGTAAATCAATGTACAAAGTCACTTCCAGAGTCGGCCTGTTGGTGGCAGCAGCACAACTCTCTATAATAAAAAGGCCACGGGGGAACAGCAAGTAAAAGCTTTTTACTCTTTCTAGTTAGAGCAATTTCTTAACCAAATCGATCCTGGGAATGTTCTCAGACCTGTCTATCACCTTTATGCAGCAGTCAAAGCAGATAAATGTAAAGAAATGAAGAGTCGCTTTCTGTGCGATTATTTCCGCCTGCTCAGTGGCTTATACAGTGTATGCGGAGCGATTAGAATAATTAGCCAATATATCTAAGATAACAATGGATTTCATTGTTGGTAAATGCACTGAATGTACATATAAATGTAAATGACTAACGGGAAAATTAGGTAATATCTTGAGAATCGTTCCAAAAATGATGCAATTTACAATATTGTTAATGTTATTTGCTCAGCATCAGGATAAAGTCACAAGTTCTGAATGGGGCTTATGGAAATCCGTGCACCCGCAGCAGAAACAAATACATTTGGAAAGGATTTTTTTTAGTTGCAGAAATTTCCATAAAAAATCTGTAAAGTTTGAAGCAAACCTAGGAGGGCAGAGGCTGTGGTAGTACCAAGGCTCCAATGCAAGATGGCACCTAACACATAGAAGGACATAGACCATGCCTTTGCTATGGATACTAGTGCGGAGGAGTAAAAGAATTGCCTTGGACATAGATATGAGATTTATTAAAAACTACCGTCCCCCCAAACACACACACACCACGCCATGCTACCTAAAGTTTTTTTTTTTTTACGTTTCAGTACTTAATACCAGTATCTTATAGGGTGCGAGCACATACATCAGATGTGTCTGGCCGGTCGTTTTATGCCGGCCACAACTGATGCCTGCGTGCACTCCACCATCTAAAAACTGCAACAGATGGCCGGACACATGGGAACCCGCCCTTACTGCTTGTAGGAATACCACTACTCCGTGTCCTATAAAGGAAGCCAGTCACAAGGAAATCACTGTGGCTTCATTCTGGAGAAAAAAACTACTTTTGATCGAAATGTAAAACAGCACTTAAGTGCATTGAAGGCGGGCCCGAACCACTCTGTGCACCCTTGCTCTTCCTGTTACCTCTGCCACCTTTTTGATTGACACGGCCAAGTAAAATGACTAAGCAGGAACCTTGTCCTGAAGAAGTGGGAGCGGCTGAGAGAGGAAATAGGCGGAGCAAGGGTGCACGGAGTGGCTTGGCCCTCAGAGCCCTTAAGATGAGAAGTGCTTTTTCTCCAGATTGAAAGATATCATTACATTCAGCTGAGCTAGTCCTACAAGACATTGTGCCAGGGATTATCAGTGAATTTCCCACTCCCTTTAAGTTAGACAATGAAGTTGGCCACTGATGTCCATACGTGCTGATCTGGGTTGGCATTGGCCTGAGCATGAAGCAATGCCAGCAGCATGTCTTACATTGTTAATGCTCCTCCTTATAACTCATCATGTTCTTTGCTCAGAAAATAGGGTGATTTTTTGATCCTCTCTTTAACCCTTTAAAAACTGTCAGCAACCCTTGTTGCAATAGATATAGAAGATGGAAGGAGCAGAGCCCTGCTCTACTGCTGGTTCTTAGGATCTAGGAATCTAAGAGCAAAGAAACTCTCACTTATCGCTATGGTTGGTGCAATATCCCGCCATGTCTGGCTAGAATTGGTAAGTAGGATGTAAGTAATATCAGACGGAGCAATGGCCCATAGCAATCACTCAGATAACAGCTTATATTCCTCAGCTGCCTTTGGAAAGTGTTATGGATAAGGCTCCGTTCACATCTCCGCTATTGATTTCCGCTGTTCTGCTTCGTCCTAGGAGCACAACAATGAAAATGACGGAAGAGGTAGATCTGTCAAATAGCGGATGACAATGGCACCAGATGGAGCTTTATGGGGTTTCTGTCAAGGTGTCCTGTTTCCTTTCTGATCGCTTCAGAATCATAAAGTGTGAACAGTATGGGCAGCATGCAGAGATGTAGCAGTGCCAGGTTTGTTAATGCACATGTTGGAGAACAGAGGCTTGAGACTGGAGGCCTCCAGTGCTGAATGTGTAAGAATCGGCATGGAACCAGAACACTAAAATTGCCATATTTGGTAAATGTCGGACATTGCCGGTGCCGGGCAGATCCAGTTCACAATAATGGGGTGCACTGGGTTTCTGGCATGAATACTGGTAATCTGCCAGATGCAAAACCATTGTATGCAGCGGTATTTATCTGGCACAATGCCGGTATACATGCCAAAAACCAGGCATAACCCAGATATGGCAGTTCTGGCATGTGCACAAGACCCCACCTATCGTGTGCCATTTACAGTACTGGTATCTTCTTATGTGCCAGAGGGGTCTCCCAAACACCAGACAGAGGCACGACTGTTACCTCTGTGCCTCCTATAGCTATGCCCCTATGCAATAGCTAAGAGCAGGTATGTTGTTGGAATTTAAAAGGGTATTTTAGGTTATCCCACTGCACGGACCACCGTTCTTGTCATTGGCAGTGGTCCCAGCAGTAGGACCCGCACCAACCTAATAGTTATCCTTAATGTAAATGGAATACCCCTTTAAAGGGAACCTGCCACCATGAAATGCAGTGCAATCTGCATGTGACATATTATAGAGCAGGAGCTTAGCAGATTGACATACGGTTGTATGGGAAAAGATTCAGTACAACTTCCGGACTTCAGAACCCAAAACGAGCTGATGCCAGCACAGGGAAGGAACACTTTACCGGCACTGCGCATGCGCGAGCTCTCGCATCGCCAGATTACGCTAATCTAACTGTGAGCAAGCAGGAGATTCGGAGGACGCAGGCGGTGCTGGGCTCCTTAACAGGGGGGCGTGGCTGGGCTCCAAGGTTCGTACAGCCCCCTGGGCACCTTACCAGGCTCATTTACATATCTATAAAATAATTTTTCAAACACAATAAAAGCACACAGCCCTATAGGACAGGTATATTGCGGACATGCTAGCGGCGATCTAGCCGTGCATGTCCGCAGCTCTATAACCTAAAACGAGGTAACAGAATCCCTTTAAATACAAGTTAGGCTGAATCTATTCCCATAAAACTGTACATGAATCTGCTCAGCTCCTCCTGCTCTATAGCAAGCTGCCTGCAGCTCAAGCATCAAGTTCAATGTGACAGGTTCCCTTTAAGGGTACGACCACATGGTGCGGTCATGTCTTACAGGCCACAGATGGCTCTTGTTAAACTAATGAAGACTGCACTGTTTAGTCGCTCTGCAATGTGAACGGTCGTACCGAGCGGCCATTAACAATGCAGGCTGACTAAACAGTGCACTCTTCATTCGTTTATGAGAGCCAGCTGCTGCCCTCGCAGCCGCACGGTACTCGAGCTCAGCGCAGCCGTGACAAGACAGTGCCATGCGGTCGTACCCTTAGGGTTCATGCACTCGAATGTATTTTCTTTCCGTGTCTGTATTTTTTGCGGACTGTATGCGGAACCATTCATTTCAAAGGGTCCGCAAAAAAAAAAAGGAAGCGTGTTTCGTTTCCATATGTCCGTTCCGCAAAAGAATAGAACATGTCCTATCATTGGCCGCATTATGGACAAGGATAGGACTGTTCAATTAGGGGCCTGCTGTTCCGTTCCGCAAAATACGGAATGCACATGGACGTCATCCGTACTTTTTGCAGACCGCAAAATACATACGGTCGTGCGCATGAACCCTTAGGCTACAGTAAGACTCAAGTGCGTCACATGCCACACGCGACTTACATTAAAGTCAATGGAATCCGTCCAGTCTGGAATTTTGTGACTTTTGCATGGCAGGAGGAATTGTGACACCACTGACAAGCATTAGGCTGGGGCTACACGACAACATTTGTTGTGTGACATATTTTATAATGCTAGTCTATGGTGTCGCACTGCGACATGCTGTGACAGTGACACGACAGTCACAAAAACCTCCATCCAAGATGGATTTTTGTGCGACTATTGTATTGTGGTGTGACACTATAGATGACATTCGTGCTACATGAATATTGCATGACACGTCGCTGTGTACTTGTACCCTATATGTCAGGTGACACATGTCGCTGTGTACTTGTACCCTATATGTCGGGTGACACATGTCGCTGTGTACTTGTCTCTATATGTCAGGTGACACATGTCGCTGTGTACTTGTACCCTATATGTCGGGTGACATGTCGCTGTGTACTTGTACCCTATATGTCGGGTGACATGTCGCTGTGTACTTGTACCCTATATGTCAGGTGACACATGTCGCTGTGTACTTGTACCCTATATGTCGGGTGACATGTCGCTGTGTACTTGTACCCTATATGTCAGGTGACACATGTCGCTGTGTACTTGTACCCTATATGTCGGGTGACACATGTCGCTGTGTACTTGTCTCTATATGTCAGGTGACACACGTCGCTGTGTACTTGTACCCTATATGTCAGGTGACACATGTCGCTGTGTACTTGTACCCTATATGTCAGGTGACACATGTCGCTGTGTACTTGTACCCTATATGTCGGGTGACATGTCGCTGTGTACTTGTACCCTATATGTCGGGTGACATGTCGCTGTGTACTTGTACCCTATATGTCGGGTGACACATGTCACTGTGTACTTGTACCCTATATGTCGGGTGACATGTCGCTGTGTACTTGTACCCTATATGTCGGGTGACACATGTCGCTGTGTACTTGTCTCTATATGTCAGGTGACACATGTCGCTGTGTACTTGTACCCTATATGTCGGGTAACATGTCGCTGTATACTTGTACCCTATATGTCAGGTGACACATGTCGCTGTGTACTTGTACCCTATATGTCGAGTGACATGTCGCTGTGTACTTGTACCCTATATGTCGGGTGACATGTCGCTGTGTACTTGTACCCTATATGTCGGGTGACATGTCACTGTGTATTTGTACCCTATACGTCGGGTGACACGTCGCTGTGTACTTGTACCCTATATGTCGGGTGACACATGTCGCTGTGTACTTGTACCCTATACGTCGGGTGACACATGTCGCTGTGTACTTGTACCCTATATGTCGGGTGAAACAGGTCACTGTGTACTTGTACCCTATATGTCACTGTGTAGCTCTAGCCATAGATGGATGTTGCAGGAGTTTTATGTGGCCATGTAGCCCCTGCCTAAACCCAGCCAGGCGCCCTGCAGAACCTGAGGCTGTGAACCTGTCCATTCCCATTGTCATGTCCGGGACAGCGGCAGAGTTTTATTCCTTACTTGGTGACTAGGGACACAAATGACACGTGTCAGCGCCATAAAACGGCCGCAGTTACGTGTGAACAGCCCCCGAATGGTTTTCCATGAGGTACCACAAATGACGCAGTGACATAACGTCCTGACAGGACCAGTGTGGATGCGGCCGCACATCCCGCAGTGAGCAGCACCGCGCTCACACCTCAGCCCGTCGTCCATATGAGGAATCTCGGGGCGGTCCAGCACAATGGCGCACTTTCCAATGAGAGCAAGGAACGCGACCGGGGGAGTTGTCTGCATTGTGACGCCGCCATGAGGGAGGAGGAAGCGTGAGCAGCTCGGGCTGCGTTCTCTACGAGAGAGCGATAAACAAGAGAGGGGAGAAAAGTAACGACTGTGTGAGAGATAGAAGACGAGAGGAGCATGACAGGCGGCCGGCACTGAGCTGACAGGGGCGCCCGGAGCTGTGACGGACGAGCAGCCTCCGCCTGTGAGGGGGGCAGAAAGGCGCCTTGCTGGAAGGTGGATTTGTGCACATTGGAACCGGGGGAAGTTTTCTGTGAGGGACGTGGAGAAGTTTCCGTGGAAGTGACAACTCTGAGGAAAGTTCTCTCCTGTACATGTTAGCGGGGGCGGCTGCGGTCGCGTCACTGAGCTGACAGGAATATGTGGCGCACAGCGGGCTCCCCGGTCTGATCCGCGTGCCCGTGTGAGGAAACTTTCCGCAGGTGATTGCCGAGCCTCCGTCTTGGGATATTCTGACAGTCGGGTGGCATTGCGTGCGACAAGGAGGAAGGATGCACCTGGCGGGCGGGAAGTCGCTGCGTCTTTGGCACCTGGTGCTGGCGGCTTTGTCGCTGCTGCCTGCCTCCAGCCGGGCATTGGTCTGTTTACCCTGCGATGAATCCAAATGCGAGGAGCCCAAGAACTGCCCTGGGAGTATCGTTTTGGGCATCTGCGGCTGCTGCTTCATGTGCGCCCGGCAGAAGAACGAGAGCTGCGGGGGAGTCTACGGGCTGCACGGAGCCTGCGACAGGGGGCTGCGCTGTGTCATCCGCCCCCCGCTCAATGGCGACTCCATCACGGAGTACGAGGTGGGGGTCTGTGAAGGTGAGAGCCGGGGGTACCCCCCTCATGATTAAACCTTTCCTAGGCAGGCGGCGGAACTTTCTGCTGAGGCAGCCTCTGTGACCTGACGGATCTCACTGTGATGGCGGAGGTGTCATCAGTGCACATCCTGGGCCTGATGAGAAGCTGTGCCAGGCGGGGATGCTGATGATGGCATCCACCTGAATGGCAAGTGGTGTCTGGAGTGAAAGGGGCACATGCAGCAGAGTTGAGTTTGTCTGTTAGCTCTTTGGAGCCACCCAGCACTATGTGATCAGTTGCTGGCAGTCCTAGGTAAAACCTGAGGCAACACATGGCAAATAAAGTAATCTGTGGTATGTGCCGTGTCACCTACCTGTGGGAAAGCGTCCCCTGCCATGTTGTGCTGGTATTAGTAGATGGGTGATGTGTGTGGGAGCAGGGCAGATCAGCCCACAGGAGACTATAGGGGGTTACCTGTATACTTACATTACATGGATATACACACGTGTAGTATGTAGGGATATTCATGTATGTGTGCTGGTTGCCATGACATCAGTAGCATTCGTCGTAAAATTCATGTGGATTATGATTTCCTATTGAAATCTGTGGAGAAACTGGGCTTCACAAAGCGGTCGCAACACACTGGGAGAGATTTATCAAAACTGGTGTAAAGTAGAACTGGCTTAGTTGCCCATAGTAAAAAAATTTGATGGATCCTTTCATTTTCAAAGAAGCTCTGAAAAATGATTGGTTGCTATGGGCAACTAAGCCAGTTCTACTTTACACCAGTTTTGATAAATCTCCCCCCTTGTGTTTTCCTTAGCAGAACAAAAAAAATAAATAAAAAAAGATCCATTCACATGGCAGAAATTACCAACGACATTTTGGCGCAAATTCCGCACCGTACTTCCACCGCTAGCTGCGTGGTGTCCCCCCAGTCTTAGTGCGGCCAGCGATTTTAAAGCTGCGACCGCACCAAGAAAGGACCTGTGCCGGCGCTGTGGCACATGCACTATATTGACATAGTACAGCCCAGTGTATGACATTAGAGACCTCTCCGGTACACGTATATAGCAGGCATCACCGGGCTCACATCTAAGGTCCTTTGGACTCCGTGCAGATGTTGGATTTGAACCTAGGACCCCAGTGCTGCCCACTTTGCTTTTATTGACTATGTGGAAATTGATTTGCCGTGCCACTTTTGAGATTCGCAGCATGCCAATTGTGTGTATTATTGTGCAGATTAATTCTTCGCAATACAGGGGCGATATCAGCGGCAAAACTGCACCAAATCCACAACAAAAAATGTATAACACATGTGCGAATTTGGTTCAGAAGTCCACCCAGAATCCTGTGCCCATTTTCGGATTGTTAACCTGTACCCATTGGAGCTGTTCACACAGTTTTTTTTCCATGTAATTTTTGAGCGGACAGCTGCGCCAACATTTTGCAGAAATCCTGCCGCCAGCCGTGTCCTTTCTGCCTCCAGTGGAAGGCAGCGCTGTGGTGCAAAGGACACGTCCCTTCTCGGTGTGGCTTTAAGGCTATCTTCAGGGAGGCAGAAACCAGCAAGAAAACCCTGTGGCCGCAGGTGTGAACGCCCCCTTAGGGCAGACGCCTAGGGATACACAAGGAACTATTTAGGATGTGGAGTCTTGACCAGCACCTAATGACTTATAAAATGAGGCGCAATCCGGCTGATTGAATTGATTAAGAAGCCCTTATGCTGGGAGTACCTCCTATGAAAGTAAAGCCTCATGCAGACGGTCCGCGAGATACCGCACTGGCATTGCAGGAGCGCACGGCGTCATTGGTTGCTATGACGCCGTGCGCTCCTGCAATGCCAGTCCGGTATCTCACGGACGTCTGCATGAGGCTTAATTGTGGCTGATGCCAGGCAGGACCAGAAGCCAGTCCGTGGCTGTTATCTTCTCTCTATCCACTCTTATGAAGTCCACCGGCCGCACAGAAGCTGCTTCATTAAAGGTTACTTCTCATCTATTTCACAATTGAATATCCATCCTTGCCGCTTTCTGTTCAGTGCTCGTCTGCTGTTTGCGCCCAGGGAATAGAAATCGATCCACCAGTTCTGAGGAGCCTGTTACCGAGCTGGCTTCTCCGGATAAAAACTTTGAATGCCCCCCTTCCCCCCCCGACGCGATGGGTGGAAATAATCCAGCGAAGGCCACTTGAGCAGTGGTGAAAGGTAACGCTGCGTGCTCCGTATTGCATGGAACGCTGTCGTTCTGCACGTCAGGCTATTCACACATTACGATTCCCATTCATTGCCTGGTTTATAAAATTATAAAGAAATGCTGTGTACGGTAATGGCTCTGCTGATGATACAAGATCTAACCCCCTGGAAGAATAGTGCTGCCAGATTTCGGTTAATGGCACATACCGGGCTCCATGCACAGACTGCAAAGATTAGCTCTTCCCGAAGAAAGGAAGGAGGAATTGCTTTGATACCATCTATCTAAAGTGATTCCATTTCAAGGCCTCCGTGTCTTGTATTTTAGTAGGAAAAGGTCTCCTGAGGCTCCTGTAAGTCACCGGCAGATGTTTAATGCTGATTTTCGCTGCCTTCATCCCTACTCTCCTGTCAGATTTAAGTCCATCGCAAGAACAGGATACATGCTGAATATCATTTACTGCTCCGCAACAAAGAGCCTAAGGTCACCGCACTGCCCGTAAATGGCCTCCTCTGCTTTCAGCCCTCTCTACTTGACCAGCTTGTAGAAATCATTTTTAACACGCTCATGTTACTAATACTAATCACCATTGACAGTCATATTAAATGAGAAGGAGGAAAGGGTTAAACATATCTGGGGCCTCTGTTTAGGGACCCATCCGCCAGACCGTATTTTTGGCCCGCATCCGATTGGATTGGATGGCTGGATGCAGACCCACGTGGACAGCACACCCATCCGCGTCAGTATATCCATTCCGCAGGCCTACAGAAAAAACAGAACATGTCCTATCCCTGTCCACTTTGCGGACAAGAATAGGCATTTTTACCATGGGTCCGCAAAAAGACAGCTGCAACATGGATGCCATCCGTATTTTTTGTGGCGCTGTGTTTTGCGGACCGCCAAATACATACGGTCGTGTGAATGCATCCTAACATGGGTAGTCAGGACTTGTCCTAGATCATTTAAAAATTTCAGGCAAGCGCCCAAATGGTCTAAAATAAGTACCCTTAGCTCAGTCTCTAGCGCCATTCTCTGTCCCGCCAGTCCTCGTGCCGCTGCTGGTTGACATGCTGCTGCGGTGAAGTTTCGGTATGCGGCATGTGACCACTGCAGCCAAACACGGTCTCATCCGGTGTAAATTGACCTGTGGCATGGATTGAAATCTGCAGCATGTTAATATATGCTGCGGATCTCCACCGTGGATTACACCTTCTACAACAGAGAGGGTGACGTCCACAGCCATTTCTGGGTTTGCTGCGGTTTTTACTGTGGATCCGTGGCTAAATCCGCAGTGAACTTTTCCATAGTATTTTATGTCCTGTGTGGACCTACCCTTTGGCCACAGCCGTATGGAGACTTTTTGCAGCTCCACTGATTGATTTTTACTATAAAGTGACAGCTGCAGGTCCCAAGAACGTCACATTTTATTGCTTTTGTAGTCACGTTGTAATGTGAGTTAAAATCAATCAGACGTCCTACATAGCCTAGGCCTTAAAGGGGTTTTCCTGGAATACATAATTTCTAACAGGTGCCGTCAGCTCCCCACCACTCCGGTCCTCCTCTCTGGCCCCAGCATCTCCATATTCCGGTCCGGGATTTGTTTTCTTTCTTCCCGCCGTGGTCACCTGATCTTCTTCAGCGGTCACGTGTCTCTTGTGGGACTGCAATATTGACTGTTACCTTTTAAAATGTCATTTTAAAATTTGGTCACTTTCAGCCTTCTTTTGCACCTGGTGGTGTTGGGTAATTTCAGCAGAATTGATGCCATTTTGTGCAGGGTATGTATGGTAGGGACCCAGCGGTCAGAACACCATCCGTGATGTCCTCAGGGCTGGCTCCACCATTCCCTACTGATCATGCATGGTCTCATCATGGTTGTGCTCAGTAACCTGTAAAGCTCCTTCATGCTGTGCATTAGACAAGGGGTCGGTAGGAAGATAGAGGGGTGTAGGCGGAGGAACAAAACTGGCACATGGGGGTAGAATGGGTGGAATAGTGGACTAGACAGGAAGAGTAATAGAAAGAAATGGTCATCTCCTCTGGTGTGTGCACAGGATCATTGGCACCAGTGAAACGGAAATGGTAAAAGGGTGTTCCGGTTGTTAAGTTAAGTTATCCCCTATTCAGTGGCTAGGGGATAACTATTAGACTGGTTGGGTCCTACCAGTAAGATTCCCACCATCACGAGAATGGGTACTCCAGACCCCTTGGAGCACCTCAAAATGAATGGTCAGGCATGTACTGGTGCTCCATTGATCTCTATGGGAGTTCTGGAAATAGCTGAGCGCTGTACCCGGCTGTCTGCTGTAAAGATGAATGGAGCAGTATTGTAAAAGCACGACCTGCCGCTACATTAATTTCAGGACACTCCGGGGTGTACAGGGTACCTGTTCTGGTGATTGGTCCCAGCAAAAAGACCCCCCCTCCCCCAATCTGATAGTTTTAAAAAACGGAATACCACTTTTATATTCACATATGAAAATTGCAACAGGTCCATAATGATCCATCTATGAAGTCGGTCCGAGGGAAGCGTATACAGCTGATGTGTTTCAGACTTTAGTCTCGGTCTACACAGCGCTCTCCCCCATTCACGTTCATTCTGCTGCCATACACCGTACAGTAGCTTCACAATGCTGCAGTCATTGGCTTGTGACAGCGTTCCTGCTGAAGTCGTCATTGGAAGGCTTTGTGCGGCACATCCAGAGCGCTCCTTATAGCGGCACAATTACTGTTTCGTTTTAGTTTTATTGATTGGTTTCTTTGAGCTTGTAGCTACCCAAAACCCCACATCCATTTTCCGCATGTAAAAAAGCAACTGCCCCCTGAAACGTAACAAGTGGCTGCTGTACTTTTCTTCACATCTCGTCACTGTATACTGAAGAGACTGTCTACAAGATCCTTACACCTCAGTGAAAGAAAGTTCCTTCAGAAATAGTAACAAAGCTATGGAAGTCTGTCTCTTAGGGATTAGAAGGCTCTGGTACTCTATTTAACCAGTCTACATGTCCAGGACTTGGAACAGCTATAAATCTTTATTGGCATGAGCAGCCCAAGGGAACGGCAGCTACTGTCCAGAAAGCTTGGGCGGCACTTTAGGCCTGCTTAGCCTCGGGCACGGTTAATAAGCACGACACAGCAGTCAGACATGGTGATGGTATCTTGACATAATATGGGTGGTGTCTTGCCTTAGGGTGAAAGATGGTCACACCATTTATATAGTTTATGGCAGGCATCCTCAAACTGCGGCCCTCCAGCTTTTGTAAAACTACAACTCCCACAATGCCCTGCTGTAGGCTGATACCTGTAGGCTGTTCGGGCATGCTGGGAGTTGTAGTTTTGCAACAGCTGGAGGGCCGCAGTTTGAGGATGCCTGGTTTATGGTGTCTCTTAGGTTTTGTGAGAATTAATTTTCATTGTATTCACTGTATATATGGACTTTAAGACTGCCTATAACCTTCATGTCCCTTTGCTACCCCCTTGTAATGACAATTATGGAGCATCTATTCTTATGCCTCTGCGTTGTGCCAGTCCTGTATTATTCCTTTTAGAATATGAATGCGTTACTAGCAGTTGGGGGTTTTCCCCTGCCCAGTCTGACACTAATCAATCAGTGCTGCCAGTGTCAGACTGTGCAAGGACCCCCCCTCCCCAACTAGTAACACCCATCTGGGCCATCATTGCAAACTGCTAGTCATGCATGCATAACTCCTAGCTCTCCCGTTCCCCCCCTCACCTGGACACAGGCCTCTCACCCAGTTAAGCCAGTGCTCTCTGCTCTGCACTGATGAGGGGCAATCACCCCCCGAAACAGCTGTCTGCAGATGAGGTGCTGGCTTATTTAATATCCAAGTCATGTCTCAAGGCTTATTTTGAGAGCTGAACACTGACTTATAGGATAGCTGCCTTACATCTGGTGGCATTAGAGGCAGAGCTTGTTAAGAGCTCATTTGGATAACTTTAGCTGAAATAATTAAGGAATGGCTTTACTTCCTTGTCCTCTTACCACACTATAATAGAAAATGCCTAATCTTGTCCGCAATTGCAGACAAGAATAGGACATGTTCTATATTTTTTTGGGGCGGAAGTGCGGATCCGCAAATGCGGATGCAGACAGCACATTCCGGCCCCATTAAAAATGAATGGGTCTGCACCCGTTCTGCAAAATTGCGGAACGGATGCGGACCCATTTTGCGGACATGTGAATGGACCCTTAATCAAGCAATAGTTGGTATAGAGCTAGAGAAATGTGTCTGTCCCCTGTCCACACTAGTCATCCAGCCTGAGATGCATCTGATGCAGGTCTACATCTCGCTATCTATAGGATGGTTTACATGCACCACGTTTCTATATTCGGTTATTCTTAAAGGAGTTTTCTGGGATTTTAATATTGATGACCTATCCTCAGGATAGGTCATCAATATCCGATCGGTAGGGATCTGACACCCCCGCCCCCCCCCCCCCCGCTGGTAGACGAGAAGGCACTTGTGAGCGCAGCCTTCCCTTTTTTGTTTTCCTGCTCGCCATCAATGTCCTATGGGTGTAATTACAAGAAGCCGTCCCATTCACTTCAAGTGTATAGGAATGAGCCGTCCCATAGAAGTGAATGGGACGGCTTCCTGTAATTACACTGATGTGACTTGGATGGCGAGCAGGTAAACAATGAAGGGAAGACTGCGCTGGCACGGCACTGATTGGTAGTGGTGCTGGGTGTCGGACCCCTGCTGATCTGATATTGATGACCTATCCTGAGGATAGGTGATAAATATCAAAATCCCTGAAACCCCTTTCAGACGATGGTTAATGGTTTATATATCGTACTGAATAATTGCGGCATTAAACCATTTGAAAATCATATAGCAGCTTTGTAAAGAATGGTGGCTCTTTTTTACCATGCAGTGGTTAATTAAACAGCAGCTAATACATAAGTGTAGAAACCTGTGAGCCGTACAGCTTTACAGCATTAGCCATCAGAGGGGGTTTGGTGCCTGTGGTGAAAATTAGCAGTGGTGGTACTGCCATTTGTGTATGGTCTAATGCAGCAGAGCTGTAGTCCTCGCAATCAGAACGATTCCTTTTTGCTGCTGATTTACAGCTCTTATGATTCAGGCTTCTAAAAGTGGAAATGTGTGTGTAATGGCGGGTGAGCTCTTAGGCACCTGTTATCAATGCACAGAGATATTATTCAGTCCACTTTCATCAAAATGTTATACTCGGTCGGTCATTATATGCACATAATTGAGCAGGTAGCACAATTTCACGCACGGTACCTCTCCCCTCTCCTACCCAAAAAACCTGCATATTCAGACAGAGAAAAGGAACATGTATTTTGCTTTGTTTCATTTTAATACTTGGTTTAAGCCTCATGCACACGAACGTATTTTCTTTTTTTATTTCTGTGTCCATTCATTTTTTATTTTTTTTTTGCGGACCGTATGCGGAACCATTTATTTCAAAGGGTTCGCCAAAAAATAAAATAAAAATGAAGTTACCCCGTGTGCAAAAAAAAATAGAACATGTCCTATTATTGTCCGCATTACAGATAAGGATAGGACTGTTGTATTAGGGGCCAGCTGTTCCGTTCTGCAAAATACGGAATGCACACAGACGTCATCCGCAAAATACATACGGTTGTGTGCATGAGGCTTTAGGCTCCAGTGGCTGGAATCTACATGAGCACATGGAGGCTGTACGCAGTTACTGCATCATCATGTGCTTCCCTGTGGTGCTCAGCATAGCGTCATATTACTGGATTATTCTCAACTAGAAGTACTATGAATACTGATGAAACATACAACACTTTCTTTTGTTGCATTTATAGGAACCTGACGGTAAAAGCAGTGTGATAGCGGAGGCATATGAAGGGTACGGTAGGGCCCTATAGTCTACATGCTCTGCATTGCATCACAATTCAAGTCACACAAAGGCAGCGCGGACTTCCCGGGAACATATTGTCACTCTGCCTTTGACTTTGACGTTCAGGGGTATTTTGGTTCTAACGAGTTATTCCTAATCCAAAGAATAGGGATAACTATCAGATCAGTGGAGGTCCTGTCACTCCCATAGAAATGAAAGGAGCGGCAGGATGCTTTTCTGACCATCCGCTTCGTCCATTTAAGGGGGGCTCCACAGGATATGGGGTCTAGCGGAAGGACTCCCCTGATCTAATAGTTATCCTCTATCTTGTGGATAGGGGATAACTTGTTATAACCGGAGTGCCCCTTTAATCAAAAGAAACAGTATATACCACCAGTGTCACCGAGAAGACCAGGCTGGTGGTGGCTGCTAGGCACAGATATCGCCGGAGGCAGATACTGTGACACTGAAATTGCAGCTTCCTTCAGCATACTCTAGATCAGGGATCAGCAACCTTCGGCACTCCAGCTGTTGTGAAACTACAACTCCCAGCATGCTCTATTCATTTCTATGAGAGTTCTGAGAAGAGCAGAGCAAGTATGCATGCTGGGAGTTGTAGTTTCACAACACCTGGAGTGCCAGAGGTTGCCTACCCCTGCTCTAGATCTTCCCATTTTTGACCAGAACTCTATTGCGCCCTAGTTATTTTACTGATCATATAGAAATCTGAAGACATTTACGCCCTTGTAATTAAAATTTTTAATTTTTGTTGCATTTTAGAACTTGACTACTCTACCACAGCATGAAATAGTAATTCTCGCACACTTTTATCTCTGCATGCAGCTTAAGGTATTGATGTGTTCAGTCTAGTGTATTACTTGCCTCCAATGAGCCTTGGTGTTTGAGCCTCTGATTCTCAAAAACCGTGGCAAAATCACATTGAACAGACTGTAAATACATCTGGCTGCATCCATAACACCCTAGAGAAAACACCCTTCCAACCGTAAAGTGAAGGGAAGGCTTCTCAGGCCTCATTTTCTGCTACCTCTATGGAAGTTCAGACGTACTGCCGCCAGAGATGTTGGTACCTGAATGTTGAAGTGGAGTTTTAAAAGGGTTTCCCAAGATTTTTATACTCATGACCTATCCTGAGGATAGATCATAAGTATTTGATAGGTGGGGGTCCGACAACTGGAACCCCTGCTGATCAGCTGTTTGAGAAGGCACCGGAGGTCCAGTGAGCACTGCAGCCTTCTCGCAGCTTACCAAGCGCATTGCCGTACATTGTATAGCGGCTGTGCTTGGTATCGGGCTCAGCCCCATTCACGCCCCACGCAGAGAGAGATCCAGTGCCTTCTGAAACAGCTAATTGGCTCGGGTCCTGGGTGTCAAACCCCCACCGATCAGATACTGATGACCTATCGAGGATAGTATGAAAATCTCAGAAAACCCCTTTAAAGAGGCTCTGTCAGCAGGATCAACCCTATTAAATCAGATATACTGACTGGTAGGGCTCATTATGCTGATTAAAACTATTAGTGTTGAGGGAACTTGTGTTTTAAGTTCGGTGTCTAAAGTTCGAGTTCAGGTTATCTAAGTATCCCGTTATGGATTCTAAATTCCGTTATGGTCCATGGTAGCGGAATCCATAACGGGATACTTCGATAACCCGAACTTTAGACGCCGAACTTAAAACACAAGTTCGCTCAACACTAAAAACTATACCTTTCTTTTGAGCACTAGGAGATGGGGGTAAATTGTCTAAGCTCTTCTTTGCAACACCCCCCCCCCCTCCCATTGATTGACAAGGCTAGACATCAGGCTGAGGGCAGAGCTGTGTGCTAGCATGTACATATCATATACACTATGTACTATAGCTTGACCACACTGAGATCTGCTCAGAAAGCTAATCTACATAATACTGCTTTATTCACAAGCACAATATATGATTATAAAGACACCAGTAACGTGCATTAGCTTATAAGCATAGAGAAAACCTATATCTCTATATGGAAATGTTATAGCTTAGTGGTATAGTGGTCTACCATGCATGACATGTAGAGATCGTAGGTTCAAATCCCAGAATCCCTCTTATTCAAAACCATATCAAAAGGCTATACCAACCTTCGGCACTTCAGCTGTTGTGAAACTAGAATTTCCAGCATGATCCATTCATAGTTCTGAGAAGAGCAGAGCAAGTTTGCATGCTGGGAATTGTAGTTTCACAACAGCTGGAGTGCCGAAGGTTGCCTACCTCTGGGCTATACTATAATACACTGCTCAAAAAAATAAAGGGAACACCAAAATAACACATCCTAGATCTGAATTAATTAAATATTCTTCTGAAATACTTTGTTCTTTACATAGTTGAATGTGCTGACAACAAAATCACAAGAAATAAAAATAAAAATGGAAATCAAATTCTTTAACCCATGGAGGTCTGGATTTGGAGTCACCCTCAAAACTAAAGTGGAAAAACACACTACAGGCTGATCCAACTTTGATGTAATGTCCTTAAAACAAGTCAAAATGAGGCTCAGTAGTGTGTGTGGCCTCCACGTGCCTGTATGACCTCCCTACAACGCCTGTGCATGCTCCTGATGAGGTGGCGGACGGTCTCCTGAGGGATCTCCTCCCAGACCTGGACTAAAGCATCTGCCAACTCCTGGACAGTCTGTGGTGCAACGTGACGTTGGTGGATATTGCAAGACATGATGTCCCAGATGTGCTCAATTGGATTCAGGTCTGGGGAACGGGCAGGCCAGTCCATAGCATCAATGCCTTCGTCTTGCAGGAACTGCTGACACACACCAGCATATGGTCTCACAAGGGGTCTGAGGATCTCATCTCGGTACCTAATGGCAGTCAGGCTACCTCTGGCGAGCACATGGAGGGCTGTGCGGCCCTCCAAAAAAATGCCACCCCACACCATTACTGACCCAATGCCAAACCGGTCATGCTAGAGGATGTTGCAGGCAGCAGAACGTTCTCCACGGCGTCTCCAGACTCTGTCACGTCTGTCACATGTGCTCAGTGTGAACCAGCTTTTATCTGTGAAGAGCACAGGGCGCCAGTGGCGAATTTGCCAATCTTGGTGTTTTCTGGCAAATGCCAAACGTCCTGCACGGTGTTGGGCTGTAAGCACAACCCCCACCTGTGGATGTCGGGCCCTCATATCGCCCTCATGGAGTCTGTTTCTGACCGTTTGAGCAGACACATGCACATTTGTGGCCTGCTGGAGGTCATTTTGCAGGGCTCTGGCAGTGTTCCTCCTTGCACAAAGGTGGAGGTAGCGGTCCTGCTGCTGGGTTGTTGCCCTCCTACAGCCTCCTCCACGTCTCCTGATGTATTGGCCTGTCTCCTGGTAGCGCCTCCATGCTCTGGACACTACGCTGACAGACACAGCAAACCTTCTTGCCACAACTCGCATTGATGTGCCATCCCGGATAAGCTGCACTACCTGAGCCACTTGTGTGGGTTGTAGACTCCGTCTCATGCTACCACTAGAGTGAAAGCACCGGCAGCATTCCAAAGTGACCAAAACATCAGCCAGAAAGCATAGGAACTGAGAAGTGGTCTGTAGTCACCACCTGCAGAACCACTCCTTTATTGGGGTGTCTTGCTAATTGCCTATAATTTCCACCTGTTATCTATCCCATTTGCACAACAGCATGTGAAATTGATTGTCACTCAGTGTTGCTTCCTAAGTGGACAGTTTGATTTCACAGAAGTGTGATTGACTTGGAGTTACATTGTGTTGTTTAAGTGTTCCCTTTATTTTTTTGAGCAGTGTATATCAAATAGGCCTTGCTATATTGAGAAGTGTTTTTTTTTTTTTTTTTCCCTAAAAACCTATTACTGGTTTATTCACAGACAATATATGATTATAAAGAAACCAGTAATATGTAGACTTGGATAAATGTGCAAGGAAAAAAAAAAATATCTGAAGAATTTTTTTTTGATGTCTCTCCCAAGATTCAAAGCTGGGATCTCTACACGCAAAACCAATTACTTGACCACCAAGCTGTAGCATTACCACACAGTCACATGGTTCTCTCTATGCTTATAAGCTAATGCACATTACTGGTGTCTTTATAATCGTATATTGTGCCTGTGAATAAAGCAGTAATATGTAGATTAGCTTTCTGAGCAGATCACTCTTGGACAGGGCTCTGCCCTCAGCCTGATGTCTACCCCTGTCAATCAATGGGAGGGGGCGGAAGGGGGTGTTACAAAGCAGTGCTTCCACCATTCAACCCTGTCTCTGAGTGCTCCGAATTCTCATTGCATGTGAATAAAAATGCTGATTTCTCTGCAGCTGACTTATCTTACAGACACAAGAAGAGTACAGTTTTTATCAGCATGTGGAGCCCTACCAGGCAGTATGTCTGATTTTAATAGGGTTGATCCTGGTGACAGAGCCTCTTTAAACTCTATAATAGAAATGAGTGAATCGACTTCAGATGAAACATCCGAAGTCGATTCGCATAAAACTTTGTTTCAATACTGTATGGCGCGAGTACGCCGTACAGTATTAGAATGTATTTCGCGTAATAACTTAAAAAAATTGATTTCTACTGTGAAAAAACATTTCCCAAACTCATGTTCGGTTCCAAGGTACCACTTATAACCGAACCAGAGTTTGGGAAATGTTTTTTTTTTACAGTAGAAATCAATTTATGAAGTGTAACAGGATTAGCTCACAGGATCACAGTCTCCTGGGATAGACAGGCGCTGTTGGCACACAAAACACAGTCCAGTCCAAGCAAGTATGGTGCAACTGACCTCAGCCAGTTTTATTGGCTTTTGCAGACAAAGTATTAAATAAAACAGCGGTGCCCAACCATTTTTCATCTGAGGGCCGCACTAGACATGGTATAAATTTTGCAGGCCAGAATTAGGTAGATTTGTCAGAAAGAAAATGCAAACACTGTGAGGGGGCACGTGTAGGCATTACCCCTGTGCAGGGGGCACATGTGGGCATTACCCCTGTGCAGGGGGCACTTCTCTGGGCATAGCAAGACTAAGGCTACTTTCACACTAGCGTTTTGGCTTTCTGTTTGTGAGATCTGTCATAGGCTCTCTCCACTGGTCCAAAACGGATCAGTTTTGCCCTAATGCATTCTGAATGGGAAAGGGTCCGCTCAGAATGCATTAGTTTGCCTCCATTCAGTCACCATCCGTTTTCTCTGACACTTTGCCAGTCACATCCTTCATAGACCTCCTGCTCCCATCTGACTCGTCCTCACCTTCTCCTTCGACGTGCTCTGGCTGAGAGTCCAGAGGGGGTCTGTACAGGCGGGTGGGTTAATTTTTTTGCCCCCTCTGTGTGTATATATCCATTTTTCCCCCTCTGTATATATATTCCATTTGTCCCCTGTGTGTGTATATATATATATATATATATATATATATATATATATATATATATATATTTATTAAATTTTTTGCCCTGTGTGTATATATGTGTATATATAAAATCGCAAAAGTAATCGAATCGCGATAATCGGCAAATGCGATTTGGCGATTCGGCAGACCCGAAAATGCCGCGATTATATATGAAGAGGCCCTTATTGATAAAAAGTCCTCTGTCCTATTGATAACAGGTCCAGCCTCTGTACTTACTTTCACGATGAATGCACTGCAGCGACGAGCGGGAGCGAGCGAGGCAGCCGGACGTCACTTAGTCACGCTTCTGCTTCCTGAATTAAGTGGGAGGAGCGTGACAGTGACGTCAGTCAGGCGCCGGCCGGCTCGCTCTCTGCCGCTCTCTGCACTGCAGTGCATTCATAGTGAAAGTACAGAGGCTGGCCATTTTATGATAGAGCGGCGCCCAGGGATCTAAGTGCACTTACTATTATTCCTGGGCGCTGCTCCGTTCGTCCGCTGTGGCCCCCGGTATTTTCAACATTCAGAGCAAAGAGGAGGAGACGCCAGTGTCTCTCCTTCTCCCTGACAGCAGCGCTGTCCAATCACAGCGCAGAGCTCAGAGCCAGGGAGAAAAAAAACTCCCTGGCTCTGAGCTGTAATTGGACAGCGCTGCTGTCAGGGAGACAGAGAGACACTGGCGTCTCCTCCTCCTTGCTCTGAATGTTGAAAATACCGGGGGCCACAGCGGACGAACGGAGCGGCGCCCAGGAATAATAGTAAGTGCACTTAGATCCCTGGGCGCCGCTCTATGCATCCTTCTACTGAGTTCATATTCTTTGGACCTATGAAAGGTCCTCTTTAATTACATTCATTGGTGGCGCAGTGCGCCCCCCCAATGCCTCCCCCCCCATTATCACTTGCCACAAGTCCCCCCCCCCCATTGTTATATGGTGGCCACAGCGTCCCATCCCCTCTCCCTGGCTTATTGGAGCAAGGACCCACCCAACTCTCCCTGCTCCAAACAGCCAGGCCCTTTTAACCAGGTTTTTGATAAAACCATACAAACAGAAAACCTACATAGTTTTCCTTGCTGCTGTCACTGTACATCCTCAGTGCAAAGCTGATCTGGGTCTGGTAACATCCAGCAGCTCCCGCGGACTATCTGCCCCTGGTGATCACATGACCACTGGGCCTGCAACAGGAGGCTGCATTACTGTTTCCTGATCTCTGTACATAGTGCTCATTGAGCATTGATGGGAAAGTCAGGGACTATACAATCATTGCCTTCCCTAAGGGGAGCCCTGTTGTCACCGTCCCTACAGCTGCACAATTGGCACACAGCTGCAGGCGTTTTAAAACGTCCATGCAGAGATGGGTGCCAACCACCTGGACATACAGTATATACTCAACAGGCAGCCAGCAAGGGGTTACACTTTGATGTTATGAGGTTTACAATACCTGTAAGGAACAAGTATTTTCACTGGTATTAATAAACCTAGCCATGAGACATAAGCTATTCATATATCATCTCGTAATAAAACATTTCCAATATATAATGAAAAATATCCCGGTTATGTCTCATGGAATTTGCCGTCAGAAATTAATGTGGTTTGTCATGTCAGATTTTATTGAAGCTCCTGCACCCGGACTGATACTTTTTCGGAGATTGTGTTGACGTTGAAAAGGCTAATTACAAATCTAAAAATTGTAGGTGAAGAAGCATCAAGTTTTTGGCTGCTGACTATTTTCTAAATAAATAAAATGTTGGAGCAAATTCATTAATACTGTACTAATGTTAGATGGGATAAAGCTAGGCCAGGCAAGGGAGAAACTGCCACGTTAATCACAGTGACCCGCACAAACTTGACCACAGCACCAACCAACAGATTTGACTTTGGGCTAAACCTAGGAGCATTATCCTGGCAGTCCCCAGTGGTCATTGACCCCTATACAGGGATCTGGCCGCTGTCACAGTCATGGAGTTACCTTTCTAAAGGTCCCTTTACACAGGGTCGCTGGTGCATGCAGCGATCTCCTCCAAAGTATGGGGAGAAGCGTTCAGTAATGCCATCGCTCTTTCCCATAACGACTCATTACATAGCACAATCTGCTGCTCTCGGCAAACGGCGATTTTTATGTCCGCACAAATGATCGTTTGTCGTTCATTCGTCCCCGTACAGTATTAGAATGTATGGGCTCCGATGAGCCGAATCGCGAAGTTACACATGACTTTGTTGAATAACTTCAGTAATTGATTTTTAAAGTGGAAAAGCACTTTAAAACTTGAAACTTTGGTTCTGAGGTACTAGTCGGAAACTAAGCCGAGTTCGGTTTCAAGTTTTAAAAATCAACTAGGGTCTATGTTCAGTTCAGTCTGTGTCATCTGTATTCCATGTACCCCACATGGCTGAAAATTGGTTCCCAGAGCAATGGTCAGTGAACTTGGATGCCATTTGTGTTCTGTCAGTGGGTTTTCACGGACCTGTAGACTTCTATGGTCATGTTTGGTCCACATCACAGACCAAAGTATTGCATGTCTCCGCTGTTTTTCCACTGACCCACAGGATCTTTGTGCGTGGAGAACCCTGAAATGTGAATGTGGCCTTAATCCTAATAAAGAAATGCTCAGGAGATAATCTGGGACAGACGTAAACAGCCTGCAGGCACTGGGATATGTGCAAACATCAAATGCATTATTACTGTAAGATTCTTAGAGCATATGTCTATGAGCCTTAGGCCTCATGCACACGACCGTATCCTTTTTGTGGTCTGCAAATGGCGAATCTGCAAAACACGGACACTGGCCGTGTGCGTTTCGCATATTCCCGTTCCACATGTCCTGCTCTCTTAACGGACAAGAATGGGACATGTTCTATCTTTTTTACAGGACGGTGGAATGGAACGGTGTGCTGTCTGCATTTCTTTGCGGCCCCACTGAAATGAATGGGTCTGCATTGGATCTGCAATAAAATGTCAATCGGGTGCGGACCAAAAATACGGTTGTGTGCATTGGGCCTTATTGATATTGGTCCTGACACTAGTATTATACGTGTTCATCAGAAGCTAAGAAAACTGTAATCAGGATGGATATGAAATCCAGTCTTTTATGTGTTTGCTTTTGATAACTATACAGTAGGTGCCGTATACCATCTAATGAAGCAGAGCAATGAAGGTCTCTTCTAATACCCTCTCAGATAACGAAAGAATGTCCATAATTTTGCTGTCTCTGTATGTGCCCAGATAAGCATGTCCAAGGATGCAGCAATCTAATTCCGTCGGCTCTGCTAAGACATTTGGCCATTTTCTGAGAAAATAAAGTGATTAAGTGAATACCATGTTCTTTGTTATCAGCCAGTCCTGCACTTGTTACAGGTATTACTGGTAGTCGCCCCCCCCTTCCCAAAACACATAGCACTATCTTTTTAATGACATCTATCCATCTTTATCATATATATATATATATATTATATCTCACACATGCAGGTGAAATTTGAAACATTAGAATATCGTGCAAAAGTTAATTTATTTCAGTATTAGAATTTTGTGAAAAGGTTCAATATTCTAGGCTCAAAGTGTCACCCTCTAGTCAGCTAATTAATCCATGTCCCCTGAGCAAAGGGTACCTCAAAATTGTGACTTTGGGGTTTCATAAGCTGTAAGCCATAGTCATCCAAATTATAACCAATAAAGGCTTGAAATATCTCGCTTTGCATGTAATGAGTCTATCTCATATGTTAGTTTCACCTTTTCAGTTGCATTACTGAAATAAATGGACTTTTGCACAATATTCAAATTTTTCGAGTTTCACCTGTAGATTCATTCAAATTTATCTATATATCCCTCTTTCTATCCACATCCCGTGAAAATGGTGATTTTATTTTTTTTGCCATATTTCTCTTGCCTTTTGATCTCTTGTCTGTTTTGCTGATGTGTATGGGCTTTATGTTTTTCCATTTTCTGTTGGTCATTTACTGGATTATTGCTGTGTTTTTCCCAGAGCACCACTGACTACTATCACGTGTACATTGTTATGTTTTGTATTTTGTAAAGGATCTAGTGTGCACCCCTCATGTGTTTGTAGTGTATTTCACAGTGTAGTATTCTAAGGGTACTTTGACACTAGCGGCAGGACGGATCCGACAGGCTGTTCACCCTGTCGGATCCGTCCTGCTGCTATTTCGTCGTGCCGCCGGACTGCTGCTCCGTCCCGATTGACTATAATGGGGACGGGTGCGGAGTTCTGGCGCAGCACGGCAGTGCACAGCGAAAGGCCGCCGGACCAAAAGTACTGCATGTCCGAGTTTGTAGTCCGGCGGCCTCTCACCGCGAACTGCCGTCCTGCGCCGGAGCGCCGCCCCCGACCCCATTATAGTCAAGGGGACGAAGCGGCAGTCCGGCGGCACGGCGAAATAGCGGCAGGACGGATCCGCCCTGCCGCTAGTGTGAAAGTACCCTAACCTCTATTTTATTAGAGTGTTTGATTCATATGGTGTGGTCTAGCACTTTTTTTCTGGTGGGTGATGTATTTTTTTAGTACCTGAGCCTACAAGGTTTTAGAGTGGATGGTTTTCAGTAGTACTCGCATACATAAAGTGGTCACATGAAATATTTTTCATTCTTCTTTCTATAAAAATTATTATTGCAAATTCTATACGACTTAAACATTTTAAAGGGAATCTCACTAGCGACCCCCCCCATCCAATTGTTTGCATAGACACATATATCTGTGGTTCACCTGATCAAAATGCTGTTTTTCTCTTGTTGATCTGAGGCTCTGTTCCCAAGTTGTGATACTTTTTCCTAATATGCAAATTAGGCCTTTGGTGCAATAGGGGCATCACCGTTGCTCTTGTTGCACCCAAATCCCACTCCTTTCTGTGGTCATCCCCTCTCTCGCTGCTTTGCCACTGCCTGGCCATGTCAATGAAAGCAGTGAGAGAGGGGATGACCACAAAAAGGAGTGGAGCTTGGGTGCAACAAGAGCAATGGTGATGCCCCTATTGCACCAAAGGCCTAATTTGCATATTAGTAAAAAAAAGTGTCATAGCTTGGAAATGGAGCCTCAGATCAACAAAAGAAAAACTGTATTTTAATCGGGTATGTGTCTATGCAAATTGTTTGACAGGGAGGGGGGTCGCTGGTGACAGATTCCCTTTTAAAAGGAGTATTTTTACACTGCTTAAAAATATTTAGAGTGACCTCTTGTCCAAGAATTAGCTGTTCCCAGGGCTGGATACTTTTTTGACTGACGGCCTGCTGTCCTATTGTAGGTATCACCATTTGAGATGGACATGCCTTTTTTAAAGGCCTTGGATGAGTGATCCGGCAAGCAGTTCTGTCGCCCGATCAGTCAGAAAAATGCATTGAAATGCCGGATCCGTCTTTCCGGTGTCATCCGGCAAAACAGATCCGGTATTTATTTTTTTACATTTTAAAAGGTCTGCACATGCGCAGACCGGAAGGACGGATCCGGCATTCCGGTATTTTGAATGCCGAATCCGGCACTAATACATTCCAATGGAAAAAAATGACGGATCCGACATTCAGACAAGTCTTCAGTTCTTTTTGCAGGAGATAAAACCGTAGCATGCTGCGGTTTTATCTTTTGCCTGATCAGTCAAAATGACTGAACTGAAGACGTCCTGATGCATTCTGAACGGATTACTCTCCATTCAGAATGCATGGGGATATACCTGATCAGTTCTTTTCCGGCATTGAGCCCTTTTGATGGAACTCAGTGCCGGAAAAGAAAAACACAAGTGTGAAAGTACTTGAAGCAATTCGGGTAATTTCACACGAGCGAGTTTTCCATCTGGACGCGATGCATGTAGCAAATGCATAGCATCCAGATCCTGACCCAGTCATTTCAGTGGGTCTGTGCACATGACTGTCGTTTTTTATGCATCATCTTTGCTTTCAGGAAAAATCGCAGCATGTTCTATATTGTGCGTTTTTCACACAGCTCTGCGTGAAAAATGGAAGGCATCTGGATGCTATACGTATTTCACGTATGGTTGCTGGAGATATAGATTGTTATTCTTCCGTTTTTCTTCACGTGCATGAAAAACACATACAAGCCGGATGGAAAAAATGCACACACTGAACGCAATCGTAGACAAAACTGATAGAACTTGTGTGCAAAAGCATCAATTTTTCCCTGACCACATCCTGACACAATCCGGGTCGCTTCTGTGAAAGAGGCCGCATTGTGCTACTGCTAACTACTGGGGCAGCGCAGTTTTTATATGATAATATACATCCATTTCTAGCCGGTGTTATTACTGCCTGACTTGAGGTGCACATCATAGGTTACGGTAATATGTGCTGTTGCGGGTGACAGTGCAAAGATGTGGGGGTCAAATATGGTTATTTTTGTTCTTTGTCTAAGTTGTAAGGGAAAAAAATCGAAGGTTACTTCATTTCTATAACCATCTGATTGAAGTCTGAACTGGAAAGTTGTTCTTTCTTCATCTTTTCAGAATGGCAGCATCATAAAAGGAGCACTTTTCATTGTCCAGTCCGTCTATCGCTGTGCAAGCAGTCCCTTGGTGGCAGATGCATTTGAACAAAAGTGGGAACTCAATTGCGTCCATTAGTTGCCAAAAAAAGACAATTATCATCGAATAGTCGCTAGAACCTGACATTTTCTACTCATTTATCTTGTGAGCCTTGTTTTTTTTTATTTTCATAGGCTTTCTGCTCCTGTATAAGCACCACTGATTAATGGCAAACTAACCAAGTTGTGACAGAGGCGTGGGCCTATGGGAAATGCCTGTTAAACACATATTCATACAATCAACCAACTTAAGGATTGCAGCCCAGTCCGAAGCATAACTGAATAAAATGAAAAACGTATTTCATACATTTTGTCACATTATCTTCACCCCTAGGTAACGCTGCACTATGCAATTAAAACAGTATCTTATATTCTTGAAGTTACATATGTTTTTATCCATTCCCATCGCTACAGACAGTAGGTGCAGCCAATTTTAGAGAGATATAGCGATTGATGTTAAGTGTGTGTAAATGGTCACTGTACTTTCACACAACTTTGCCTAAATCAATAGTGGAGGCAAATATAAGAAACATTGTAATATATATTATTAGAGAAAATGCCTTGTTGTAGAGTTATCACCCCCCTTCCTCTTCTAAGCTAACATTCTCTCTGAAATTTGTGAGAAATCTGCCTTGGAAGTTGGGCTGCCTGCTCACTTGTGGATGAGATTACATCATCCTATAGAAGTCTATGGAGAGGTGTGGTGGGAGGAGGAATTACAGAGAGAAGCAGAGAGACCGACATATCACAGGAATGATTAAGCACCTGAAAGAAGTGTTATATCTCATCCAAGTGCTTTATTCACATCTATTCTGTTCAGTATGTCTATGCAATGTTCTATATGGTGCTACTGGGTGATTCTGATTGAGTCTGAGATGGGGTTGGGCGATAATAAAAATATTCAGACAATAACGATATAAAAAAATGTATCTAGTGTCTGCCCACCAGCTCAGAGACAACTGGGAATTAGAGATGTAGAACGCAATAGAGAAAAGAGATAGAAATGCTACTTACAAGTCATATAATGGTCTGATATAGTGCTATCATTCATGTATACATATATGACAGCTTCTTCTTCTACAGGTAAGCTTTAAGATGGCCGTACATCTAAGATAGCTGCTGGCCCAACCTCCCATACACATTCACACTTGGCTCAGCCCAGAGTGCATGTGTTCTCAGTAGGGAGAGCGGAATAAGCCTGGAGTTTCATGTGATTTATTTTGTCCATTATAAATATCATGCTTAGCTAGACAGGTGTCCGGTGCCTGTTTACAAAAATATGGTCCAAGCTGAAAGTGTAGATATTCCTATAACAACCTGTCTGATCCTGGTAGTTGTCTTCTAGAACTAGATGGGTGGTATAACAAGAGGGGGGGGGGACGACTTAAAGAGGACCTTTCACCGATCCTGACATTGTGAACTAAGTATCATGACATATACAGCGATGCCCAGGGATCTCACTGCACTTACTATTATCCCTGGGCGCCGCTCCGTTCTCCCGTTATGTCCTCCGGTATGTTCGGGGACTTGGTTATAGTAGGCGGAGTCTGCCCTTGTTCTGCTGGCCGTCTCCTTCTCCTAGGCTGTAGCGCTGGCCAATCGCAGCGCAGAGCTCACAGCCTGGGAGTTTTTTTTCACAATTCTGGACTGCCATCAGCAGTACTACATAAGAAGTCTGGATTGCTATTTTTTACTTTCTTATTGCCTCCCATTCCCCCACTGTCCGCATTCAAAGCTGCTTTGAAATACACAGTTTGGATTGCTGTGCTCTGCTTACATAATGGCGAGGACTCCTGTGTGCATGCATAGCCGTCCCGACAGTGTATTTCAGCACTGGATAAACAAGGGCAGTAAGAAAATAAAAAATAGCAATCTGGACTCTGCGGTATTACTGTAGATAATAGTCCAATGGTAATGGTAACACATTTCCTTTAATACCCATCAGGCCTAGTTCAATGTTTGGTCAGTGATTTCCTTCAATGATTGAGTAGGGATGAGCGAATCGACTTCAGATGAAACATCCGAAGTCGATTCGCTTAAAACTTTGTTCCAATACTGTACTGAGCGCTCCGTACAGTAGTAGAATGTATTGGCTCCTATGAGCCGAAGTTATTACTTCTGGTTTTAACTGGCAGATACAATTTTTGGTGACACATCTCCTTTAAGAGGAACAAATGGACGGTGACAAGTTCTCTTCAAAGGATGTAAGGAGTGTATTCTTATCAGTTATGTGAAAAAGGAAATTATATGGTAACACAGGCGCCAGCAAGTGGAAGATAAGAAAGCCAGGTCTTTAGTACAAGGCATTGATTACCTGAATTGGATTATTTCACTTACAAAGGATGAGATACAACTGTGCATTGGTGGAACTGATTCAGCACTATTAACTGCAGCCAATTATTAGTAAATTGCAACTGATTTGAAGCAATATGACATTTAACATTATCTGAAAATCAATACACACATATTTCTGCTGTTTTTAACCCAGCCAAAATTTTTCTAGAGGTTATTTTATTGGCAAATTTTGTTCTGTCTGCCTGCATAATGAATGTTGATCTTGTGCCGTTCTATTTCAATACATCATCCAGACTACAATTATAATTAATGTAATCTTACAGGCATCCTGCATAATTATTGATTAAGAATATAATGCAGTTTATGCAGCGAACAAAGAATCATTTTTCATTTCGACTGACTCGCATTTTTTCTTCTTCACCGGGTTTGTAGATCCTTAAGCATCCTGACGGTTTTTGTCTAATTTTCAGCACAGAACATATTTCATAGAACTGCGGTGAGAGATTTCAGCAGTTTTATTGGAGCCATTTCTCACTCATATCTCTAGCATCTAATAGATAAGCCTGTGATTTAACAAAAACAAAACAAAAAAAGAAATAAAAACCCCCAAGCTTTAGTATTTCATACACAATCCCTTACTGCTGCAGAAAGCGCGATTCAATATATTTTACTTATCAATGCATAAGTCAGAAAGGTAATGAGAACTGCCATTTAAAAGAGCATTACTCAAAAAGTAGGCATACAAGATATCATTGAATTAATCTAGGACCGAGAGGAGTAATTTCTTTTTCCATGGAGTCATGTCAGAGGCCAAAAGAAAGGGGAAAAAAAGCTGTTTGATGCAATAAGCAAGCAATGCTAAGATGAATTATGCTAAATGGCTCTGCCACGCTAATTCTCAGCTCTGAAATGTGATTAGTTGTCTCAGCAAAGGGCATCAGAGACACTTATACTGTTCTGATGATGTTACTTCTGCTCAGAGTACTAATACTCTGAGATTTAAAGGCTATCTTTCTTATTAAATATAGTATGTATATATGTGTGTGTGTGTGTGTGTGTGTGTGTGTGTGTGTGTGTGTGTTTATATACACACACATTTTGTGATCACCAATAATGAATATAAAAATAATTTGGAAATCATAAAATGAAGGGTTATGATGGAGCACGGAGCTCCAGGGCGCACTTTGGGTTTGTGTGTAGAGGTCACATAGGAGTGGATGTAGATGCTGTGGTGTAATGGGGAGCAGGCTGTCTATGTGACATTTATGGAAGGGTGAATGTCAAAAAGTATGCGGCGCTGCAGGATGACAAGAGGATGCTTTCAGTAGTTTATTATTATTACCAGACACAAGCTATGCGTTTCAGGGGGTGGAACACCCCATTCGTCATGACCTGACGAAGGAGTAACAACTATGGGGTCATTTATTAAGACCAGCGTTTTGGACGCTGGTCTTGGCTACATCAAGCGCCAGCGCAGAATTATTAGGTTATGTAGAGGCACCAACCTCTACATAACTTAGGCACATCCACTGCCGACGTGCAACAGCTTTAAAGGGGTTTTCCAGGCTTTTAATATTAACCTATCCTCAGGATAGCTCATCGATATCTGATTGATGGGCACCCCCACCGATCAGCTCTCTTCCTGTTTGCCATAGACATAGCAGCGGCGAGCAGGAAGAGAGTCAGGAGACGGCAGGCGCGCCAATCCGATATTGATGACCTATCCTGAGGTTAGGTCATCAATATTAATAGCCAGGAAAACCCCTTTAAATCTATGCCAGATATCTTGCTGGCGTAGGTTTAGATGACTTTCTCACGGGCCTGCCAACAAGCCCTCTTCGCCACCCATGCCACGCCTATTTTTTTTTAGAACTGCCGTACGTGGCGTGGAAGGGGAAGAAGTCGCTAAAAAGTGGCATATATTTGGTCATAAATGACTCCATAGTTCTTGTCTTGACCAGTGGCACAGTCTATGTACTTTATCACTTGGCTATAACTGCCGGATGTGCATTCGCCCCAGACGCTACCCAGGCAGGCACCCTGCCCACCATCCACTGCCCGACTCTACAGGAGGCTGCTTACCCTGCCACTTCACAGGAAGCGATGGCATGGCAGTGCCACCGCAAATGTGAGAATCCCCCTCCACCGCGGTCTCATGAACCTGTAGGGTGCCGAAATTGGCCAGTCAGCAGCCTCCTTACCAATAAGGAAGCTTCTTACTCACTGACTGCCTCTGGTTGTGACCTACGAATATGAAGCTTTGTTTTTGGATGTTTTAGGCACTGCCTGTGTCGTGCAGGGGAAGCCTCATGCTTATTAATACCTGTGAAAGGGCCTGTACAGGCATTATCCTTGGATTGCAAGCATACCGGTCTGGTGCTTACAGGAGGGGCAGCGGTGCCCTTACTTACAGTATGACCATGTGTGAACCCAGCCTTCAAGAAGCAACATACTAGTGCTTACAAGTCATGTGTCAGAGGAATTGTGTTTGCTGTTATGTCTGCTCCGTTCAGTTTTCTATAGATGCCTCACATTACACTTCATGTTGGTTTTTCTCTCTTTTTAACCATAATTTGTTATTCTTGTGCGTCCCTGAAAGACTTCATTGAAGCAATCCCTACACCGTGAACCTTCACTACAATTCATGTTTAAAAAAAAAAAAAGTCTCAAAAGCGTGCAAAGTTCTTGAGAGACACTTTACATTCCACTCCTGGGCGCTACAATTTCAGTGCTTGTGTTATATATATGACGGAGCTCGCACTTACAGCACATGGAGTGCAGCTGAGGACGAGGAGTAGACTGTAACACACAAGGCGAGGCACTCTCTGGTTAATAATGTGTGTACAAGCCGCAGGGCTCATGCACATGGCCGTTTTTTTTTTTGCCTGCATCTGGTCCGCATTTTTTGTCCATTGCGTGGCATCCACAAACAAGTAGAACATTTCCTTTAGTTGTCTGTTTTCTAGACAAGGATAGGACTGTTCTATAGACGGCAGGACGTTCCGTTCCGCAAAATGCAAGCAGTTATTAAAACACAGAAATTACGATAATCATAAACCGTACATTCAGCTAGTCAGGAAAAAAAGCTCTTTTGTTTCCTGGATTTGAAATGTAGAATAAGTTAGGAGCTTTTGTAATTGGCATCTGAAAGTACCATTTAGGGTAGGTTCACACCTCTGTTTAACTGATCTGGCAGGCTATTCCGACAGAGATACAAGATAATGGAGTTCACCGCCATACCCCATACCGCTTTAATGGGATCCGGACGTTTTTCAGCATGAGTTTTCGTACCGTACCAAAAAATGCATTAAAAATGCAAAGACGCAAAGAAAACACACCAGATACACAATAAATGGTGCTGATTTCTGTGCATTTTTTTTGTGTGGATTTCATGCAGCATTTCTGCACATACATCTGCACTGTGTGCAGCCACCCTACATAGGCTAATGTATTCTCATGTAATATACTGCAATACAGAGTATCAGGATTCATCAGTAACCAGCCATAGGCAAAGTGTGAACTGAATACTGTTCTGTATGCTTTACATTACCCATAATTTACCTTTAAGTCATGTTTAAGTAATAGCAGAATAATGGAGCATGAAAGGGTTAAGCGGGTGGTCAGTGAATGTAGAGTAAAGGCCAGCCATACAAATCCTGCCTTCTAGAAGCCTTGCCTGGACGGCTGGTGTAAGCATTAGCACCCTGGCTACCATTATGTGGACAATAATGCATTTGCCTCCTCATCCATCATGTATGGCAGCTGTACAATGCCAGCTTACCATGTGCCCTCATTCTTCTTAGCCTCTGTGTACTGATTAATAGAAGTGGCTAAGATATGCAGAAACATGGCAAATGTTAGAAAAGCTTCCAGTACTGACTGTGATGTACCTATTAGTACTAAGTACTCTCGTCATGAGGGTGGGCCTTGCTGTACACGTGCAGTGATCCATAGTGGAGTCTTATGATTAGCTTCTTTCTGTCTAAAGCAAGTGGACAAATGCCACCTTTAGTTCTCATGCACACGACCTTATGTATTTTGCGGTCCGCAAAAAATACAGATGATATCCGTGTGCATTCCGTACTTTGCGGAACGGAACAGCTGGCCCTTCATAGAACAGTCCTATCCTTGTAATGCGGACAATAATAGGACATGTTCTATTTTTTTGCGGAACGGAAATACGGACATACGGAAATGGAATGCACACGGAGTAACTTCCATTTTTTTTTTTTTTTTTTTTTCGGACCCATTGAAGTGAATGGTTCCGCATACGGTCTGCTAAAAAACGGAGCGGACACAGAAAGAAAATACGTTCGTGTGCATGAGCTGTTACTTTTAGACATCTGAATGTAATGAAGAAACTTAGACTGACCCTCCAGTTTAAGAAAAAAAATTCACATTAAAGAGGTTTTCCGAGATTTTAATACTGATGACCTATCCTGAGGATAGGTCATCAGTATCTGACCGGTGGGGGTCTGACACCCGGGACCCCCGCCCCCCCCCCCCCCGATCAGCTGTTTGAGAAGGCACCGGCGCTGCTAACTCCTCATAGCTCACCAAGCTCAGCGCGGTACATTGTATAGCGGCTGTGCTCTGTATCGTGCCCAGCCCTATTGTAGTGAATACGATACCAAGCACAGCCACTTTATGGACGGCACAGAGCTTAGTGAGCTTTGAGAAGGCCGAGGTGCTCAATTAGCTTGGTGGGGATTCCAGGTGTCGGACCCCCACCGATAAGATATTGATGAGGATAGGTCATCAGTATCAAAATCTGGGAAAACCTTTTTAAGGCCTCTTTCACACGGGGGTTGCGGGAAAATGTGCGGGTGCGTTACGGGAACACCCGCGATTTTTCCGCGCGAGTGCAAAACATTGTAATGTGTTTTGCACTCGCGTGAGAAAAATCGCGCATGTTTGGTACCCAAACCCGAACTTCTTCACAGAAGTTCGGGCTTGGGATCGGTGTTCTGTAGATTGTATTATTTTCCCTTATAACATGGTTATAAGGGAAAATAATAGCATTCTGGATACAGAATGCATAGTACTCCGTCACTCCGGTCATCACATGACCCATCACCATGGTAAAAGATCATGTTATTACCGGAGTGACGTCACCACAGGTCCTGGAATGAATGCTCACCACAGGTCCTGTTCAGCAAAGAAGGAGACAGACGAGATGACGGCAGCGCCAGCAAGTGGATTAAGGTGAGTTAAATTATTATTTTTTTAACCCCTCCAGCGCTATTTTACTATGCATTCTGTATTCAGAATGCTATTATTTTCCCTTATAACCATGTTATAAGGGAAAATAATAATGATCGGGTCTCCATCCCGATCGTCTCCTAGCAACCGTGCTTGAAAATCGCACCGCATCCGCACTTGCTTGCGGATGCTTGCGATTTTCACGCAACTCCATTCACTTCTATGGGGCATGCGTTGCGTGAAAAACGCAGAATATAGAGCATGCTGCGATTTTCACGCAACGCACAAGTGATGCGTGAAAATCACCGCTCATGTGAACAGCCCCATAGAAATGAATGGGTCGGTATTCAGTGCGGGTGCAATGCGTTCACCTCACGCATCGCATCCGCGCGGAATACTCGCCCGTGTGAAAGGGGCCTAACTGAAAAATTAACACAATCCTTAGGGCCCATTCAGAAGATTTAGTGGAACGGATGTGGATGTATTCATTTCAATGGGGCCGCAAAAGATGCAGACAGCAAACTGCAATACGGGCCTGGCCGGCACATGAGCCCTAAAGCAGATAGTTGGGGGGGGGGGGGGGGGGGGGGGTTTCCATCTCCTGAACCCTGATCTTTTGGGAAAATGGGAGTCGCTTAATTCTGCATACACTTCAATGGGGCGGTGGTGCGGCCCTCCTAATTAAAGTCTGTGGAGTTCCACTCCTTGAAGTGTGACATTAAATCAGTTAACCCGGGTTGGTTTGATCCTTGAGATAAGCCATAAACAGTGAAGGTAGGGAAATCTTGTTCATTCATACAAATGCTTTCCTACACTATTATGAATTTACGGTTTGTGAAACTGCCTGACAGTGTCATTAAAAAAACTGTTCCCTAAAAGGGTAAACTCTTAGAAAGCTCCACGTTCAGAATCCTTCCTGCGCTCTAGATAGCGGCTTTAATGACTGCTGCAGCGAACATCGGCATCATTTCAAATGATGTTTCGCAGCTTTAAAGACCTCATTAAAATTGAATAAGCTATTAATGCAGTAGGAATAAAACTTATTTCCATATGTTCTCTCACCTTTTAATTATCTTTTTATTTAACAGCATCTTTCTTACAGTCGCTGTATTTTCCGTGGGGCAGAAGAAAACATTTGTGTTTATGCACAGCGCTGACACCTTAAGTCAGGAGATTATCGCCGCGATCCTGAAGTCATCTGTACACTGAACTGCGAGCTCGGCCGTTTACTGAGCTCTCTAATACGTTCTTCCTACCAACCCAACATGTGTTCAGCGGGCTGGCTGGAAAGTGGCAGTGCACAGCGTATGAATGCCAGGCCTCTAATGAGTAGTCACTGCCTGATTCTAGAACACGAGTGTCCCTCGAGGACCCAGCCTTGCTTAAACACTCCTAATGACATACATATGAAGCACAGCTCGGGGTTGTGCGGATCTCCTCGGTATAGATACAGGATGCATCCATGAGCTATCATTCTAGGATTCTTTTTAAAATAGGAGCCACATTATAGATTATTTCAATATTTTTCTTGTTTATAGAATTTTTAAGTTAAAGGGATTATCCTGGAAAAGATAATGATGACTCTCAGGATAGGTCATCATTATCACATCGGTGGGGTACGCCCCTTGGATCAGCTGTTTCAGGGAGCCGCTGCTCTCAGCGAGGCTCTGGTGAGTAATGCAGACTCCTGACAGCTTACCAAGGACAGCACCGTACACCATATAGCGGTTGTGCTTGGTACTACAGTTCAGCCCCACTGACTTGAATGGGGCTGAGCTGCAACTAGGCCATGTGACCGATGTACAGTGATGTCACTGGCCTAGGAGGAGGCTGCAGTGCTCCAGGACTCTTCTAACATCTGATCGGCGGGGGTCCCGGTTGTTGGACCCCTGCCGATCGGATACTGATGACTAGTGTTGAGTGAAGCATGCTTCGGTCAGAGATCCAAAGTTGCTTCTCTCAAAACTTCATTTGTATGCTGTATGGAGACCCGTCTCCGTACAGCATTCAAATGTATGGGCTTCAAGGAGGTGAAATTTGTTATGTCTGAAGTCTTGCTAGACTTCATTGAATAACTTCAACATTCGATTCTTCAACTTGAAAATCATTTTAAAACTGCAATCCGAAGTTGGCTTTGGTTTCAAGGTACGAGTCTTCACCGAAGTCTCGTGAGAGTTAAGACTTAACGAATTTCACCTCATTGAAGCCCATACATTTGAATGCTGTACGGAGACGGGAATGTTCCTGTAAGTTTGGTGCTGTAAACCATACTGAAAGTTTACAGTTTTTAGCATAGTTTAAAAAGTAGTAATAAATAGCGTACATGTGCGATAAGACCTCATTCTTTTGTCAATGTAGCCCATAGCCGTTGTGTAGGAGAGAATACATTTTTTGGCTCTTATAATGCATGAATTATTTTCATTTTTTTTGCTTGCAGTACCGGAGGCTAATCATATCTCTCTTCTTAATAATGTCTTATGAGAGCGGCTCCCCCTCCTTACTGGCAACTTACAAATAAATCAGACAGCGGTATTATCCGTTGGGAGTGAGCAAGGGGAAGGGAAGGTAAATCACGGTGTTAGTGGGTTTGTGTATCTTTCCTAATAAGTAGTTTGGTATCCTCGTCAATATGCTGAGTTTGGTTGTATCTGCAGCATTTGGCTCTGTGGTTGTAATTCTATTAATAATTTATGAACAGCAAGATCTTGCAGCATAAATTATGATTCATAGCTATCTGAATACAAGGACCGCGTCCTTCGCTGTTGCCTCGCAGAACATTGTTTACCTATACAGACTGTTCAGCTCCTCCGTAATAATTACACACAGTAAATCTCATGTGAAAAAGATGTTTTACTCTGTAAATATAAACTCCCTGTAAAGACCTCTGAGATAAAAAAGTGCATGAACAGAAGAGAGAGAGTCTTACTGCCAGTAGGTCTTAGATGGGATTTCTAACAGGCATCAATGAGTTAGGGTTCATTCACACATCCGTGTGTGTTTTGCGGATCCGCAAAACACGGACAGCAGCAATGTGCGTTCCGCATTTTGCGGACCGCACATTGCCGGCACTAAGAGAATATGCCTATTCTTGTCCGCTATTGCGGGCAAGAATAGGACATGCTCTATTTTTTTTCAGGATCGGAATTGCGGACCCGGAAAAAATGTAGAAAGCACTGCAGTACAGAAGTACCGTATTGTCTCCTGGAATGCTCCTCAGCTCACAGTTCACTTGAATGGAGCTGTGCTGCGGTTCTCCGCACAGCAGGTGGTTAGGAGTGACACTTCGCAAGAAAAACTGGGAATGAGACAAGCTAAATCGGCACCATTGTTTCTCAGGATTGTTGAGGGTCCCGGCAGTTGGTCCAGTTCCATTCAGAATGGGATGACATATCCTAGTGATATATATAGTATACAATTAGCTTGGTCAATGGTAGATGTTATCACATTGTCTGGGAGATGAAATCAATGCCTTGTAGGAGTAGCTCGGCTGAATTTAATACATTTTACTTAGTTATCTGCTGCTTCATTCTGGAGAGCATATGAACAGATAAGTGCACTGAGGGTGGGCCCAAATCACTTTGTGCACCCTTGCTCCTCCTGCTTGTTCTGCCATCTCCTTCCTGATAGAACCAGGTTTCTTCATAATCATCTTGTATGTTCCTGTCAATCAAGAACAAGAGGGGGGTGGCAGAGGAAGCAGGAGGAGCAAGGGGGCACACAGTGGCTTGGACTCTCCCCAAGGTGCACCTAACTGCTCATGTGCTTTTAATCCATATGCAACTTTTTCTCCAGGAAGGAACCATGGATCGCTAAGTGAAAGGCATCAATACATTCAGCTGAGCCCTGTATCATCGGTGAATTTCCTGCTGACAGATTCCCTTTAATATTGTTTTCTTTTTAAATATCATGATTTTGGTATTCCTGAAATCAAAATGGCTTTCATATAGTAGTTGTAATGTAGACGTTACTTAGATATTCACATAACATGTGCGTGGGGGGCTCCTTTAAGAGCCTACATTGCAGATTTCCTCAGAAAGGCAAGACAATGAGTGCATTACACTGTCTTGGATTGAAAGAAAATGGAAAAAGTCTGGTACCGTGTTAGCCAATAGAAAACTAGTTTACTGCTCTCATTAAGAGAAACAAAAAAGGAGTATTGCAGGTTTGATACCTTTTTAATGGCTAACAAAAATAGAAGTAATGATGTTACATAGTGAGCTTTCGAGACATCACCAGTCTCTTCATCAGGCGTACTACCATAGTACGCCTGATGAAGTAGTAATACGCCTGATGAAGAGACTGCTGATGTCTCGAACGCTCACTATGTAACATCATTACTTCTATTTTTGTTAGCCATTAACCACCTCAGGACCGCCGTACGCAGGATTGCGTCCTGGCGGCGGCCCTGTTATTCCTCCTGGACGCGCCGGCGCGTCCTCTCGCGAGAGGCGAGATTTCCTGTGAACGCGCGCGCACACAGGAGCGCGCTTTCACAGGAACCGGAGGTAAACGAGTACATCTACAGCCTGCCAGCGGCGATCATTCGCTGGCAGGCTGTAGATGCGATTTTTTTTTTTTAACCCCAAAAAGTGGAATATGAGACTTTGTTAGTGGAATATGAGACTTTGTAAGAGGAAAAAAAAAATATATACATTATTTTCCGCTAACTTGTGCCAAGAAAAAAAAAAATTCTAGGAACTTTCCGTGCCCCTCACGGAATACCTTGGGGTGTCTTCTTTCCAAAATGGGGTCACTTGTGGGGAATTTATACTGCCCTGGCATTTTAGGGGACCTAAAGCGTGAGAAGTAATTTGGAATCCAAATGCGTAAAAAATGCCCTGTGAAATCCTAAAGGTGCTCTTTAGAATTTTGGCCCCTTTCCGCACCTAGGCTGCAAAAAAGTGTCACACATGTGGTATCGCCGTACTCAGGAGAAGTTGGGCAATGTGTTTTGGGGTGTCTTTTTACATATACCCATGCTGGGTGAGAAAGATATCTCTCTAAAATGACAACTTTGTATAAAAAAATTGGAAAAGTTGACTTTTAGAGAGCTATTTCTCTCACCCAGCATGGGTATATGTAAAAATACACCCCAAAACACATTGCCCTACTTCTTCTGAGTACGGCGAAACCACATGTGTGACACTTTTTTGCAGCCTAGGGGCCCAAATTCTAAAGAGCACCTTTAGGATTTCACAGGGGATTTTTTAGGCATTTGGATTCCAGACTTCTTCTCACGCTTTAGGTCCCCTAAAATGCCAGGGCAGTATAAATACCCCACAAGTGACCCCATTTTGGAAAGAAGACACCCCAAGGTATTTCGTGATGGGCATAGTGAGTTCATGGAAGTTTTTATTTTTTGTCACAAGTTAGTGGAATATGAGACTTTGTAAGAAAAAAAATATATAATCATCATTTTCCGCCAACTTGTGACAAAAAATAAAAACTTCTATGAACTCACTATGCCCATCAGCGAATACCTTAGGGTGTCTACTTTCCGAAATGGGGTCATTTGTGGGGTGTTTGTACTGTCTGGGCATTGTAGAACCTCAGGAAACATGACAGGTGCTCAGAAAGTCAGAGCTGCTTCAAAATGTGGAAATTCACATTTTTGTACCATAGTTTGTAAATGCTATAACTTTTGCGTAGAGCAATAAATTTTGTGAAAAATTTATATAGAAATGTAGTTTTAATTGAAAAATTTTACAACTGAAGGTGAAAATCGTCATTTTTTTGCAAAAATTTCTGTAAATTTCGATTAATAACAAAAAAAGTAAAAATGTCAGCAGCAATGAAATACCACCAAATGAAAGCTCTATTAGTGAGAAGAAAAGGAGGTAAAATTAATTTGGGTGGTAAGTTGTATGACCGAGCAATAAACCGTGAAAATAGTGTAGTGCAGAATTGTAAAAAGTGGTCTGGTCATTAAGGGTGTTAAAGCTAGGGGAGCTGAGGTGGTTAAAAGGTATCAAAACCTGCAATACTCCTTTTTTCTTTCTCTTAATGAGAGCACTAAATTACTGTCTTGGATTAACGCACAAGGAAAGGTACTTTAAGGGTATGTTCACATGGCTAAAATGCAGGGTAGAAAAACGAGGAGCAGAATCAGTAGCTGAAAACAGGTAGCTCATTTGGTGGTGGTTTTAGAAGAGTTTTAAGTGCTGTTTTTCTACTTCTCCATTGACTTCTAAGGAATCCACAATCAAATCTGCTTACGAGAAGTAACATGTCACTTCTCAAGTGTTTTTCATATCAGCTAGTGAAAAAAAACACTTTACAATTTATACAAGTTGTGCACATTTTGAGTTTTTTGCAAGTCAACCGGGAAACTGTTAGTGGAGTCTTGAATGTGGATTTAGCAGAAGAAATCTGTCTGATTTTAGCAGTGTGAACATGCCGTCAAGGTAGCACTAACCCTTAGGGCTCATGTTTGTCCGCATACAGGTCGGATGCTGACCCATTCAGGGCTCCAGGTGGCGACCAAAACGGTCGCCAATGCGCCTTAAAATTTGCAGATGGCGACAAGACTTTTTAGTCTTGTCGCCATTTGCGACTGTACCGCCGCGATCCTGCGCAGCCTAAGTTCACTAGCACACCGCACAGTGGAGAAGGAAGGAGTCCCTCCCTCTCCACTGTGACGCTGCCGCCACTACCACCAATGGGGATATAGCAGGGAGGAGGAGGGGAGGAGCTGTCGCCACTGCGCCGCCAATGAAATGAATGTAAAACATAAGTGTCGGCAGCGGTATCACAGACCCGGCACCCGGCCTCAATAACAGGGCAGGCGATCCGCGGCAATTAACCCCCTCAGGTGCCACAGATCGCATGCCCTGTTATTGAGGCCGGGTGCCCGGTCTGCGATACCGCTGCAGACAATTGTATGAAGGAGTCAAAGAGGACCTTCCATTGGTCCAAAGAATCTGAACTTATCAGCAGGCTGCATAGAGCGGCGCCCAGGGATCTAAGTGCACTTACTATTATTCCTGGGCGCCGCTCCGTTCGTCCGCTATGGCCCCCGGTATTTTCAGCATTCAGAGGAAGGAGGAGGAGACGCCAGTGTCTGTCCTTCTCCCTGACAGCAGCGCTGTCCAATCACAGCACAGAACTCAGAGCCAGGGAGGTTTTTTCTCCCTGGCTCTGAGCTCTGCGCTGCGATTGGACAGCGCTGCTGTTATGGAGACGGAGAGACACTGGCGTCTCCTCCTCCTTCCTCTGAATGCTGAAAATACCGGGGGCCACAGCGGACGAACGGAGTGGCGCCCAGGAATAATAGTAAGTGCACTTAGATCCCTGGGCGCCGCTCTATGCAGCCTGCTGATAAGTTAAGATTCTTTGGACCCATGAAAGGTCCTCTAGTGCACTCTCCCAAAGCCTCTCCCCCCCCCTTATCACTGGCCACAAGTCATCCCCGTCTCCCTCCCATTGTTAGGCTACTTTCACACTAGCGTACGGGGCTCCGCTCGTGAGCTCCGTTTGAAGGGGCTCACGAGCGGCCCCGAACGCATCCGTCTGGCCCTGATGCATTCTCAATGGAGGCGGATCCACTGAGAATGCATCCGCCTGCCAGCGCTCAGCCTCCGCTCCGTTCAGTGAGCGGACACCCGAACGCTGCTTGCAGCGTTCGGGTGTCCGCCTGGCCGTGCGGAGGCGAGCGGATCCGTCCAGACTTACAATGTAAGTCAATGGGGACGGATCCGCTTGAAGATGACACCATATGGCTCAATCTTCAAGCGGATCCGTTCCCCATTGACTTACAATGTAAAGTCTGAACGGATCCGCTCAGACAACTTTCACACTTAGAAAATTTTCTAAGTTTTAATGCAGACGCATCCGTTCTGAACGGATGCGAACGTCTGCATTATCAGAGCGGATCCGTCTGATGAAACATCAGACGGATCCGCTCCGAACGCTAGTGTGAAAGTAGCCTTATATGGTGGCCACAGGGTCCCCATCCCCTTCATTGGTGGCAGTGGCAGATTACACTGCTGGGGCTCAGATAGTTACCATGGCAGCCAGGACGCTACTGAAGCCCTGGCTGCCATGTTCAGCTCCCTGCTGCTGTGTGCACAGAGCCCAGGGCAGCAGGGAGATGTGAGATCCTATTCACCCTGATAGAGATCTATCAGGGTGAATAGCACAAGGGATGAAGAAAAGATCCAGGTTCTAGTCCCTAAGGGAAGAAATGGTTGTTAAATAAAAAGTAAAAAAAAACAAAAAAAAAAAAACAAAATACTAAAAGTTTAAATGGCCCCCTTCCCAGTTTTACATATAAAATTTACAAACAATAAAGAACATATTACATATCGCCACGTCCCAAAAAGTGTGAGCTATTAAAATATTAAAAAATATTTCCGCTCGGTGAAGGCCGTAACAGAAAAAAAAAAACTCTAAACCACGTAATTCGCCATTTTTAGTCACCTTGTTCCCCAGAAAATGTCCCTGGATGTGAGAGGCATGTGGTGCTGTTTTCTCCTATATGTAGTGCACCTGCGTCTCATCTTCTCAAAGTCCTTTTTTTAAAAAATTATATGCATTTTAAATTTGGCGACTAAAAAATGTAATTTGGCTCCTAAATTTTTTAGTTTAGGAGCCAATGGCTCCTGGTCATTTTTTTTTGTCTGGAGCACTGCCATTCACTTCAACGGGGCCGTAGAAGGTATGTGCTGTCCGCATCCGTATGTCCCTTCCATGCCATCTGCAGAAATATAGAACATGTCTTATTCTTGTCTGCAGTACGGACAAGGATAGGACTGTTCTATTATGCCCAGATGTTCCGTTCTGCAAAAATGCAGAAAGCACCTAGCTGCTATCCGGGTTTTGCGGATCCACAATTTGCGGACCACAAAACAGGCTACGGTCGTGTGCATGAGCCCTTAGGGTATATTTACAGATTGCAGTTCTGTGGTTTTATCAAAGTGTTGCCATGATTGACTTGTAAACGTAGCAAGACTGCGGAAACAAAATGCACCCTTTCACTGGACGGCTTAGATTACCCCCGGAGGGCAACGCAACAGAAAGCGGCAACAGAATATGGATCACCCTGTGGATAATCTCAAGAAATTATGAAAAAAATCCTTTGTGGCAAATATTTCAGCAGGTTTTTTTTTTGTTTAAAATGTAACCAAGAAAAGCAGCGTAACCTTTCTCTGGGAAAAACTGATGTAAAATGTGTTTCTTTCTCTCCCCACGGAGACATTCAGGAGCTGCCAGTAACAGTGTGTCACCGAGGAATACGGAATTACAATATGCGCCTACCTGTAATTGACTCTAAGACATCTTTCTTAGGTCTGTCTTGTGCCCATTGAATTTGTTGTTTTTTTTTAATTCAGAAAACTAAATGGCAGTGCTTGCCTGCCCTAGAGGAAGGAGCAGAAGAGTAATCAATTAGCTTCTCTTTGTTACTAAATAAGTAGAATTACATCAGTGTGTCCAGAAAATATTCTCAAGTTGATCTACCATAAATCTCAAACAGTTGGGACTTTTTTTTTTAAGCAGCATATGCCATGTAATGTGTGAACCAGAAACTCGCTCTGAAGTTGCCAACTCTTCTGCCCACTTGCCACTGATTGGCAGCTTTCTCCCTATGCACAGAAATAGGAAGAAAGCTGTCAGTCTGGGGGAGCCTCAGTCTCATGAGTACGAGGACTCCCGGCTCAGACAGAAAACTTACGCACTTTGAAATGTACAGAACACACCACTATAGTTGGGTAGCTTTTTTATTTATTATTTATGTGTATTAGGGCTCATGCACATGAAAGTGTGCGGCCCGTGCCTTTATTGCAGCCTGCAATGCTGAATGCTTCCATGGGATTTCGGTCTGTGCTTCCGCACCTCAAAAAAAAACATAGAGCATCCTGTGCACTGCATGAACCCTAAAATGGGTTTTCCAAGGCTTCAATACTGATGATCTATCTTCAGGATAGGTCATCAGTATCTGATTGGTGGGGGTCTGACACCCAGGACCCTGCCGATCAGCTGTTGGAGGAGGCATTAGTGCTGCGACCTTCTCCAGCTTGGCCTAGGTCATGTTCATTGGTCATATGGCCCAGACGCTGCTCAGCGCAGAGGATAGGTCGTTAGTAACAAACTCTCGGAAAACGCCTTTAATAACCGATTTATATTAGTTTTCTTTGGTTGTAATTAGGGATGAGCGAATCGACTTCAGATGAAACATCCGAAGTCGATTTGCATAAAACGTAGTTTCAATACTTCAGAAATTGATTTAGATTGTAAAAAAAACCATTTCTCTAACCGAACCCGAGTTTTTTTTTGCAGTAGAAGGCCTCATGCACACGACCGTTGTGTGCATCCGCGGCCGTTGTTCCGTTTTCCGTTTTTTTTCGCGGACCCATTGACTTTCAATGGGTCCGTGGAAAAATCGGAAAATGCACCGTTTGGCTTCCGCGTCCGTGATCCGTTTTTCCAGTCCGTGAAAAAAATAGGACCTGTCCTATTTTTTTCCACGGACAACGGTTCACGGACCCATTCAAGTTAATGGGTCCGTGAAAAATCACGGATGCACACAAGATAGTCATCCGCGTCAGTGATCCGTGTCCGTGATCCGTGTCCGTTTTTCCTATAATTTTCAGTGCAAACTTGACTTAGTTTTTTTTTTCACTTTTCATGTCCGTGGATCCTCCAAAAATCAAGGAAGACCCACGGATGAAAAAACGGACACGGATCACGCAACAACAGAAACCGTTTTTGCGATAATAATTTCTGAAGTTAATATGCGATAATAGTAATAACTTTGGCTCATCGGAGCCAATACATTCTAATACTGTACGGAGCGCTCGCTCCGTACAGTATTGAACTGAAGTTTTATGGGAATAGACTTCGGATGTTTCATCCGAAGTCGATTCTCTCATCCCTAGTTGTAATGTAATAATTTGAGTTCAGCCATTTGTTTGGTTATTATTGAGGAGTATCTCTTAGTAACCTAACTTATGGGCCCCGTACTTTGGTTACCTTTATTATATTCTGTCCTCAACATGAGGATAACATGACTCAGACTTTGGCCTCTTTCACACGAGCGTCATGGATTTGGGCCGGATAAGATGCGGGTGCGTAGCAGGAAAATGCACGATTTTTCCACGCGAGTGCAAAACATTTTAATGCGTTTTGCACGCGCAAGAGAAAAAACTACATGTTTGGTACCCATGTTTGGGTTAGGTGTTGTGTAGATTTTATTTTTTTCCCTTATAACATGGTTATAATAAGGGAAAATAATAGCATTCTTAATACAAAATGCTTAGTAAAATAGTGATGGAGGGGTAAAAAAAAAGAAATAATTTAACTCTCCTTAATCCACTTGTTTGCGCAGCCCGGCTTCTCTTCTTTCTTCTTCTTTGAGGAAAAGCATCTGTGGTGATGTCACTGCGCTCATCCCATGGTCCGTCACATGATCCATCACCATGGTGATGGATCATGTGATGGACCATGTGATGAGCACAGTGACGTCACCACAGGTCCTTTTCCTCCTAGATAGCAAAGAAGAAGACAGAAGAGAAGCCGGGCTGCGCGAACAGGTGGATGAGGTGAGTTAAATTATTGAATTTTTTTTTACCCCTCCAGCGCTATTTTACTAAGCATTCTGTATTAGGAATGCTATTATTTTCCCTTATAACCATGAAAATCACCGCTTATATGTAGGAGCCAGCTAAAAAAGTTAGGAGCCAGGCGGAGCCAAGTCATAAAATCTATATTGCGATTATAATTTTAAGCATATGCGATATATATCGCGATATATTGTTTTCTATATTTGGGGGGGGGGGGGGGGGGTGTTTAAACATTTTTTTTTTTAAACTTTTTATTTAATAACTATTAGCCTCCTTAAGGGCTAGAACCCTTGTCATATTCACCCTAATAGTGCTCTATTAGGGTGAATAGGACTTTACACTGTCCCTGCTGCCCTGTGCTTTGTGCACACAACAGCAGGGAGCTGACAATGGCAGCCAGCCTATCATGTTCCCCCCAGCCTCTGATCAGCCCCCCCAGCCTCTGATCAGCCTCTGATCAGCCCCTCCAGCCTCTGATCAGCCCCTCCAGCCTCTCCCTCTTATCAGCCCCCCCTCCCTCCCCAGTATTAATCATTGGTGGCAGTGGCCACAGGGTCCCCCCCCCCCCCCAGTCATTGGTGGCAGTGGGCAGTTCCGATTGGAGTCCCAGCAATGTAATGCTAGGGCTCCGATCGGTTACCATGGCAGCCAGGACGCTACTGAAGTCCTGGCTGCGATGGTATGTTAGTGAGCAGCATTATACTCACGTGCGCCGTTATCGCTGGGAGCTCCTTCTCATAGGTCTGTGCGGCGCATTGCTAATGCTATAAGCATTAGCAATGAGCCGCACAGACAGAAGAAGGAGCGCCCGGCGGCCACGGCGCACGTGAGTATAATGCTGCTCACTAACATATCATGGCAGCCAGGACTTCAGTAGCGTGACTCCTGGCTGCCATGGTAACCGATCGGAGCCCCAGCATTACACTGCTGGGACTCCAATCGGAACTGCCCACTGCCACCAATGCAGACAAACATTCCCGGCACCCGACCTCTGACAGGACACTGTGATCCGCGCGATTAACCCCTCAACTGAGGGGTTAATCGCGCGGATCACAGCGTGCAGTCATAGGGGCCGGGATATGGCCGGCACATTGGTATTCAGGCATTCATTGGTGGCGCAGTGGCCACAGTCCCTCCCCTCCTCCTCCTACTCTGTTCTCACTGGTGGTCAGCGGCAGCCGCGCACAGTGGGGACGGACTCCTCTCCTTCTCCATCCACTGTGCCGGCTCAGGAAACCATGGAGCGCCGAGAGCGCATCTTTGAAAACGGGCTGACAAATACCCAAGCGCCAGGACCAAATTCCTGGTCGCCATGGCGACCTGGCGCCTGGGATTTGTCGAGCCCTGTCTTAGCAACCATGCGTTAAAATCGCACCGCTTCCGCACTTGCTTGGGGATGCTTGCGATTTTCATGCAGCCCTATTCACTTCTATGGGGCCTGCGTTGCGTGAAAAACACACAAAATAGAGGATGCTGTGATTTTCACGCAACGCACAAGTCATGTTTGAAAATCACCGCTCATGTGCACAGCCCAATAGAAATGAATGGGTCCGGATTCAGTGCGTGTGCAATGCGTTCACCTCACACATTGCACCCGCGCGGAAATCTTGCCCGTGTGAAAGAGGCCTCCGTTTGCTATGATAAATCTGTTTTCAAATGGAATACTAATAATGAGGCCCATCGGGTGTAGTGTTCAGGAATGGCTGCAGACTACACGGTTCATGGCATCAAAAAACCCAATGAAGCAGAAAATAACAGTAATGTGAACAGACAGTGCCTTCTAAAAGGGGCTTTACCGGGGAGTGACGGGGCATGGCTTATTGGCTGTACAACATGAGTATCCGTGTAAGACAGTATTGATTACTGACCGTTTTACACAGTACTACCTCTGTCTCTATGATAGTATTAATCAATATACCCCATGGGGGCAAATAGCAGCATAAGTTTGGCTGTCGTCAACCGCCCCATGTCTTGTCACAATCCTGATCATAGATTCATGTGCATTGCACGGAGATATTAAAGAGGATCTCTCATTATATACCAGATTTATATAACTCTGTGTTGTGCTGTTACTCTGTTATTCTTACTGTCCAGTAAGTGCTGAATATGTAGAGACACTTCCTTTTGACAAGGGAAATGGTAACACCCAGTTAATAAAAACGATTCTGCTGAAAAATTTCACCAGGAATGCAACAGGTCCTCTTTAAAGGGGTTGTCCAGTTTCTGTCCAAAACCAGAAAGCCTGGGCAGTAGGAGGCAATGAGGAACACAGAAGTACTTGCCTAGCAATCCAGCACCACCTGTTTTTCCTGCCAGGCTCTGTTTAGCCCTCTGCAGGATGACACCGCATGACTGTTACAGCTAATCACTGGCCTCTTTTACCAGTGAGACCATTGATTGGCTGCAGCGCACTTGATGCCCTCATGGGTAAACAGAGCCTGGCCTGTAGAACCGATGCGGCGGTGCCGGATCTGCTAAGTACTCATCTGTTCTTTATTGCAGGCTGTTACCCAGTGTTGTCTGGTTTCTTACTGAAACTAGATGACCCCTTTAATGAGCCAGCTAAAAACTTGATGACCCCATCTGCCTCGTATTATGTTTCTCATAGCAGGTTAGTTATGCTATTTCTCACTATTTATGAAAACTATGCAAAGCAAAATATTCCTCCAACGGCTCGATACATAAAAGAAGCGTAAACTAAAGTGTGTGAGCGAAGCTGTAATAGACTGTTACTTGTCTTAGAATAATGAGGCGTTTCTTGCCTTGGATCGCGTTCCATTTTGCTTCCCCTTTGCTATGTTGTTGTTTGTTTTCTTTTCTTTTGTGCATTGTACTGACACCTAAATGAGGTAAACTGTCAAGTGGTGTAATACGGTTGCTGCAGTCGCGGAGCTTTATCTTTCTGTGCTCCGGCGGCCATCATCCTATAAATAACTCCCACAGACGATGTCTGCATTTTGCGGAAGTAGCAGTCTTGTCAATGAAGCTCTCCGGCCTGTGTCACAGCCCTCCTTCGGCTTGGCACACTTTCTTCTGATAATTGCTTCGAGCCCGTGCAACTTGTCTAAATGTATTGGGACTCTCATCTTGTTAGGCCTCTTACCTGATAGAATTTCAAGGTAATGCATTTCCCTTTATGCACTCTGGTTTATCCAGTAATTGGGTTTATTAAATACACTAGTGGCGATGTCACCTAAAGAGCCTCAACAGTACGGAAACGTGATTTGCTAGGGGATAGTAGATACCAAGAAAAGTGTCGCAATACTCAATACCAATCTGATACCACACTGAAAAAATAAAAAATAAATGGGGGCAACGTGGGGTTAATGTGTGAATATCCTTTTGTGTATTTTTATTTTTTTTGTGGCAAAGTAGGGATTGCCCATTCTGTGAGAAGGTACACTTACTATTAATGTGAGGCACGTGCAAGTCTAAGTTGATAAAACCATGTACCTCACATTGATAGTAACCCCATCATGTACCTCCTCACATAATGAACAACATGGGGTTAATGCATGAGGTAGACATCTATGTGTTCACCTAACCCATATGTCCATTCCTCAAAAGCCAAAACGCATCCTATTCTTGGCCGCAAATGCGGCAAAAAAAAAAACTAAACAAAAAAACACGGTTGCAATGTAGACGTCACATGGACGTCAATTTGTATTTTGCAGATCCACGTTCTGCGGACCATAAAATAAATAAGGTCGTGCTAATACCCTCTTAATGTGAGGCACATGGTTTTATCAGTCCGGACCCCCATGTGCCTCATATTAATAGTAAATAACGTTATGTGAGGAGATACATGACGGGTTTACTTTCTATTAATGTGAGGTACATGTGGTTATTAATTTTGAACCTCTATGTGCCTCTCATTAATACTAAGTAACCTCATTACATTAAAGGGGTTCTGCACTTTGTTTTAACTGATCTATCCTCTGGATAGATCATCAGCATCTGATCGGCGGGGGTCCGACACCCGGGACCCCCGCCGATCATCTGTTTCAGAAGGCAGCAGCGCCGCGGCCTTCTCACTGTTTACTACTGGCCCACTGACGTCACGACTAGTATCAACTAGCGTGGGTGCTGCTAAGCTCCGTTCCCTTGAATGGAGCTTAGCCCCGCCCACGCTAGTTGATACTGATCGCGACGTCAGTGAGAAGGCCGCGGCGCTGCTGCCTTCTGAAACAGCTGATCGGGAGGGGTCCCGGGTGTCGGACCCCCGCCGATCAGATGCTGATGATCTATCCAGAGGATAGATCATCAGTTAAAACAAACTGCAGAACCCCTTTAACCCCATGTTGCCCATTATGAGGAGGTACTTGATGGGGTCACTTTTACTATTAATGGAGGTACTAAAGTAATAACACATGTGCCTCTCAATAATATGTTACCCCATGATTTATCTTGCATAACAGCAACATTGGGGTTAATGAGTCACATTACCCTGAAGTTACACACCTTGTGGCCCCTCTATAGCGGCCATTATTCCTGATGTTACACACCTTGGGGCCCCTCTATACCAGCCACTAACCTCATGTTACACACCTTGGGGCCCCTGTACAGCAGCCATTGTACCGGAAATTACATTCTGTGGGGTCCCTGTACAGCAGCCTTTGTACCTGAAGTTACATGCTGTGGGGCCCCTGTGCTCGTGTGGCAGATGTTTGTTCCCGACTGAGAAAGATACAGATGCAGCCGAGCTAAACTTGATGGTTAACTCGTAAAGAATGGCAAGAAAAAGATAACTAAAGGGCCCTTCACACTGGCCGACAATTGAACAGATCATCCCTAACCAGTGTTACTAGAAACATTGACCTTGTGGTGTAAATGCACCGCCGATTACCCGATGATCGTCAGGTATTTTGTGCAGCAGAAAGAAATGATCATGGTTTCCCAGTGGCTGATGGTGCTGTGCAAACATGATCTGGTGCCGGGAATCAGCAGATTGCCCGGAAGGAATAATCTGCTAGATCATATCCCATGTAAAGGGACCTTTTAACTTTACTTTTCAGTGGATTTCAGTGGCTATTGTCACGAGATAACCAAGATATTACTGTGCCATGTGTTAGCAGAGTCATGTTTAGCTCTCTACATCTGTACACTGGTATATGCTGCAATTTATGAACCTGTTGAAAGGTAAATTTTGGACTTAAAGGGCTGTTCCAGTTTGCATCAACATCGTTTAAACTAACTGTCTTTTTATAATGTATTTCTTTTACCGTTATTGCTCTTATCTTCCAGTCTGGGCTGTGGTCACATGACCATGTCCATGCAGCTCTTATTTCCTGTGATGTCAGTGATAGGGGAGTGTCTATGTAATTAGCTGGTGGGAGGAGCTATAAACTAGTTGAGTGTTAGGGGCGGTGCTGGAGCTGTGGCAGAGAAAGGAGAAGTGCATCATGGGTTTGGTTGGATGCAGCAACAGGAAGCACAGCATACAAGATGGAAACCAACCAGAGGGATTGGTTTACATGGTGAAAATAGATCAGGAGAGCCCTAATTGAAAAAAAAAAAAACATGATGAAGATGTACATGAGGTAAGTCATCATAGCAATCCTGGATGGCCCATTTAAATCATGACGCCTGGTGGATAGCGGTTGTACGCGTTTCACTCTTCCTAGACTGGCTTTACATAATGTGGTTGAATTGTAAAATGTGATTATTTACAGAATTGACATGGTTTTGTGATGCTGTTTTTTTGTTTAACGTGTCTCACCTGCAAAAACTGCGTGGCCAATTGCGGAAGAAGTTGCAGTAAAATTGCGTTCAGTTCGCCCTCAAACGTGTTCACTCAACATTCAGATTTTTTGCATTTTTTATTTTTTTTGACCAATGAACATTGATTGGGATAGAAGATAAAAGAAGAAAGGACTTGTCTCTGGTAAGCCTGAGGCAGGTGGCCATCCCGGCTTTGCTTTGCATTACAGTGAGTGGTGAAGCATTGTTCGCTGATTGAAGACCTTGTAGAAATCAATATTGCGGTCAGCGTTGGCTGCGCTCGCCACCTGACTCCAAGTCATTAAAAAGAGCTGAGCCAAGGTTTCCCCAACTAGCTCTTCGCACTTCATGAAGCTCCCTGACTCCCTGACTCCATTAGATTAGACATGTCCAGTGCTGTTAAGAGGTTACAGGCTAAATCTCTGGAAAGTTAACCCTGAAAGCTAGTTCTAAGGCTCCTTACTGTCTGTAGACCAGTTATTAACATCTACCTAGTGTTCCCGATATAGCCTAGAAGATCTATACCTTATCTGAACCTTAGGCCTATGTCATTGTACAGTCCTCTGTTTACATAGTATTATTAGCTGTCATCCATAGTTTCTACAGTTAGATAATGGAAGAAGACCTCAGGGAGATCAACAAGTAGTCAGTAATTTTAGTTGTCCATTAAAGGTTTTTGATAGATTTTGTGGATAAAGAATCACTATGAATAAAAGTGGTTGTGCCAAGCATTAAAGCTATCCCCCATCCACAGGATAGGGGATAACTAGCTAATTGTTTCGGGGTCCCACCACTGGAACCCCCATCAATCCCGAGAACAGGGGTCCTATATCCCCATCCTGATGGAGTGGTAGGACGAGGATTCATTCTCTATGGGACTGCCGGAAATAGCCAAGCGCCATACTCGGCTATCTTTGGCAGTCCCATAGAGAATGATTGGGGCAGAAAGGTGCAGGCTCAGCAATAGAGACATGGCACCCCAGTTTGCAGGATTAGTGGGGTCCCAGTGGTTGGATCTGCTGTGATCAGTTAGTTATAACTAAATTAGGCTAAACTGACAGAAAACTGGCTTAAATAATGATAATATTCTGCCCACATGCCACCCCTCTTTTTGGAAAGTGCCAAAGACTGTGTCAAAACGCCAATCACACCTAGATTAGGCACAAACTTTGGGTTTGCAACTTTTTATGCCAGAAAAATGGCATAGGGGGAAGATAAATCTCCACTAAGGTATATAGATGTATAAAACCCCAAAGCACACCCTAAAGCGTTCCTGGCATATGTGCGAACGTAGTGTAACATAGCTGAACACTGTTGTCCCCTGCTTGAATGGAGCGGTAATGACCACTGCTCCATTCTCTTCTGTTGGGGGTTCACACATAATAACCTTTGGTTCGCAGTCAATCAGCTTTCTTCTCTGCCCCGGAAATAAATGTTGCCGTCATCTACCTTTCCTTACAGAAAAATGAAATAGTACGGCCATTCTGGCTGCCGTCTTCACCGCCTGGCCTGGTGCGTGAGAAAGTAAAGATGCATTGAGCTGTGTTCTTTACATCAACAATCACATGTAGAAAAGTTGGCCCAGGTGGACACTTCAGGAGCCAGCCAGAAACCTCATTTGGAGCTGAATCAACACCATAGCAACCATAATAAATTATGTATGGGGACAGTCTTATTTTCAGGAACTAGATTAGCTAGGGCTGATTTTGTAGACTTCATTCTCAGTAGAGCTCATTGCAATTTCCCCATATGAGCACAAATTGCAAGTAATAGAAAAACAAAAATCTATTAGTCTTAAAGTCAGGTGATTATCTTACTGCAAAGCACATCCAGGGAGTTGGAGCAGGCGCTCGTTGTGCTCTCCCCAGGGGCCCGAGAATCATTTTATATGCTAGAACTATCATACAGACATATGTGCTTAGGAATAAGCAATGCCATTTGTCTCTAAACCGAGATTATTGTATGTCACATTCTGCCTTCCTTTACAGTTTAGCTAATGGGAGATGTTCGGCAATATTATTTACCTTTTGAGAATCATTATCATCTTAATGATGCCTTGCTGGTCCACGTGAATGTGCCTTAATATGGGACGCCCCAGTTCCTCTCCCCTAAAAAATACTTTTCTTTAGGTCCTAATCCTATAAATAAATAATATATAATTTTTTTTTTTTTTGCATCATAACTCATTAAAGCTGAGTTCTAGTCACGATTACTAGATATATGATGCCTGTCTTCCTCCATTGTGCGGCTGTAGCAAGCGGGTTTGTCATGTAGCATTCGTTACTTGAATACTTTACTTCGTATACTCCTACTTTAGTCCCATACAGACTAATAATTTAACGTATCTCCAACTGCGTATGACATTGTACACTGTACCCTGGACTTATGATTGCAGGATAAGTCCATAACTCGGCCTCCCCATAGTAGGTACTATATACTGAGGTAGCTGTGCCTATTATACTGACCTTAAAGTGCTTGTCCAGGATTCCAGGGGGCCCCATGCCAGTAAATACCTTAAAATTAGAAGGCATCCTATACTCTCCTCTTCCTCCTTCGCCATTCTCTGTCCCACAGCTTTCGTTCTCCCTGTATACAAAACCGCAGAGGTAACGTGCAGGTATATGGCATGTGTCCACTGCTACAAATCACTTTCCTCAGCAGTATATGGCACTAGATCGCTGAGGGCAGTGATTGGCTGCAGCGATCATGTGCCTTGTACCTGCATGTCACAGGGGAAAGAGGGGAGTATGGGAAGTTTTTAGAAGGTAATTACTGGCAATAGGGCACCTCGTTAAGAAACTCGGACAACCCCTTTAGGATAAATATTGGGAAGAAGAGGAATTCTTTGTTTTGCTACACTTGAACAATCAGCAACCTTAAGCTCAAACTTTTTTAGTATGCAGTTTCCATCCTCAACAGTATATAAGCTATAGGATTACAACAACCCAGGTCATCGCAACTCATGCCATTTGTGTAAAACTTAGGACTCAGTGGGGCAAATTTATTAATGTATTTACACCGCTTTTCTGGTGTTAAAGGGGTTTTCTGGAACTTTGATATGGATGGCTTCTCCTTAGAATAGCAAAAAAAGGGGTCAGTCAGCACATCCCAATGCGCAGGTATAGAGTGGGCTCGGCATGCATGTTGTACCTGCATTCCCTGGATTTAATGAAGGCCATTATGGCACCAAAAGTGGTAAAAGGCAGAGTGGACCCAGCATGCATGTGGATCCTGCATTCCCTGTATTTTATGGTGGCCAGTATGGCACATAACAGGTAGCATTTAGTGTTAGGTTCCTGTCCTATAGAGATTGCCTTGATGCTGGCGGACAGACACAAATCATTTTGTATAAAATGTATTTGCCAAGAATCTCAAATTCATAAAATGGCCTTAGCATTAGCACCAGAATATTTTCTATTATTATGGCATTATTGTACTTTATTTGTGTTTTGCAGAGTGCTGTTGCATAGTTTTTTTTTTTTTTTTTGTCTTTCTCCTTAGGATAGACCATCAGATTAGTTGGAATCTAAAGGTACATTTAGACTCGCCAATAATCGTCCATATTATCGGGAACGACGGCTCTTGCGAACGATCATTCCCGATCATCTGGCAGTCTAAATGTGCCGTTGATCACCCGATGAACAAGCAAAATGCTTGTTCATTGGGTGATCCTGTCGTTCGCGCTGGCATCACCAATCGTGGCTTCTTGTCAGCAGATCGTGTGGTCTAAACAGCGATCTGCTCAGAGACCATGATTCTGTATGAGGAGGAGGGATGGCTATAGCAGTCCCTCATCCTCATACAGTGAAGGAGATTGCTGCATGTAAACACAGTGGTCTCCTTCACTTAACAAGCAGCCGACTGTCAAGAAGGAATGCTTTCTTCCCGACAATTGGCTGCAGCCCCGCTATGTGCGAGTACCACATCTCCTTCATTACTTACCTGACACAGCGCTGCACATTTTGTTGTGGCTGTGACTGGTACTGCATCTCTCTGCTGCTCAGTTCCATGTAAGGGAATAGGACTAAGGCTACTTTCACACTAGCGCTTTCCCTTTCCGCTATTGAGATCCGTCATAGGATCTCAATAGCGGGGTAAAATGCTTCCGTTTTGTCCCCATTGACAATGAATGGGGGCAAAACTGAACTGAAGGAAACGGAATGCACCAAAATGCATTCCGTTCCGTTTGGTTGCATCCCCACCACCGACAGAATAACGATGCAAGCAGCGTTTTTTGGTCCGCAATGTGGTGCGGAGCAAGACTCTGACACAATAGAAAATTGATCCGTCCCCCATTGACTTTCAGTGCTATTCATGATGGACCCGTCTTGGCTATGATAAAGATAATACAACAAGATCCGTTCATAACTGATGCAGATGGTTGTATTATCAGTAACGAAAGCGTTTTTGCTGAACCCTGCCGGATCCAGCATAAAAACGTTAGTGTGAAAGTAACCTAAGCTGGGGTAACAGGCATAGCGTGCAGGTTGGAGAGGCCTGGAGAAATCTGCAAGGCCTATTTGATGTACGTCAGTAGTTGTAGTTTTATAAATAGGATTTGGAGAATCCACACGGCACTTGAAGATGCCACGAGCACCGCATCAGCCTTGACAAATCGCCCCATATAACCCTGTATCGCTGTGGTCCCAAAGGGCCATATTTTATAGGACACGCAGGAAGGGTTTTTAGAAGCAGCGAGCTAATGGATGCTCAGCCATATACCCATGTGTGCAGGTGAGGCTTTTGAACTGTCAGATCAGCATGCAGCTGCACAACAAAATGCTCCAGGTCTCGGATGCAGTACGGGGAAAAGCTTCAATGCCTGAGACCAAAGGCACCGGTTTCCCGAAAATCTCTCCAGATGTTGTGCTAACAAGACAGGTAACCAGGAGAAGTGCACCAGCGGGGATCTCCCGGTGTCAGCGTCACATACACGTGAATAGAAATGGCAGCTGGAAACTAATCTCTGGGATGAGCGCTCCACTACATGATAATGAGGGCGGATTTGATTAGATTATTGCGATTGCTGCTTTTTATTGTTGGAATAGAATAGCGCAATTATCTATGGTATAAATGAGGTATTGCCCTCTGCTCCTGGCGGTGTGGCTAATCATTGGCACATCATTACATTCTGCAGAGAACAGTGGATCTGTGTATGAGGAGAGCAGATTCCCCATGTAAGTGCTGTCCTAGACATCAGTGTATAAGAGCACAGCAGGATTATTGGCTTCAGTCCATGTAGATGATGAATATTTTGCCTAACGTATATGCTCTTTACCTCTAACACCGTCATACCTATCTGTAAGCACACAGAGACATGGATTAGCTGTACCTCTATGGAACTGTAGTGCACTTCATGCTCTGGCAGAAGGATATAAAAGTGATTAATGCCATTGCATTAGATTTTTTTTAATCTACCGCCCAGTAACCTTTCGCCATGAAATATGAGGCACTTAAATGCTCATTGAGCTGGTAAAAGCAGGGCCTGTGTTTCCCTCTGTTATTGTTAGACAGGCCTCTTTCCGTAAAGGTGCAGAGCCGTTATATGATCAGTGGGGAAAGCGTATGTTCCTGCCACACACAAACTGGGAAAAGCTTGGAATAATGCAGTCCCTATACTGTGCAGGTTTACCGGCATACAGCGCTCTGAAAGCTGAAGATTTACCTTGCAGCGTTGTCTCATGAGTATGTCGTACATCACTGCGTAGAATGCAGTCTTTATTTTGAATGTTTTTTGGAGGTCCCCCACTCGGGACCCCCCTTTATTAGTCAGAACGGACATCTGCTCTGTACAAGCTGCTGACGGGTCACAGATAAGGCCACCATGTAACACTGCATCTCCTGCAACCTCCACTGCAAGGGAATGCCTGGCTGTCCGCAGCTCCCTGACAAAATCAGCTAATTGCCAGGGGTCCGATAAATAAATAGCATAGAAGATCGCGCTGCTTTCAAACACCACCTCCTTCCTTAGCAAAGGGTTAAAATGGAAAAGACACGAAGGAAGGGATCACCAGATTTCACACAATAGTATCCCTCCTCTGGTCGACACTCCTGTAGATAATTAAACAGATGCAGCCATAGTGAAGTACTGACTACCATCAGATCGCTCCTGAAGAAGCGCGTAAGCGAAACCCGGGTCGGGCGATTTCTGTGCATGGCACGTCTGTGACTTTTATGCTTTTAACAAGTTTGCGCTTGTAAGTACAATAAACCCTTTGAATATATGGTGGTAGTCAGTACTTCACTATGGCTGCATCTGTTTAATTATCTACAGGAGCGTGGACCATAGGAGGGATACTGTTGTGTGAAATCTGGTGTTCCCTTCCTTCGTGTCTTTTCCATTTTAACCCTTTGCTGAGGAAGGAGGTGGTGTTTGAAAGCAGCGCGATCTTCTATGCTATTTATTTATTCTGTGATATCTACCCACATCACATCGGAGATCTGCAGCGCAAACCTACAGCTACGTATTTAGTGACATTTTTGTTTTTACTGTTTGCCAGGGGTGCCAGGAGCAGGCCCCAGGGTGATGAGCTGCATTCTGTAAGAGGTTGAGTCTGATAACAGCTGGGCAGCACAGTGGATCAGGGTTTAGTATTTTTGCCTTGCAGCACGGGGTTCAAATCTGACAAGGACAACATCTGCATGATGCCTGTGTTTGCTGGCATATCTCCAGGTACCATTTTCACTCGAGAGGGGTTTTCCGAGACTTTAATATTAATGACCTGTCTTCAGGATAGCGTATACCCAAAAGGTCGGCACTGGTCGTAAGTAGTATGGCGGTGCACGCGTTTCAGCAACTAAGTGCTTTTATCACACTGTGCACAGTCTGATGAAAGCACTTAGTTGCTGAAACGCATCACTATGTTGTAATATGTGACCGAATAAATTTGCAAGATACTTCAACAGTGCGAGTGCCGGTCTTTTCTTCACAGTGCCGGTCTTCAGGATAGGTCATCAGTGTCTGATCGGTGGGGGTCTGACACCTGGAGAAGGCGCCGGCGCTCCTGTGAGTGACACGTTCATGTGTCACGTGGTCTAGGCACAGTTGCTATACAATGTGAGCTTGTTAAGCTGCAGGAGCACTGGTGCCTTCTCAAAACTGATCGGCAGGGGTCCCTGGGTGTTGGACTCCCACCTATCAGATACTGATGACCTATCCAGCCTGTTTACTCCATAGTGGACTTTTAAATGTAAATGTATCAATACACAGCAATATACATTTAATCACAGTTTTGAGCTTACAGCAGCATGTACCTACAAAAGCACATAAAACCTTCTAGTAGGACGCTGCAGATGGTTATGCCGTGTACGTGTTACAGTTCAAGAATATAACAGGAACAACGATGATACTTTAAGAATAAACAATCCTTTTTTTATGAATGTTTACTCTCATTCTAACCCATGGGATACTTACTTTGTTTAGAGTCGCAAAGGATTTCCTATGCAAGAGTTTCCGATATAGACATGTCCAGTGAATGCTCAAGTAACCGCTAAGAGCGTTATGGCACTTACACCGCTCTGGGTATAAAAACTAATGTCCACCATTCTCCCTCTAAACGGACAGATCTAGAATGAGTTAAAAGGGTATTCATGTGAAAGCTTCACACTACGGGTGAATTCACACACAGCAATTTACTGTAAAAATGTCTGCACCTGAACATCAGTTCCATTGATGTGAAAGGGGTGGTTGTGTTGGTGCCAACCATATGGATTTCTGCAAGCCCCATTTAGATAAGTGGGACAGTAGCGGAAATGGCTGCAAAAAGCAATCTGCCACCTGTGAATTCACCCAAAGTTTCATTCTCATGATGAAGGGAAAAAGGAATACGGATGCAAGCAGTAGTGTCTGGAAGGTACTCTCCTTCTTGAAGGCATTCAAAAAGGTTACTAAAGGGAACCTGTCTGCATGTATATGCTGCCCTCTGCTAAGGTAGCATACAGTAGTGCCAGGCACGTTCATTGCCCCACTGTATTTTTTCTGTTATCAGGTTGCGTATTATGGCTAAACTAATGCAGGCGCACATGTAGACTTTTTGATACAGTTTTAGAAGCTGAAACGAAGAGTGGATGAAAATAGAGGTGGTCATAAAGTGGCATGCAAAAGTTTGGGCACCCCTGGTCAAAATTACTGTTACTGTGAACTCCCCAAAAGGCACACAGTTAAATATGACACATTCCCTTTGTATTTTCAGCAAAAATAATTTTTATTTTTATCTTTTACATTTTCAAAATAACCAAAAAGGAAAAGAGCCTGATGCACAACTTTGGGCACACTGCATGGTTAGTACCTGGTAGCAGCCCCTTTGGCAAGTATCACAGCTTGTACAAGTTTTGTAGCCAGCCAAGAGTCTTTCAGTTCTTGTTTAGTGATTTTCATCCACTCTTCATTGCAAAAAGTCTTTCTGAAAGTTTTACAGTTTTGTCCTCACAGTCTCCTGATCTGAACATCATTGAAAATCTGTGGACAGACCTCAAAAGAGCAAGACATTTTTTTTATTATTTTGAACATGTAAAATTAAAATAAAAAAACGTTGTTGCTTTAAATACAAAGGTAATGTGTAATCTCTTTGGTGATCCTATCATCTTCAACTTGCATAACTGTTCACAGTAAATAGTCATTTTGATCAGGGGTGCCCAAACTTTTGCATGCTACTGTATGTCTCCTTTACACTTTCTCTCCTTTTTATGACGCACTCCTGATTTTGGCTTCCAAAACTGCATAAAAAACCTGACCATGTGGCCATGCCCTAATTGTTGCAGCTCGCTGGCAGGAGTCAGATGTATTCATCAGATACAAGTTCCCACCGCCTCCAGCCGCAGATTAACAACCATCTCCCCATCAATGTGAATAGAGAGAAATCTGTCATAACATATCTCATGAAAACATACTGAGGGACCCAGAAAAAAAGGCGAGCACGCACTGGTCAGATTTGGTTCAGCACATAATGGGAAACAAGGCGGTTGTAATTACGGTATTCATATTGTTTTATCTTTGTGGCAGGTTTCCTTTGTGGATTAAGAGCCTTGTTCAAAACATATTAATTACAAATTATCAAATCATTATGATCTCTTGCTTTGATTTCTTCTTATGCATATAAATGTAAACCATTATAACAGCTTGTTTCCATATTCAGTCCACAGCATATTGGAATCTATAGCCGGAGCAGCTTATTTAGGTGTTGCCTGCAAACTGGCAGACATTTGTTGACCACATGGGGCCACTTAGTGAGTTAAAGACCCGCGCTAGTATGGCGTTTGCTAACTCTCACTTCTTTGGGCAGTGGATGATGTCATGATGGCAGGATGCCCTGATAGAAATTTTAGTGGATTTCAGTCCTCTGGCCAACAGCAGAAGTGAGACATTTTACTAATGACCAGCTTTCTTGAAGTGCAGGTGGTATAAACACGTCGCTGAGCGCTATAAACCAAGCTGAGGTTCTGTAGGGTGACAGTAATGACCCATGGTAGAAGGGCTTATCTCAATAGTTTGTTTTTGGAGACCCAACCCTAAAAGACATTTATTAAAGCCATAAATGTAGGAGCTTTTTTTTTTTCCTGACTCCAAAATGCCATAAAGAACATATATGTTATGCTGAATTCTGTTCTTTAATAAAAGCAAATCAGACAGTATCACAGTATGCTAAGTTATAAGCAGGCTAACCACATAGATAAGTGTGGATTTTGGCGAACTCATGGTTGGATAATAGGGGAGGGGCGGAGGAGGGAGTGGACTTGAGTGGGATTGGGTATATTGGAATGGCTGTGGGGAAGGGATAATGTGTGCATGGAAATTGTGGGGCACATTTATTAAAGCCCTAAGATGGCGCCGGCCTCTTCATAACTTTGATCCTCCGCTAGTTCTAAATGTAAGACAGCATCCCCGCAGTGCCGAGGCCTGTGGGAGCTTCAGCACCAGAAGTATGGTTGGAACTGTGAATTGTCTTGGGGAATTTGGGTGGTAGACTCCGGTCCTGGAAGTTAAGGAGAACTCCTGTGTAGTTAGTGGCCAGGCGGTCTAGGATGTGTTTTTGTCCTGTGTTGGAAATGTACACTGACTGCTTTGGGACAATAAATAACAAAGCATTTTGCACCCAAATCTACTGTATTGGAGTGTCTTCTTGAGGTCTTGCAACCATCAAAACTGAAAAGACAGCGATCACAGAGAGCTAAATGACTCCAAAGTTGTTACAAAGGTTAATTACTTCATGACATCTGTCGTACATGTATAGCGGATGTCCGCATTTTGAAGATTGCGGCTACTTGGGCTTCATAGCCCCCTTGTTTCTGCTGTTTCACCCATTAGACATCAAAGCTAATGTCTGCGATCAGCAGTAACGCTGATCGTGGACATTTAACCCCTCAGATGCCATGGTCAGTTGTTTCCTGCAGCCTTTATTTCTGCAAAGGAAGTGGGAAGCACAGTAAAACCTTAACTCATCTCGCATTTTGATGTCACGGTACTTGATCACTGAAGATTAATTATTCTATTTATCATGTAGCAAATTATTGGTTTCTAGGTGGTGGACAGCGTTTTTCTGAATCCTTCCGGCCCACTAGATCACCGACTGCTGTCTTTTTCATCCCAGATGGGTAGAGATTCAATTATGTGTCCTCAACAAGCTGATACAGTTGAGTCATACAGTAGCGTAATATGAATGACTGTGGACACATCCTGAAAAAACGTGGTAATATTGGGCAATTTGTCTTGTAATGCAGCATATGCTGGGCCAAGGGCTTAAAGATCTTGAAAGCACTCATCTTGTGTGACCGTCAAGGGCAAGTGACCAGATGACAGTGAGCAGCCGGCTTAGACACATGATGGGACCACTGCCGCTATGATCTATGCCAGAGTTAATTAGAATGACATCATATATTATTAAATCAATTCCTTTTTCTGATAATTAACGATACATCTATGTGATGCTTTGTCTTTGCACAAGGTCAGCATTTAGAATCACAAATATATACTTTTTCTTTCTTGTAGAGGTTTTAGCAATGTTTCATGTATTAAAGGAAATGTGTCGCCAACACTTTTTTTTTTTTCTGCCAGCTAAAACCAGATAGTAACACGTCTCCTTTTATCTGATTTCTTTTTATTTTCTGATTGTTTTTCTTCTGTTTTCTGAACATGATTATGGGGGCGGCCATCTTACTATCTGAGCTGTTCTTAACAGAATTTAGAGAATTTACGGCAGCCCCATGTGCCATAATAGACAGGAGGGGACCTCATTGACTTCTATGGTTTCTAGGCATGCTCTGTGACCTGTGCAGAGGTGATTGTCAGAGCTTATCTATTCTCTCCTTGTACAATCACCTATTGTGAATGGTGGATCCTGTCTTATCTCTCATTCTAATCCTGGCTGTGATGACATCACTTATGTGTACTGATAAGCAGATAACTGCAGTACAGTGATCTGTACAGACCAAGAAGTGACACCAATTATTAGGCTATGGCTTCATTCACACGTCCGCGTGTGTTTTGCGGATCCGCAAAACACTGACATCGGCGATGTGTGTTCCGCATTTTGCAGACCGCACATCGCCGGCACTTAATAGAAAATGCCTAATCTTGTCCAATAGGACATGTTCTATTTTTTTCGGGAACGGAATTGCGGACCCGGAAGTGCTGGTCCGCAATTCCGGATCCGGGCAGCACATTGTGCTGCCCCATAGAGATGAATGGGTCCGAAATTCCATTCCTCAAAATGCGGAACGAAATTGCGGACGTGTGAATGGACCCTTAGTGGCCAGTGTGAAAACTGCAGGATTGTACGGTTATTGTTTAAATATAGATAGTGACATGGAAAATTAAAAATAACATCAGAAAATTCTTTAAATATAAAGACATGATTTAAACATTAGGCCATTTTCTGATGGCACATTCCCTTTAAGCCTTAAAGGGGTTATCCCATCATAATGATCACTGTTAAATCTGTTAATGATTTGACAGTGATCATTTTTGTAAATATACTTTATTAACAAATTCCCACCGATTAGGATAAAATTCATCCCCACTTACCTTATTGTTGTGACTCGGTCTCCCCTGGTTACGACCACCGCTCTTCTGCAAAATCCCAATGGTCGCTCTTGCCCAGAAGACTCCTTCTTTTCTCCCGGCCGGGCCACTCGCTGTCCTGAACGCGCACGCTGCCGCGCATGCGCGACGGTGACTTCTTCCCGGCCAGAATAGTACAGAGCTGCGAACGCGCACGCCGGCTCTGTACTATACTGGCCAGAAATAAGTCACATGGCGCATGCGCAGCGGCGTGCGCGTTCAGTCCAGTGCGCGGCCCGGCCGGGAGAAGACTTCAATCAAGATGAAGCCCGCCCCCAGCCAGAATCCAGGAAGTGAACCCGCGGTGGCAGCAGGTAAGTATAAAAACGCAAAGTGGGATAACCCCTTTAAAGGAAATGTTCTGCCGCCATTCAATGGATTACTCTGTTTATTGGCTGGGGTGTCTGTTTCGCTTGAACATTTCTGGCTTGTACTAGATAAATGTATATTGTATTATGGGTAATCAGATGTACGCTATTATTAAGTCCAAGCCTTCCTTGGGGTATCTACGCAGTACTGCCTTTGCTGTAATTACACCAGTATTAAAACCGAATACATCAGAGCAGTTGCATTAGTTGGGAATAACTTGTTTTCACCTCTCACTAGGCCTCGACTTGAGAGCAGCAGGTCAGAAGAATAAAGACCGGATCTTCTACTTTATTATTATGGGCAACTAATATGTGAATATATGAGATTTGATATCTGAGCGGATGTGACTTCTTAATTTAAGAAGCTTGCTAGATTTTTGGAAAGGTCGGAGCAGGCAGCGACTCAAGGTCCCTTTTCCCGGGATGACCCTTCAAACCACTAATGAATGATCAGAGGTTTAAAAAATCCTGCAATGAGGTCATATCCATCCGAGGAACCCCTCCATGGTCCAGAGGCGTCATTGGTGCCTAACCATGGCAGAAGATGAAAAAGTGCTGGTCTTGATCTTCATTCACACCAGCCTTGATAATATGTGAATCCTCTCCTGACATGTCTGTTTTAGTAACTACTTGCGTTCCCCATGTAATAACAAGTTTGGGGTGTCTATTCTTCCCAACCTGCGGCCCTCCAACTGTTGCAAAACTACAACTCCCAGCATGCCCAGACAGCCTACAGCAGGGCATGGTGAAAGTTGTAGTTTTACAACAGCTGGAGGGCCGCAGGTTGAGCATCTCTGCTCTATGTAATGCCATTCCTCTGTTGTTCCCACTAAAAGTTTATGAATGAATTGCCAAAAGTTTGCAGGTCCATCTGGGTGTTCCTGCACAGTTTGACGCTGGAAGCACACTCCCAACTGGTAACCTGTACAGTAATGGCAAACCTCCGGCACTTCAGCTGTGGAGAAACTAATACTCCCAGCATGCTCCATTCATTTTTATGGAGTTCTGAGAACAGCCAAGCAAGTGTGCATCTTGGGATTCGTAGTTTTACCACAGCTGGAGTGCCGGAGGTTGGCCATCACAGGGCTAGTAATTCATTCTTATTCAGGAATAACAAATGAATGTCACATCATAGAGTTATAGGAATAGATGCTGCAGAATTGGTATTACATGGGGAATGCAAGTAGTTGCCAAAACAGACATGTCAGGAGAGGTGACCTGTCATTTTTAAACTCTGCTGATTAAAACAATACTGGTTTTGTGTATATTGGTTGCAGTATTCCAGAGAAAAAAAATACTTGTATTTTAGGCGAATTAGGGCTTCAGTGCACCTCAGCTTTCCAGTGCTGGCCGCACCACTCAGTGCACTGAGGCCCTCATTTGCATAAAGAAAAAAAAAATGCCGCAAATGATATTCGCAGGACAGGTATTGGGTTAAACAGCAGGTTCAACCCTACCCAGCATCATGCCTGGTTTAACAGAGTTGATTCTACCGACAAGTGTTCTTAAAGAATACTTGGCCAATGTAATCATGACTTTATAAGAATGGAAAATGGTGATTTTTCTGCAGTAATGACCTGCATTGGATACTATATGTTACCTTTTTTAAACCATAATTATTACGGACTAATATCTGCTTGTCATTTGCTATCAGGCCTTGTTAGGCTGAGCACTGCTGTCCACTGCAGTCCAGTGTAAGGCCCCTTTCACACCAGAGAGTTTCTCGCAATGGACTCGCAGCGTGTGTCAGCTAGAGCACCCGTCCTGACGACCAAACACTGACGGGGTTGCATAGCATTATATTGATTTATGATGCTATGTAACCCTTAGGCCCCTTGCAGTCGAGCGTTCCTCCCGCAGCTAGTCCGCATCGAGGCACCCGGCCTGACCTCCCAGCACTGACGGGATTCACATAGCATTATATTGATTTATAATGCTATGTAACCCTTACAGTTCTGGAATGTATTGGAGAACACTGGCAGCATTATGCTAGTGTTATCCAATTAATTCCAGAACTGTAAGCGCTGGGAGTTCAAGCCGGGAGCTGCATTGCATACTCGCTGCGGGAGGAACGCTTGTCTGCAAGGGGCCTTAGAGAACCGGAATGTTTTGGATAAGGGCCCTTGCACACGACCGTATGCCCTCTGAGACATACCATCCATGAGTGGGCCAAATGTCCCAGGGCGGCATTGATCGTGAGGGAACTCACAGCATTATAGATTACAATGACGCTGTGCACGTCGGGCCGCCCACGGTGCTATTGTCCTGCACTCATAAGATCATGTAATATCTTGGGAAATTTCCTTTGGATGTTCTAGTCGTTCACACCTCTCAATAGTGCAGAAGGATCATACCTCACCATACCATATAGTTAGTGCGTGGGCAAATGTTTCATCGACCATGAGTGCTCTGCCAATGGACGATCAGCGTACTGTATACAGGGTCCATCCATAGGTACTCTAATGCCGGAGAGTGTATACAAGTGCCCATCCTTTTCCCACAGCTTTCTGTGTCGGTGCTTCTGTCTGTACATTAGAAGCTAGCTCTTAGACCCCTGCTTATTTCATTTTCTCTCAGTCTCGTGCTGATCAAGGAAATAAAAATCAACTGAATCAGCAGACACCAGTGAACAAGGAGATATAAAGAAAAAGAAAGCAATGAATTAGATGAAATCAAATTAGGAAAATGGTCAATGTTAATGTGACCATACAAATTAGAACACTCATTTCATACACATGCATGCTGGGCTTGGTCAGGCGTGCATGTGTATGGGGGGAAGATTTTTTGCCTTGTAAATGTCAATTTGCCACCATAACGCACCCGATTAGCTATATGGATTCACGATGTGTGGTGGGATAATCATATATATCATTTCACAGGTTACCTAAGGCAAATAATAACCCTTTCTCCACACACCTACGTTCTCTGTGAAACTTAACCTTCAATTCTATAATCTTAAAATGAGACTTTTATTTCCAAAAACAAATGGATTAAAACTTGTATGAATTGCAAGTGAGATGAATCTGACGACATTACTTGTCATTAGTAGCTGTGTGCCATATTGCTCTCAGCTATTCAGGGTGGAATTTGCAGTATTAGTACCCTTACTGTCCTATTTTATTAGGTGGCTTGTAGTACTACGCCAGTAGTATATAATCTTTGTAGGTACACCTGACAAGTGCCCCTGTATTGTCTTTGACTTACCGTATTTTTTGCTTTATAAGACGCACCCCAGATTTTAGAGTAGAAAAATAAGAAAAAATATTTTTCATCAGACCTCATATCAGCCCACTCAGAGCCTTATAAGACCTCAGATTAGCCCATCAGTACCCCCAATCAGACCTCAGATTAGCCCATCAGTACCCCCAGACCTGAGATTAGCCCATCAGTACGCCCAGACCGGAGATTAGCCCATCAGTACCCCCAGACCTCAGATTAGCCCATCAGTTCCCCCAGACCTCAGATTAGCCCATCAGTTCCCCCAGACCTCAGAATAGCCCATCAGAGCTCAGATCAGACTAAAATAAAAAATCATCTTACCTGTCCTGCTCCGCGGCTCCTCTTCAGCTGTCGCACTCCCATCTTCCCGGCCTGCGCTGCACTGTCACATGACTGCGTGCAGCGTCAGGTCATAATGCGCGCACTACGTCCTGACGCTGTACGGGGTCAGGACAGAGCAGCGCAGGCCAGAAAGATGGGAGCGCGACAGCTGAAGAGGAGCCGTGGCGCAGACCAGGGAGGGTAAATATTACCTGCGTTTTCGACGCTTCGCTCCCCGCTCCTAATACATACTAGTGAGCGCTTCCATAATGGAAGCGCTCACTAGTATTCGTTTTATAAGATGCACGGACATTTCCCCCCCACTTTTGGGGGGGGAAAGTGCGTCTTATAAAGCGAGAAATACGGTATGTGTTATTCTCGTATGGCTCCATTCATCAGAGTGCTATTTGCAGCCTTTTAACTTCCGATTACTGGTGTACTCTAGTCATGAATAATCCCCTTATGTCTATGGCCAACTTAAAGGGGTTGGCTCAGCAAGTGGCATGTATCCTAGAGAGAAAGTTAATACAAGGCATTTACTAATGTATTGTTATTATCTGTATTGCCTCCTTTGCTGGCTGGATTCATTTTTCCATCACATTATACACTAGTTGTTTCCATTGTTATGACCACCCTGCAATCCATCAATGGTGGTCTTGCTTGCACACTATAGGAAAAAGTGCCAGCCTGTCTGGTGGCCTGGGCCGTGAGAGCTATTGCTTTTTCCTATAGTGTGGAAGCGCGACCACCGCTGATTGATTGCAAGGTGGTCATAACCATGGAAACAAACAGTGTATAATGTGATGGAAAAATGAATCCAGCCAGCAATGGATGCAGAGCTTCTAGGTGTAATGGCAACGCCCCTGTTGCTCCTAGAGGCTCATTTGCATATATAAAAACATCATTTTTCTCAGCAATGCGGGAACATATGAACATGAGACCAACACAGATGTCTTTAGCCACCAAGTGCACATGTAACAGGCCAGCCAGTGTCATAGGAACAAATCTGCTGACAGATGTCCTTTAAGAGGATCATTATAGGGTTGAAGAATCCCATCTCCCAGCAGAAAATGTATTTCTCTGAGCGTGGAGAAAACAGTACCAGGTTTGCTTCTGTTCTGAGGATGTCTCTGCATAACATATTTAATCCCTTAGGTGCTTCATTAAACAGACTGCAGAGAATAGCTAAAGACTTGACTATGAAATTCAGGTTAGTGTGGCTCAACCGACATAACGGTGTCTGGCAGGAGTGAAAATAACAAAGGGAAGCTCTGCGTTATTTAGTCCCTGAGGGGGAATGTTTCTCTTTCCTGTTCTTTACAATGGGACTAAGTCGAGCAGCATCTGTAAGGTGCATATAAATAGGCCATCATTTACATGTCTGTCAGCCTGTCTAACCAGAGCAAAATGTGCACGCCATGCGAAACAGATAAGCAATTTTCCTGTTTGCATGGGAAATCATACAGTGGGGATGTGATAATATAAACCACTCGGCAATATAAACCTTTTCATGTTTTTTTTGTATCTCATTGACCATTTGACTGTGATTCCTGTAGACACGTTGATCCAGCCTTGTATTTTTAGTCTCCGTCACAATAAAAATTTCCCTAGGGAAAGTATGCCTCGATCTAGGAGGAATGAGACTCAAACATGCTCTTTTAATCCCTTTGAAGCTAGTGCAAACCTAACAAGGTTCTTTCAGTACAGAGGAAGACAATAAAAGACTGGAGCTTTCTGCCTTGCTGTAAGGTAGAACTGGGTATGAGCGATGCACCTCAAACGCAGCGTTATCTGGCTGCAGGCGCTTTCTTAAAGCCGTGGGGCTGCTTTATAAACAGCTGGAGGATCTGGTGCTTTTCTACCTAAATATTTCTTTAGCGAACAGCGTAACCAAGTTTTCATAGGGAAGCCACAAGGAGAGAAGCCGGCTCTCAATTCCCATTTGTTAAACCTTTTTTGCCATACTGAATTCTAGACACAATCAGAAAAGAACACTTTGATTTGTATATGTTTCTTTTGTGAATGAATTTAGGCAGTGATCAATAATGCAGGGAAGTATTGGTGAAAGGCATCTAGCATCCATAGCATCACAGAATTGTAATCCTATGATGGAGCCGTCATTTAGTGTCCATTTTATAAATCGATTTCTCCTTTAGAATATTCTGTAGGACTGTACACATGTATATGTAGTCACGCCACTCAAATTGAGCTTGATGGGAGAAGAATAGGCTTTTCTGGATATCTGATGGTGGTGTTCATTGGCTTCGGGTTGGTAGTGGTTCCACTTCCAATATTAATGTCTGTGGTGTAGTATCAGAGGGTATTCTCTACCTCTAGAGCACTATCAGAGGGTGTTCTGTACCTGTAGAGCACTATCAGAGGGTGTTCTGTACCTGTAGAGCACTATCAGAGGGTATTCTCTTCCATGTAGAGCACTATCAGAGGGTATTCTCTTCCATGTAGAGCACTATCAGAGGGTGTTCTGTACCTGTAGAGCACTATCGGAGGGTGTTCTGTACCTGTAGAGCACTATCGGAGGGTGTTCTGTACCTGTAGAGCACTATCGGAGGGTGTTCTGTACCTGTAGAGAACTATCGGAGGGTGTTCTGTACCTGTAGAGAACTATCGGAGGGTGTTCTGTACCTGTAGAGAACTATCGGAGGGTGTTCTGTACCTGTAGAGAACTATCGGAGGGTGTTCTGTACCTGTAGAGAACTATCGGAGGGTGTTCTGTACCTGTAGAGAACTATCGGAGGGTGTTCTGTACCTGTAGAGAACTATCGGAGGGTGTTCTGTACCTGTAGAGCACTATCGGAGGGTGTTCTGTACCTGTAGAGCACTATCGGAGGGTGTTCTGTACCTGTAGAGAACTATCGGAGGGTGTTCTGTACCTGTAGAGAACTATCGGAGGGTGTTCTGTACCTGTAGAGCACTATCGGAGGGTGTTCTGTACCTGTAGAGCACTATCGGAGTGTATACTCTACCTGTAGAGCACCGGCCGGATCCCATCATAGTCAATGGGCACTGGTGGCGAACGGCAGTATCCGGCTAGATTAGATTTGGTGAACTCCAGCAGGCTATTCATTTACCGCATGTGTGGAAGTAGCCTAATCTCTCTTGAAAATAAGGGACACAGTGTGACATGTCCTTCTGTCCCTGAATGTGCATGGTCACCTTTAGACATCTTCCTGCTTGATGAAAAGCAGTTAAAAGGATTAGTGGCGTAGTCTTCCACAGCCATTCTGCCATTTTCCTTTTGCATTTCTGTAAATGAAAGCTGTGATCTGATTGGTTGCTATAGACAACTCCTCTTATGTCTGCACTAATCTTAAAAATAAGACCTAATGTGTCAAAATGTCAACCAGGGAGGTGCTGACAACCATCGCTCTCAACGCGTCCAGTAAGAGCTGAGCGGTGTGCCGGTTTCTGGGCCGTTTAGCTTGCTTTGATATCACTGAGTAAGCAGCTTATAGCTCGCTTCTTTATGGTTCACAGTGTACATACTGTAAAACCAGACTAGTCTGACAACTACTTCAAAAAATGTTGCCTCGGGATGAGAATTCTTTTATTTCATGTTCTGGATTGATGATAGTTGTGGTGATGACAAAATGAGCTTAAACTCCAAGTTGGACTATCAAGGTGCTGCTGGTGATCAGTGAAGGGTTTTCTGTCGGCCAATATATATTTTGTTTGCACTCATAACCACTTGGCCTCGTGTACACTACTGTATTATGGCTCCATATAGGCTCCGAGCTGGGGTACAATGGAACTATTCTCACCTCGAAGTATTGTATCCAGAATACAACATCATACAGAGGCACGAGGCAAGAGGATTGTGCGTACCTCCATAAGGGCAGCATCCTGTGGTGACAGACCTCCCCTACCTGCGGGAGTTGCCTTTCTTGATGTGCATAGGAGAGGCGGGGGAGGGAAGGGGTGGCTTGCAGGATCAGACTTATCTCTATAAATTTATAGCATGTTATTGGAGAGATTCATTCAATGATCGCTTTTGTGACATCAACATTGGTTAGTATATTTCTTCTAAAGATTAACAAAAGAATATTTTTGAAAAATCTTTAGTTTATTACTCAGCTATTTGCTATGGCTGTCAAAATGTTAGGAACAGGTTAATATCCTCTCCCCACACAGTGTTAGGCCTCATGCACATGACCGTGTGCCAGCCTTGCCCGAGCTGCAGAGCGCAAATTGCGGTCCGCAATGCACAGGCACTGACCATGTGGCCACCGTCTGCGGACGCGTCCCATTCACTTGAATGGGATCCGCAATCCGCTTCCAAGGGTCTGCACTGCAAAAAAGTAGTGCATGCACTACTTTTTTGTGGTGTGGAGTAGGGATCGACTGATATAGATTTTTTAGGGCCGATACCGATACCAATAATTTGTGAATTTTCAGGCCGATAGCCGATAATTTATACCGATATTCTGGGAATTTTCATTTTTGAGAAAAAAAAAAATTCCTACACAAGTCTGCTGAAAATTAATATGTTTATTGTTAACGTGTATTTTTATTTTTTTTTGTAAATCTTTTTCATTTATACTTAATATTTTTGAGTTTTTTTTTGTTTTGTTTTACTAACTTTTAGCCCCCTTAGGGACTAGAACCCTTGTCCCATTCACCCTGATAGATCTCTATCAGGGTGAATAGGATCTCACACTGTCCCTGCTGCTCTGTGCTTTGTGCACACAGCAGCATGGAGCTGAACATGGCAGCCAGGGCTTCAATAGCGTCCTGGCTGCCATGGTAACCGATCGGAGCACCAGGATTACACTGCTGGGGCTCCGATCGGAGGAGGAGGGGAGAGGGGACCCTGTGGCCACTGCCACCAATGATTAATACTGGGTGGGGTGGGGTGGGGGGCGCACTGCGCCACCAATGTTTTTACTATTGGGATGGGGGTGGGGGGGCGCACTGCGCCACCAATGATTAATACTGGGGGGCTTGGGGGGGCGCACTGCGCCACCAATGAAGATAAGTCTCTCATTCATATACAGGAGGCGGGAGCTGGCTGCAGAATCACATAGCCGGCTCCCGACCTCTATGAGCGGTAGCTGCGATCCGCGGCACGTAAGGGGTTAACTACCGCGGACCGCAGCTACTTGTCATAGAGGTCGGGAGCCGGCTATGTGATTCTGCAGCCAGCTCCCGCCTCCTGTATATGAATTAATGAAAGACTCATCTTCATTGGTGGAGCAGTGGCCACAGCCCCTCCCCTTCTCTTGTCTTCTCTCCTGTAATTGGCGGCAGCGGCAGCAGCAGCACAGGGGGAGGGAGACACTGCTTCCTTCTCCCCTGTGCTGCTGAGGGAACACAGAGAGCGCTGACAGCAGCGCGATCTGTGTTCCCCATACGTTATCGGTATATTGGCAAAATAGATGCCGATACCGATAACGGTCAAAATCCTCAATATCGGCCGATAATATCGGTAAAACCGATAATCGGTCGATCCCTAGTGCGGAGGCATGGACCGAAAACCTTCCGTGGGGTTCCGTGCCTCCGTTCCACGCCACACCTTCAGGATTGCGGACCCATTCAAGTAAATGGGTCCGCATCCGTGATGCGGTGAACAAATGGCCAACAACAGCCATGTGCATGAGGCCTTAGTCTGGATTCACTCACACACAGCTTTTTGATGCATTTTTTCATGGCACTTTCTTTGGCATTTTTCACAACATTTTTTATGTCTATAAACGATGTTGCTTTGCAGACTTAGCTGAATATTGTGAAGTCTACATACACATTCTTTAGTTTTTGTGCCTTGAAAAAGTGAGCGCAGGCTATGATAGAAAGGTGTCACAATTCACAGTACATTGGAAGTCACTGACCGATGAGTGCCTTTGCTGACCCCTGTTTGGATGGCTATTTTCAATTGTTTTTCAAGGTATAGGCATTTTTAGATGTTATATATACTGTGTATATGTGTGTGTGTGTGTGTGTGTGTGTGTGTGTGTGTGTGTGTGTGTGTGTGTGTATATATATATATATATTTTATTTTTATTTTTTTATGGTTTTCCAAGACTTTAGAACCAGGGCTGTGGAGTCGGTAGATAAATGTTCCGACTCCTCAGTTTTATGTACTTCCGACTCCGACTCCCCGACTCTGACTCCTCTGTATTAATATGCGAATGTATTTTATACATTCCTTGAGGGAAAGAAACGCAACCTACCACAGGACTACTGGCTGGGAAGCCAACAGTCTACTGTATTGCACAGTTTAAGCAAAAGACAAACACAATGAAAACAAAGGAGGATCCAGGAAGGGGCATTTATTCTAAAACATGATTTTCCTAGGAGAATCCCATAGTCATGTTTAAAGTTTAAGCTAACAATCGGAGTTTACAAGTTTTTATAGCCTTAGCTAAATGACAGCAGTTTTTTCAATGGTTTACAGCTTCAGTCTTGAACTATTGGCCCTCCATTCCCTTCACTTATACAAGTGTCTCACTCTCTAGTCCTGCAAAAAATTTATTTAATCCCTTATCAGTGAGAGGCTAGGTTACACATGGACGCCACTATGGAAAGTATAAGTATTGCAGCTCCTAATTGTGCGTTGCGTGCCATATAGTGAAGCACATGAAAAGCATGCTTCTTCACGGTCACTTAACGTGTTCGTTTTGCGGTTACGTGAGGCACTGCATGCATTGGTCTTTATTCTTACAGTAGAGAAGTCATTAATTATAACTTTTTGTGAATTGGGACATTTAAACTTGCTTTTTTTTTTTTTATTATTCCAATCTAAATTTAGTAGGAGTCTGAGTCGGAGTCGGTGCATTGTTTGCCGACTCCGACTCCAGGTACCCAAAATTTCCCCCGACTCCGACTCCTCGACTCCGACTCCACAGCCCTGTTTAGAACTGATGACCTATCCTTAGGATAAGTCATCAGTATCTGATCGGTGGGGGTCTGATACCCAGGACCCCCGCCAATCCTCGCAGCTGTGCTTGGTATCGTGCTCAGCCCCATTCCCTTGAATGGGGCAGAGCTGCGCCTAGGCCACGTGACTAATGAACGTGTCGTCACAGGCCTAGGAACAGCTGTGAGAAGGCCGCAGCACTACTGTTAGCGTTGCTGTCTTCTCGAACATCTGATCTGCGGGGTCCCGGGTGTCGAACCCCCACCGATCACATACTGATGACTTATCCTAAGGATAGGTCATCAGTGCCGAAGTCTCGGAAAATCCCTTTAACATCATAGAGCGAGGTTCCTTGTTTGAGGCTCTCCTTTGGGAGCCAGAATAGAGAACTACTGAGTGGCTATCTGTTTGCCATTCAGTTGAGTCATGTGTCACTACTAGGTAAAGGTAATCATAAGGGGGAAGGGGGGGGGGTAGAGAAGCTGGACCCAGGTAGCGGTGCATCCTTCTATCTGAAAAGCAATTATCTAGATGAGGCACGGGGGAGATTTATCAAACTGGTGTAAAGTAGAACTGGCTTAGGCTACTTTCACTTTCTCCTCGTTCTAGCTATTGGTGGGGTTATCAACACTCGAACCTCCACTGATTTAAACTTTTGATATGTCTATATGATCGTATAAGTAATATGTTTAAATTCGTGAAAAATCTGCAGCCTCAAAAGCCGTCAGTACAGTGTCTTTTGGTTTCATCATTGAATGGGTGTAAATTTTTTATTATGTTATGTCATATGTTTACTTCAAGAGTATTGTGGCGTCATATGAATTACTGTAGATCATGATTATTATTTTAAAGTTGTATAAATGACTTCCTGTATATTATACAATATACTAGTCACATGAATGATTTAGCTCCTCAACTAGCAAGTAATCCTGATAAATGGCTGTGAGATCTGTTCTGTACATAGTACTTAGGAGATACGTAGGAGATTATGAGAAGCCTTGAGACTGACGTAGGTCTGGTGGAGGAAGCAAAAGCCTGTGCTTGGCCTCTTACTTCTATCGCTTCAGGAAGAGAGTCTGGACCAGTGCCAGTACTGGTTAGTTGGGATTTTTTTTTTTTTACATTCCAGTCATGTGGAAAGACAGGAATTTGACACAGGGATCTTGATTTGGAATGTGTGCTCTGGGTAATGGTGGTTATCAAGGTGCTAAGCATTCATACGAGCAAGTCACGCAACTGAACAGCAGCCTAAAGAGAAGCTTTACTAAATAAGCAGAGATGAAAACAGGAGTTGTACTGCCTGGCGCGTAAACAGAAGTTGAATAAAGAAGACCAGTATGAGCAGATTTCAAAGGAAAAGATTGTCCGTGGGCCAAGTCATCATGTGGTTTTCATGAAGATCAGACCTATGAATGTACAGTGCTAGGATTTATGGACATTGCTGAACTCATCTAGTAGATTCCTGTGTGAATCATTCAGACCTTACAAAACTGGCACCTATAGTGTACCTATACCAAAATTCTATTGTCCACTTTTCTTTAACCACTGAGAAACCTCCTAACAAAATAACTGGTTAACTGGGAATTCCAAGAAAACATTAGGGTGCCTAGCACCCCTGATTGGTATCATTATGTTTTCTGGACCAGCAGGTGTCTACACTGGACCTCCATGCTCTAGTAAAGTTTCCACCAGCCTGCTAAAGTAACAGTACTATGGGCCTTTGCGTTTGTAAGGCTTTTTTCAAGCTCCCATTGTGGCTTCCTTTGATAACAGAACCCCAACACTCTCCTGGGTCCATTGTACCACATGCCACCAGTGCCCAACAGGCCTCTTTGATAAATAATGGGGTTCATCAGGTTCCATTGGGGTTTCTTTCATTTTGACCAAAAGAAAAGCACTTCAGTCAGCACTGGAGGCTGAGTCAGTTTTGGATGAAATTGAAATGGAGGAATTTAGGAAAGTTTTGACATTTTGAAGATTAGTTTAGTAATTTTGTATTTTAAATTATAAAAATATATGCTACATTCTATCAATCTACACTGAACAAAAATATAAATGCAACCCTTTTGGTTTTGCTCACATTTTGCATGAGCTGAACTCAAAGATCTGAAACATTTTCTACATACACAAAAGACTTATTACTCTCAAATATTGTTCGCAAATCTGTCTAAATCTGTGTTAGTGAGCACTTCTCCTTTTACGAGATAATGCATTGCACCTCACAGGTGTGGCATTTCAAGGTGCTGATTAGACAGCATGAATATTGCACAGGTGTTCCTTAGACTGCCAACAATAAAAAGCCACTCTGAAATGTGCAGTTTGATCACACAGCACAATGCCACAGATGTTGCAACGTTTGAGGGAGTATGCAATTGTCATGCTGACTGCAGGAATGTCTACCAGAGCTGTTGCCCGTGCAATGAATGTTCATTTTTCTACCATAAGCCGTCTCCAAAGGCGTTTCAGAGAATTTGGCAGTATATCTAACCGGCCTCACAACTGCAGACCACGTGTAACCACACCAGCCCAGGACTTCCACATCCAGCATGTTCACCTCCATGATCTTCTGAGACCAGCCACCCGGACAGCTGCAGCAACAATCGGTTGGCATAACCAAAGAATTTCTGCACAAACTGTCAGAAACCGTTTCAGGGAAGCTCATCTGCATGCTCGTTGTCATCGGGGTCTGGACCTGACTGCAGTTCATCGTCGTAACTGACTTGAGTGGGCAAATGCTCACATTCAATGGCGTCTGGCACGTTGGAGAGGCGTTCTGTTCATGGATGAGTCCTGGTTTTCACTGTTCAGAGAAGATGGCAGACAGCGTGTGTGGCTTCATGTGGGTGAGCGGTTTGCTGATGTCAACGTTGTGGATCGAGGGGCCCATGGTGGCGGTGGGGTTATGGTATGGGCAGGTGTATGTTATGGACAACGAACACAGGTGCATTTTATTGATGGCATATTGCAAGGATCTGTACACAATTCCTGGAAGCTGAAAATATCCCAGTTCTTGCATGGCCAGTATACTCACCGGACATGTCACCCATTGAGCATATTTGGGATGCTCTGGATCGGCGTATACGACAGCGTGTTCCAGTTCCTGCCAATATTCTGCAACTTCGCACAGCTATTGAAGAGGAGTGGACCAACATTCCACAGGCCACAATCAACAACCTGATCAACTCTATGCGACGGAGTAAGGCAAAACTGTGCACATTTCAGAGTGGCCTTTTATTGTGAGAGGTCTAAGGCACACCTGTGCAATATTTATGCTGTCTAATCAGCACCTTGATATGCCACACCTGTGAGGTGGGATGGATTATCTCGGCAAAGGACAAGTGCTCACTAACACAGATTTAGACATATTTGTTTGTTTGTGTTTAGTGTAGATAGGCCGTTAGTTATAAAAAATTAACTCTGATAACTAGGATGTTCTGATGTAAACTGCTTATTCCTAATTATTAGAAAGAGGTTATGCAAATGAGCACTTAGCAAGCTCTGCCTCTAACGTCACAAGATGTAAGGTAGCTATGCTACAAGTCAATCTTCAACCTTTTGAACAGGCCTTAAGACATGACTTGGATAATAATTAGGCCAGAACCTCATCAGCAGACAGCTGTTTCAGGGTAATTGCCCCTCTTTAGTGCAGAGCAGAGCGTGCTGGTTTAACTGGGTGAGAGGCCTGGGTCAGGATTCGGGGAATACTATACTTTATGAAGAGCACCTTATCGGTGTGAAGAGTCTTATAGGCCAGGCAATGCTTCTCTGGAATTCTGGGAAGAAAGGGATGTAAATGAGCTCTTAACAAGCTCTGCCTCTAATGCCACCAGATGTAAGGCAGCTATCCTATAAGTCAGTGTTTGACCTTTTGAACTGGCCTTGAGACATCGTTCTTGATGGTGCCATTTGCTATGGACGCATATATTTTATTCAGACTCCACTTGTATATGACATGCATTCACTTGTTTATGTATTGAGTTTCCTGTTATTTTCTCGTGTTGAGCTCTCAATTTGGAGCATTGCTTTTATTGGGATGAATTTGTAGCTTTGGGGAATAAACAAGTTTTCAGCTTATTTTTGCTGTCTCAGGCTTTTACTTGTAACACGTCTGACAAGTGTCACATTCAGACCAGTGTGAGCCTCATAAACAGGGAATTTACTACCGAGGCGTAGACGAGACAGTGGGCCCTTTTAAGCAGTGATGTGTTTCAGGAAATTGTCTATGTCACATGAGTGAGCTGAGAGACCACAGGCCACGTTATGTTATATGATTAAGGGTGCATTTACACGACCAAATTTATGCTCCAAGTCCAATTTGCTTTTTTTGTGGATCGCTTACAGACCCTTTCATTTCTATGGTATGTGAAAAAATGTGTGCTGTGCATTTGTTCTGCTGAGTCACAAATTAGAGAACGTGTCCTATTCTTGTCCATTTTGCAGACAAGAATAGGCATTTTTTCAATGGGGCCCACAAAAATTGCAGGATGCCAAGAATTGCATTAATATTTTACGGATCCACAATTTGCGGACCACAAAATAGATACGGTTGTGTAAATGCTCCCTAATTCTTTTCAGTCCAGAGTCTATGAAATATGGAACCAGATTTAGTCTACTTTCACACTGGCGTTTCTGGGTCCGCTTGTGAGATCCGTTTCACGGCTCCCACAAGCGGCCCAAAACGGATCAGTTCAGTTCCAATGTATTCTGAATGGATAAGGATCCGTTCAGAATGCATCAATTTGGCTGCTATTGGTCTCCGATGCATTTTTTAGACTGTCACTAAAACGCAGCTTGCAGCGTTTTGGTGTCCGCCTGACGATGCAGAGCCAAAACGGATCCGTCCTGACTTACAATGTAAGTCATTGGGGACGGATCCGTTTTTCACTGACACAATATGGTGCAATTGAAACCGGATCCGTCCCCCATTGACTTTCAATGTAAGTCAAGACGGATCCGTTTTGACTTAGACTTTTTTTTATTTTTATGAATAATGCAAACGGATCCGTTATTAACAGATACAAGCGTTTTCATTATTGGTGCGGATCCGTCTGTGCAGATACAAGACGGATCCGCACCAAACGCGAGTGTGAAAGTAGCCTTAGAAGTTTGCGTGCCCTCCTATTAAAATCAGGATGATTTAATGGATTCTGATGATTTTAAATGAATGGTCTAGTGACACGGTCCATATGTATATTTACATTAAGGTCAAAAATAATTTTTACAGCTCCTTACTCATGTGCTGCTGTTGAACAAGCAGGTATGATGGTACTTTACTGTTGTGAGCACAAATTATACTGGGTCAGCAGCAAACTGTGTGGGTCAAATGAACGTTTAAAACTTTTAAATGTTCTGTCCGCCAAAAATGGAGTCTGTGACTGCATTCTGCTTGTCTGTTCTTCCGTTCATATGGCATCACTATTATCCTTTTGTTTTCACTGGTGTCAAAAAAGTGCTCTCTTTTCTATTTACCGTTCCTGAAAAATGGACCACACACGGATGACGTCTGTGTGCTGTCCATTTTTTGCGTACCTATTGACGCGAGTCTACCACAAGAACCGGACAAGTAGTGTGATTTTCTTTGCACAGAAGCAAGGTCTTTGTGGAAACTCAGACATGACTTGGCCCATTGACTGTAATGTCTCTGTGTTCAGTCCATGTGCTGGATTGTGTGAATAGGCCCTTAAAGCAGTGTTTCTCAGTATTCCTAAGGGCCCTATTACACGGGCAGAATTTTTTTAAGACAATCGCTATCGAGCGGTCGTTTGAATGCTTGTTAGTGATCATCTGGCAATGTAATATTGCGGCCGATTTCCCGATGAACGAGCAAATGCTCGTTTATCGGGATCTTTTAACATGTTAAAAAATCCTGGTTTGTCTGCGGCAGATCGCACCGTGTAATAGGCGCTCTGCTGCCAGCAAACAATGAGACAGTATAGGGACGAGCGATGCATTAGTGATCACTCGTCCCTATACTGAGGAGGTGATCGCTGCAGGCAATTGACGGGAGGGAACACTTCCCTCCTGACAATCTTCTGCTCTATCGGCCCGTGAAATAGGGCCTTAAGAAAAGAATCCTCTACTCAGATTATATCACCTAGGCTCTTATCTTGCAGTGTACTCTCTATTAAAATTCTTGTATCAGCAAGTTATGAGTACCATCCTAGAGCAGGATTTCTCAAACTTCTTCTACTCAGAACTCACTAGTCAATTCATGGCGATGCCAGAGTCTCACCAGTGAGCAATGCTCAGAGTCAAATACCACAGTGCACTGACCATATTACCCCCAGCAATGCCAACCAGATACCACTATGCAGCACTGATGGCACACTCTAGCAGCCCAGACAAGACAGTGCAGCACAAAATACCCTCCCAGACGCAACAAATACTACAATGCAGCATTGTCACCCTTCCCCTCTGACAGCGCCTTTCCTATCTGACAGATGCTGGTCCCCCTGAACACCCCTTCTCTTAATGACAGCTATGTTTTCTCCCTTCCCAGCTCTTCCACACTGGCAGCACCATTAGCAGTATCCCCAAAGCCACCCATCTCCACTGATGCAGTGGCCGGGTGTGGGGTGGCCCCAACGTTATGCTGGGTCCCCTGGACACAGTCGAGGTGTCACCACGTGTTGCTTCTCCCTGGAAGGGATTTAAGGTGTGGTGCACCCCAATGGGAAATAAGTCCAGAGAGTCAGGGTCTGTAGTAAACCAGTGTGCTTTTTTTACTGGAGGAGTTCAGATGCAAAATAACACAGGCAAGGAATAGGGTTGGCCTCTCCAGTCTCCTCCCTGGCAGAAGAAGGGTTTGATGCTGAGGAACTAGCTGTCCCTCTCTTTAGAATGCTGGAGGCACACGGTCTGTTGCTCAGTAGTCCGGGTGGCTCCTTGTCCCAGGGCTAGTGACCCATGGTCTGTGGCTCAGCGTCCCCATCTCAGCGTCTTCTTCTGGTCACTCATGCAGGCTGGCATGAGTCTCCCCTCCAAGCACTGGTACCTAACTGCAGAACACTAGGGGCTTTGACTGCTCACCTTATATACCATTTCTAGCTAGACTGGAACCTTCTAGTGGGAGTGGTGGAGTGGAGAAATTCGGCACAAACAATTACAAAGTTACCTCTCCAGTTTGGCATACTGTAGACTTACATTAGAGCTTCAATAATACTCAATGACACAGCAGTTTTATCAGACAAAAACAAGTTTCCAGACATAACAACAGAGCTAAAACCAGACATTTAAAAGGTCAGTCCATCTGGTTTTGGTAGTAAACAAGTCTGGCTTTTTCCCTCCAAAACATGCTCTTCTTTAAACCCTATGGCAGCAGTGGGAAATTGCCAGCTTCTCATTCAAAGTCCACAAAGTCTCTCAGTATTTATTAACCCTTTCTACAGAACCTTGCAAATTAACAACATACATAGAAAATGTAGTTAGACTGTATTAAACAGTGTAAGTTAGCTCTTTTCAGTGAAAAAAGTAAGAAATGTATAACTTTGCACAGGGGAAACAGGCAAATGTCCACAAATTTTCAAACATCAAAGTACCCCTGCTCCAGGGCGCTAAACAGAGGTTGAGTGTGAGCTCCTCTGCAGTTCATTTGTAGTCTTCAGATTCTCTCTGAACTACCACCTGGGTGCAGGACCTGTCTGCTCATGTGTCCAACATGTTACCACAGGTCCTTCACCCCACTTATACCGCAAGTTGAGTACCTAGGCTTTAAAGGATGCAAATTAACTTTCTGTTGAATATTTATTTGCTTATTCCATATTCCACAGCACTTTACAGACATTTGCTTGCTGTAGTTCCCTATCAGTATATTTTTGTAGTGTGGGAGGAAACTCCACGCAGAACTCATGCAGATGTTGCCTTTGGTCAGATTTGAACCTAGGACCCCAGCGCTGCAAGGCACCAGTGCTAACCACTGAGCCATTGTTCTGATCATACTTTAATTTGAAATTCCCTCAGTTGTCCTCCTATATCTACAGATTAATCCACCTTCTAATAGGAGCAATTACATCATATTTTAATAGAGAATTGCTGTTTAACCACCTCCGGACCGCTGTACGCACAGACGCGTCCTGGAGGTGGTTGTTTCATTCCGAGTGGACGCGCCGGCGCGTCCTCTCGCGAGACGCGAGATTTCGGTCACAGCCGGCCCGCGCATGCGCATCGCGGGCCGGCAAAAGTTCGAGGAGAATTGCATCAGCAACCTGCCAGCCAATGATAGTCGCTGGCAGGTTGCTGATTTTTAAAAAATCGAATCACAAGCCATATAACAGATCATATTAGTAAATATGATCTGTTATATGGCTTCTCTGCTCCTCTGCTGGTCCTTTTCGTCGGTTGGATCCAGCAGAGGAGCAGACTTCACAGTGAGTACACCAAACAGCACACCTTAGCCCCAGATCACCCCCCCTGCACCCCAATTAACCCTTTGATCACCCCTTTGATCGCCCCTGTCAATCACTAGTGAAAGACAAAAAGTGATCAGTGTAAACTGTCACTTTTTTTTTTCACTAGTATTGGCTGTTAGGTTTTAGGGATAGTTTAGGCCCCTTGGTTAGGTAGTTAGCGTCAGTTAGCGCCCACCCCACCGCACCGCAGTCACTTTTATTCGCTGATTAGCGTATCGCTAATCAGCATTTGTACTTTTATAGTATCTGTAAGTGATCAAAACTGATCACGGTCAGATCTATAATAGTATTAGTGTCACCTTAGCTCGCCCTCCACCCAAAACGCAGTGTTTGCCCGATCAGGCCTGATCGGTCGCCCACACGTGCGTTCACCCACGCCTGCCCCACCGCAGTGACAAAAAATTATTATTTTTTGATCACTGCACATTCACTTTACACGCACTGCGGCGATAAAAAAAAATCAGTTTTGATATTTTTTATCAACCGCAGCGGCCTCCGGTACTTCGCTAGCTTCCCCTTTGTAAGACAGGTTTGCTTTTTTTCTTGGGTAGTCTCAGGGAATACCCCTAAATTTACTAGTCCAAAATGTCAAACAGGTGGTATTCTTCTGAAGAGGCCTACAGGATTCTGACCCAGTCGGATGAGGAATGGGAACCCTCATCTGACGAATCTAGCGGGTCAGAATATGAACCTGTAGAAAGCAGTGGCTCTCTGACCCAAAGTTCGGACGAGGAGGTTGAGGTCCCTGGCAGCACCAGGCGTACCCGGCCCCGTGTCGCTAGACCACAGGTTACGCAGGATCCGCTTCAAGAGCAGCAGAGTGGGGCTGTCGCTGCCGGATCACGTGGTGAGGCATACACCAGCAGCGCAGCCCTTCCTGGACCTAGTACCAGCACAACCTGGTGAAGTAGCGAGCACCAGAAGGGCAGTTGAAGCTGGTACGTTGGCACGTGCAGTAGTTACCCCGTCGCAGCCACCGCGCAGACAGGCCCGTAGAGCCCCTAGAATCCCTGAGGTGCTGGCAAACCCTGATTGGCAGTCACCAACTTCAGCCGCACCTGTAGTTCCCCCTTTCACCGCCCAGTCTGGAGTTCGGGTTGAGACGGCTCAAATCGGTTCGGCCCTGGGATTTTTTGAGCTGTTCTTGACTGCGGAGCTCTTGGACTTAGTCGTGGCAGAGACAAACCGGTATGCCACACAATTTATAACCGCAAACCAGGGAAGCTATTATGCCCAGCCTTTCTGGTGGAAACCAGTCCAAGTTTCCGAACTTAAAATTTTTCTGGGCCTTCTCCTCAACATGGGCCTGACAAAAAAGCATGAATTGCGGTCATATTGGTCCACGAACCCAATTCATCACATGCCCATGTTCTCTGCTGCTATGTCCAGGACACGATTTGAGACCATCCTGCGTTTTATGCATTTTAGCGACAACACCACCTCCCGTCCCAGAGGCCACCCAGCTTTTGACCGGCTCCACAAAATTCGGCCCCTCATAGACCATTTCAACCAGAAATTTGCAGATTTGTATACCCCTGAGCAAAACATCTGCGTAGACGAGTCCCTAATACATTTTACCGGGCGCCTTGGCTTCAAACAATACATCCCAAGCAAGCGTGCCCGGTATGGGGTCAAATTGTATAAGCTCTGTGAAAGGGCCACAGGCTATACCCACAAATTTCGGATCTATGAGGGAAAAGATCAGACCCTGGAGCCGGTCGGTTGCCCTGACTACCTGGGGAGCAGTGGGAAGACAGTCTGGGACTTGGTGTCACCCTTATTCGGCAAGGGGTACCATCTTTATGTGGACAATTTTTACACAAGTGTGGCCCTCTTTAGGCATTTGTTTCTAGAACGGATTTGCGCCTGTGGCACCGCGCGAACTAGTCGCGTGGGCTTCCCCCAACGGCTTGTAACCACCCGTCTTGCAAGGGGGGAGAGGGCTGCCTTGTGTAACGAAGAACTGCTCGCGGTGAAATGGAGAGACAAGCGTGACGTTTACATGCTCTCCTCCATTCACGCAGACACGACAATCCAAATTGAAAGGGCAACCTGTGTCATTGAAAAGCCCCTCTCAGTCCACGACTATAATGCGCTCATGGGAGGGGTGGACTTCAATGACCAGATGTTGGCTCCCTATTTAGTTTCCCGCAGAACCAGACGCTGGTATAAGAAGGTGTCTGTATATTTAATTCAATTGGTGCTGTATAATAGTTTTGTTCTCTACAGTAAGGCTGGGAGAACACGATCCTTCCTCAAATTCCAGGAAGAGATCATCGAGAACCTCCTGTATCCAGAAGGTTCCGTGGCCCCATCCACCAGTGTAGTTAGCCGTCTACACGAGCGACATTTCCCCAGTGTCGTTGCTGGTACCTCAACCCAACCGCCACCCCGAAAAAAATGTTGTGTCTGTAGCAGGAGTGGAATAAGGCGTGACACCCGCTATTTCTGTCCTGACTGCCCTGACCACCCTGCCCTATGCTTAGGAGAGTGTTTCCGGAAGTACCACACACAGGTACACCTAGCATAGGGATTGCATCTCACAGGACAGGCACACAGGGCTATTAGGGCCCTTTTTACTCACAGCTGCTGCAAACCTCTCCTTTCACCTGGGATAAAGTGCATAACGTACTTCGCCACATCTTTGGGCGATTTGCGCTTTGCACATTGTCCCATGGGGAAGGAGAGGTTTGTTCTATAAAGGTAAAAAAAACGAAACAAAAAAAAAATTACCGGTAAGTAAAAAAGTTAAAAAAAGTTAATATGTTCTGTTCTGAAGTTAATAAATTTATTGCGTTGCGGCCTGGTTTTTTCTTTTTTTTTTTTTTTTTTTTTTACCTTCCAGGTGGACCAACCGATCGACTAGCTGCAGCACTGATGTGCATTCTGACAGCAATGCTTCTGTCAGAATGCACATCAGTGCTGCAGCTAGTCGGTGTATGCGGCGCTGCAAGACGAGATTTCTCCTCTGCAGTAAAAGATACGTTTGCCGAGGCATATGAGCTGAGGAGGTGGCTGTGTTCATATACTTTGGCAAACACTTTGTATATATATATATAAAAAAAAAAATCCCGGCAATGATTTATTCATCCACATCGATTGATGTGAATGGAGAAATCGGGTTTGCCAGGGCATACGAGCTAAGTGGGTATGGATGTTGGGCGGAGCTCGTATGTCCTGGCAGACGCCTTTCCCCTCCTTTTTCTTTTTTTGGCAGAGATTTTTTCATCCACATTGATCGATGCGAATGAAAAAATCTGTGCCATTCATTTTTTTCTTTCAGCCCAGAGGCTGAACGAAAAAAAAAAATCTCATTACCCGTATGCTCAATATAAGGAGAATAGCAGAAACTCCTAATGCTGGGCATACATGTAATGATTGCGGAGACCCTCAAATGCCAGGGCAGTACAAACACCCCACAAATGACCCCAATTTGGAAAGAAGACACCCCAAGGTATTTGCTGAGGGGCTTATAGAGTCCATGAAAGATTGAAATTTTTGTCCCAAGTTAGCGGAAAGGGAGACTTTGTGAGAAAAAAAAATAAAAATCAATTTCCGCTAACTTGTGCCAAATTTTTTTTTTTCTATGAACTCGCCATGCCCCTCATTGAATACCTTGGGGTGTCTTCTTTCCAAAATGGGGTCACTTGTGGGGTATTTATACTGCCCTGGCATTTTAGGGGCCCCAAAGCGTGAGAAGAAGTCTGGTATCCAAATGTCTAAAAATGCCCTCCTAAAAGGAATTTGGGCCCCTTTGCCCACCTAGGCTGCAAAAAAGTGTCACACATGTGGTATCTCCGTATTCAGGAGAAGTTGGGGAATGTGTTTTGGGGTGTCATTTTACATATACCCATGCTGGGCGAGATAAATATCTTGGTCAAATGCCAACTTTGTATAAAAAAATGGGAAAAGTTGTCTTTTGCCAAGATATTTCTCTCACCCAGCATGGGTATATGTAAAATGACACCCCAAAACACATTCCCCAACTTTTCCTGAATACGGAGATACCAGATGTGTGACACTTTTTTGCAGCCTAGGTGGGCAAAGGGGCCCATATTCCAAAGAGCACCTTTCGGATTTCACAGGTCATTTACCTACTTACCACACATTTGGGCCCCTAGAATGCCAGGGCAGTATAACTACCCCACAAGTGACCCCATTTTGGAAAGAAGACACCCCAAGGTATTCCATGAGGGGCAAGGCGAGTTCCTAGAATTTTTTATTTTTTGTCACAAGTTAGTGGAAAATGATGATTTTTTTTATTTTATTTTTTTTCTTACAAAGTCTCATATTCCACTAACTTGTGACAAAAAAATAAAAACTTCCATGAACTCACTATGCCCATCAGCGAATACCTTGGGGTGTCTTCTTTCCAAAATGGGGTCACTTGTGGGGTAGTTATACTGCCCTGGCATTCTAGGGGCCCAAATGTGTGGTAAGGAGTTTGAAATCAAATTCTGTAAAAAATTACCAGTGAAATCCGAAAGGTGCTCTTTGGAATATGGGCCCCTTTGCCCACCTAGGCTGCAAAAAAGTGTCACACATCTGGTATCTCCATATTCAGGAGAAGTTTGGGAATGTGTTTTGGGGTGTCATTTTACATATACCCATGCTGGGTGAGATAAATATCTTGGCCAAATGCCAACTTTGTATAAAAAAAATGGGAAAAGTTGTCTTTTGCCAAGATATTTCTCTCACCCAGCATGGGTATATGTAAAATGACACCCCAAAACACATTCCTCAACTTCTCCTGAATACAGAGATACCAGATGTGTGACACTTTTTTGCAGCCTAGGTGGGCAAAGGGGCCCATATTCCAAAGAGCACCTTTCGGATTTCACTCGTCATTTTTTACAGAATTTGATTTCAAACTCCTTACCACACATTTGGGCCCCTAGAATGCCAGGGCAGTATAACTACCCCACAAGTGACCCCATTTTGGAAAGAAGAGACCCCAAGGTATTTCGTGATGGGCATAGTGAGTTCATAGAACTTTTTATTTTTTGTCACAAGTTAGTGGAATATGAGACTTTGTAAGAAAAAAATAAATAAAAAAATCATCATTTTCCGCTAACTTGTGACAAAAAATAAAAAGTTCTATGAACTCACTATGCCCATCAGCGAATACCTTAGGGTGTGTACTTTCCGAAATGGGGTCATTTGTGGGGTGTTTGTACTGTCTGGGCATTGTAGAACCTCAGGAAACATGACAGGTGCTCAGAAAGTCAGAGCTGCTTCAAAAAGCGGAAATTCACATTTTTGTACCATAGTTTGTAAACGCTATAACTTTTACCCAAACCATTTTTTTTTTTTACCCAAACATTTTTTTTTTATCAAAGACATGTAAAACAATAAATTTAGAGCAAAATTTATATATGGATCTCGTTTTTTTTTGCAAAATTTTACAACTGAAAGTGAAAAATGTCATTTTTTTGCAAAAAAATCGTTAAATTTCGATTAATAACAAAAAAAGTAAAAATTTCAGCAGCAATGAAATACCACCAAATGAAAGCTCTATTAGTGAGAAGAAAAGGAGGTAAAATTCATTTGGATGGTAAGTTGCATGACCGAGCAATAAACGGTGAAAGTAGTGTAGGTCAGAAGTGTAAAAAGTGGCCTGGTCTTTCAGGGTGTTTAAGCACTGGGGGCTGAGGTGGTTAAAGTGAACCTGCCAGCATCAAATGTGAATTAATCTGCAGGCAGCATGTTACAGAGCAGGAGGAGCTAAGCAGATTGATATATATAGTTGTATGGGAAAGGATTCAGTAAAACCTGCAAATCGTTCATTTAAATCCCTGCTCATTCTGGGCTTTGAAGTCCAGGAGGAGGTCCTACCGGTGTTTGACAGCTATCGCTGTATGCTCCGTCATAGAGGGAAGGCTGTCACTAATGAGACCTCCTCCTTGATGTCAAAGCACGGAATTAGCACTGATATAAATGGATACATTTTTAGTTTAACTGAATTTTTTTCCCACCAAATGTTATTTTTTTTTTCCAAGCTCCTCCTGCTGACATCTTTAGACATTCACATGATCGAGAACGAGCGTTCATAGGGACATTCTCCCCAATAATCTGCCGGACAATCAGGCATTGTAAATCCACTTTAAAAGAAAATCAGTACCTGTTCACTCTTGTACTCATGAAAGGTGTAAGAAGAGTTTTGTTTATGTCCTGACAATAGGAGCTCTGACTACACGTCTTCATTTAGAATATTGGAGGATGAATTTATACATATACAGTATTCATGGACCTAATCCAGAATTGTGGAAATAAAATCTATTTCTTTATGTTCTAGATGAGAATTGGGATGATGGCCAGCTCTATGGATTTGAACCTTGCAATGAAAACTTTGTAACAGGGTGCAACATCATCAATGGAAAATGTGAATGCGACACTATTCGGACCTGTAACAGTCCTTTTGAATTCCCCAACCAGGGGTCATGTCAGGCTGCCCTGAAAAGAATTGAAGGTAAGTCACAAGATAGCACCTTCCAAATACACCTGTCCATTCTCCTCTATTAGGATGGTTTCATCAGATCCTGTACGGTGTGGTCAGTATGATAAAATGCAAGCTCTTGTGGTATAGTGTTGTTGTATTGTCGATGGTCTTTTTTTTATTGTAAAGCAGAGGTGGACAAATCCCAGGAGCCACATAGTCCTCTTGCTTTAGACATTTGCCATTGGCTCATGATTACTTCTTGTCAGTCCACTAATACAATCAAATTGGTTCCTAAAGTGTCTTTCTGCCTGGCTGCTAAAGTCTATAGAGCTTTATTGTAGATATTTGTCTCCATTACATTTGGAAAGTTTTTGGCTAAAGGGGCCTGTAACACAATGCTACCTGATCTGTGTGAGATATTGGTACATTTGAAAATGCTTCCATCATGCTTGGATGGGCCTGCTTAGCTGCTAATGTTCCACAACCAAGAACTTCTGCTTTACAAGGTATCGTTGTCACTTCATGTGAGCATACACTTAGCGGCCAGTATGTTATGACCAAGAAGATGTTGCTGAAATCAGATCACAACAGCTGTCGTTGCCTGTGGTTGTAACCAGCCATTAGAGCTGTGTGATTATAGGCAAACAGATAATCTGGTCACATCAGAATGGCCCATGAAAGGTGGTCATAATACAATGGTCACTAAATTCATGTAGTAAGTGGTCATGTGTTTAAATCCATGAGGTATCGACGTATACAGTGTTGGTTCATTCTCATGTGCATTAAATGTCATATCTGAAGTTCTGTTCATCTATTGTGATTTTCTGAAGAGCAATTATTATTACTCTTATTATTATCCTTCCATGCCTAATAATGGATAAAAGCCTGTTGACGCTGTTTCCATGTGTCTCCTGACTTGCAGAAACCCTAAACATACTGTATCTGACCTTTTAAAGGGGTTATCCCATGATTAATGTAAAGAAAATAATAATGAAAATCAGGCATCATATATAGAACATGCCCATCTCTTTCTAACAGACTTAGAACCAGCCCTGTACCTCACATGGATCCAGAGATCTCCCCATTCATTATTCCAATTGCTCTGCTAGATTTATTTCAGACTGAGCGGTCAAGGGGCCTGTCCTTAACACTGTAGCTCTCTCCCTATCACAGCTCAGGAGGCAGCTGAAGGACGGAACTGAGCATGTCCGTCCACCTCAGCGAGGTGGACAGAGAAATAATAAAAAACAAAACAGCAGGTGGCACTATACAGTTAAATTTTTTGAAAAACTCAGTGGCTATACTAAATTTTTATTTACCTGCATATTCAGATCCAGGTTCTGGTATAAAATCTGTAGAATATTTTTCGTGGGACAACCCCTTTAATAGGTTCATGAGAAATTTTAGAATGATGTAGGGATGACTACTTCGGTCTGTCTGCGTGGTTATTAGGTAGACCTTCTGAACCTAAAAGTATAGTTATTCCTAAAACATGGTATTTTTATGAGGCAAAAGGAGAAAACAATATTATTGCTAAATTTGAAAGTCTTTGTGTTCCTACACCATTAAAAGTAGTTGGCTTGTCAGTGGAGATGATAATCTTTACATTTTTAAAGGCAATATGTCATCAGAAAATGACCTAATGTTTAAGTCATGTTTTATGTTAAACAAATTTTGGTAATGTTTTTAATTTTTCATGTCAATATCTGTACTAAAAAAGCATGAAATCCTGCAGTTTTCACACTGGCCACAAAGCTTAATAATAGGCGCCACTTCTTGGTCTGTACAGGTCACGGTACTGCAGTTATCTGCTTATCCTTATAGGCTGGATTGGAATGACAAATGTCACCTATATACAGTATATACAGATAACACACAGAATTCTCCATTCACAATAGGTGATACCACAGCATATCTACTCCCTTAGAAATCAGTGATGTCTCCTCCTGTCCGTTGTGTCTATGGCGTATGGTGGCTTCTGTAAAGCTGAGGCAAGATGGCCGCCCCCATAATCATGTTCAGGAAATAGAATAAATAAATCTGCAATTGGAAAATAAAAACAGATTTGAAAAAAAGTGTGTGTTTCAGTTTCTGGCTTTAACCAGCAGAAAACAAATTTGATGACACATTACCTTTAAATATGTTTCTGTGATGTCCCAGATTTGTTGGGATTTCATCGGCTGCAGATATCGGGGCCGATTTACCATTGTTGTTTCAGTAGTCTAGCGTTGGTTGGGCGCTAGTTTTGGCCGAAATGTATTCAGACACATGTATTGTTAACGTGTGCCAAAAGGAACAGATGTTTGTAGCTTGTTAGACACTGTTCAAAAGCATCTAATAGAGGGGGTGCGACTGTGGAGTTGTCATATGTGTCCGATTTATTACAGGCGTGCCCCAGCTTTTTGGCTCAAACTACTGGTCTAATGTATACCACCCAAGAGGTGGCTTAAAGGGGTTTTCCTGGGATTTTAATATTGATGACCTATCCAATCAGCTGGTTGAAGAGAAGGCTGCGCTCCATGCGAGCACAGCCTTCCCTTCATTGGGATAGGTCATCAATATTAAAATCCTGGAAAATCCCTTTAAGGAAGGAAAAAGAGACCAACACGTGTACCAAATCTATCAGTGTGCGAGGTGTCCAGCGTATGACGATACCAGGTACTGATCCCCCTGTGAAGGACATGGGAGGACAGATTTTTTTCACTTACAAGAATCTTTGCATATTGATGATCATTATATTTCCATGTACTATACCACCAAGAACGGTGTTTCTTAGAAATAAATCATTATTTAGATGACTGATGGCTTAAAGCTCCATCTGCAATAAGAATGACAGGTTTGATGTGTCACCCGGGCCTCATTCTTCCCCAGCTAAGACCTCAGTCTCTTTATGACTCACTTTCTACCTGTACTTTTGATTGTTATTGCTGTGTGCTGTCGTAAAAGCCTTGGGAATAGTCTGATATTGTTTTCTTTTTTTCATTGGGCTTTTCTTCTTTGCCTGCCTTTGGTGGGAACGTGCTGCACACCAATAATAAAGCAATGTCTACCTTAGGGCTCATGCACACGACAGTATTTTGCGTTCAGTATACTGGCCGTTTTTGTAGTTCAGTATACGGAACATATACTGAACCATTCATTTCAATGGTTCAGCAAAAAATACTGAAGTGTCTCCGTGTGCATTCCGTTTCAGTATTTCAGTATTTCCGTACCGTGAAAAGATAGAACATGTCCTATTCTTGTCCGCAAATCACGGTGCTTGGCTCCATTCAAGTCAATGGGTCCGCAAAAAAAACGTATGTCTTCCGTTTCCGTTCCGTTTTTTGCTGAACCATCTATTGAAAATGTTATACCCAGCCCAATTTCATCTATGTAATTACTGTATACTGTATATGCCATACGGAAAAACGGAACGGAAAAACCAAACAGAAATGGAAACACAACGGAAACAAAAAACGGAACAACGGATCCGTAAAAAACGGACCGCAAAACACTGAAAAAGCAATACTGTCGTGTGCATGAGGCCTTAGGGGGATAAGAGGATGGTTCCTTACTATAGGAAAACAGAAGGTCTTCTTACGCTGTTTATTAAATATATTACTAATAATTCAGAAACTATCTCCCTCTAATTTGGAACTTAGTCCATTTTTGGACACATTTTTCCATTGATTCCGGGTAGTCAAAGAAAAGTGCACACACATAAATAATTCCTGCAATACTACTTTGTGAGTTTATCCTTGGCTTACCTGTGCAGCTGCTTTAAATCCTTATTTTACCTTTGGAGCTGAATTCAATTTTGATAAGGAGTTTATGAAATCCACCCACCCTGATCATAATGGATAAAGAGATGATTTGTACATCAGCAGAAACGGTAGGTGCAGATAGATGTAGAGATTCTCCCTAAATTAGGTGCTCTCTGATTAACCCCTTAGTGACCACCCATACGTCTTTTTTACGGCGGTCACTAAGGGGCCTTAGGCTGGGCCACCGCTTTTTTACGGAGGCCTAGTCTAAGAGCTGCACGGGTCCCCCGGACCCGGCTCTCACATGAGAGCTACAGCCCTGCTCTAAGAGCCTGGACTGGCAGGAGTGCCGATCTGGGCTGTTTAACACTTTACATGCCGCGGGCAATGGCGCTTGCCGCATGTAAAGTGCTGACAGAGGGAGCGGACTCCCTCTGTCTCTCATTGGCATCCCGCGAATGCGCTCACGGGGTGCCGATGTGTGTGAAGGTTGGCAGGGCTCTGATGTAGGCCCCAGACCAGCCTTCAGTAATTTCCAGCAGGCTGCTCTCTGGCGCAGCCTGCTGGTCAATGTTAGAATAGCATCGCTATTAAAATGCAATGCATTATAAGGATAATGCATTGCATTTTAAAAGCAATCAAAATACTGTCTGTTATAGTCTCCTTGTGGGTGGTAAAAAAAAACAAAAAACAAAACCAAAAACACATTTATTAAATAAAAAAAATTCCATAAAAAAAATTATGCTTTTTTCCCCCCAAAAAAACAGCAAAAAAAATTCTCCCATGTTTGGTATTGCCGTGTCCGTAACAACCCAGACAACATAAATATCACATAAATTATCCCCTACGGTGAACGCCGTAAAAAAAAAAAAAAAAGACAGAATTGCTAATTTATTCTTAGTTGCCACCGAAAAAACCTAATAACAAGCAATCAAAAAGCGCCATTTACTCCAAAATGATACCAATGAAAAATACAAGTTGTCCCGCAAAAATCAAGCCCTCACATGACGCCATAGAAAAAAAAAAAGTTATGGGTCTTGGGAAGCGGCAATGCAAAAACATTCATTTTTTTTTTTTTTTTTTTTTTTTTAACTTATTGCAAAAAAGTAGTAAAACGGAAAAAAAAACTATATGCATTTGGTATCACTGTAATCGTACTGACCCAGAGAAAAATGAACGCCTTAAAATTTATAACGTAAAAACGCAGTGGCAGTATTGTTGTTTTTCCTATCTCCCTCCCAGAAAGAGTTAAAGAAAGTTAATCAGAAAGTTGTGTACCCCAAAATGGCGCCATTAAAAACTAGAACTTGTCCTGCAAAAAAACAAGCCCTCCTAAAGCTATTTAGACGGAAAATAAAAAAGTTATAGCTCTTGGAACGCGACGATGAAAAAAGGAAGAAAAACACTTGGTCAGTAAGGCCCAAAACAGGCTGGTCACTAAGGCCTCATGCACACGACCGTTTTTGTGTTCCGTGTCTGTTGTTCCGTTTTCCGTGATTTTCTGCGAACCCATTGACTTTCAATGGGTCCATTGAAAACTCGGAGAGTGCACCGTTTGTCATCCGCGTCCATGATCCGTGTTTCCAGTCCGTCAAAAAAATATTTTTTTCGCGGACCCATTCAAGTCAATGGGTCCGTGAAAAAACACAGAGGCACACAAGATTGTCATCCACGTCCGTGATCCGTGTCCGTTTTTTTCCTATCATTTAAGGCAAACTTGACTTAGATTTTTTTTTTTTCACTTTTCATGTCTGGTGATCCTCCAAAAATCAAGGAAAACACACGGAAGAAAAACGGACACGGATCACGGAACAACGGAACCCCGTTTTGCAGACCGTGAAAAAATACTGTCGTGTGTATGAGGCCTAAGGCTGGTTTCACACGGGCGTTGCGGGAACATGCGCGATTTTTCCGCGCGAGTGCAAAACATTGTAATGCGTTTTGCACTCGCGTGAGAAAAATCGCGTATGTTTGGTACCCAAACCCGAACTTCTTCACAGAAGTTCGGGCTTGGGATCGGTGTTCTGTAGATTCTATTATTTCTCCTTTATAACATGGTTATAAGGGAAAATAATAGCATTCTGAATACAGAATGCAAAGTACAATAGGGCTGGAGGGGTTAAAAAAATAAAAATAAATATGTAACTCGCCTTAATCCACTTGTTCGCGCAGCCGGCATCGCTTCTGTCTTTAACTGTGAGCAATAGGACCTTTGATGTCACTGCGTTCATCACATGATCCATCACATGATCCATCACCTTCGTGATGGATCATGTGATGAGCGTAGTGACGTCATCAAAGGTCCTATTGCTCACAGTTAGACAGAAGAGATGTCGGCTGCGCGAACAAGTGGATTAAGGTGAGTTTAATTTTTTTTAACCCCTCCAGCCCTATTGTACTATGCATTCTGTATTCAGAATGCTATTATTTTCCCTTATAAACATGTTATAAGGGGAAATAATAATGATCGGGTTTCCATCCCGATCGTCACCTAGCAACCGTGCGTGAAAATCGCACCGCATCCGCACTTGCTTGCGGATGCTTGCGATTTTCACACAACCCCATTCACTTCTATGGGGCCTGCGTTGCGTGAAAAAGGCAGAATATAGAGCATGATTCGATTTTCACGCAACGCTCAAGTGATGCGTGAAAATCACCGCTCGTGTGCACAGACAGCCCCATAGAAATGAATGGGTCATGATTCAGTGCGGGTGCATTGTGTTCAACTCACGCATCGCATTCGCGCGGAATACTCGCCCGTGTGAATGGGGCCTAAGGGGTTAACTCAGTATCAGAATTTTCAACCTGCTAAGAATAATGCTGGCCGAACCTGATGACTGCAGCGGTACCATCTTCTGTGTGTCTGGGCCTACTGACCCACCGCTCCTGCTTCCCTATCATTGCAGATGTGAGAGAAGGTGGGGTCAGGCGGATGGATTTCATCATGCCCAATTCTTTGCACTGTTTTGTCTGGTAAACTGTTAGACACCATAGCGGAAACGCAACAGACCCTATTCTAGTCAATGGGGTACATCAGCGCCTTAGTGAAATCTCTTGCTTTACCGGCACAGGGAAATGAAACCTCACTTCCTAGGACAACAAACAGGACAACTACCCCAATTTCCCTAAATTAACCCTATATGTACCCAAGACTACCAGTTTTGCTCATCATAGTTTGAGACTGTTGGTAGGGAGGATGAATTACAATTAAAAAGAAAAAAATTGTTGTTATAAAATAATTTTTTTATTGAAGGGGTTTTCCACGATTCTGATATTGATGATTTATCCTCAGGATAGATCACTCGTCGGCTGTCCGACACCTGGGACCCCCACTGATTACCGTAGCTTTTTGAAAAGGCTGCGGCGCTGCTGCCACGTGGCCTAGGTGCAGCTGAGTTCCATTCCTGTGAATAGGTCTAAGCTGCAATACCAAGCACCGCCTCTACATAATGTACGGCGCTGTGAGGAGCGCTGCCAAGCTGATCGGACTACCACCAATGTGATATTGATGACCTATATCCTGAGGATAGGTCATCAATATGAAAATCTCGAACAGCCCCTTTAAATTTTTATTTAATATATTTGTTTTAAATTGGATGAATCATAAGGGAAAAATAAATGAAAGGTTTCAAAGTATTTGCAGTAAAAGTATTTTCTGCCATAAGCTTTTTTTTTTCCTTTTCTTTTTCTACAAAGTATACACAAATATAGCTCTGGAATTTTATGTAGTTTGCCAATTCTGGGCTGAAAAACATAAATTAAACAAATTATACCTGCTGGATATGAGGTTACGTCATTTGGAAGCAGAAAAGAAACCACTCACACAGCATGGTGGTAGATTTACACATTCTGCTTAACCTCTCTTGTTAACAGATGAGCAGGCAGCGACATTAAGTGGAGCATATGCAAGGGCTTGACAGCTACCAGCATAAGTGCTGTATGTCATCTAGCTGTACGTCCTGTGCCATTTTACCAGGTTTATTTTCTGCTTTTACCTCCAAAGTTTGTTAAGGTGGATGCTGTCAGGCTTAAAGGGGTTCTCTAAGATTTAAGTGCTGTATCAGGCCTAGCGAAAGTCATGAAGAACATCACTAGCAAGTGTTCAGAAGAACGCTTGCTGATAATCTTCCAGTATAAGGGCTCGTTCACACGACCGTTGGTGTCCCGTTCCCGTATTGCGGATCCGCAATACACGGGCACCGTTCCGTTGTCATTCCGTGTCCGCAAATCCGGAGATGCGAAACGGAAGCACGGAACGGAACACTACGGAAGCACTACGGAGTGCTTTCTGGGGTTTCGTTCCGTGCCTCTGCACCGCAAAAACATAGAACATGCTCTATCTTTTTGCGGAACAGAGGGATCGCAGACCCATTCAAGTGAATGGGTCTGCGATCCCCAGGCGCCTGCCCAATGGAAGGTGCCCGTGCATTGCGGACCGCAATTTGCGGTCCACAGCAAGGGCTTCACACATTCGTGTGAACGAGCCCTAATACTACCACCGATTACCTGATGAACGAGCAAACAGTCTTTAAGCAGGTTAAACAAATCTGATCACGATCTGCTGCCGGTAAATAATGATTCTGTTTCAGGACGAGCGATGGCTTTAGCGATTGTTCCTCCCCATACTGTGGAGGAGATTGCTGCATGTAATAGCAGTTGATTGCCAGGAAGGAACGCTTCCCTCCCAACAATCTTATGTGAAATCTTGCAATATAATAAAGCCCTTAGTATAAATGACCAATCCTTAGGATTGGTCATCAGTATTAGATTGTCACCCGCGCTGATCAGCTGTTTGTAGGAGCTCCATCCCTCTGTAGTGGGCATTACTGCAGTGCTGTTACCATTCCCATGATGGGAGCAGTGCTGCAGTAACCAGCCGCGACCATAAGGCCTCTTTCTCACGAGCGTGACGGATTAGGTGCAGGTGCGTTCAGTGAAACTCGCACCATTTTGCAAGCAAGTTCAGTCAGTTTTGTCTGCGAATGCGTTCAGTTGTTCATTTGTTCAGTTTTTTTCTTCGCAAGTGCAATGCGTTTTGATGCGTTTTTCACGAGCGTGATGAAAAACTGAAGGTTTACAACATCTCTTAGCAACCATCAGTGCTTCTGGATGCAATGCGTTTTTCACTGAAGCCCCATTCACATCTATGGGGCCAGGGCTGCGTAAAAAAAACCCCAGAATATAGAACTGATGCATGAAAAACAACGCTCATGTACACAGACCCATTGAAATGAATGGGTCCGGATTCAGTGCGGGTGCTATGCGTTAACGTCACGCATTGCACCCACGCGGAAAACTCGCTCATGTGAAAGGGGCCTAACACAGAGGACGGAGACGTGTAGGTCGGGTGCCTGGTTCTCTGCCTGAGCTCCTGCAAACAGCTGATCTGCAGGGATGCCAGTAGTCCGATACCAATGAACGGTCATGGACACTTAAGTCCCAGAGAATCCCTTTAAACCGGCCGTACACATTAGATAAATATTAAAGGAACCTGCTGATTTTGACAGGACCGGCCGACCATCTACGGTGTAGGGGGGGTCTCCCGACTCTCCCCTGAGTGCAGATGTCTTGACCCCGAGAAGGATCAGGCAGTTGATTTCAGCTGTCCAATCCTGTTGTCGCCGGGGAGATAGCCATTGCCAGTGGTGTCTGGTAGTGGCTTTCTTCTACATTCACAACACAGATGAGCGCGCAGGTATATGGGGGGATCGGAAGAGATGTGTTGTGTATGGCCAGCCATAGACAGATACAGTGAATTGTGCCGGGTGACAGGGAGATAAGAACCAAATACACTAGACTCAAGGAGAATTACATTTCCTCATGTTCCTTTGTTTTAGTCTGGTGTTCGGTAGGCTTTATGGGATTGCTAGCAAAATGCCGCTGACAAGTGTGTTTAGTGATAATCTCTGAATGTAATCTCACTCAGAAGACAATTCTTGAATAGACTGCCAGTTGTAATGTCCCACTCTCTCTTTTTATCAGATTAGGTCAGGAGTGTAAGAAAATCCATACTGTCCCAGGAAGCACAATCTTCAGGCTAGGTATCACATCGCTGCCTTCTCAATGAGAAAATTGGAAAATGTCTGCTAGCGGGAACAGGTTGATCGATGGACATTATTTGTTGTGACGGAGGCTGGAGGGGGACATTTGTATCTTGCAGATTGTGTGACATTGGTATTGCTGAGCAAGTCATTTTGATAACAGCAGAGTCCTTATTTTATCCTAGATTAGCAGCCATTTACACCAAGGACAAGACAGATTGCTGTTAGACTTCAAATCTCTTTGATGGTAGGACCTCTTTCTTCCAGGCTGCTCTTGTCTCGCTTCTCAGTTATTTTATCTGATCGCTGGGAATTATCCAATAAACCTTTTATTAGCTACAGTTTGATGAAAGTTGTCATCTTGGGCTAGTTCACATTCCAGCAAAAATACAGGACCCAATGCTGCCGTATGCTGCGCGGAATAAAGGCGGCCATAACTGGAACCCAACAGACTCCATTATAGTCAGTGGGGTGTCTATTGTATCTTGGATCCAATGCTTCCCTTTTTTCTTTCTCTCTTCCTAGACTTGAACAGGAAAAGGAATAATGCCGCAGATGTGATCCTAGCCTGAAACTGGCCAGAAAAAAGCGAATTCTGGCCGGGACAGGACTGTTCAAAAAAGTGTAGGTGGCTAAACAGAAAGAAATTTGGCTGTTCCAACCCAACAGCACAAGCGGATTATTTTTGGACCTTATAATAATTTTCAGCCTTAGTAAAACAATGTTTCTCAGTTAAAGTCCTAAGTACCCCCAAGTGCTCATCTATTGAGGATCTCTCCAATATGCAGTAATTGACAAAAATGATCCCTCTTTGGAAATCCTTAAACTGTGACTTGTGAGAAACACAGGCCCAGATTTACCTTACCACCTTCTTTCCTAATCGGACACCATTCCAGTTAATAATATATGGAGAGAGGCAGGGTGGATTTGATTGAAATCAAACTGATTTAAATCACGATTTAAATCACTAGTCAGTAAGGCTTGATTTAAATCATAGTTTTCTACATAAAGACTAATTCTTACTGGTATAACTTATAATATGCAAGTAGATGAAGATTTTTAGAATAACAACTTTTCATATTAGTTTGATTAGGTTGATTCTGTATTCATAGGTTTGTAAAAGTTAGAATTAAGGTCTTTTTCTCAACTCTGTTCATGTTATAACATTTTTTGCTGTGAAGAAGAGGCATGTGATCTCTGCTGAGTCAAATTCAGTTTTGAGAACTGCAAAAGTAAACCAAGCATCTGTGATAATATCTTGTAGACAGAGAAACTGCCCAATTATCTTACAAAAACCTCTGGAAGAGCATGACATTGTGAATAGATTAATGGAATTTATTTACCAAAAAAATTAAACATGTACAGCCTTATTCTACATAATTAAAAAAAACTCATCTTTATTTCATGATGGAATAACCTTTGGATGGTAATATATTTTACTCCAAAAAGCATTTTATATAAAAAAAATCTGATCTAAATCTGATTATTTATTTATTTTTTTAAATCAAAGATTTTTATCCACCCTGGAGAGAGGTATAGGTAACCGAAAAAACACATCATTTTTATTATTGCCCTCACTGACCTATAAAATATTGGAGCTGCAAAACCTAGAAGTATCAACAGTAAAAATTTAGAGACCACTAAGGCTACTTTCACACCAGCGTTTCGGTGTCCGCCTGTGAGATCCGTTTCAAGGCTCTTACAAGTGGCCCCAAACGGATCAGATTAGCCCCAATGCATTCTGAATGGATGCGGATCCATTAAGAATGCATCAGTTTGGCTCCGTTCCACCTCCATTCCGCTCTGGAGGCGGACACCAAAACATTGCTTGCAGCGTTTTGGTGTCCGCCTGGCCGTGCGGAGCCAAACGGATCCGTCCTGACTTACAATGTAAGTCAATGAGGACGGATCCGTTTGATGTTGACACAATATGGTGCAATTGCAAATGGATCCGTCCCCCATTGACTTTCAATGTAAAGTCAGGACGGATCCGTCTGATGAACAATTAGACGTAGACTTTTTTTTTTACATAGAATGCAGACTGATCCGTTCTGAACGGATACCATCGTTTGCATTTATAGGTGCGGATCCGTCTGTGCAGATACCAGACGGATCTGCACCTAACGCAGGTGTGAAAGTAGCCTAAAGCTAGTCAAAAACAGATTTTCTGTGTAATGGCCATACCCAATGATGTCGGTGTGACCATCTAATGTGTATGAGGCCTCCTGATTTTCTCTGATGAGGAGGGTAAGGCATGTTGGATCTTTTTGTGTCTGGCCATGATCGACTGCCATGTTCCTATTAAGAACATATGCAGATTTGGTAAGAGAAGTTTTGTGGACCCACGGTTCCAAAATAGAAAAATCTCTGACATCACAGAAACTTTCTGCATTTACTCCACATGGGGCGCCACTGACCAGGGTGTTTTTTCACTGTTAGAACTTGCTCTACCTATACTTCTCCATTACTCTGGACTATCCGAGATATGGTTACTCTGTGGCATTGACCGCAGTTTCTACAACGCCTCAGGTTCTTTCAGCCCAAGTTCCAGAACAGTAGTGAATGATTTGTGCTTGTTTTTTCTGGTTAATTGTGTCCACTGACTGGTATAGTTTCCACCTCTGCATGGGTGTTTTTTTGTTTTAGTTTAACTAGGACAATGCAGTACCTCTTAGCTGTCTCAACAAGCCGAAATGTGTAAGCTTCCATTAAATCCATATTCTAATTATTTGCAAAATGGGCCAAGGTCCCCAACATCAAATGAAACTTCCAGGCTTGATGCCGCTTCTTAAAGTATAACTTTCGTATATTTTTTTTTGGAGTATTGGATTGTGGTGATTAATATCTCCTTGGTGGCCATATTTCAACTTTTCACTGTGTATTCAATTACCCCTTAATTCCACATTTTTGTTCCCTGTACTGCCTACTTTTACCTGTGCTTAAAATAGGGTTGCTAGGCATGGTCCGTCTATCTGTTGAAGGACGGAGGACGCAGAAGCACGCTGCGTGGAAGGTCAGATTACTGACAGCCAGGGACTATAAGTAAATGATTAAAGCCAGGTCCTCTCCAGCAGCTGATAACAGTGCTTGGGCTGTGTGCACTTCTCCCTGTCCCTGCGCTTGGCAGACGCTCCCTTACTCAGCAGAGCTGGAGAATGCAGAGTTGGAGCAGCGCACAACAGGGAAGGGAGATCTGCCATCTGCTCAATGTATAAATGAAAACAACATGTGGTAAGAGGACCCCTTTGTGCTGCAGGAGATTAACCCTTTAGGGGGAGGGCTCTGGTTACTGACACTTTTGGGGGGCTATTGTTACTGGCTAGTGAGGGCAGGCAGGATTTGCCTCAGGGTGAGGGCAGTGGCGGCCATCTTAACTGAATAGTGAGATTGCAGTTTTATGCAGACTGGTTGGTAAGGGCTGAATCTTATTAAATATGGGGTAAGTCAGTCTAATAGTAACTGATTCTGGAATATCATGTTATTAGTAACTACTTATATGAAAATTGAAATTAGGGTCTAAATGTGACAGTTATCCTTTAAATGTTGTCCTTTTCACAAGCACTGGATGAAAGCAGGAGAACAATGTGCGTAAGAATATATACTATATGTGGTAAGTAGACCTTCACTGTAAAGGTCCTATTTGCTCACATTATGATTAACTCCCAATCATTCCCGAATAAGTGGATTTAAATAATTCATGGAAGAAAACAGTCGATAGTTGGCCTTGAATAGTAATGTGATCGCTAGTTCCCAGTAGGAGCAGATTTATGCTAAGTCCTCCTGCTCCTGTAAAGCTGCCCATACACTTGGAGATTTTATACTTTCCGACTAATCTCCTGATATATCTGCTTTGTAATGAGAATTGTCCATATGATTAAAGTGATATAGGTTATACTCGGCATCTGTGGTGCACGTTCACATTTCTGGGAAAATCTTCAGTAAACTTTATTAGCCACACATATGCAAAAAATAGGTTTTTGGCATTCTTCTGACCCGCATGTCCAGACACCTTACCAAAATATATTATATTGGATTTGTTCCAAACTACAGATTTCAGTTCCTAGATTCAACATTTCTGATGCAACATCCTGATATATTTGAAAAGAGTGAGAACAAAAAGTTGTTTCTATAGCAATTTAAGCCAAACGATCTTTTAGGTTTTACTATCCTCAGGATAGGCCATCACTAGCTAATTGGTGGAGGTCCTGCACCACCAATCAGCAGTTTGGGTGTAGCCGGCGCTGGACCTACAGAGCTTGGTCATCTGTGTAGTGGACGTAGCTCGTGGCTGCAGTGCTGCTCCTGTTGATTTCAATGGGTGCAGTGCTGTAGTAATGAGCTCCCTCCACTACATAGTTGACAGAGCTGTCACCGACTTCTGGCCCTGAAGCTACACCCAAACAGCCGATTGGCGGGGGAGCGTGGTGTAGGACCCCCACCAATCAGCTAGTAATGGTCTGTCTTGAGTATTGGACAGCACTTAGTAAAAGCTGGACAACCCCCTTAAGATGGCCTTGCACATTAAATTAAGGCAGCCGAACCTGCTAATTTCGGCAGGAGTGGTCATCCTTTTAAATGTGTCCTGATTTTAATTGAAGTCTGACAGCCAGATTCTTCTTTCCCCCGACACCTGCCTTAGGTGAAAGAAGGATCGAGATGTTGGACTTCGATAAAAGTCAGGATGTCCCTGTATACCTTACATGGTTGACGAGTCCTGCCAGATCTTTTTTTTCTCTACCCACTGAGAACACATTTAGACCTCACGTACACAACTATGTGTGTTTTGTGGTCCATAAAACACGGATACCAGCTGCGTGCATGCTGCCATTTTTCTTTCTCCCTTCTGTAGAAATGATCTTTCCTTGTCCAGGAAATGGACAAGCATAGGACAACACAGTCTGCTGTCCGCGAAAAATGCGGAACAAAAATATGGTCATGTGCATGAGACCTTATATTTGACTGCGCTAATGTGTATGGGGGGAACGGCTATCTAGTGTGCATGGCAGATTTATGCCCACACACCACTTTTATAAAAGTTGTACAGTAATCTGTTTTATTAAATGGGAAATGCTTTCCTCTTGTCAGACTTCATCAGCCGTGTAAACTTTGGTATAAGGTCTTTTACTGATTTGATTCATTTTTTGACAAGACACCGTTTCCAGTTTTTTGTGTCTTTGTGATTCTCAAATATATTCAAGTGCAGTTATTAAGAATGAAACTGAAAAATATAACTTGTACTCAAAGTTATAAAATAGTCCACTTTTCTCCTAAAGCAACTTTTTGTAATATTTTCCTTTAGTAACACCCCCTTTTTTCCTCCTGTAGAAAACAATTCTGCCCCTTTTACATTGAAATGTATTCCTCCAGATTTTGGCAGTGATTGCCTTCATCATGCACGGTCTTCTCTCTCCTCTCATCTCCCTGGGCTCCAGACCTGGTGGAAGTAAGCTTAATCCGTAGAAAATCATGCATAAGTCATAGTGTGTGCGTGACGCTGCCTGCTGCCCGCTATCTGCGATAAACATGTGTCGGGATGTGAGATACAAACTCTTGGGGAATAAAATCGCATTATGTCCGTATGGTGAACAGGCAGCAGTGGCCATTTTTGTTTTCCACATTAAACGGTGTAACTTCGCTTCACGACACTCTGTGCAGGTTATAATTTATTTCACAATTTCATGTAAACCTTGAAAACTAACCATAGCATCCAATTAGGGACATAGCATCAATGTATTCTGGGCATTAAAAGGGTTTTCCAGTATTTTACTACTGATGACTTATCCTCGGTGGGGGTCCTGCACCTCTTACACCCCGCCAATCTCCTGTGAGCACCGCTGCCTGCTCCTTGCTTACCAAGCACAGCACTCTACAAGGAGAAACATGCCATTCATTTAGGTATTATGTATTGTGGGCATTCTTATCATTATTTTAATTTATTTTTTCCCTTTCCAAAATTTACAAAAAGGCAAAGAAATGTGGAAAAGATGCGTTTTTCTCCAGTTTCATGTGTGACATTTTTAAAATAAATTGAGTTTTACTTCTGTATACCTCCAGATTTATTTCTGTGTTTGTTCTAATTTTATGGATACCAAATATGTTCATGTGCAATATTTTTTAGACTGCTATATACCACGTTTTTAGACTGTAAGACGCACCTGACTATATGACAGACCCCAAGTTTAGGTAACAAAAAATGAAAAAGAAAAAGGTCATATCATTAAACCTTCCCTGGTGGTTCACTTTACGTTGGCGGTCCGCCCCTGCCTCTTTGCATAGAGTGATGCTCTGTGGGTCTCTTGATGTCTTTTGATGTATGGCGTCCTGCTCCTTCTCCTGCAAATAAAAGGTGTTCAACATTTTTTTTAAAGGAATTCTAAAAATTTAATTGTTCCCTGAGCCTTTTTGTAAATTACATAAGAATTTGTATATTGCCTCCGTCTTGAACCAGGCTCTAGTTTTCCTTTTTATCAAATAAAGTTGTTGAGCCTCATCAGAGAGGTCACCCCCCCATGAACCTGTTAGGCTTAATTCACACGTCCGTGGTGTGTTGCGGACCCGCAAAATGCGGGTCCGCAACACGCCAGCCCGTCACCCCCATTGAAATGCCTATTCTTGTCCACAAGCTGCGGACAAGAATAGGACATGCTCTATCTTTTTGCGGAGCTGCGGACCCAAAATCGGGGCCGCGCTGCGCAATTGCGGCTGTAGACATACTGTGTGCTGTCCGCAACCATTCCGTCCCCATAGAGAATGAATGGGTCCGCACCCTTTCCGCAAAATTGCGGAAAGGATGCGGACACATTTTGCGGACGTGTGAATGGAGCCTTATACTGATTCATACAGATTGGCTTCTGTCTGCAGTACCACCTCCCTCTCTTGCATAGACTGTGGTGTCATCGTGTACAGTGCTTAGGATTAACACCTCTTTGTGGTCATTGTACTTCAGTTCAAGAATTCCATCACTTGCTAAGGGCTCATGCACACGACCGTTGTTGTTTTGCGGTCCGTTTTTGACGGATCTGTTGTACCGTATTTGAGTTTTTTTCCCTCTGATTTAAGTCCTCTTCCGTTCCGTTATTCCACAAAACATATCCGTATGGTTTCCGTATGCAATCCATTTTTTGTGGATCGGAAACGGAAACAGTAACTTATTAATCACCAAACACATGAGCAATATGGGCTGGGCATAGCATTTCTACAGTATGGATCCACAAAATACGGATGAAATACGGATGTGTTCCGTGTGCGTTCCGTATTTTTTTGCAGACCCAATGACTTGAATGGGACCTCGGACCGTGATTTGCAGACAATAATAGGACACGCACTACTTTTTTGTGGAACGGAAATACGGAAACGGAATGCACACGGAGTACCTTCCGTTGTTTTTGCGGACCCATTGAAGTGAATGGTTCCGAATACGGTCCGCAAAAAAACGGAACGGAACAGAAGTGGAAAGAAAATATGTTCGTGTGCATTAGCCCTAAGGCCTCATGCACACGAACGTATATTCTTTCAGTGTCCGTTCCGTTTTTACGTATACGGAGCCATTCATTTCAATGGGTCCGCAAAAAAACCTGAAGTTACTCCTTGTGCATTCCATTTACGTATGTCTGTATTTCCGTTCCGCAAAAAAATAGAACATGTCCTATTATTGTTCGCATTACGGACAAGGATAGTACTGTTCTATTAGGGGCCAGCTGTTCCGTTCCACAGAATGCACGCGGACATCATCCGTATTTTGCGGACCGCAAAATACATACGGTCGTGTGCATGAGGCATAAAGCAATTTTCCCTTTGCTAGACACATTGAGAGAAGTGGTGGCAGTCCTTTTTGGTTCCCCACAGGTCCCTGTTATAGCAGCATAAGGGCTGTTGAATTGAGCTACACTGGAGGAAAACTTGTCCATGTGTATTAGGTCCCAGACAATTTTTCCACTGGCACCAAGGTTTTCTGGGCATCCTGGGGGACTTATGTCACTGTCCTTTCCCTCATAAACATTGAAGCTGCACGTGTAAGGCTACTTTCACACTTCCGTCATGGATCTGCAAAAACGGATCTGTTATAATAATACAACCGCATGCATCCAACATGAACTGATCCGTTTGTATTATCTGTAACATAGCCAAGACGGATCCGTCTTGCACACCATTGAAAGTCAATGAGAGACGGATCCGTTTTCTATTGTGCCATTGTTTCAGAGAAAACGGATCTGTCCCCATTGACTTACATTGTGTGCCAGGACGGATCAGTTTGGCTCAGTTTCGTCAAGCGGACAGCGAAACGCTACAGGCAGCGCTTTGGTGTCCGCCTCCAGAGCGGAATGGTGACTAAACGGAGGCAAACTGATGTACTCTGAGCGGATCCTTTTCCATTCAGAATACATTAAGGGCAAAACTGATCCGTTTTATACCGCTTGTGAGATCCTATGACTGATCTCGCAAACGGAAAGCCAAAACGCCAGTGTGAAAGTAGCCTAACCTGTGCTACTCTCACTAACTTTGTATACTTAAACGCCATACCTGGCTCTCTTTGAAGGAAAATACTGTCTAAATGACAATCGCCCTTAAAGATTTGTCAACACTCACGTTCACATCAGGAGTGTAGGATCTTAGAAGTCTGTATTTTAATGCGGTGATAAATGGCTTCTGTTTGTGAAGGTGATCATGCCCTAGATGACTTCATGGAAGATTTTCTAAATACGGTAGTTATTGAAATGCAGGAACCATATTAATGCCTTGAATCCACCCGTTGACATTACCGAACCAAAGACTGGGGTTGCATGGGTAAATCTTGCTGCCCGTGAAAAACACCGGTGGACTGTTTGAACATGTCCATGTTTAAAATGAGTTCTAAATACTTTTTAAATTCACTGAGATTTGTGGGAGCCCAGACCCTTGCGCGACAGGATGCAGATTTCTGTGAAAAAAAGGTTGCCTCAGATTGGAAAAGCTCGTCGGTAATAAATATTTAAAATTAAACGAATAGAGCAAAATCCGTAATATTAATTTTTATGCCCAGAGTTTCCATAAATTGGAGAGGGACCCTGAGGGGCATTAAAACGTTATTCATAATTTACTTCAGTTTTGAGGCCTAACTTCTCCATACTCATCACATACTGACAGATTAATGGGGTTTTCGGGGGATTTAAATATTGATGACCTATTCCTGTGATGTCCTGTCCTTCAGTCTCATGGCCTCGGTCCAGCTCAGTCCCATTCAAGTGAATGGGCTTGAGCCACAGTACCAAGCACAGCTGCTATACAATGTATGGCCCTGTGCTTTGTATGGCATAAAGGGGCCACAGAGATTGAGTGCTACTGCCCCTTCAAACAGCTGAGGGTGCTAGGGGGTGATGAGATATGGATGACCTATCCTGAGGATAAGCCATCTGTATATAAAACTTTAAATGTTTTCATGGAACTCCAATACATTACATTATAATATGGATTCCATTATATATGGATAACAATACATTACATTAGTAAGTGCCTTGTATTAACTTCCTCTACATGATAAATGCCACTTGCTGAAGTGACACAACTCCTTTAATATTTTATTACATAGAAAAATTGAAGAAAATTATATTACTCTACAACCATATTGATTAACAACTTTTTAATGCAGTCAGCACTGTGCTGCCTTGTTCACCCTTAGGCCTTATTCGCACATTAGTGTTTGTTCAGTGATTTCCGTCAGTGATTGTGAGCCAAAACCAGGTGCTGGTCAAAAACACAAAAAAAAGGAGCATTATACCTTGTGTCTGTTTTTGGCACACAATCACAGATGGAATCCCTGACCAAACACTGAGTGTGTGAATAAGGCCTTACTGAAATGTTACAATGGGGGCAAGGTGGTGGCTGGAGGACACCAATGGGGGCGAGGTGGTGGCTGGAGGACACCAAGCCGGCTCCCCATAGAAGTGAATGGGAGCGTACCGTGCATGCGCGGCCCCCGCTCCCATTCATTTCTATAGGGCCGACGGAAATAGCAGAGCCAGCGATTGGCTATTTTTGCCGGCCCCGTAGAAAATGAATGGAGGGCGGCTGCGCATGTGCAGTGCGCCCTCCTTCACTTTCAGGGCTCCGTTCTCGATACAGATGCTGGGACCTATAAGACAATGGGGGCATATGGGGTTGTGTCACTTCAGCAAGTGGCATTTATCATGTAGAGGTCGTTAATACAAGGCACTTACTAATGTATTGCTATTATCCATATTGTTTCCTTTGCTGTCTGGATTCATATTATACATTGCTCGTTTCCATGGTTACGACCACCCTGAAATCCATCAGCAGTGGCCGTGCTTGCACACTATAGCAAAAAGCACCTGCCTATGTGAGCATCCACGGTGAGCTCGCACTTTTTTTTTTCTATAATGTGCAAGCATGGCCACCGCATGAGACAACCCCTTTAAGCTTAGATTTTCATCCTGCTAGAGCTTTATCCTACTAGAGGTTTATGAATAAATTGCCAGCAGTCTGCATTAAAGGTTCAGATGGATGTTACCAGTTGGAGGTGTGTCCCTGAAATCAGTGCTGCCAATGTCAGACTGTGCAGGAATGCCCCCTCCCCTTCCCAATCTGGTGCCAGTTGGACCTTTATTGAAGACTGTTGACAATTCATTCATAAGCTCATAGAGTTATAAGAAAAGATGCTCCAGAATTGTTACTACATGGGGAATACAATCAATTACTAAACAAACATGTCAGGTCCTTTTTAAGCTTGCCATATTTCTTAGGACACCTTATGTATTTGGTTGTGTCCGACTCCTGACTTTCCTCCAATGACAGAAGTTAAAGAAGATAAGGATTGGGTTGTTGAATTTCAGCGCATTCGATCCATTTGTCCTCAGGGGAGGTACACATACAGCTCGACTGAACACGTCTGTGTACTCTGAGGGGAGCGGACACTTCTAGCGGTGGCTTATCTCCTAGGAGAACAAAAAGATCTGAATATTCATTTTGCCTGATTGTGTCTGCCGACATCATCTGTTGGAGGAGAGTCGGTAGCTCCCCACACACATTAGTGTGTCGGCTGATCCTGCCGTTCTAGGGTTATGTGTATGGCCAGCTTTACTCTTTTAAAAAGGTGATGAAAATGTCCTGTCTGTAGCCAATCTCCTGCCTCCATGACATCATCACAAGAACTTTGTGTACAGCAGCCTGGAAGTGCCTGGATGTTTGTAATATTCATTGCATGCATGTTGAAGACAGCTACATTAAATTAAGTACATGTATGTGATTACTTTGTGTATATAACAGTACCAAATGTTTATGGTCCTTTATACAATGGTATGTCTTAGGAACATTCTCTCTTGTGGTTTTGAAATCTGTTGATGCCTTGGTGCCATGACCTGGAAGCAGTAGAGGATGACGTTCCATAAATGGAAGACAAGTATTTTGAGAGGAGACATCTGGGATGGATTAGTGGAAAGAATTATGCCTTTTTTTTTTTATTTCAAGAGTTCATTCTTAGTAGTTTTTGGATTTATCTTTCTCTCTTTTCCTGCAGTTTCTCTGGCATTTACTATAAACCACCGCACCCAAGGGAAGTTGTGCTACTGAAACAAAATTCCAAATATTTTCTCCGGGTGTGGAAAGCAGAAAAGTATGAGAGATGTGAATTAGCGAGATTCTTTTGCACTAGCTTGACTGATTTCCAGAAATCCCCTTCAAAGCTTTAGTGCAAAGTCAGCAACTTTGACCCTTTATGTACAGCCAACAGGCCTTTTGGGCATTGTGTCTGTTTTGCAGTTACTCTGTCTTCCAGAAGAGCTGGAGACCGAACAGTTAGGCAGCCATTCTGACAGATTTATCACAGAACAGAATTCTGCAGCTGCTATGTATTGTAAAACATAGAAGCTGCAGAAGCCAAATGAAGCAAAAGTTTTAATGAAAACGTACTGTAGCTCACAATTCATCTAAATAAAAAACACTTGGCAGTAGCTGTTAACTAAATGAAATAAGAGAGTTTCCTAACTATTTATTATACAGACCATAAACATAGCCCATTTATTGTGGAAAGGATAGCACCTAATTCTTTCTACTCTACCAGCACAACACAGACAACGATGTAATAAATGGGGCCTGCTCTTTCAACAAAATTTGCATAAGGCTACTTTCACACTGCCGTTCAGAGCGGGTCCATCTGATGTTTCCTCAGACGGATCCGCTCCCATAATGCAGACGTTTGTATCCGTTCAGAACGGATCCGTCTGCAAAATTTCTAAGTGTGAAAGTAGCCTGAACGGATCCGTCCAGACTTTACATTGAAAGTCAATGGGGGACGGATCCGTTTGAAGATTGAGCCATATGGTGTCATCTTCAAGCGGATTTGTCCCCATTGACTTCCATTGTAAGTCTGGACGGATCCGCTTGCCTCCGCACGGCCAGGCGGACACCCGAATGCTGCAAGCAGCGTTCAGGTGTCCGCTTGCTGAGCGGAGCGGAGGCTGAACGCCGCCAGACTGATGCATTCTGAGCGGATCCGCGTCCACTCAGAATGCATTAGGGCTGTACGGATGCGTTCGGGGCCGCTTGTGAGCCCCTTCAAACGGAGCTCACAAGCGGACACCCGAACGCAGGTGTGAAAGTAGCCTAAATCTGTACTACTGTGTACAAGCAAAAACATGAAACTTTAAAATATCTCTTATTGGTGAAAAATGCCTCTTTATCCACTTATAAGCCATTTCTTCTAACACCCCCCCCCCCCCCAATACACATTTTCTAAACTGATCAATAACCCTCTGTCCTGAGAGTCAGCTCACTGACTGATCAAGTTATGTGCTGCCCATAAAATCGATGAAGAGGACAGGAAGAACATTTAGCTGCTGGAGCACAAACACATTGAGATGCTGCTGCATGCAAGTTTTGGTTGTCACCCCAGTGCTGATGTCATGGTAATACTGCTATATAATGTCCTCCATGCTGCTTTTGTGCCACAGAGAGATAGCGGGCAGGATCACCTCTTCTCTTTGTGTGCTGTGTATGGGAGACATCACAGCAGCTAGTCTCTACCTGCTACCTCAGGGAAAACTAAGAATTGCAGATGCGGCCAGAACAGGGGAAAAATGCATTATAGTAGTCATATAATGGCCACATATGGTATCATTCCTCATGTGCAGACACGATCCCTTATTGTGAAAAATTAACTGAAGCAACAGGTACACTTTGCAGTTCACATGCTCACTGCAGTCTTGATTTTTTTTTAATTTGACCACATAAGACCACAACATAGCTGCTGTTGTAGCCCCCGTTCCAAGGGCCACTGAGGCAGTATGCAGAATGCATATGGATTATTGGGTATCCGGCTCAGTTCTTGTTCATGTCCGGTTGCCTTCCACAACACACTGAAGACCGCAGCTCACTGCATTTGCAGTATATTCATGTAGATGATGTGCATGAGTTTGGAGGCTGATCATATTGGAGATTTATAGGGGGAATGGAATGTGAGCAATCTGATCAGAGAGATTCGAATGTAGAATGTAATGGGGGGAAAATACTAAACATTAAGATTTTTGTTTGTTCTCTACGCAGTTATTAAAAGTTCTTCACTGCTTAAAGAGTATCATTCATTTAAGGAAAAATTGTTTGACTGGAAGATGACTTCTAAATGAAATGATTCAGGCTATTCACAGAGAATAGTTGGCTGAAGTGAGGGATGAATAAAAATTAAGCACTAGTTAAATATGTTTGGCATTGGCAATGTTAGTTCTTCCAGAAGCCAAGCAATATCCAACAATCCCTTAAAAATATCCACTTTTTTTTTCTTTCATTATGTTCATTTGACCTTCTAAAAAGGACAGTCGCATAGCAAAGGAAATGCCTTAGATTCCTGCATCTGGGTTTGTGTCTTTATATTTTGTTGGCAGGGTTACAGCTACAGCCCTTTTCTTTCACTCAGTCCTCATGTGTTCTGCTCACAGTTCTGAAAAGTGGACAGAAGAACAGTAGCCCTGCCAAAAGCAACATGTTTCTGCTCTCTGCTCCTGGGCCGGGCACTGCTGTATGGTTTGTTGTTTCAGAGGGCGGCCTAGTAAAAAGATGAAGAGGGGGAGTGGTACGTGAGAGGGTAGAAAACATACTCCAGCACTGGGAAGCGCTTTTTAGGTGTCAAAGGACCTTTCTATTTGTTCATGTTTTCACAAACTATTAATGTTATGTCCTGTCTTTGTCCTTATACTGTGCAAAGTTAAAGTGGTATCCCATCTGGACGTATGTGGCACTTCTAGGTCCCACTTGTATCTCAAGACGGGATTCCTACATGAATGAGCACTCCGAGCATGCGTGGTATCCATCCATTCACTATTGTGGGACTTTGGTGTAGCGGGCACACTGAGTGTTTTTCGGAAGTACCATAGAAGTAAGTAGAGAGGATGTCGCACGTGCATGGCCGCCAATCCATTCACTGCTGAGATAGTGCTCAGCTATTTTTGTAAATCCCATAGCAGTGAATAGCAAAAGCTACGCATATATGGCATGCCATTAATTCACACTGTGACCCACTCCTTGAGATAGGAGTGGGTCTCAAAGGTGGAACCCGTATCTATCCGACATCAATCCAATACAAAAAGATGGTCTATTGCACATATCGATGTGCCATAAATGTACAGATGATAATAACCTTGTAAGCATGGAAGACCTATTCTTAGGATAACTCATCAATATCAATCAGGTGCAGGTCCGACTCTGGCGGGGGTCCCAAATCAGCTGTTGGTGGCGCTCAGGTCAGTAGTGCAGCCTTTTCATTGAATACCAGGTATATTATATATCTGCTGTGTCAGTGAATGAGACCGAGCTTTACAAAGGGCATATGACCAATGACTGCGAGGACACGGCTCTCATTGAGCGATGCAGGCCTTTAAAACAGCTGATTGCCTGAGGTTCCGTAGATTGGATCCCCACCAATTTGATATTGGTGACTAGTGATGAGCGAAGTGACTTCGGATGTAACATCCGAAGCTCACTTCACTCATCTCTATTGGTGACTTATGCTAAGAATAGGCTTAAATCTGGGAAAAACCATTTTATTCTCTACATTCCATGCCAGCCAGGTTGTCTACATGATACAGTAGGATGCATCCGTATTTTAGGATCTTCACATCATTCTAGTATGGCTTTCTGCTTCCTAAAAAAAACCCTCAATAATGGTTTCAAACCCAGTCTATTATTACATTAACAAGACTCTCCAAACCTCCAAGAAACTGGTAGTGGTTTGAAGAATCCTTTCTGCTGGACCTTCTACCCTCAACAGACAAAATGCCACCTTGTGAGGAGAGAGATGTTGCTTGGCGACTGCTCTCGCTGGTTGCTTTTGTCATAGCCATCAGTCTTATATTTTGCTGTATTCACACTGGCCAATTATCATCACAATTTCTCAGAAGACAAGATAATCAAGATAATTGACCAATGTGAATAAAACATAATGCAATGTATGCTTTCATATCTAGGGGTAATCATTGGAATATGAACCAATCATTTTTCATCTTGCTTTTTATTTGCTTAATTCCTAATATCCTTCAGCGGACGACTACCTGGTAGTGCCTCACGTTGAAGCTTTAGGGAAATGCTTATTGAACAGAATTTTCCTCACATCACCCACAGGAGAGTTCTTTGTACATCCAAATGAACAAGAGGCTTGTCAGAAAAGCACATGTATAGCCAAGACACTAATAAGTCCCCATGTTGGTCCATTAAAAGGTTCCTTTACCTGCAAAAATAATTTAGATTTCATAGCTGAAAGCCTGTTTAGTCACTCTTCCGCACTGAACTGGAGACCATTTAACAATGATATAGGGTAGCACACAATGGTAATTTTCAGTTGAATGAATATATATTGTGCAAGTGAGTGGTTGTCTTTGCCTGTTATAGCTTGTAATTAAGCTTGTCTGGTGTGAATTAGCTGGGTTGAGTATAGAAGAAATCCAGGCCAGAATGAAAACTTCTCTGTAGACAGGAGACCACCTAGTGTCATGAAAAGCAGTTTGTCAAATTGTCTTACCAATGTTATCAAGTCCTCCAAGGTACTCATTAGGCTTCCAAATGGACTTCACTTTTTCTGTTTTCGTAAAGCTTGACAGCTAGTAGATACAGTGAAACCTCTACAAAAAAACACCTCTTAGAGACGACCACCTCCTTTTCCACACCAAGTATTTTCCATATGTTATGCATGCTCCCCATCTTCTTAGGGAAGAACATCACCTTAAAAGACCAGATTTCAATACAATTTTGGGTGATCATCTCAAAGAGGTTACACCATAAATTATAATTCTGTCTATATTGAGGGTGAGATTTTAAAACGTGGTTATGGAGACCTTTGCGTGAGATGCTAGCAGTGTCATTTCAGTTGATATTAATCACTAACATGTGGACACTTCTCTGGGACCTGCTCACCTCTCCGAATTCCAGCAGCTATCTAGCTAACGGTTATGATATGTCTGATGTTTCCTAAAAGTCGACCTTTCATGTTATTAACGTTAATAATAGGTTAAGGTTGTGTATTATTTGGCTTAATAATAACTAAACTAAAAACCACATGTCTGGTGTAAATGAGAATGAAATGACAACCAGTGCTGCACAAATGTCACCACTGTTTTATGCATTTTACATACACGGGATCTCAAAATGATGTGAAGCCTCTTCAAACAGCTGATTGGTGGGAGTTGGACCCCCACCAATCTACTGATGACCTAACCTGAGGATAGGCCATCAAAATATTGGACAATCCCTTAAGGCCAGATTTACCAACTGCGACTTTTTAAAAAGTCGCAAAAATTGTTGCAGTCTTACTCCAGTAAAGGGGTGGTGTAGAAAGAGAGAAGTGTTGGGTTAACCCCCTCCTGACAGAGTGTTTTTGTTTTTTTATTCCCTGTCTTCTTGGAGCCATAGCTTTTTTATTTTTCAGTTCACATAGCTGTATGAGGACTTGTTGATTTGTACTTTCTATTACCACCATTTTATTTTGCATAGGATGTAGTGGGAAGCTGGAAAAAAAATGCAACCACAGTTTTATGGGTTTTATTTTTATGACGTTCACTATGTGTTAAAACTGACTTTTCATTCTCCAGGTCAGTACGATTATGGTGATACCACATTATGTATAGTTTTCTTGTGCTTTTAAGGGGTTATCCCATGACTAATGTAAAAAATGAAAATTAGACATCACATATAGTAAATGACAACCTCTTTGTAACAAAGCTAGAACCAGACCTGTACCTCACATGGATCCAAAGATCTCCCTATTCATTGCTCTGCTAGATTTATACCAGGCTGAAACTCAAGGGGAGTGTCTTTTCTGCTGCAGCTCAGGGGGCGTGTCTCACCTCTCCCTATCACAGCTCAGGAGGCAGTTGAAGGATGAAACTGAGCATGTGCGGCCTTCTCAGTGAGCAGGTCAAAAAAAAACACAAAAAACAAACAAAAAAAAAAAACCGTTTGTGCTATACAGATACGTTTTATTGAATAACTATATTACATTTTAATTACATGCAATTACAAAAGTATTCAGATCCAGGTGCTGGTTTGAAAACTGTAGAAAATTTTTCGTGGTACAACCCCTTTTAATACTGACATTTCTTTTTTTCATTGCCATATTCTGACCCCCATAACTATTTTATAGTTAGATTTTACGGAGCTGTGTGGTAGATCTTTTTTGTGGGACGATCTATAGTTTTTATTGATACCATTTTGAGGTGTGTATGACTGACTTTTTGATCACTTTTTATGAAATTTTTTGGGGGGAGGTGAAGTGTCGAAAAAAAAAGTGCAAATCAGCCATATAAATTTTTTTCCGTTATGCCATTCACCGTATTAGATTTTTTAAAAATATTTAAACAATACGGGCATTTTTGGACGGGGTGATGCTTATGATGTTTTTTTATTGTTTATTTAGGAAAATGTGATTTGAATTTTTATATTGTTTTATATTTTGTAAAACTTTATTTTACTTTTTTTAGGCCCCCAAGTGGACCCCAACATGCAATCATTAGATTGCAATTTGTATAAAGTAATGGAATTTTATCCATTACCGTATAGAAAGATTGGTATTTTAAAATTCAGTGCTGCTACCTGCAGACCTAAATTGTAATATACAACTAATATACCTAGGAGCCTAGTACAGGTTCTGGATTATTACTTCAATCGAAAGCCTACTCAGATCTCAGCCCTGCACACGCTTTTGGCTTCTTGGCCTCTCAGATGCCATGGTCACATTTGACCATGACATCTGAGTGGTTAAATGTCTGCGATCGGCATTACCGCTGATCGCGGATATTAGACCCGGCTGTGTGTTGTGATATTAGACTACGAAGCAGGTGCCATCTTTAAAGACCCGACACGTGACGTATTATTACGTCACATGTCGGGAACGGGTTAAAGATTTGATTTTTTTAAATACATTTTGCAAATCTATCTTTATAAAATTTACTCATGATAAATCTACCCCCTTGTGTTTACTCCCAAGTAAATAAACTTTGACATGGAATAATGAGTAGCTAATTTTTCTGATAAAGCACAAATTATAATCACCGAGATATGACAAATCAAAAGTGATGGAAAGTCAGTGAAGAGGAAAACAGGCAAATGCCTACCAGAAATAAATGGGTGAGAATGTTCATTTACAGGTCAGTAAGTACACATTTAAGGCTATGTTCACTTCCGCAGTGGAGATTCCAGCAAGAAAAGGACAAAATACTGCTGCATGGAACAGTATTTTTTCTGGCAACATGCTGGTATTCACAGAGGACCCCCATATAGTCAATGGGATCTGTCAGCATTGGCTGTCTGGCAACATGCTGGTATTCACAGAGGACCCCCATATAGTCAATGGGATCTGTCAGCATCGGCTGTCTGGCAACATGCTGGTATTCACAGAGGACCCCAATATAGTCAATGGGATCTGTCAGCATCGGCTGTCTGGCACATGCTGGATCCAGTGCTCCCCCTATGCTGGGACAGAAGACCAAAATTCTAGCGCAGATGTGCACCGTGCCTAAGATTTCGCCTTCATTTTTTAGGATCTCAACTACACTGTATATGAAATATGTTTATGGGGCTGCTTCTAGTTCTAATCAATGTTGACTGACCACTGATCATAAAAAATTAAAATACACTAATATACTGTACATTTAGTTACCTGCGCCATCAGTTTTTTTCTTCCAGGGCCACTTACAAGGAAATGTGCTGTTTGATAAGTGCCTGCTCCTCAGAGGAAGTTAGAGCGGTATTTACATGTAGCAATCACCTTCACAGTATGGAGTGCTACTGCTAATGCTCATCTCCATAAAGAATCATTGTTTCTGGGCAGCAGATCGCTGACATATTCCACAGCGTTTACAGACATTAGTAAGATGCTTTATTGGGTATTTGTAGAAGAGGATGTGTATCCATGGGGCAGAAGTAATTATGTTCTCAACGGAAACAAAACTCTCACTCCATGTAACAGGACTTGTGAGGCCCATTGCAGTTTACCTGGAGCAAACCCCATAAAATGTCAGCACACTTAGACATAAAAAGTGGGTGAGGAAAAGCCAGGTTCGGCTACATCTGTCCACAATCGAAACGATCTTACAAGCATATTCAAAAATTTTAAGGAAACAGCCTGTGTTCCCAGAGCGGCATCTAATATGATCACAATGAATACTTAGCAGAGAATTAGACTTCAATATAAGATGATATGAAATATTCATGGCTGTAAAAAGCATGAGTTATGTAGATCCCCCTACATGCAACAATGAAATGAAGCCTTGTAATGAATAACTTAGTAGCTGTGGGGAAGCTTTTGAAAGACCTGCTTGTTTAAAAAGTAAAATGTTGCACAAACTAGGATGAGAAGATACTGCTCTGTGTAATGTGTTGTAGGTCACAGGAATAGCTGTTGGAAAGTGCTTTCAGGACATCAAAGTCTGCCGCCAACTGATTGCATCCTTTGAACATAATTTAAAGAAAAAAAGGCAAAGCCTCCCTATTATTATCCTCATTACTTACTGCACCTTTCTCTGTGGCAAATGTGTTATCTAGGACAAAGGTGTGCAACCAGTGTCACTGTTGAGGAGCTACAGATACCAGCATCTAAAGACCATGCCAAGTCATCATATGGGACCCACACAACACCCATGTCATTTATGGGATGAGTTAATAAACTTTCCTCTATGTAGGTGTTGGGTACTCATTATATGCAGACACTTGTCTCACTGAGATCAGTTATTTCTTGTTGCTTAGGGCTCTTTCACACTTGCGTTCTTGTCTTCCGGCATAGAGTTCCGTCGTCGGGGCTCTATGCCGGAAGAATCCTGATCAAGATTATCCTAATGCATTCTGAATGGAGAGAAATACGTTCAGGATGCATCAGAATGTCTTCAGTTCTGGAACGGAACGTTTTTTGGCCGGAGAAAATACCGCAGCATGCTGCGCTTTTTGCTCCGGCCAAAAATCCGGAACACTTGCCGCAAGGCCGGATCCGGAATTAATGCCCATTGAAAGGCATTGATCCGGATCCGGACTTAAGCTAAACGTCGTTTCGGCGCATTGCCGGAGCCGACATTTAGCTTTTTCAGAGTGGTTACCATGGCTGCCGGGACGCTAAAGTCCTGGCAGCCATGGTAAAGTGTAGTGGGGAGCAGGGGAGCAGTATACTTGCCGTCCATGCGGCTCCCGGGGCGCTTCAGAGTGACGTCAGGGCGCCCCAAGCGCATGGATCATGTGATCGCATGGATCATGTGATCGCATGGATCACGTCATCCATGCGCATGGGGCGCTCTGACGTCACTCTGGAGCGCCCCGGGAGCCGCACGGACTGTAAGTATACTGCTCCCCCGCTCCCCACTCCTACTATGGCAACCAGGACTTTAATAGCGTCCTGGGTGCCATAGTAACACTGAACGCATTTTGAAGACGGTTCCGTCTTCAAATGCTTTCAGTACACTTGCGTTTTTCCGGATCCGGCGTGTAATTCCGGCAAGTGGAGTACACGCCGGATCCGGACAACGCAAGTGTGAAAGAGGCCTAATATAGTGCCAACATATTCCATTGTTCTACTGAGAGCGAGTTGACAGATTAGATTATTATTATTTTTTTTAAACTTTTTTACTAATGCAGTGCTAGAGAGGGAGCAGGCAAGATGTTATATCCCTTCTGGAGTTGCTTTTTGACCCGCAGTCTGCAACTCTGTTCTTGCCATATAAAAGTTGAAACCAACCTATTATAAGTAAATAGGGTGCGTTAGGATATGTTTCACATTGGACCCAAAGTATCATGGCTTAACAATGGACACCATGATGCTAATGTGAACAGAGTCTAAAGATGTCCATACACTTCTGATGGCTGTCAGCTCTTCCTCCTATACACATGCATGCTCAGCCATTGCCAGACTCCTCTGGTGGGAGATTATCTCACTTGAGAACAACAGGATCAATAATGTTGAAATCCAGCATGCCCGACCCTTCTTTCCCTCAACATCTACCGTCGGAGAAGAGTCAGGAGGCATCCAGAGATGGTTGGCCAGGATTATTGTGACTGGCCAGCCTTATTCAATCTCAGTTTTTCATTTAAAAGGGGTGTGCCACCATTAAATGTTTTTTAAAATTTCAGCATGAAAAACAAGTCACTTTTGTAATTTGCTTTCTGTTGCAAAATTGCTGCAGTTGTGACATATTCTCTTTACTTCATTATATTGGCACCCACTGGTATTTAATCTATATAGTAATGGTCATGTCCACCAACTGAGGTGGTCACACGTGCTCAATTCTATCCTTCAACTGCCACCAGCTGTATCTACTGTTAAAAACTGTGACAAATACAAGGAGACGGCTGCAGGAGAACGGAAACGTCTCCTGAGAAACAGCATCCTCTACAAAAAGGAAAACCTCCCTGAGCCGCCAACCTGTAAGGTTTGTTAGAGATGGTTATGTACCATGGCACCCTTTAAATAATAAAATAAATAAAAGGACATTACCAGTTGTGAATCAAAGAGGGACAGTTTTGTGAGATTTTTCAGATGACACTAAATAGCCGACTTGTGACCTACTCTAGAGATCCTTGTCCTAATTTTTGGGCAAGTTAAAAGGCATTTCCTCCAATTAGCATCTCCAAAGTTGAATTCTTCATAATTATTTCTGTACTTTATAAAATTAGTCCACACTGTAATTGATTCAGTTAAAGCTGTGTAGGGAAACGGGGAACTCCTGCCCATTGGCATTAACAATTAAGGTTATGTAGTAAATTGTTTGTTTCATCATTATATGCATTGAGTCTTTGCAGAGATCACTGAACAAGCTGCAAAGGAAGAAATGTAATTGGTATTTTTATGGCTCTCATTACCTCCAGCTCGATCCGGGCTGTTTTCATCATAAACATATGCGAACATTACTCATTTCATGGAATATATTTAATGCATAATTAAGAAAACTCTAACCTTAAGTCAGTGAAATAGTGTATGCCGCATTACATGTGGAATAACTGGATAATTCCTCGTAGGTGTGTTGATTATTGGCTACGGATGAATATTACCTCTGTGAAATTGAATATTGAAGTGAGTCGAATAGCAATGGAAGAAAGTGTTTTAATGCTTAAATTACAGCCCATTATATATTAATTGTACATTAAGTTGGATGAAAAGACCTTCAGGGCACCTCTACTTTCTGTAGGAGAGGAGTGCTATGAAGAGATCGCCTAGCCTTTTAACGTTGCATAGCCATGTGGGTAACTCGTGACGAGATGTCTTTAAAAGTTCTATTATTCAAAGGACGGTTGTCACTTTACTGTTATAATAATTAAAGGGTTTCTGTCACCTAAAAAATGGGTATTAAGAAGCTGGCTGACATAACTATATTAGTGCCATCTCACTGCCTTAAGCCTTTATTGAGAAAAACAAACTTTTATAATATGCTAATTAGCCTCTAGGAGCAAGGGGGGGGGCATTGAACCTGCTCCTAGAGGCTCCGTTTGCCCACCTCTTTTCACGCCCTTCTCCTCTTTATTGACAGGGCCAGGCAGTGCTGATCTCCTCCCGCCGGCCGAGTCTGCAGTGTAAATCTCGCACCGTTCAGTATTCGGTGCAGGCGCAGTGAGGGAAGGACGCTCGGCGGCTGCTGGCTTGCTCACTAAGGTTATGAAGTCGTTAGACTTGTACATCATAGTAAACTGTTTCAGAAGGAGAAAATTACAATTCTCTGCAGATATGTTCCTTATCTGTACAGTGATGAGTGACATCATGTCATAGTGTTACTAAAGTCCTTTATGAAGGTTTCAATGGAGAATATTATTACAGATAAAAAGGCACATCATAGGATTTCAGTAATGACTCCTACAGAGCAGCAAGCATAACTTCATCCAGCATGCTATGTCTCCAGCAGTTATTGGAAAGGGAAAGCAAACGTTCATATGTAACGTTCTTCATAAATCTGGGTCTGGGCTCAACATATTTAATGTCTAGTTAATTGGAGAAATGTCTGCTTTTGGGATTGTTTCACACTTGTACTTTAAGCTTTGGTTTTTAACAGTGCCAAACTGCTCATGTTTACTACTGGAATAGTGAAGGCAGGTTTACAGAGGCCGATGGAACAGCCGATTCTCGCTTCCCAACAGTCGGCTGCTCACTCAGTGAAGAAGACCGCTGCATTTACATGCAGCGATCTCCTCCACAGTATGAGGAAGAGGGATCGCTATACAGAATTATGGTTTCTGGGCAGCAGAGGCTGTTTAAACTGCGCAATCTTCTGCCCAGAAACTATGATTGGTGGTGGCTGCACGAACGACAGGATAAACCAATGAACGAGTGTTTCACTCGTTCATCGGGTGATTGGCAGCACATTTAGATTGGCCAGATTATCGGGAACCAGCTTTCACATAAATAATCGGGCCGATTATTGGCACATGTAAATCCACCCTTAGGCTCTGTTCACATCTGTGTTGTGTTGCTTTATAACAGAAGCTACAGTGATGTTCCCGATCCATCTTACGATGGATACCAGTGGCACTAAATGGACCCATTTACTCATAGCAGGGTCTGTCGCCCTTGTGTGCTGTGACTCTTCACCTCCACACTCTGTGCTACAGCCTTGTAAGCTTGTGCTGGCTTCAGAGGTGTACAACACATGGGCCAGGGTTGAAGAGTCATGGCGTGTAACAGCGCAAGTTTGAGACTTTCTACAGTCTTGTACTGATGTTTACACTGCTGGATTAGAGGCGTGGCTAGCTTGATTTATGAGGCGAGCTCTTCACCCCTTTGACTTGAATCTGTTAATTATTGCTCAAGTTATGCCGCTTTCTAGGCCATCGCTGGTCTCCACTTCCAGGAAATGCCTGCTCAGCCAGTCACCCGCTGTGGTGGGTCACTGTTGTGGCTGAGCGGGTATTTCCTGTCGCGAGGAACCAGAAAAGAGTAAGTGGGTCACCTAGGAAGCGCTGGAATGAGAGTGTCTAGGATCGGTAAGGTGTTTGTCCCTATTTTATTGTTTAAGCCAGTTTTAAATAATTTTCAGCGTCTGGACAACTCCTTTAAGATGTACAGTAAGGCATTTTCACATGTAATTTGGAATAAGGAGACTGGCAAGATTTAATACAGAGAAGACAGAGGGCTTAGTTTCAGACATTACCTCCAGCTAAACTCTGCATGTGGTTCTCAGCTAATAATTTGATGTGAAGAGAATATTATTAGCCTAGTGACATTCTGACCTCTTCCTCTAGTTAGCTATGGTTTTAATGACTTTCATGATTCCTGGAATACACTATACCCTTACATGTCTAATTTTCAGTGTTGGAGATATTTGGGATGACCTTCACGATGCTGTGCGCCTCATTCTCTTCATATAATGCAAGAAAATATAGACTTTATTGATTGCAGAATGATTCATGACTTTGACACATGGTAAAATAAAGCCGCAGCACTGGGGATGACATGAAATAGGGACCTCCAGTAGATTGAGTATGTTAAAAAATTATTTAAGGGAGTTTACATTGATATTTTTTCTACTTTTGGGTTCTTTATCGCATGAGTTAATTATGGTTTACATGGTTTGAATCTGAACAAAAAAAAAAAAAAGCTTCATAGAAGTGACATTTTTCATATTCTCTTCTATTGTTTCCCTCCAATGGCTTCTCCCTTGCCAGTTTCATGTATGGTGTGGCTCCAAGATGAGATGTTGGTTAAAACCTTTATTGTAGAGACATCCTGTCATTTCTTCCTCCGTCACTGAGAATAAAAAACTAGAATGAGTTGCACTGATGTAGACAATAGCCTCAGGCAAAGACTTTTCAAAATGTAGGGGGAGTTCCTACATGCAATCTTCAGAAATGTTCTTGGACCTTCTCTTAAATTGATTCTGTATTAAAAATACATGTGAGAGCCTTTACAAGCCAAAGAAAGAGCCAAGCCTCTTGATGTTGGCTTGATTACCTTCAGCACACAGCGAAAATGTCATTTTTTGCAGCGGGCAACTTTTAACAAAGCCACTTTATTGGCGAAGGTCTGATTTCTAAGGTGCTTTGAGAAGCCTTCAGATAATCAGCAAGAATCACACTGAGTTACGCACAGATGAAGTCATTTTGCTGCCGGAGTAAATGACTGACATGTTCTGTTTATTTTCCAGTCTCCGCCAGATATGTAAGATATGTCAGAGACCTATTTATTTATGGCCCTAAAATATTCGGAGACTTAGGGCTTATGAACACGAACGTATTTTCTTTCCGTGCCCGTTCCATTTTTTTTGCGGACCGTATACGGAACCATTCATTTCAATGGGTCTGCAAAAAAACAAAAAACAAATGTTCTCCGTGTGCATTCCGTTTCCGTACATCCGTATTTCTGCTCCACAAAAAAATAGAACATGTCCTATTATTGTCCGGACCGCAAAATACATACGGTCGTGTGCATGAGGCCTTAATGAAATGGTGCCATAAACCAAACTGTAGTCCTTTATAGGAGGCACTGCTCAACAACTCATAAGGGTTAATGTAACCTACCATTTTTTAGTTCTATGAAAGTCCTAAAGCAGTTTTATTACGATGACAAATTTATTTTTGAAGAGTTTTTTCAGATAAAAATTCAATTTTTTTAATTATAATAATCTGCCCATGACTAGCATTGATCAACGCTCCTTTTCTTCCATTCACGTAGTGCAATCTTTATATGTTTCATTGTGTATGATTGTTCTTCACTGTACAGTTTGCATTATCGTCAGCAGTAAGGGGATGCGCAGCAGATAAAGGATAATTTTATGTCCACATAAAAAATGTGATCAACAGCAAGAAATCGCGTCCTTGTCGGTTGATCAGTGGACATGCTTACACAGGGAAGTGACCAGGCGCAAGCCATAGTATGAACTCTTGTTCAGGCTGTCCTTGGCTAGTGTAATTGGGTATTTACTTTTCAAAGTCGCAGATTTTTAGCACGCCGGTAACTACCACATAGCATGTTTCCATGATAATAGTCATATTCATCAAATTATGCCATATCCCCATGTAAAATTCATTACATATCAGAAGCTTTTACAGAGTACCTAGGCTGGGTACTCGATGGTTATGAAGGTGCTGCTACCTACAAAATGAAGAAAGGTGATGTCCAGCACCAGAGTAAAATTCAACTTTATTGTATAAAAATGAAAAAATTATGATAAATGGATTATGGAGTTAAATGGATGTCAGCCATTGATCGTGATAGATAGGTCTTGGTAAGGAGCCCAAGGGGCCGTACTAACCGTTAAGGAGCCCAGCACCACCTGTATCCACGAATCTCCTCCTTGCTCACGAAGTCAGATCGCCGTAACCTCGCGGTGCGCGAGCTCGCGCATGCACAGTTCCTTCTCTGAGGCTGATGCCAGCGCAGGAAAGGAACACTGAGCCGGCACTGCGCATGCGCAAGCTCGTGCATCGCGAGATTACAGCGATCTGACTTTGTGAGCAAGGAGGAGATTCGGGCGGTGCTGGGCTCCTTCACAGGGGGGCATGGCTGGGCTCCAGAACGGTTAGTGTAGCCCCCTGGGCTCCTTACCAGGCTGATTTACATATATATATAAAATCATTTTTTACACTCAATAAAACCACTCGGAGATATAGGACAGGTATATTGCGGACATGCTAGCGGCGATCTAGCCGTGCATGTCCGCAGTTCTATAGGGTAAAAAGAGGTGACAGAATCCCTTTAAAGGGGTATTCCCATCTCAGACAATGGGGGCATATCGCTAGGATATGACTGATAGGTCCTATCTCGTAAACTGAGCTGATAAAGTGAAAGAGGACGCACCGCGCATGTGCGGCCGCCCTCCATTCATTTTTGTGGGGCTGTCAGTCAGCTATCAGACAATATGGGGCATATCCTAGCAATGTGCCCCCATTGTCTGAGATGGGAATACCCCTTTAAGTTCATTCATTCTCATCCAGTACAGTTTTTTCTATTTTGTAGGAATGTGTGTTTTTGCGCTCTGCGTACATGTAGTACAGTTATTGCTTCTTAATTATAGATGAAGTTATGTTTTTCAGTGAGTGAAGTCATTTCAGTTCTAATGGCACAAGCAGGTTAACTAAATCATAAATCTTAATTACCCTTAAGTATCACATTCTTTTATTTCCCTTAATGTAATATATAAGCTGTTCAGCGTTGTTCTGGGGCTCCTAGGTACATTTTTCATGACCATGATTAATAGTGGGTTATCAATAAATCAGTTCACAAAATACGCAGCTTAGATTCAGAACACAGCGCCAAGTTCCACGACCCGGCTAATCGCAACCAATTTAATGGCTTTATTCGCACACATTGTACATAGCGTATATATAAAATCCTTGCCTCGGTAGAGTAAATCCACGTGAGAAGCAGGCGAGCATGGACTCTAATGGCTTTCCATACAGATGTAAGGATTTTATATACACTGTTGAATGCTTTCTTTGCACAAGATTACACCAATCAAGGGTTAATTGAAGATATATTTACTAGTGTGAATACAGCTATTGAATTGGTCATGATGAATAGTGGCTCGGTGCTTCTTACTTCAGATGGGGACAAAACAAAATCATACTGCATAACTGTGAATATGTGGCGTGACCACCTCCAGCTTCTAGTTATTTAAAAATCAGAATGACAAAGTTAGAATTAAGAATTATATGGCCATATTCTTAACAATGGCACAGGAGCTGTGAGATTTTAAATAGCCTTCCCCTTAAAGTTTTTATACGGCAATACAGTATTTACACATCAGTTGCAAAATGTGTCTGAAGGGGTCTCTCTCAGCCCTTTATAACAACATCTTCCCCACAAGCAGGAATGTTTCAAAAATAATAAAAGAACATAGACTTGCCTATTGCACCCACCGTCTCTTCCGGCACTGCCACTCCAATCCTCCCTGTCACTTCAGTAATGACATCATCATCTTCGCCGCATGCAATGACGTGCCTGTATACTCTGGATGCTGCTGCAGCCAGTCAGTGGCCTCAATAGGAGTGTCTTCGTTGCAGCCAAACAAACAGAGCCTGCCTAGGAGGATTGGTTCGGTAGCACTGGAAGTGGCTGTGGGTGAAATTGATGAAATGGAGAACCCTGTGCTTTTTCCTATAGCGTGCAAGCACAGCCACAGCTTCTCAATTGCAGAGTGATCGTAACCATCGAAAAGAGCAGTGTATAATGTGATGGAAAAATGATTCAAGCCAGCAAAGGAAGCAATATGGACAATCACAGTACATTAGTAAGTGGTTAGTATCAACTTCCTCTATATAATGAATGCTATTTGCTGAAGTGAGACAGCCCCTTTAATAGACACCATGCAGTATTTAGTGACAGCGTTGTTCCAACAATAGGGGCTCCTTCAGTCAACTTGAGGGGCTCACAGCCTTAGAAGAGGTTGCTCTCCTTCAATGGTTTACCCCTTTCCACACAATGGTGTACAAACTTCCTGCTACTATCTCTAAGGGCTCATTTACACAACCTCATGAATGAGTCCGCATCCCTTCTGCAATTTTGCGGAACGGATGCGGACCCATTCATTTCAAAGGGTCTGCAAAAGATGCAGACTGTGCGCTGTCTCCATCTGTTGTTCCATTCCGTGGCCCCGCAAAAAATACAGAGCAGGTCCTATTCTTGTTGCGGACAAGAATAGGCATTTCTATAATGGGCCGCGCGTTCCATCCGCAAATTGCGGAACGCACACGGGTGGCATCCGTGTTTTGCAGATCCGCAATTTGCAGACCGCAAGACACGGTGCGGTCGTGTGCATGCACCCTAACAATGAGAGTAGAGAGAGGTATTTTTAGCAGCTAGGTAAAGGACTTACACATACTAGCAAAATAGTAGATGACAGAGCAATGTTCCAGTGATAGAGGCCCATTCAGTCAAATTTACTTGAAGGGCTTGCAAGCTAAAAAGAGGTTGCCCATGTCAGTCAAACCACATTAAAACCACTGTCCCCAGTAACACACCTTATGTAATGTATGTCAGTGTATAGCGTTTCTTAAACATAACAATTTGATTGTGCTCCTCTGCCTGTAAAGCCAAGATGAAAGGGAATTGCCTGAAAACACACCATAGAAATATTTTATATAACAGCAGCAACAAGAACAATACCGACATTCAAATGGTTCTCACTGCACAAATAAATAGAAACTTCCCTTCTAAAAGTCATTTAACTATATGACCAGCTGTCATAGACACATTGACGGCCCATGAACAATGAATTCAAATTCTTGTCAAGGGCCAGGGACGACAGCTTGAAACCATTTAGACAGTGACAATTTATTTGCTCTTAGCCCTAGTTAAGTTCCCATTTGTTGCTGAGCACGCTGGGGATTTGTGACAGCCTTAGAGCATGTCGAGTATAAATGTGATAACCTGTGAACACTGACAGAGTGGACAATCTTAATACTTTTCCCTCAGGTAATACATTTCCATATCTGTATCCCCAAGTTTAAGTTAATCATGGTTAGCTTGCCGTCAAAATTTATTTTACAAAACCTCAGGTAATGCTGAAACGCCACCTTGTCCATAAGGCTTTGCGCACTTTGTGTTACCCATTTTGCTTGATCTTGGGTACGTTGACTCTTCCATTGGTAAAAATCCACCCAAACCTTCAGAAGGTCATTTGTAAAAATCCACCTAAAGGGGTTGTCTGAGTTATGAAAAAAATATATAGCACTGTAAATCTGATGGGCAGCAATATATAACTAAGCTAAGCAAGTTTTAGGCAAAAAAAATCTATTTTCTCATTTCCCTGGTTCTCTTTTGGCCCTTTGTTTACCTGCAATAACAACAAAGGGAGTAAATACAAGTGCTTCCCTGAGTGACATGTCTGCCTGCTGGGAGACTCAGCCGCATGTTGTATTAAGTCCCAGCTGTACACTGGACACTGCTGATACACACAGGATCTTCCCCGTACCTGTACTTGTGCAATGCTCTGCAGAATTTCTCTAGTCTGTCAGCTCCTGTGCCCAGCATTTGTCTCTTCACTGCCTGCAGCTACTCAGTAAAGCCTTCAGCCCTGAGTCTGTGCAGCTGAAGGGGTTAATGTTTTTCCTCAAGAATCCAGAGAGAGAGCAATAAACAGCAGTCGGCAGTGCAGGCCGCGTGGCCAGCACAGTGAAGTCTGTGTACAGGCACTGATCTGCTCTCTCAGGGTTGTGCAGGAAACATCATCAGAGGAGGGAGAGAAGCTGACATCACTGGTCATGTGACCCTCAGTAAAATCTGAGAAAGCATCAACTGGAGATAAAGTAAGTGAATTGTAAAGTCCCTACATTTGCCTAGTTAGGAACATACAAAGAACAAAAAAATAACTCGGACAGTAGTTCAAACCTTGGTTGTGGGTCTAATGTTTGATTTACTGATAAACAGCCATTTTTATGTTTTGGGTGGAAATCCTGTTTATAGTAGAAGTCACTGCCAAACCTTTATCCAGAAGACTTTTTCTGACTGACAAGTTTTTTGTGGGACTGTAAATCTACTAATCCTAAACATGGCATAAGCTTAGACAAGCTATGTAGACCTGCCCCAGATTTATCACAGTGTCACAGGCTGGATGATAAATCTGGCGCAGTATCGGTGCAAAATGGTGCTTCTTTTGCCCTCCCATTCTTGTGAAGCCCCACTCTTTCCGTTAAGCCTCTCCCTCTTTGTTGAGCATGTCGGGAAAAATGTAGAAACCCTAGATGCATGAGACTAAAAATGGAGACGGAAATAAGAGCACTGCCATAAAAACGGGTTTATTTGGCAAACAAAAAACCTATAAAAGCTAAGTGCATAAGGAGATGAAAAACAAACGTGTTTTGAGAGCATATTGCTCTCTTTCCAAAGCACAATTTTTGGCGCCGGTCTGTATGTGGTGAAATCTGAATAACCAAATTGAATTCTATTGGCCTGTCATTGGTAACTGTGGTCATCCAGGGACTATGAGCATGTATAGTCAGCTAGCATCTATTAGGCATATGCTATTACTATGATTCTCCTTTCACCCCTTATATATCAGGCTGATTTCACACGAGCGAGTGTCACGCTCCAGACTTGCTCCCGTCCTGAGCTCCCAGCACTGCCGGGGTCGCATAGCATTATTTCGATTTATGATGCTATGTAACCCTGGAGATCTAGAATGTATTGGATAACCAGCCTTATACTTTGCCGTTAGACCATAGATTAGCATTCATTGTCGTCCCAGGCCATTGCTGTAGAAGTATACATCCCAGCATGCTCTTATTCAGGTGGTATTGTACTACTCTCCACGGTACAGTACGGAGAATCACTAGCAGTGTGTGCTGGGATTTGTAGTTCCAGAACAGCTGCACAAATGTGCATAGCGTGATGTGAGTAGATGTTATAGATTTGCCAAATGCTTTCAGGAAACAATGGAGGCTTTATTTCTCCCGAAGTGAAAACAGTTACCATGGAAGAAGTGAGTACAGGGGGAGCATCATAAATAATTAATTGGAGTATTGTTCCTGCATTAAAACATTTGCTTTCTTTGGACAGAAATTTTCCTTTGAGGAACCAAATAAATGTCATTCTTCCCCAGAATAATACTGCACGAAAAAATGATTGCCTGCGTTCCGGCATCCCCTCTTAATAACATTGCTGTGTGTTATCTGTGACTGAGCGCTGGAACGAGGGAGCGGGGAGACGGAGCCTTAACTAAGATTTCCAGACAAATAAAATTAAAGCATTTAGTTTCGATGATTACAGTAAATGTCTTCTATTGTGCTTTTAATGTCAGTTCATTTTCTTTATGACAGCCAGACGTCTTCCGCTGACGATCACTTGTCTGTCTGCCGGATGATGAGGGTGTACATTCAAGGTCTCTTTATTGGCACCATCCATGAAAGTGAATGCAGATTGGGGGTCTCCTTGCTGTGATAGGCACTCCCCTGTATGAAGTACTGTCTCTGCTCGTGCTCTTCTCTGTGCTCTTTTGTTAAATCGTCCTTAGGCATCTGATGGGTGTTTAAAATTTAGGCTACATTCACACGTAGCAGATTTACAATAAAGCAAAGAGATTTTAATGAATCTCACCCATATGCCATGAAAAAATAGAAATTGACCTTCTGTGTGGACCCCTTTCAGTGTTGCAGGATAAAGTCCGCAGTGGCAGTACTTCCCCTCGAATTTTGAGGTGAAATCCAGAGCAAGTTTTTTTCTTGCAAGTGTGGACGTACCCTTAAACAGGCACCTGTCTTTTACATAAAAACTGCAACTATGACAACCCCCACTATATTTCTGCCAGTTCCGAACTTGGCATTAAAGTACAGTACGGGTCACCTGACAGAAGCTTTCTTCAGTATTCCGCTTGTATGGTCACCCTAGGTGGTCCCATGAGCTGGCACTTTGCAAGTGATTTGTCATGCTGTTTGTCGGGGACATAATATTTCATCATACTCTAAGCCGAGGGTCAGCAGCCTTTGGGCCTCCAGCGCTTGTGAAACTACAATTCCCAGCATGCTTCTTTCTCTTCTGTGGGACTTCTGGGAACAGCAAAGCAAATATATATGCTGGGAGTTGTAGTTTAACAACAGCGTGAGTGCTGGAGATTGCCTGCCCCTGCTGTAAACCAATCACCCTGTGTATAATATGACTATTAAAATTGACCTGTTCTGTCTGAACTCAGCCTGTACTGTGGCAGGGGAATGGAAGAGAATATGTACTAGTGCAAAGGAAAGTGGAGGGATCGCCCATAGGAGCCATGGGCAACTACTCTGGTTTCTCTTTGCATCAGTTTTTTAGTGGGAGATTTATCAAAACTGGTGCAGAGGAAAACCCATAGAAACCAGTCAGAATGATCCTTTCATATTCCAGTGGAGCGCTCAAACATAAAAGGTGGAACCTGATTGGTTGCTGTGGACAGCACCATTGCTGTTGTGTGCGGGAGCTCTCTTACTTCATGAAGGAGATGGACTGGACCCGATGTGTTCTCTGTGGCAGTACAGACCTAGATATCCAAGGGCAAGACCTGCAAATAGTTGTACCGAGTCATAGCTGTGGGGGAGGTCAAAGCCAGTCACCCAGAAACCATCTAGATTTAGTTATTTTACTGGTGGAATGTAATAAATGGGTAACTGCATACGTCCATGTTGCACCCGTTTAGCTCTAGCATCAGATGTTCTCTCACGGTCATGACACACAGCCCCAGCCCGGTGCCTGTATACCGTTAGCTTGTGTTTTATGCACTGCTATCACAGGCTATCTGCGCTGCCAAGGATTGTTGCTAGGAGACATTGTTTTGGAGTACCAACTACACCTGGCACATTAGACGAGATGATGGCGGCTGCTTTATTTCTAAAATAAAACATACGGATTTGAAGAGAACAGTGTATCCTGTGTGAGCGGTGATGGGTTACATTGTGTACAAGTAGTGGATATCTATAAATCTCATTTTCTTTTTCTCTCTCCCTAGAACCTAGATCTTTACAGACAATAACGGCAGCAGCTGCTGGAGAGGCCTATTAATTTCCAAATAATAAAATAGTGAGTGAAGAGTACAGATGCCTGCCACACATGAGAGGCAGAGGCGTCCAGAAATAAAGCCCTACACCACATGCAGAAATTGCTAATTGAATGGGTTCTTCTTTTGTATCAGTTGATGTTTTACCTCACCCCCCTTCAAAAAAAACAACAACTATTATTTCCCCTGATTTATGTTTAAAAGCTTGCAGTTTTATTTTATTTCCATTTGTCGCCACACAACGACATATAAATCCAAATGACGTTGTAGATGTGCACATGGCAGCTGAATCCACCGCACTTTGCTCCATCTTGTTAAGTGGCCCCATTCTCTAGATATTTGCGTTTTTATTTTAAGGAAATTAGCCCTTGGTGCAACAAAAGTGTTACCATTGGATCTCATTGCACCTAAAGGTCCACTCACTTTCCCTCCTGGCCAGCTCCCCTCTGCTGTGAGTGATAGGGCCAGCAAGTTTAGACGTAATCACGCCTGTGTGTTCGCCTTTGTGATCAGCAGTACAGTTTCCTTCTGCCCAAGAAGCTTCAGGCCTGTCCTGTACGTGCGACAATCGCAGAGGTTCAGGGCCAGGTAGGATACTGTTTACACTGCCTGGCCCTGTCACTCACAACAGAGAAGATGAGCAGAGCTTTAGGTGCAGTGGTGCTGCCCTCATTGCACCAAGTAGCTAATTTGCATAGAATAATAATGCAAATATCTTGGGAATGGGGCCAAAGTGCGTCGGATTCAGCTGCCTGCGGTGACAGATTCCCTTTAAGCAATTTATTCTAGCACTTTGAAAGTTTCCTAATTTTGTATGTAACTGCAGTTTAAAGGGGGTTACCAGTTTTACCTAGATCAAGCTCATTTATACATTATGACCCTTGCAGCTTTAACCTTCTGCAGCAGTTTTATGTGTCTTTTTCTTGCAGCTTTTCTGCATCAGATACCAGTGGTGGGAGGCACTATTGCTCCTTATGGAGCGTGCCTGTAATTTTCAGTTATGTCTCAAGGCTTGTACCGTACCGTTTAGTATTCGGCGCAGGCGCAGTGAGTGAAGGAGGCTCGCCTGTGCCGAATACTGTACGGCGCAGGCGCGGGATTTTACTTTCAAAGCGCAGAGCAGAGATGTCCATCAAAGCAAAATGGGCATGCCGAACGGTGAGGAGACGGAACCTCTAGGTGCTGCAGCAACGCCCCAATAGCATCTAGAGGCTCAATTGCATATTTTAAAAGCTAGTTTTCTGGGTGAACGGCGGCATGTAGGCAGATAAGTTGCACAGTTATGTACTGCTGACATTAGCACAACGCTAATGTCAGCCAGCTACATAATGAATTTAGTGATGATAGAAACCCTTTAACAGATCCTCATGGAAATTGACATGCACAGTGGATTATTGGTGCAGATTTCACCCTTTGTACTAGGGTGAAATTTTGTGGCAGTTCCTGAAACAATGTTTTTGTTGCTTTCAAGCCCTTGTAACCTCTCAGGATTCAAAAGTAAACCCAGAAATGATTTAAAGGGGTTGTCCGGGTTCAGAGCTGAACCCAGACATACCTCCATTTTCACCCAGGCAGCCCCCCTGACTTGAGCATCGGAGCTAAATCGCGCAGGGCAAAGGCATTTTTTGGAGATCCGGTGACGTACCGGGGCTCTCCATAGGGCTGCCAGGAAGCCCGGTGATGTACCCGGCACCGAACACACCGCCGGGTGGAAGCTTCCGCCCGGCAGTGTGTTATTGTAATCAAAAGAGCCCTTGCCCTGCGCGATCTAGCATGGCAAGGGAGCGCATCAGAGCATGAGCTAACATCAGGGGGGCTGCCTGGGTGAAAATATGGGTATGTCCGGGTTCTGCTCTGAACCCGGACTACCCCTTTAAATGATCCTTAGGGTGCTGTCACGCAGTCAAGTTTCCTGATGCAGTTCTGGAAGCCAAAATTAGGAGTAGATCGTAAAGGCAGAGAAAGTATAAAGAACTGATCCGACTCTTTTTTTAATTCACTCCTGGTTTTCTCTTCCAAAATTGCATCAGGAAACCTGACCGTGTGGCCGTACCTGTAGTCCAGTTCCAATATAATCATGCTTGTCTCATTTTCTGCTTTGCCGATCAGTATTGTTGGTGAGGGGTGCTTTTGTATCTTAAATCTTTTTAGTGACGTACATACGTTGTACTAGTTGTCCTCTTTCAGAAAACCCGCTTGACAAAAACTCGTAAGCTGACCATATACATTAGACATATATCAGCTCCACCCACTGATTTTGGCAGGAATGGGTGACCTTCTAATGTATATGAGGACCTCCCAGCTTGTCTAGGGAGATAAGGATCGGGCTGTTGAATTTCAACATCCTTTTCTTCTTGGGATTTCCATCAGCGATTGTGGGCCAAAACCAGGAGTGGAGCCTCCACAGACATAAGGTATAAAGGAAAGATCTGCACCTGTTCTGTATTTAGAGCCGCACCTGGTTTTGGCTCACAATCACTGATGGAAATCTCTGACGTGGGGATGAGTCATTATTCAAGTCTATGCAAATGGGGAGTTATCACATCTACTTAACACATTATGACTGTGACTGTTAACTCTGCTACATCGGTAGCAGCATTTTTCTATGTAAAATAGTACCATTAACCCATAAACATATATGACTACCTGTAACAGGGTAACTGATTTGTAAAACTGAGTTACGTGAGTTCAAGAACTTGTTGCATTAAGTGCTCCCTCACTGCAAAGAATGTGAGTTGCTGATTGCCCCCTGGAGAAGCTGTAAGTGGAGCGATAAAAGTTTTGAGCGATTGGCATGTCACATTTGAGGTAATATATGTCATTTTCCCCATTCACTCAAAACCTTTTCGTGCATCTCTTAAACCGATCGAGCCTTGTGTAATACATGTCTAATGTGAAAATAATTAGGTTTGATTTGCAAAAAAAAAGCTTTGATGGATGGACTATGAAGTGATTGATTGTTAGCCTGTCAGGCACAGACATACTCTCTCATCTATTTACTTAGCAGCTATAAGTGAAAATGAGTAGTGGGTCACAAGTTACTGATTGTACTTGTTGCATTGTAGAATATATTGCTGCTAGCAGATGTCTTCAGCTTAGGCCTAAAGCACACGAGCATATATGTTTTGCGGTCAGCAAATCGTGGATCTTCAAAATACGGATGCGGTCCGTGCGCCATTCACATTTTATTTGCAGACCCATTGTTTTTGGTGGGTCCGTGGTCCACATTTTGCAGACAGACATAGTCTATCTTTTTGCAGAACGGACATACAGAGGTGGAAAGGCGAATCCATGGCAGTCAGTGTGCCAACATTTGCACCTGTTCCAGCGCCCCCGTCCCACCCAACTGCCGAGCACAGTGTAAAACCGGCCATGCGACTAAATATTGTTGAACGGCCGGCCAAAAAAGTGACTTGGAACAATTTTTATGACTCTTCAAGTCTCTTCATAAATTACCCCCCAAATAGGTCAACAAAAAAATTCAGGACAACATCCATATTTCGTGGATCTGCAATTTGCTGACCACAAAACGGATGCGGTCGTGTGCATGGGGCCTAATAGTGACACCAGGTCCATGAACACGTTACAAGTTGTAAATGTTGGACACACAAGTTCTTAAGGTCATAGAGTCAGCGGATGTTATTAGAGATAGTTGTGTCCTGTTTTACTGTTCAGTGCATCTAAGCCATATCTGTCATGGTTCCGTTTCCTCTATGTCCAGCATGCCTGCACATCTGCATGGATTTTTTCCTGAAGCATGTGAATGGGGTTTTGTACTCTACTTTGCCACAGGTTTTCAGTGTAGAAAAATTTGGAAAACATCTGCCAGCTGGGAGCGCGAGCTATGAGCGGCCACACCTTTTTTCTTGCCATTTTTTGCCTTGTAAAAGACACTATGAAATTCTTGCATTTTTACAAGCATTTTGGGGGGGGGGGTTGTCACACAATTTTTAGCTTGAATTCATATTTCCCAGAGACTTTCAGCTAACAGGTGGAGCATGCATTTTTACTGCAAAAACCACACCAAACACATGTGCAAAAAACACCACTAAAAACGCAAGAGTGCAGAACATACCCTATATGTGTTTCAGCTTTATATTCGCCAAAGAAGCAAAATGGACCCCTCCCATTTATTGAATAGTAAAAAACAAAGCTGGCAAAGTGGTGGCCAGCAGTGCCAGTCCGGCCACAACCAAGCGTTCCTATTGGCCGTGAGTGGTGCGTGCAGTTATTTTTGGAAATCACCGGAGAAATGAATGGAAGCGCACAGCGCTTGCGCGGCCACCGCACTTCCATTCACTTCTATGGGGCCGACGGAAATGTTTGACCCATCGCTCACCTATTTTTGGAGGTCCCGTAGAAATGAATGGAGGGCAGCCATGCATGCGCGGTACGCCCTCATTCACTTTTCACTTTGCCGGCTGCGTTTATGATATAGATATGGGTCCTAGCGAAATGCCCCATTGTCTGAGATGGGAAAATCTCTTTAAGTATTTTATAGTGTTTGCTGGTTATCTCAAGATTTAGAGAATAGATGTAAGTGTTTTTTGTCTCTCCATAAATAGTCTTTTCTTTGGCTACGTGGTTATTGTAATAGACCTTGGTTTAGAATTGCTGTTGTACATGGCTCAATCATAGAATTTCACTTCAGAAAGTGCATATTTTGTTATCTCTCCTATGGATGTTTCCCTGGTGAAAAATAAAAAGTCCTGTTCTGTTGCGAATGATCTGTACTGGCATAGACTATGATCAGCAAAGAATGATTGATTCACACTTCTATTGTGGTTTCCATTTATATCAGGAATCGCGATGCATAGCCATATCTATCGCACAGTGGACTAACAATGGCACGTTATAGTCGGTGACCATTTCACTTGTCCAGTTTTCTTCACAGACCATTGTGAGAAAGTCGCATTATGTTTTGGTACCATTTTTTTGCGCTGGACTTAACCTTTCCAGTCAGCTCGTCTGTGAAAAAAGCTACTACAGCGTACTGACGTGGTTTTTCACACAGAGTTGTTAGAAAACACTGAATGATACTACATACTGATACCATATGGGCGGAAAAAATGGACAATGGAATACAGTCTAAGACGGAACTGATTAAACATGGATGGAAAATCCTCAGAACACAGGTGAATTTTAGATTACTTTTACTTTGCCAGGTTCTGCTCCTGCAGGTGTACCGGAGGGAGGGCGTCATTGTGAAGTCTACTTCGCTCTCTGAGCTGCTTCACAAGCGGTCCCCTCTACAGTCGTCATGTAGAGAGGAGGGGGCTGTGCAGCAACTCAATGCAAAGAATAGTTCCCAGCAGAGTACCGCCTCCAGTGCATTTGCAGGATCAGTGCCCTAATGTATATAGGTTTATGTTCACACTTCTAATAATAAAAGCTCCACAAAAGGTATGTTTGATCTGCTCTTCCCAGCCTCTGCCTAGGGTTGTCAGTAATTTAGCATGGTCAGACCTACTGTCACTCTCTCCTTGAGGCCAGTTTTGCATGGAAGGAATTAGGCTGGTTCTTAGGGATATAATAGGGCTGATTGTTAGGCCTGTATTACACCAACAGATTATCTGACCAATATCTGTCCAATTAGACCAATAGTTGGTGTATATAACAAAAATTCTGTGTGTGTAATTGGCCATCTGACCAATGATTGGTCAGATAATCTGTTGGTGTAATACAGGCTTTATATTACGGGTCTGTATTACGACAGCAAAACTCCTGTTAACTTAGATCACCTCAGAATCATGGTGACCCAAGTTTAGCTTTGTATAACTTTGATGGACTAGAAGAAAATATGGACAATAAAATGCTGCCTTATTACATCCATGTGAAACTAGGCATTTATGGTGCACAGTTTGTCAATTGGCCATACATTTTTGAACGGATTGATCTTCGAAATACACCCCAAAAACTGGGTGTTTATTCTAATGCCGTCCATAGCAAAAATCCCCCACTGATTTTCTCCCAACTGCCTGAAGTTTGCCTTGCATATGCACCAGAACTGTGAATCTCAGAGCAAATAACCAGGAAGGATCTCTCACCAAGGTCCCAGGAACTAGACCAGAGGGTGGAGGAGAAGTCAAGGATTCAATAAAAGCAAGGTAATGGCAGGTGGTCCATCTCTGATTTTTGGTCCAGTTGTCCAGAAAAAAATGAGGAGGAGGAGATTGGCAACACTGATGGTGCCTTACATATTAATTAAATCCTGAAGATCCACTGTTTATCAATGATAGAAAAATCGGAACAATCTTACCAATCCTGTGATGCAAGGTGGTTTCAAAATGCAGACTGATGGTTCCAGATGATGGCAGATCTCAGCTTTGAACCAGCTATTGTATCGAATAGGCGTCGGGAAACTGTCCCTGAATTTGCCCTGAGTGCAGGGAAAGAGGGTAAGAATACCCTGCCTATCTATACAGAGCACTCGCCTCGAAAGAGGCGACCCCGTCCGAATACCTGACCCTATGCCTGGGCAGTATTCCTATAGAAATCCTCAAAAAAGAAGTCCCGACGTGCCACATTTCGTTAGATAACTCGTCAGGGGAGACTCCAAAAATAGGATAATTCACCCTCTAATGTCATGAAAAAATGAATAAACATAACAAAAATGGTGGGGCAAATATAACACAAAAAAGGGGATGGAGTCCAAAATTATAAAGGAGACGCCCAGATACTAAGCTAATGTGGTGTGCACTTCAAAAATGGCAGACCTGTCAGTGGAACAGGATGTGTGTACCCCCCGTGTTGACAGGGGAATCACCTGGCAGTGCCATATGTAATCTAGTGTGGCGTCTTATAGAGATGCTCTGCGCGCACCACGTCACATGTCCCGTGTGACCGGATCACGTGACACCCAGAGGGATCACGTGAGGAGGATATTCAGTGAAAGAGGAGGGCGCGTCCGGGTGCTAAGCAACCGGGACGCCAGCACAAAGGGAAAGCGTTCCGGGTGTTAAGAGCTGACGCTGATGAAAGCGTCCATGGTTACAATATAACCCACACCAAAAAGGAGGGAAAAAGGGAATTTTTGGAAACTTGTGAGGCAATTACCATTCAGGGTACAAGGCTGGCATTGTAATGGGGTTATACTTATGGATACTATTCTCAAAATACACCACACTTATTAAACATAATCAGTTACATTGATGAGTTTATAAGAACAAGATAATAAAATGATAATTAATTATAGCTTGGGTCAGATAGAAATTAACCTTGTGTACAGAAACAAAGCTATAGATGGATAGGTTCTGGGAATTGGACCCAAAAAGAGGTAAAAAGGTGTAGGGGCAACCGACATCCAATATACTGTCCCTCATTCAAATGAAACAACTAAAATTAAGCTGCTCATTTAAACTGCTCGGGACAGTAGTTGTAAGATAGAATATATCCACCGGGCCTCTCTTTGGAGGAGCTCCCTGTTCCAGTTGCCCCCCTGGGGGGCGGTTTCACAGTGTCAATACCCATAAAAGAAATACGGGCTTTTCCATTATGATTTTGCTGGACATGCTTGGCTACAGGTGTATCACGTTTGTTGGCAATGTCTCTAAGGGTTCATTCAGATGGCCGCATGCTGTCCACAAAAATGCGGATCAGTTTTTTGGCGGATTAGAGGCTGACCCTTTCACTTCTATGGGGCCCTTTTCTTCCATTCCACGGCTCTGCAAAACAAATGAAACATGTCCTATACTTGTCTGTGAAAATCAGGATGTGGCCCCATTGAAGTCTATGGGTCTGCAAAAATACTGAATGCTATCCGTTTTTTTAAGGACATGCTAAACTGTTCGCAAAAAAACGGATCCGCATTTTTGCGGATAGCATACGGCCGTCTGAATGAGCCTTTAGGTGTTCACCCACCCGTCTACGAAATTCACGTATAGTCATGCCAATATATTAGATTCCACATTCACAGGTTGATCGATAAATGACACCACGTGTTTTACAGTTGATATAATCACAGATGGAGTACTCTCTACCTCTGACATTGCTCCTAAATCCCTTTCCTATTCAGATGGGGCCGCATGCTATACAGCCACCACATCTGTAGAAACCCTTGGTTTTCCTTTGTAGCCAAGATAGCCCTGATGACGTAGGGGATACAAATTGGCTATGTACCCTTAGGCTTTTGTCTCAACGATACCTGATTTGAGGATAGTTGCCTAAGACTTCTTTAGGTCGTGGTCCATCATAAGGATGTTCCAATGTTTGTTCAAAATCTCCCGTACCTGGTTGGCAGCCCTATCATAGGTGGTAATAAGCCGTATCGATTTCATTTCTTGATCCTCAGTACATTTAGGAATCTAGAAAGCAGATCGCTCCTTTTGTAAAGCATTCATGTAGGCTGATCTCAAAATCTCATCGGGGTAGCCACGTTGTATGAATCGGGAGTGGAGATCAGAGGCTTGAAAAATAAATTCCCGTTTGGTGGAGCAATTTCTTCTCAATCGGAGGTACTGCCCTCTTGGAATGCCCCTCCTGAGGGGGGAGAGGATGACTACTCTCCCATCTCAGGAGAGAATTAGTAGAATTGGGCTTACGGTACACTGTGGTGTTCAGTTCACCTCTTGTGTTTTAGAGATTAGGACGTCCAGGTAAGGTAGATTCTTAGTCCAATCTGGTTACAATTCAGAGTCATCACAAAGAATTCAAAATCGGCCTTAACCTCATTCCATATAATGATGTCATCTATGTACCGTGCCCACAACCCTATTGTACATGTAGCTTCCAATGTCTCATCCGTAAACACAATCCTCTCCTCCCACCAGCCCAGGAACAAATTAGCATACGATGGGGCACAAGGACTCCCCATCGCGGTGCCCCTAAGCTGGTGGTTGAGCTTATTGTTAAAGCTGAAAACGTTCTTAGTCAGTGCAAATTCAAAAATACGGAGGACAAAAAGGCTGTGGGCACGGTATTGACGACCACGAGTCTGCAAAAAGTGGTCGACAACCTTAATCCACTGGTCATGAGGGATTGAGGAATAGAATGCCTCCACATCGATGCTTGAAAAGAGGCTACCCTTATCAATCTGAACGCCCTCTATTCGTTTCAACAAATCAGTTGTGTCACGAGTATATGAAGGTAACGCTGAAACAAAAGGGGCTAATACTCGATTGATGTAGATGCCTATATTTTGGCAAAGATTACCGACCCCTGACACAATGGGCCTGCCTTTTAAAGGCGTAAGCCCTTTGTGTAATTTAGAGAGGCAATAAAAAGTAGACATCCGCGGAAATAGAGGTAACAAAACATTATATTTATCCAATGTAATAAGTTGGAGCTGTTTGGTTTCATCCAAAATTACTTTCAGCTCTCGTCTGTAAGTATCTGTTGGATCTTTGGTTAGTATCTCATATGTGTCTCTATCCCTAAGCAGGGATTCAAACATTTCCTTATACTGAGAACTATTCCTGACCCCCGTATTTCCCCCTTTATCAGATGGTTTTATTATTATATTGGGGTCTTTTTCAAGATTGGAGATAGCGGTGATCATGACTTGACCACAATTAGAATAGTTGGTTGGTAGTTTTAATCCTTCTAGATCCATATGCCTTACATATTAACAGTGATTACCACAGCAAGATAAAATAAGGGGGTACTGAATCAGACAGGGGAGAATGGTAGCAGTGCACTATATTGATGGCTCATAGAAGATCCATAATATGAACTGTTGATACTGATTTGTCCCTGTGGTCAGGAAGTCACATTTCTCCGAGGCAAGTTTGATGCATGAAGTTCACTTGAGTTAGGCTACTTTCACACTGGCGTTTCTGGGTCCGCTTGTGAGATCCGTTTCAGGGCTCCCACAAGCGTCCGAAAACGGATCAGTTCAGCCCCAATGCATTCTGAATGGATAAGGATTCGTTCAGAATGCATCAATTTGGCTGCGTTTGGTCTCCGTTGCGTTTTTTAGACGGTCACTAAAACGCAGCTTGCAGCGTTTTGGTGACCGTCTGACTATGCGGAGCCAAACTGATCTGTCTAGACTTACAATGTAAGTCAAGACGGATCCGTTTTGACTTAGACTTTTTTTTAAAGGAATAATGCAAACGGGTCCGTTATTAACAGATACAAGCTTTTGCATTATTGGTGCGGATCCGTCTGTGCAGATACAAGACTGATCCGCACCAAATGCGAGTGTGAAATTAGCCTTAAATGGCTACAAAAGGCCATTTAGACCTTGAGCCCTAATGCAGACAGTAAATACACTGGGGGAGATTTATCAAAACTGGTGTAAAGTAGAACTGGCTTAGTTGCTCATAGCAACCAATCGGTTTCCACCTTTCATTTTTCACAGCTCCTTTAGAAAATGAAAGGTGGGATCTGATTGGTTGCTATGGGCAACTAAGCCAGTTTTCCTGTACACCAGTTTTGATAAATGCCCCCCATTGTGTGTACAGTTATTGCTGCTAGAAATTGTAGTAGAATATTTCCATTATCTATGAGGCTCACATGTAGATTCCACCCCATCCCTCAGACACCATTGCTGTAAATACAAGAATCAAGGCTGATTTGATTCATGTCTTGGGAAAGGAGCAATTTTGTACTGATGCCCCCTACTAAAGGGAGATGTAGGCATTATCCTGGAGCCATAGTTAATGCCTGGACTGCTATTTCCTCACTGAACAATCTGTTTTATTATGGGTTTTCTGGAGAGCATATATGAGCGCATATCTCATGCATCTTATTATTAAAGCACCTGCTGAGAATCCATAAGCAGAACCATACATATCTCATATCTCCTTGTCTCATTCGTTCAGCATCGCTTGAGGAGTCAAGGACGGCAGTACATTTTATTTATATATTTATTTTACTTTTTATTTTTTTGCTTGCTGAAATCCAGGTTCAGCTACAGAAATTCTATACAAATTAAGGTCAGATGGTGTGAATGTAGTAGAAAGAAGTGATATCATTCGTATGCACATAAACTCAGCCGCAGCCATCAGTTCACATTGCATATGTTAGGCATCCACTTTTAAGTGCAAGGGGGATTTACTGCAAAACACTAGATAGGTGGAAAGTGTAACTGATAAAAAAAAAGATTAATTTACATGCCGCTTAATACCCTGTGCAAACATTACTTGCAGTTCCTAGAGCAAACTGATTCTCGACTTTCCCTTGAACATATACAAAACACGTTAAAGCATTTCCTCCACTTGATAAGAATCTTTTTATTGGAGCAGTTGTATACCCTTGTCTCTTCCTTGTCTCTTGCTTCCTCTTTTACTTTGAAGTTCACTTGTGATGACGTTTTAATAGGTTTTATGTCACCGGGTGTTTTAGAAAGTCTTACGTTTTTTAGCTTGATCAATCTGTCTGTACGCCCATCCATGTTTACATACAGTAACTTCAAAGTTACCATATATACCATAAAAAATATCATTTAAAGGGGTTTTCTGACTTTTAAGAATGTGCTCTCTGTAGCTAAAATGCCCAGTTTCACTTGCCGTCATGGTGTGTTCCATTCTTGTGAACATGTGGTTACGGAATGTCAAAGATGACATGCTACCTTCACTTCTCTTCCTGGCTCTCCCTCCGTCTCTGGATGTATTGTGTTTTACATGCTGGGCAGCAGATGTAGTGTCAATGAGTAGCAGAACAGCTTCTAGCTGGAATAAGTTTCAGTTCTAGCATACAGATAGCAGAAGATGCGACTAATTGATCAAGAGGCTTGCTCCTCCTAATAAATTGTTCAGATCTTTCTCCAGCACGGTTTTTTACTAAGATTGGTGTGTGAAACACTAGTCTTTAGTAAAAGACTCTCAATATCCTTGAGAGGGAAGAGAAACCATAGGAACTATAATTGTTTATGCCAAAGCCACATCTGCATTAGGAATGATTTTTTTTTTTTATCAAACATTGTGACAAACTCCAACAGAGCCAGATGGATCCGCTTATAATGGGATTCACAGGGTTCTGTCATGGGGTTAGTCATAATCCTGGAAAAATGCAGATGTGAACAAAGATTTACATAATTCCACCCATAGCAAGGTAATATCAAAAGAGCAGTGTGCACTGTACAGAGCACAGCAAGATACTGAAAAATACCTACTTCTGAGCTATGGTAGCATCATCTGGTTCGCATTCATAATACTTTTCTCGATTTTTCATGAGCTTGGGAAACACTTTATTACTACTAAGAAAAATACATGACATTTTTAAAATACTTTTATTATTACAATTGTAAAATTGTGCATGACTGAAGGGACCCCTCAACAAATGATCAGATAGTTGTCCCCTATGTCATGGATAGGGGATAATGTTTAAAGATGGCACAGACTCTTCAATCGTTGGACAACCTTTTTAAGGATGTCTTGAGACACTGTTTAAAAAGACATCTACAGTATGAAGCGTTTTAAAGTATTTTATGCCAAGCTATTTTCCAGGTGTTTTTGAAATGATATTAAGGTAGAAAAATGCCAGAAATTTTTTGAAGAAATCAACATTAACCTCAGAAATGCTACACAAAACAACAAAAACATGACCACTGTGTATCTAGGGAGACGTGAGCTGAACTTTTGGAAGGTTTCTGGTGCCAACCATGGGTGATCTGGATAATTCATTATTAAATCCACATATAACACATTTTGGGGATGAAACTCCACTTCTTTCAAAAATGTCCATTCATATCCAAAGAAGTGGCATTTTATCCTCAAAACATGTAATATGTAGATTTGAAGGCAAATTCTATGCACGAAAATCCTGAACGTGTGCATTTACCCTAAAACATATTTCCAAATGTTCTCTTTGTTCCCAGTTATTTGCTTGTCGGATTGCCACAGCTTGCTACTGTCAATATTTTACTGGATCGTGGAAAATGACATGTGTCTTGAACATGAGGAGATAGAAGATAATGTTGCCAATATGGTTTTAAAAAAAATGAAATGGTAGAAAAATGTATTACGATGTACATACGGCTTTTGCTCTTTTTTTTGCTGAGGCTCGCATGTCTATAATGACATGTTAATGTGCAGCATGTTTTTTCTTACCACATTTTGTGTGGCAATTATATAGAAATGTTCTTACATTTGTATTTCTTTCATCTTTTGCTTTACGGAAATGTTTTGCAGCCTTCACTTCAAGTTGTGAAATGAAAAACCTAAATATTTCTATAATTTGTCTGCGGAAAATCATATTATTTTATCCATAATCGCTATATTTATAAATGCTTGCATATTTAATGTCTCCAATTTGCCATGACAACGATTTGTAAGAGAAAATGACCCTGTGGATCTCATTCTTCCACATTTGAGATGTGATTTTCAGCTGTCTGCTGTGTGGTAATGGTCTATGAATCTTCTTGTAATGTATTTACAGCATATTTGCCAGCACGTTCGATTGAGTTGGGTCCAATTTTCTTCAAATGGCATTGTATATGGACCAGGAAAGCAAACCTATGTCATAACCTTGCAGCGAAAACCTTGAAATCTAATATGATAGGTTAATATTTAAAGTCCGTTTTTCTTGAGTCGGCGTACTTTGCTCCATAGTTATCAGACATCACACTTTGTGATTTGTTGAGTGTTTAATACTGGGATAGGTCATCAATATGTCATTGAGGGGTCCTGACTCCTTGCACTCTCACCAGTCAGCTGCCCCCAGTGAACGCAGCGGCCTCCTTGTATCTTACCAAGCTCAACGCCGTCCACTGAATGCTGGCTGTGCTTGGTATTGTAGCCCAAGCACATTCACTTGAATGGAACGAAGCTGCACCTAGACAATGTGACCAATGAAGGTGATGTCACAGGCCTAGGAAGAGGCTGCAGTGCACACTGGCGCAGCCTCTTCAAATCGCTGATCAGCGGTATTGCCGGTAGTCAAAACCTCACTGATCAGATAGATCATCAGTGGACATCTTTGAACTTGAAAGGGTTGTCCGCTTTTTACTATTGATGAACTATTTTAAGGATAGGTCATCAATATCAGATCAGCTGGGGTTCAACTCCCTGCATCCCACTGATCAGTTGTTTGAAGAAAGGGCAATGCTCATACGAGTGCTGCCTTCTCTGCTCTGTTTACCTGCTCACCGCAGCAATTGCAGTGGTGAGCAAGTGTAATCACAAGTATGGCGCCCTGGATAACCACTTTGACACTTTTTGTTTGGTATTTATACCACTCCATTAGGCTGAGTTCACACTTCAGGTATTTGGTCAGTGATTTCCGTCAGTTATTGTGAGCCAAAACCAAGTGTGGGTCAGAAACACAGAACAGGTACAAATCTTTCCATTGCACCTTATCTCTGAGTAGGCTTCACTACTGTTTCTGGCTCACAATAACTGATGGAAATAACTGACCAAATAACTGAAGTGAAGTCAGCCTAAGGACTCTTTCACACTACCGTTTTTTTTTCCCGTTTTGCGGGCCGTTTTTTGCGTTCCGTATACGGTCCGTATACGGAACCATTCATTTCAATGGTTCCGCAAAAAAAAAAACGGAATGTGTTCCGTATGCATTCAGTTTCCGTATTTCCGTTTTTCCGTTGAAAGATAGAACATGTCCTATATTTTAGGGATCGACCGATTATCGGTTTGGCCGATATTATCGGCCGATATTGAGGATTTTGAACGTTATCGGTATCGGCATCTATTTTGCCGATATACCGATAACATATAGGGAACACAGAACACGCTGCTCTCAGCGCTCTCTGTGTTCCCTCAGCAGCACAGGGGAGAAGGAAGCCGTGTCTCCCTCCCCCTGTGCTGCTGCTGCCGCCAATGAGAGGAGAGAAGACAAGAGGAGGGGCGGGGCTGTGGCCACTGCGCCACCAGTGAAGATAAGTCTTTCATTCATTCATATACAGGAGGCGGGAGCTGGCTGCAGAATCACATAGCCGGCTCCCGACCTCTATGAGCGATAGCTGCGATCCGCGGTAGTTAACTCCTCAGGTGCCGCGGATCGCAGCTACCGCTCATAGAGGTCGGGAGCCGGCTATGTGATTCTGCAGCCAGCTCCCGCCTCCTGTATATGAATGATTGAGAGACTTATCTTCATTGGTGGCACAGTGCGCCCCCCAGTATTAATCATTGGTGGCGCAGTGCGCCCCCCCCCCCAAGCCCCCCAGTATTAATCATTGGTGGCGCAGTGCGCCCCCCACCCCCATCCCAATCCCGGCCAATAGTAAAAACATTGGTGGCGCAGTGCGCCCCCACCCAGTATTACTCATTGGTGGCAGTGGCCACAGGATCCCTTCCTCCTCCGATCGGAGCCCCAGCTGTGTAAGCCTGGGGCTCCGATCGGTTACCATGGCAGCCAGGACGCTATTGAAGCCCTGGCTGCCATGGTAAGCTCCATGCTGCTGTGTGCACTATGCACAGAGCAGCAGGGACAGTGTGAGCTCCTATTCACCCTGATAGAGATCTATCAGGGGGAATAGGACAAGGGTTCTAGTCCCTAAGGGGGCTAAAAGTTAGTAAAAAAAAAAAATGAAAAGATTTATAAAAAAAAAATACACATTAGCAATAAACATATTAATTTTCAGCAGATTTGTGTAGGAATTTTTAATTTTTTCTCAAAAATGAAAATTCCCAGAATATCGCTATAAATTATCTGCTATCGGCCTGAAAGTTCACAAATTATCTGTATCGGCCCTAAAAAATCAATATCGGTCGATCCCTACTATATTTGGCCGAAAATCACGTTCCTTGGCTCCATTCAAGTCAATGGGTCCGCAAAAAAAAACGGAACACATACGGAAATGCATCCGTATGTCTTCCGTTTCCGTTCCGTTTTTTCTGAACCATCTATTGAAAATGTTATGCCCAGCCCAATTTTCTCTATGTAATTACTGTATACTGTATATGCCATACGGAAAAACGGAACCGAAACGGAAACACAACGGAAACAAAAAAAACGGAACAACGGATCTGTGAAAAACGGAACGCAAAACACTGAAATCGGCATACTGTAGTGTGAAAGAGGCCTAAGGACTCTTGCTGTTGCCATTTTTGCAGTCCACAAATTGCGAATCCACAAAACACGGATACCAGCTGTGTGTGTTCTGAATTTTGCAGAACAGAACCTCCTGCCCTCTATAGAACTGTCCTATCCTTGTCCGTAAAATAGACGCGGCTGGGGAACGAACATACAGCTGTGCACATTTTTTGTGGCCCCATTGAAGTGATTGGGTCCGTATCCGACCACCAAAAAATGTGGATCGGATGTGGACAAAAAAGATGTTGAGCCCTTTAAAACCAGAGTAAGACTACATTCACACTAGCGGCAGGACGGAACCGACAGGCTGTTCACCCAGTCGGATCAGTCCTGCCGATATTTCGCCTTGCCGACGGACTGCCGCTTGGTCCCCATTGACTATAATGGGGATGGGGGCGGAGCTCCGGCGCAGCACGGCGAGAGGCCGCCGGACTAAAAGTACTGCATGTCCGACTTTTTAGTCCGGCGGACTCTCACCTCGCACTGCCGTGCTGCGCCGGACCTCCGTCCCCATCCCCATTATAGTCCATGGGGACGGAGCGACGGCACGACGAAATAGCAGCAGGACGGATCCGACAGGGTGAACAGCCTGTCGGATCCGTCCTGCTGCTAGTGTGAAAGTATCCTTAGTGTTGTAAAAGTGCAAAAAGCCACCATTTTTTATTTTGAAAGAAAGCCCAAAAAGTTGCAAAGCCTTATTTTGCCACATTTTGAAGCCAGATTATTGGAGTGCTGGGCATAATAAATTCCCCCGGCTTTGTGGCACTAGCAACTGTGTCCAAAAGCATTGTACCCTAAACATAATCAAATGGTCAGTTAGGGTCCTTTCACACTTGGGTTTTTCTGATCAGTTTTATCCCCATGCATTCTGAATGGAGAGCATTCTGTTCAGGATGCATCAGGATTTCTTCAGTACAGTCTTTTTGACTGATAAGGCAAAAAAATGATAAAATCGCAGCATGCTATGGTTTTATCTCCGGCCCAAAAAACTGAATACTTGCATGAATGACCGAAAAAAATAAATGCCGGATCCGTTTTTCTGGATGACACCGGAAAGACGGATCCAGCATTTCAATGCATTTTTCTTACTGATCGGGCATTTTTCAGACTGATCAGGAACCTGATCAGTCTTACAAATGCCATCAGTTTGCTTACGTTTTGCCGGTGACGGAACTGCTTGCCGGATCACTCTGACACAACTGTTAAAGTAGCCTTAGGCTACTTTCACACTTGCGTTCAGAGCGGATCCGTCTGGTGTCTGCACAGACGGATCCACTCCTATAATGCAAACGTTGGGATCCGTTCAGAACGGATCCGTCTGCATTATAGTTCAGAAAAAATTCTAAGTGTGAAAGTTAGTCAGACGGATCCATCCAGACTTTACATTGAAAGTCAATGGGGGACGGATCCGTTTGAAATTGCACCATATTGTGTCAACTTCAAACGGATCCGTCCCCATTGACTTACATTGTAAGTCTGGACGGATCCGTTTGGCTCCGCACGGCCAGGCGGACACCCGAACGCTGCAAGCTGCGTTCGGATGTCCGCCTGCTGAGCGGAGCCATCCTGATGCATTCTGAGCGGATCCGCATCCACTCAGAATGCATTGGGGCTCTACGGATCCGTTCGGGGCCGCTTGTGAGAGCCTTCAAACGGAGCTCACAAGCGGAACCCCGAACGCTAGTGTGAAAGTAGCCTTAATCATGTGAGACCTTGTATCGATAGCTTTATTTTACAGGATATCTGCAATGTTTAATAGACATGTAGTTATGTTTTCTTTCTTTTTTATTTTTTTTTCTACATGAGGGCCAAAGTGCAATAATATAAAATAGTACTAAGCATAACTCAGCCTGTGCACATGCTATGAACAACAAGTATAGTAAGGCTCTCCCCTTACTCTACAAGCATTTATATAAGATTGTAAACAGATATAAGATGAAAATATAATAAAATAACAAACTAAGGGTCCATTCACACGTCTGCAAAATGGGTCCGCATCCGTTCCGCAATTTTCCGGAACAGGTGCGGACCCATTCATTTTCAATAGAGCCGGAATGTGCTGTCCACATCCGCATTTGCGGATCCGCACTTCCTCATCCGCACTTCCATTCCGCCAAAAAATAGAACATGTCCTATTCTTGTCCGCAATTGCGGACACGAAAAAGGCATTTTCTATGAGCGTGCCGGCGATGTGCGGTCTGAAACGCACATTGCCGGTGTCCATGTTTTGCAGATCCGTAAAACACATATGGACTTGTAAATGGACCCTAAAGGTGAGCAGGACTAATTGCTGCTTACATAGATCCAGGCCTACAGTACACTGCGTGCAGAATTATTAGGCAAATGAGTATTTTGACCACATCATCCTCTTTATGCATGTTGTCTTACTCCAAGCTGTATAGGCTCGAAAGCCTACTACCAATTAAGCATATTAGGTGATGTGCATCTCTGTAATGAGAAGGGGTGTGGTCTAATGACATCAACACCCTTTGGCAAAATGGGTCAAAAGAAGGACTTGACAGGCTCAGAAAAGTCAAAAATAGTGAGATATCTTGCAGAGGGATGCAGCACTCTTAAAATTGCAAAGCTTCTGAAGCGTGATCATCGAACAATCAAGCGTTTCATTCAAAATAGTCAACAGGGTCGCAAGAAGCGTGTGGAAAAACCAAGGCGCAAAATAACTGCCCATGAACTGAGAAAAGTCAAGCGTGCAGCTGCCAAGATGCCACTTGCCACCAGTTTGGCCATATTTCAGAGCTGCAACATCACTGGAGTGCCCAAAAGCACAAGGTGTGCAATACTCAGAGACATGGCCAAGGTAAGAAAGGCTGAAAGACGACCACCACTGAACAAGACACACAAACTGAAACGTCAAGAATGGGCCAAGAAATATCTCAAGACTGATTTTTCTAAGGTTTTATGGACTGATGAAATGAGAGTGAGTCTTGATGGGCCAGATGGATGGGCCCGTGGCTGGATTGGTAAAGGGCAGAGAGCTCCAGTCCGACTCAGACGCCAGCAAGGTGGAGGTGGAGTACTGGTTTGGGCTGGTATCATCAAAGATGAGCTTGTGGGGCCTTTTCGGGTTGAGGATAGAGTCAAGCTCAACTCCCAGTCCTACTGCCAGTTTCTGGAAGACACCTTCTTCAAGCAGTGGTACAGGAAGAAGTCTGCATCCTTCAAGAAAAACATGATTTTCATGCAGGACAATGCTCCATCACACGCGTCCAAGTACTCCACAGTGTGGCTGGCAAGAAAGGGTATAAAAGAAGAAAATCTAATGACATGGCCTCCTTGTTCACCTGATCTGAACCCCATTGAGAACCTGTGGTCCATCATCAAATGTGAGATTTACAAGGAGGGAAAACAGTACACCTCTCTGAACAATGTCTGGGAGGCTGTGGTTGCTGCTGCACGCAATGTTAAGGGTGAACAAATCAAAACACTGACAGAATCCATGGATGGCAGGCTTTTGAGTGTCCTTGCAAAGAAAGGTGGCTATATTGGTCACTGATTTGTTTTTGTTTTGTTTTTGAATGTCAGAAATGTATATTTGTGAATGTTGAGATGTTATATTGGTTTCACTGGTAAAAATAAATAATTGAAATGGGTATATATTTGTTTTTTGTTAAGTTGCCTAATAATTATGCACAGTAATAGTCACCTGCACACACAGATATCCCCCTAAAATAGCTAAAACTAAAAACAAACTAAAAACTACTTCCAAAAATATTCAGCTTTGATATTAATGAGTTTTTTGGGTTCATTGAGAACATGGTTGTTGTTCAATAATAAAATTAATCCTCAAAAATACAACTTGCCTAATAATTCTGCACTCCCTGTATATGATTTTAGATAGGAGCTCTCTGCTCTCCTGACATTTTTCAGTAAGTAGTTACAGATGTAGCAGTACTAAATTTGAGTGTGATGTCACTTCTCACTATGATATCACAGCACAAAAGCCATGGGAAGCCATGGAAAAAGTCAAAAGTTTCCTGCTATTTACTTAAAGGGGTTGTCCCACGAAAAATATTTCACAGCAAACCAGCACCTGGATCTGAATACTTTTGTAATTTCATGTAATTAAACATTTTGCATAGTCACAGAGGTATTCAATAAAATGTATCTGTATAGCGCCACCTGCAGTCTGTTCTTTTTCTTTTTTCTTTGACGTGCTCACTGAGAAGGCCGCACATGCTCAGTTTCATCCTTCAACTGTCTCCTGAGTTGTGATAGGGGGAGCATGGAGACGCCCTCTTAGCTCAAGGGGACTGTTTTTTTCTGCTGCAGCTATCAGCTTGATATAAATGTAGCAGAGCAATGAATGGGGGGGGGGGGGGGGGGGGAATCCATGTGAGGTACAGGGCTCGTTCTAGCTTTGTTAGAAAGAGAATGTTGTGTACTATATCATGTCTGATTATCATTTTTTACATTAGTCATGGGATAACCCCCTAAGGACCCCCGCCATATATGTACGGCGGAAGTCCGGTCCCTAAACATGGCGCCCGGTCACAGGTGCAGCGGGCGCCATAGCCGCCGGGTTTCTGCTTTTAAATAGAAGAGACCCGCGGCACATGTATGTGATCAGCCATATGGCTGATCACATGTATGTAATCAGCCATATGGCTGATCACATGTATGTAATCAGCCATATGGCTGATCGCATGCATTTTACCCTTCAGATGCCGTGTTCAAATGTGACCACGGCATCAGAGTAGTCCGGAAGCGGAAGTCGTGCGCTTCCACTCTGGTAACAGCGTTCCCCGACTGAGATCTGGGAACTTGTTACATCCCTGAAATAGCCCGAAGATTCAAACAGGCTTTGGTGTCTATTTCAGGAATATACCAATACAGGCCACTAGGTGGCAGCATTGTATTATTATATTCCAAATGAAGCGTTCAATGATGGCGATTTAGCTATCAATGAACACAATGGGCAATCTAATGATTGCCACTTATTGTCACCCAAGGTGACTTTAAAAAAGTTTAAATTTTTTTTTTCTCAGATATAAAAAATAAATAAATAAAAGTTCAAATCACCTCCCTTTCCTTAATATTAAAATAACCAATAAAACCAATTGCAAAAATGCCCATACAATTGAAATCTAACAATATTAATGTCAAATGGCGTAATGGGGAACTACCCAATAATTTTTTTTAATAAAAAGTGATCAAAAAGTTGCACACACTTCAAATTGGCATCACTGAAAAGAACAGATTGTTCCGCATAAAATGACCCCATTAATCAGCCCCATACACATAACTACAAAAAAGTTATAAGGGTCAGAATATGGTTATAAAATATTTCTTTTTTTCCTAAAAGGTTTTAATTTTTTCCCCAAGTATTAAAACACAAAAATTATACAAGTGTGGTATCGTTGTAAAACCGTACTTACCTGGAGAATGAAGATAACAGGTGAATTTTACCCCATAGTGTACAGTGTAAGAAATAAAAACCTTTATCAGAATTTCGTTGTTTTTTTCCCAATTCTACCCAATTTGGAATTTATTTTTCCGCTTCCTACTACATGGTATGCAACCGTAAATGGTGCAATTAGAAAGTACAACTTGTCCTGCAAAATTAAGCCCTCATAAGGCTATGTGAATGGAAAAATAAAAAAGTTAGGACTATGGGAAGGCGGGGAGTGAAAAACAAACGCTAAACTGGAAAATCTCAGGGTCCTGAAGAGATTAATGAAGTACTCCCACTTTTTTTTTTTTTTTACTGTCTGACTTGTTTACCTTTCTAACAAGTCAGAGAATAAAAACATAAAAACATTTGTGTGAGTGCTTATTTAAGTAAACAATAGATGTAAATTGTATTGAAGGTAATTTTTTACCAGTGACTGTATTTGTGAGTTAAAAACCTCCCTTCTGATCCTCATCTGTGTCATGTGACCAACACTGACTTTCCAGCTGACACAGGGAGACAGTTTCTCTATGTATTCGTATGGGAGCCTCGCTGTCAGTTTCATAGGAATGAATAGAGAAGTAACTGATTTCCTGTCCTGTGTCAGTTGGATCACTGATCAGCTGATTGAGAAGGCAGCGCGCTCACAGTAGCGCTACAGCTTTGTTGCAGCTTTGCCTAGGCCATGTGACATCACGTTCATCAGTCACATGGCCTAGGCGCAGCTCAGCCCCATTTGACGTGATTGAGGCTGTGCTGCAGTACCAGCCACTTCTCCAGTAGAGTGTACAGTGCGGTACTACTGCAAGCGTTGCTGCCTTCTCAAACAGTTGATCGGCGGGGTCCTGGGTGTCGGACCTCCACCAATCAGTGACCTATCCAGAAGAAATCTCGGAAAGCCCATTTAATGCCCCTTCTATCCAGAGTGGAGAGCTAGAACAAGAAGCAACATTCTGGGGAACCTGGTGTATCTGTGTTCTATTTAGGCTGGGTTCACACTGGCGTGACAGATTTGTTCAGGATGCGTCCCGGGTGCATTGCGGCAAACCCGCATGAGTAGGTACGCAATTGCAGTCAGTTTTGATTGCGTTCCGTTGTGATGGATCATGTGACGGACCATGTGATGAGCGCACTGACGTCATCACAAGTCCTTTACCTCACAGATGAAGACAGAAGAGATGCCGGCTGCGCGAACAAGTGGATTAAGGTGAGTTAAATTATTATTTATTTATTTTTTAACCCCTCTAGTCCTATTTTACTTAGCATTCTGTATTCAGAATGCTATTATTTGCCCTTATAACCATGTTATAAGGGAAAATAATAATGATCGGGTCCCCATCCCGATCGACTCCTAGCAACCGTGCGTGAAAATCGCACCGCATCTGCACTTGCTTGTGGATGCTTGCGATTTTCACGCAGCCCCATTCACTTCTATGGGGCCTGCGTTGCGTGTGAAGCGCACAATATAGAGCATGCTGCGATTTTCACGCAACACAGGTTCGGATTCAGTCTGGGTGCAATGCGTTCACCTCACGCATTGCATCCGCGCGGAAATCTCGCCCGTGTGAAAGAGGCCTTAAGGTTTCATTATCCATGGATATAAGGGTCATCAACTGCTACCGCTAGTAATAGCTGATCATTGTCCAGACGAGACAAACCCATTAAAAAAATAGTTCTGTCATCTACAGAGTTTCCATTGATTCTGACCTGAAGCTGTTTCTGCTGTGAAGTGTCAATATGTAACCTTTTTATTATTTCCCCTTGTTTGTAAAGGAAGCGTGTGTCTCAAGCTTGTAATTCGGACTAAAATAAAGGGCCTTTCTTATTCAGAGCTTGAGGTTTCGTGTCTGGAGTAATTAAATATTCCAAAGAAACTAATTGCATGTGGAACAGTCCCTGCGAATAATGAAATGGTGGTTTGAAATAGGGCTGGACGCTTTACTCGGCTAATTCTGTTCACTCCAATGCCTCTTCAGTATTCCCAAGCTAAATGGACTGATGACATTTAAAGATGGAAACAAGGATCTTTCTTTACAAAATGCACAATGCTTGAAGCCCGAAATAAAGGGACCTATTTATTGTCGTCCTTAGGTTGGTCGCAATTAATAGGCTGGGTGTGCAATTTTCTTGGTTATTCGTAAGTGTGTAATTGACCATTTTCTCAGCATGGTAAACCTTGGCTTAACGTTTGACCTGATGCTCATATTTTGTGAGTGCTTTACTGCCTGCAAAACGCTCAATCAACTTTACTGCATAGTGCAAGTGATAAGCAGGGAGAGTTGACTTCATGCTTGTGGTTCCTTTAATTTGGCCACCAGGGATGTGTAATGGCCATGTTGCGAGATGGCTACAAAGGTTAGGCGCTTGTTAAAGCTTTCACAGCAAACTTCGGTGGTAAATGGAAATAAATGAGGAGCCGAATGAGAATACGTCACACTCGGCTTTCTGCATTAATAAACTTCAAAGACGGAGGCAAATTAAAACCCTACATCTGTTGTTGGCAGTTGTAGCTCATTAAAACTCTTACCACTTGCACAGCATTGATATTTAATGGATAAAAATGAGGCTTTGGATAAGGTCATATCTTCTGAATGGTTAAAATATTACTGGTCTGTTCAATATGTTGACAATTACACATCTGTTCTTAGGCTCCTGGAGCCACTTATATGCAGGCACAGTCTTACCTTATGTCTTGTTAAGTAAAAGGGGAAAAAAAACTTTCCACCAATCTTTCTTTCACACTATTTTAGTACAGTATCATAAAGATGTTAGTGATGTTCTAAATAGGCAGTTAGTTAATGCAGAGTGATGTGTGCAAATGTGCTGCGGTCTGGAAGAAGTCACGCTCTTTTGTTTTGTAGAGTAGTTTAGAAAGTGAAGCCACTGCTTGTTTCATGATCTTATTTGTGTACATTAGCCAAAAACAGGACAATAGGAGTTAAAGGGTTCTCCACCGTAGGCTACTTTTACACTAGCGTTTAAGTTTTCCGGTATTGTGTTCCGTCATAGGGGCTCAATACCGGAAATAAAATGCTTCAGTTTTGTCCCCATTCATTGTCAATGGGGACTGAACTGAATGGAATGCTGCAAAATGCATTCTGTTCTATTTTGTTGCGTTCCCAGACCGGAGAGCAAACCGTAACATGTTGTAGTTTGCTTTACGTCCTGGGATACGGCGCAAGACCCCCAATGCAAGTCAATGGGGAGGGATCCGTTTTTTCTGACACCATAGAAAACGGATCATTGACTTTCAATGGACTTAATGACGGATCCGTCTTGGCAATGTTAAAGATAATACAACCGAATCCGTTTATAGCGAATGCAGACGGTTGTATTATCAGTGACTGAAACGTTTTTTTGCTGAACCCTGTTGGATCCAACAAAAACGCTAGTGTGAAAGTAGCCTTAGACAGTCACTTATTGTTAGAATGGTCCCTTGACAACAATAGGATCAAAGATTTTCCCCCTTTTTGGACCCTCAGCAATCAGCTGTAAGTGGTGGGGTCACCTGGCAGTAAGTGTTCAAGTTCTGTGCACTGCCACCAAAGGAAAAAGGTGCACATCAAGTTGATGACCCTTTTAGAGTTCACAAGGACACTCCTGTCAGGGCCGGTGCAAGGATTTTTGGCAACACAAGCGAAGCTACATTTTGGTGCCCCCTCCCCCCCCGCAGCTCACCTGGCCCTGGTCCCGTCTGCAGAAGCTGGCTTCTCCTCTGTGTGGTCCTGGTATCTTCTCTCTGCTTCAGACAATCGCTGGTTTGAGGACTGTATTTTTCGCCCTCTAAGACACACCTAGGTTTTAGAGGAGGATAAGAAAAAAATATTTTCCATTGCACCTCAGGTCAGACCAGCAATCAGACCCCCAATGTTAATCAGACCTCAGCTCACAGCCCCAATCAGACCCCCAATGTTAATCAGACCTCAGATCAGACCCCCATGTCAGACATCAGCCCCCATCCATCAGCCCCCCATGTCAGCCATCATGCCGCTATGTCAGCCATTAGCCCCCCATGTCAGCCATCAGCCCCCATGTCACATTTCTCCCCCTCCATGTCACATTTTTCCGCCCTCCCCCAGGGTGCGCCCTAAGGCAGCCGTTTGGTCTGCCTTATGGTAGCACCGGCCCTGACTCCTGTCACCTATCTGTAAGCATAATATGATCTTATCTAAACAGACTGCAGAATCTTGTCGACATCTATCGACCATCAAATGCTATGGGGACAACTGACCAGCATCTCCAATTGATCGTCACATGGGGTGATGTGTTTGATATCCATCTTTCCAATCCTTCGTACAGCTGCAGAAAACCACACATAAGGTGCCTTGCTGTCCATTATGTTCTACCATCCATAGAAATAACATGGTCCACCTCAGGAACACCCACTGTAACTAAATGTCCATATTAAATATTTCCACTCTTGCTTAAAGAGAACCTGTGACCCCACAATGCAGTGCAAGCTACAGGCAGCATGTTGTAGAGCAGGAGGAGCTTCATATATACTTATATACTTTGGTGGGAAAAGATTCAGTAAAACATGTATTTTATATATTTAATTCTCTGCTGTCTCTGACTTCAGTTGTACATAGGGGATTTATCACTGATTGATAGCTGTGTGTATATATAGAAAACTGTGGCCTAAAAGGGTTGTCCCACAATAATATTCTAAATCTTTCAAGCCAAAACCTGGATCTGAATAACTTTTTGTAACTTTTGTAATTAAAAATGTAGTATAGCCAACAAGTTATTCAATAGAATGGATCTGTATAGCACCACCTGTGCCTGCTGTTTGTTTTTTTTCCCTCTCTTCTCCTGTCCACCTTGCTGAGGTGGACGCATAAGCTCAGTTCAGTCTTTCAACTGCTACCAGCCCCTTCTGTTAGAAGCTGATGATAGTATAATCTCCTGAGGTGCCAGCTTGAAATAAATCTAGCAGAGCAATGAACGGAGAGATCTCTGGATCCATGAGAAGTAGAAGGCTGGTTATTATGTCATGTTCTTTATGGTATCTGACGTTAATGTTTTACATCAATCACGGGATAACCCCACTAAGTTCAGAAAAAGTGGAGGTTTCAATGTATAAGTTATACGTTTTACTGAATCTTTTCCCAAAACTATATAACAATCTGCTCAGCTCTTCCTGCTCTATAACATGGTGCCTGCAGATTGCACTGCATTTCGTAGGGACTTGTTAAGTCTCTTGTTAAATTAATGGGCTAATGTCTCAGTTCCTGCTGTTTTGCGTACTCTGATAGTACATTTTACTGCTGTATATCAGCAGGTTCAGGACAGACCACCCAGTACCACGACAGTGGAGGAAAATACAATTTACGTGAACCAACAACTTTAGAAAAGAATAAGAAAATAATGAGGAAAAGTGTTACCTCTCCCCCCTCTTTTGTGTTACTAAATACCAACATACAAAACAAAAAATATCAACTCCAGTTTACAAGAATTACCGTATCCCTATATGTCCCACAAGAAAATTTAAATAATTATTTGTGTCAGGCGAGGGCGAGGATATAAACCACAGCCGCAGGAAGTGTAGTGTGGCCTGCCATTGAAAACAATGGGAGACAGAGTCAGCACCCCTGCCTGCAAATTCCACTTGAAAAAATTCAGTGAATGGGGTCTCAGGGTGGTTTCACATACAGCTTTTTTTTCTTTTGAAAAAGGCCAGTTTTTATTTATTTACCTTATTGTACTCACATAGTTCTGACATATTCCGCAGCACTTTGCAGACGTTATCATCAGTCACTGTCCCCAGTGGAGCTCACAATCTAAGTTCCCTATAAGTATATATTTGAAGTGTGGGAGGAAACTGGAGTGCCCAGAAAAAACCCATACAAACTCCATGCAGCTGTTGTTATTCAGACCCAGCGCTGCATGGCAGCAGTGCTAACCACTGATCCACAGATTTTTTTTAGATTTTTTTTAATCAAATCTAGTGGATTCACATTTTCCCTGCTGTATCCATTTCTGGCCTTGGATCAAAAAACAGCTGCCTGCTTAAAAAAAAAAAAATGTTGTGTAAAACCACCTTTATAATGCCGCTTTGATCAATATCGAAAACATGCATTAATAATAATAATGTTCTAATAGTTCCAAGGCAACTATTGTCTGTTGTATGAGGCATTTTACCAGTTCAAAACTGGGCAACTCCAACATTGACTAGAAATGTTAGAAGCTATAAAAATGACCAAAGAGAATAATGTATAAACCAAGCATAGAAATTGTAATAAAAATACATTTTATTAATTTGGCTTTGTTGGCAGTATCTGGTAATCAGAAATAACATGGCCTGCCAGGCACTGTAAGAGTCAATGAAGCATGTAGGATAAAACAGAGAACAGTGGTCATTTATGGGATTCTCTGTCTGTAGATGAAAGGATGGTGTTTATCGAACACAACATGAATTAAGGATTCAGACTGACTTCCAGGCTCTACAGATCGATCAAGACATAGCTAAGTAAACTTTATGTTCATCTTTTTGCTGAAGATAGGTATTAGGATAACTTTGAGCAGTAACTTCAGAGAAACCCAGCTCAGAAGAGCTTCTGTGAGGCAAGTGCTTGATGAACAAGCTTTTGCTTTCAAATTATACAGTACCTTGGACAAAATGTTTTCTCTGATGCTTCATAGAAAATAATGACCCTTTAATATGAATGTTAAAGTAAAAGTAGACAAAAACTAGAAACAAAATCTTAATTTTTATGAATTTGACTTTTCCCACCTCCCAAAACTTTATATACCTGTATCCTACAAATGCTTGGTGGCACTTGCTCCCAAAACTGGTAGAATTCCTCATAGAGTGGTCACCTAATCGTCTGTATAAATACCCCCCTGCTGGATCCTGAGCAGAAGTTATATATCAACAGAGGAACAGGTTAATCATGACATCACTATTTGCATGCCCCTAGGCTGCCAGATATTACATAAAGCAGACCAGAAGAACTCTCACCCAAAATCTCTGTGTAACAGGATCAGGTAAGCAACAGTTGGGAATTGGTTACACAGCAATATCAAGCGTTTGCTCAGCATTAAGCTTGCAATTCCTATATAATAATGGTGCTTTTACATGACCCAATACAGGACCATAATTGATGGAACCTGCATGGAGACAAAGAATAGCTTTTACGATCGTTCGTCCCCAATGCAGTTTTGCATCTCGTTGGCAGTGCATTCCCTGGTTGCACATTTTTCTGCTTGCTTAGAAGATTCTGTTATGAAGTAGATATAGTTCCGCTATGCCACTTGAACAGATTTGGAATGGGGCTACTCCTAAGGGAGCTATCCCCCCTGGTATTCACACTTTAACCCCTATACAAAGATATGGACCTCACTGCACAGGACTACCATGCCGATATCTCTTGGAGTAGTCTCTATTCAGCTGACTCACGGGGGTCGAGAGAAGCCAGTGCGGAGCACTGAGGGATCTGGTAAAACAGTGGTCAGGGAAAGCAGAGTTTGTGCAATCTAATAAACAGTCCAAGATCAGGGCGACAGTTCAGGGTCAGAACAGAGATCAGGCAGTGGTCAGGTCAGCCAGTAAAAGGTCAAATTTGGGAAACAGATGGAAGTTGGTACAGAGGCAGATGAATGTAGAACAGCACACTTTTGCAGCACACTAGCGGACTATAACCCATTACATAGACACCCTCCCACAAGGCAAGCTGTCTTAAGTACCCTTGATTGACCAGCCATTGGCTGGGCATAATAAAGGTGCACGTGCTTGCCCTACAGGCGTTCATTTGTCCCCAACAGGACAAGAAGCTTTGCTGGTTGCAGCCTGCATGAAGAGCCAGGAAGCTACACCAGAGGGAGTGCCTGGCAAAAGGACCTTATCTGTAGGCCAAACAATTGATCAAAACCTGACCATGTGGCCATACCCTTAGTTCACTTCCAATGTAATCATGCTTGTTTCATTTTCTGCTTACGGATCAGTATTGTTGATAGGTGTGTTTGTATCTTGAATCTTTTTAGTGACATGCATAAGTATAAAGGACTAATACAACTTCTATTTTTTGAATTCACTCCTGGTTTTGGCTGTCAAAACGGCATGAAGAAGCTTGACCGTGTGGCTGTACCCTAAAGCACTGCTTATTGTGTAGGTTGAAAACCAATCACAATAGACTCTCAAGCCGTAGCGCTTTGGAGCGCTCCAATTTTTGTTGTTTTAATCAGTCCATCCGAAAAATATTAATCGATGTATCCAGTTAGTAAAGGTACAGGGGTGGATTATGCCAGACGCGTTTCGGGGACTTCTTTCCCCTTCCTCAGTGGCTCTACCCCGTTATTCCATCATATCCTTTTCTAGCCCCACCAGTAGTACTCAAAAGCTGGACCGGAACAAAGATGAATCCTTGCGATTCAGTTGTGTTTTCTGTGCGGTTTCTAATCTTCATATGCGTTTTCTATATATTATCTCCACACTGCTATAATTGAGCTATGTGATAAAGAAAAAAGATCCGCAGCATTGCTATCTTTCGAAAAAAGTGGAAAAAGTGAAAAACATGAACAAATTGTGAAATAAAGGGGGATGTATCCCATAATAAATAGTAGAACCCATACATATTTATATAGAAACATAATCCTGTATAATGTGTGTCCTTTAGAGGAATACTTCAAAATCTATTGTGAAATATAGTAACAATATATAGCATAGGAATAATACACAATCTTACATAATATAGTCAACAGACTCAACAGCTCGTCTTGATCTCATCGTTTCTATCCTAAAGTAGCTTGGGTTATGTGAGCCCATCTCCAAGGAGGGATCACAGCGCCGATAACACGGCCAGACATGTGATCCCTCATTGGATGAGAGGCACACAACCCTGTATCTAGAGAAAGCCCAAAATTTCTAACTCCGCATTCAATCCCACTGGGATCATACTGCCAAAGTCGTAAATTCGTCTCGATTCCGCTCTGGACATTCTCTCAATGTGTTTTCCTCCTCTCCAGTGTTTGTCTATCTTCTCCAAGGCCATATAAGTGAGTTCCTTAGGGTCCTGATTATGGACCTCTTTAAAGTGCTTCGAAAGTGAGTGTTTTAAATATCCTTTCTTAATATTGGATAGATGCTCAGATATCCTCACCTTAAGAGTTCTTTTTGTTCTACCAATGTACTGTTTAGAACACGGCCATTGGATAAGATAGACAACACTGGTCGAATTACAAGTAAGGAAATGATTAATCTCCCATAAAAAGGAATTTTGAGTTGATTGTACCTTTTTTATGCTTCTTGGAGCTTTAGTAATCTTACAACCTGCACATTGGCCACATCTGTAAAAACCCTTGAGATTTATCCAGTTTGTTATTCCCGGAGTCTTGTTAGATTTTGATTTAATTGATGGGGCAATTTTTATACCCAAATTAGGTGCTTTTGTGTATGAGATCTGTGGCATCGCTGTCATTAGTGTGCCTATAATTTTATCTTGTAACAAGTGGTGCCAGTGTCGCTTGACTATTTCTTCCACTCCCTTATACTGTGTGGTATATGGGAGGATCATTCTAAATTGGGATTCCACCTTGGTTTTCTGAGCTGATTTTACTGTAAGCAGAGAACTCCTAGATAGGCTTCTCACATTCTCCAACGCTCCCTCTAACACTGAACTAGGATATTGTTTCATCATAAACTTATTTTTCAAAGTCAAGGCCTCCACTTCAAACTGGGAGTCTTCGGTACAATTGCTTTTTAGTCGACGGAACTGTCCAAATGGGACATTCAACAGTGAATTCGGCAAATGGCAGCTTGAATGTAGGATAAAAGCATTCCTAGCTGTCGATTTTTGATAGAATTTTTTTCTCCTGCATTTTTCTAAGATCTATTTCTACATTCTTTTGAAAACTACTTATTTCAGGGCCTATTTCATTCCTCTGGAATTTTTTTGATTTATTTTTTAAATGCGTATGTCTAAAGCCATCCTCTATTTGTGGACTCATTGTGATTGGATTTTTTTATAAAGTATTTCTTGAGACAGATGTTTTTAATAAATTTCTGGATCCCTATATAGGTATCAAATTTGTTCAATTGTGCACTAGGTGCGAATTTCAATCCTTTAGGCTACTTTCACACTAGCGTTCGGGTGTCCGCTCGTGCGCACCGTTTGAAGGGGCTCACGAGCGGCCCCGAACGCATCCGTATGGCCCCAATGCATTCTCAGTGGAGGCGGATCCACTGAGAATGCATCCGCCTGCCAGCGTTCAGCCTCCGCTCCGCTCAGTGAGCGGACACCTGAACGCTGCTTGCAGCGTTCGGGTGTCCGCCTGGCCGTGCGGAGGCGAGCGGATCCGTCCACACTTACAATGTAAGTCAATGGGGACGGATCCGCTTGAAGATGACACAATATGGCTCAATCTTCAAGCGGATCCGTTCCCCATTGACTTTCAATGTAAAGTCTGAACGGATCCGCTCAGACAACTTTCACACTTAAAAAATTTTCTAAGTTTTAATGCAGACGCATCCGTTCTGAACGGATGCGAACGCCTGCATTATCTGAGCGGATCCATCTGATGAAACATCAGACGGATCCGCTCCGAACGCTAGTGTGAAAGTAGCCTTATTTAACAAGGAAATCTGTGGTTGTGTCAACACTGTTTTACTTAAATTAATAATGTTGCTTTGTTCTAAGTCTAATGGTGTTGTCTGTAATTTCTTCTTCTTCCTTCCTCTTCGTGTTTTCTTGTTCCTGTTTGGTGATTGTGATACATTAGGTTCTGGATTTCCCTTGAGTTGTGTGTTGATGACGTGGTATCAGACAGTGTTGACACAACCACAGATTTCCTTGTTAAATAAAGGATTGAAATTCCCACCTGGTGCACAATTGAACAAATTTGATACCTATATAGGGATCCAGAAATTTATTAAAAACATCTGTCTCAAGAAATACTTTATAAAAAATCCAATCACAATGAGTCCACAAATAGAGGATGGCTTTAGACATACGGATTTAAAAAATAAATCCAAAAAATTCCAGAGGAATGAAATAGGCCCTGAAATAAGTAGTTTTCAAAAGAATGTAGAAATAGATCTTAGAAAAATGCAGAAGAAAAAATTCTACAGAAAGAATCTCTCAAATAAAGAAATAATGCCTGTTAGGGAGCTACAAAAGAATGATAATATAACCATTCGCCCAGTGGATAAAGGAGGTGCGATCATAATTCTAGAAACAACAAAATACATACAGGAATGTTTGAGACAACTTTCTGATAATACAACATATAAGAAACTAGACTGCGATCCAACCAAATATTGCCATAAAGGATCCCAGCTAGGTATCCTGTCTAAACAGGAGTTCAATTTCATTATGGGGACGCCTGGAAGACTCCCTGTCTTTTATTGCCTTCCTAAGGTACACAAATACTTGGGGAGTCCTCCAGGCCGCCCCATAATATCAGGGATAGGCTCCTTAACAGCCAACCTTTCTAGATATGTAGATACCTGGCTACAACCCTTAGTCAAAACTACAGTATCCTACTTGAGAGACACTACCCAAGTTATCGATATACTGGAAGGATTAAAGGTAGAGCCTGATTGGATAATGACAACCCTGGATATCCAATCGCTCTATACTGTTATAGACCATGAACAGGGTATAGAAGCCATTAATGCACAATTACAGAAAAATAAATAAGATGATGAGACCAGAACAGATTGATTTTATTTTAGAAGGAATAAGACATATTTTACAACATAACTATTTTTATTTTGAGGTCAGCTTCTACCTTCAGGTGAGAGGGACTGCCATGGGCACCAGGTTCGCCCCTAGCTATGCCAACCTGTTCCTGGCTCGGTGGGAGCAGGTTGCCATTGACCCATATCGGGGGGGGGGGGGGGGCGCGACCTGGTGCTCTGGCTCAGATATATAGACGATGTTATTTTGATTTGGAAGGGAAAAGAAGAAGCCCTACGAACTTTTATATCTAGATTGAATATTAATGATCTTAACTTAGTTTTTACTGCTAATATTAATTTAGTGGAAACAGAGTTCCTAGATCTGTCAATTATGAAAAAGGAAAATAGGTATATATGCAAAACCTATCAAAAATCGACAGCTAGGAATGCTTTTATCCTACATTCAAGCTGCCATTTGCCGAATTCGCTGTTGAATGTCCCATTTGGACAGTTCCGTCGACTAAAACGCAATTGTACCGAAGACTCACAGTTTGAAGTGGAGGCCTTGACTTTGAAAAATAAGTTTATGATGAAACAATATCCTAGTTCAGTGTTAGAGGGAGCGTTGGAGAATGTGAGAAGCCTATCTAGGAGTTCTCTGCTTACAGTAAAATCAGCTCAGAAAACCAAGGTGGAATCCCAATTTAGAATGATCCTCCCATATACCACACAGTATAAGGGAGTGGAAGAAATAGTCAAGCGACACTGGCACCACTTGTTACAAGATAAAATTATAGGCACACTAATGACAGCGAGGCCACAGATCTCGTACATAAAAGCACCTAATTTGGGTATAAAAATTGCCCCATCAATTAAATCAAAATCAAAATCTAACAAGACTCCGGGAATAACAAACTGGATAAATCTCAAGGGTTTTTACAGATGTGGCCAATGTGCAGGTTGTAAGATTACTAAATCCCCAAGAAGCATAAAAAAGGTACAATCAACTCAAAATTCCTTTTTATGGGAGATTAATCATTTCCTTACTTGTAATTCGACCAGTGTTGTCTATCTTATCCAATGGCCGTGTTCTAAACAGTACATTGGTAGAACAAAAAGAACTCTGAAGGTGAGGATATCTGAGCATCTATCCAATATTAAGAAAGGATATTTAAAACACTCACTTTCGAAGCACTTTAAAGAGGTCCATAATCAGGACCCTAAGGGACTCACTTATATGGCCTTGGAGAAGATAGCCAAACACTGGAGAGGAGGAAAACATATTGAGAGAATGTCCAGAGCGGAATCGAGACGAATTTACGACTTTGGCAGTATGATCCCAGTGGGATTGAATGCAGAGTTAGAAATTTTGGGCTTTCTCTAGATACAGGGTTGTGTGCCTCTCATCCAATGAGGGATCACATGTCTGGCCGTGTTATCGGCACTGTGATCCCTCCTTGAAGATAGGCTCACATACCCCAAGCTACTTTAGGATAGAAACGATGAGATCAAGACGAGCTGTTGACTATATTATGTAAGATTGTGTATTATTCCTATGCTATATATTGTTACTATATTTCACAATAGATTTTGAAGTATTCCTCTAAAGGACACACATTATATAGGATTATGTTTCTATATAAATATGTAGGGGTTCTACTATTTATTATGGGGATACATCCCCCTTTATTTCACTATTTGCTCATGTTTTTCACTTTTTTTCCACTTTTTTCTAAAGATAGCAATGCTGTAGATCTTTTTTCTTTATCACATAGCTCAATTATAGCAGTGTGGAGATAATATATAGAAAACGCATATGAAGATTAGAAACCGCACAGAAAACGCAACTGAATCGCAAGGATTAATTTTTGTTCCGGTCCAGCTTTTGAGTGCTACTGGTGGGGCTATAAAAGGATATGACGGAATAACGGGGGTAGAGCCACTGAGGAAGGGGAAAGAAGTTCCCGAAACACGTCTGGCGTAATCCACCCCTGTACCTTTACTAACTGGATACATTGATTAATATTTTTCGGATGGACTGATTAAAACAACAAAAATTGGAGCGCTCCAAAGCTTTATGTCTCTAGGACTTTCCTACCCATAATCGGGATTGAAAGGCTGCTCTCGCGATCTCTGACGGAAACCACGTGACATGCAGTGGTGAGCGAGGACGCCGACGGAGACACACACAGCCGCACGGTGTGGTGAGTAGAAGTCTGCGGTACGGAACAAACAGTCACCGGTTTTGATCTTCTACCGGTAAGACATACAGTACCACTCTACTTACCACCTGCACTTGATCGCCAGTCATAGACTTGGCGTAAACCAGCCCTAATAACAGAAAATGTATTGTGCCTGATGGACTGAACTGTTGCATGTTCGGATGAACATAGGTTCACTGTGCACTTCTTGTGGACTGATTACCTCCCCTAGGTGAACATCCGGAGAATTGAACATATTGCTGGCAATATATTGTTATTTACAATCAGATACCCTCAGAATTGAGAGGAGGACTTCATACTACTATTATAGGATCTGTTCTTTTGCACAGCCAATTAAGGGACTTGATACATACGGCTTGAGAGTCTATTGTGATTGATTTTTTCTTTATCTCTCTGTCCCTGTACAAACACTCTGCCTCCACTCTATTTTAGCAACAGATACGTATTATCATCCTGAATTGTGAAAGTTTAGAGGTGGTTTAAGTTTAACTTCGCAGTATTACTTCTTACCCTTTTTACTCTTTTTTATTGTCGTTTTAATATTTCATTTTATTTCATTGTTGTAAAATACACATCAATAAATTGTGATCTTTTGTATATGACCCACATAAATTGAGTGCCAGTCTTATATACATTTTTTCATTTCTCCATTATCTTCTGATTTGGGTGATCATCCCAAGACTAGAGCACCTATTCCATTCTGAGAAGGTGGTGAGTTATCCACGTTCATCACATTTAGGTTGAAAACCAACCTACCTAGTCACTGGTCGCCATATACATGGGCTTGCTGGTATGTCTCTTGAAGGCTAAACAATAACCCAATGTTATTATTGGTTTATAATGTATGTATTCGTAATGCACAATATTATTAATAATATCTCCCATGCTTGTAAGACTTCTGCCTTCTTACACTTTCTCTATGACAGGTTGAATATTGCCCTGCAGCTGGTCTCTGAATATGTCAGAATGAGAGGGGAAGAATAAATGCATGCTGAATAACTACAAACAATGGCCTCAGGCTATGCATTATTGCTATTGTTACCTTACAAATTATGATCCATTCTTCATTATCAGCTGTTTCCTGGGCATTAATCTGCCCTGGCTAAGACTAAAGCACCTGACGTTTTCAACATGGAAACTAGGATAGAACACAATGCTCATAAATTATTTATAATCAGAGACCGCGCTTGGAGCTAACAAGAGGGAGGATGCAGCGTAGTCACATGAAAGAAAATGCTTTCCTAATGAAAACATATCAGCTGCGTTCGCTCAATCTCAGCCAACGCCATTCACACCTTGCTGACCTTGCTCATACCCTTTGGCACTAAGTATCACTGGCAAATATCAGACTGTCAAAACAAATGTATCACTATCCTGGCTAATGTATAGTAGTATACTGATCAGTTCTATGCCTTTCAGTGTCATATGTATATTACCCACACCTTACCCACACTAACCTAGGTTTATATAGTGTACATATTTCCTGCAGAAAACATCACTATTCAAGTTCACTACAGCCTAAACAAGAGGAAGCCACATGGCTAGACAGCAGAAGTCTAAATGTAGGGTGATGGCCTTTGTGTTTCAAGTTCGGCGTACAAGGCTCGGGTTATCTAAGAATTCCGTTATGGATTCCACTACCACAGACCATATAAGTGAACCCGAACCTTGTACTTCAAACTTGAAACACAAAGTTTGCTCAACACTACTCAGGAGGCTATAGGCACAGATAGTCTGATGCCTTGGACTCCACCCTTTAACATAAATGTGCACTCTTGCCACTTGTTTCAACTGTGCCTATAGGGAAATCTAGCACAGCTGTGTATGGAGACTTATTCGCAATGTGCCATGGGAAAATAATAAGTCTCCCAAAGAAGGAGAACCATCTTGCTACTTCCACATTTTGGAAGTGGTCCCCTATGTGTCAAAAGTCTGACTTTTTAACAAGCCTTGAAACATGACAAGGGGAAAAAAGCATTGCATTGCCAATACGTCTCCATACACAGCTGTACTCTTTAAGGAGAGTCAATACCTCTGCCTATTAAGAATACATGCGTGCTTGGCTGAACGGATTCTGTAAGTTTATGGGGAGAGAGGTTGTAGGGGTTGTACAGCCCATTAAAATGTGTGCCAAATGCTGAAGATTGTTTAAAAGAACCGATCTTCTGCCACTCAGCTGCTGCCACTTCCTATAATCCTCGAGAGTTTCTTGGCCTCCAATAATCACGTTTCAACATGACCAGTTATTGGCTGCAGTGGATGAGCCACTGCTTCAGAGGTCAGTCATGTGACCATGTATAAATCTCGTAATTGGATGCCAAGATACAGAGATGGCACAGGACCCAGGAAGTAATGGGGGAGTGGTAAGGATTAATATTATAGCTGTTACTTTAGACCATTTTGAGCTCTTGGTCAAAATTTTAAGGGTCTGTACAAACCCTTTAAGTCTACGAGTTATACATCTCTGTTTACCCAGTAAGTTTAGTACACACCTCAATTTAAAAAGGTTTTCCATTTCCAGTCTGTAGTCATTAATGACCTATCCTCAGTATAGGTCATCAGTATCAGATTGGTGGGGGTCTGACACCTCGCACTCCCATCGATCAGCTGGTAACATAACAGTGGATGGAGCTGAAAACCAGAAGCGCCATCCATTGTGTAGGGGCTTTGCACAGTGTAGTGCAGATTGGCTTCCCTTTACTGGAATGGGAGCTAAGATACAGTATGCCAGAACTGCCACAAGACAGTGGATGGAGCTTTCTGCTTCTGTCTCTGTCCACGGTTTTGTTTCCAACATCTGCCAAAAATAGATCATCGATTGGGGTGACAGGTATGAGACCACACACTGACCTGATATAGATGACCTATACAGAAAATAGGTCATCAATATCAGCAGGCTAGAAAACGAACCTTCGGATAGAAAGAAGGGAGGAATGGAAGCATTTTTTCTATTACTGCTTTTACAATCTTGAATTCATCATTTCCTTTAAGAATTAGAATTTTCTGTAAATTGTGCTTCAGGCATTACAGCCTTATATAACTTGTGTCTGTAGATGTAAAGTTTGGTAGAAACCAAGTACCATTCAATGGAAATACAATAAATATGCATCTTTTTCTTGAGAAACACAGCCTCAGGGCTATGATGTTCTACAGTGAAAAATTTAATTTGTGTTTGCCTCCATCCACATTTCCATTTGTCTCTAAGTCATGGTGCTATAGTAACTGACCTGAGAATGCATTTCCAGTACTTCACTTTTCAATTTTGTGTATAAATAATATTTGCATTTAAAGTATAAACAATTAAAATAAGGCACAAGTTTGTGATGTTGAAATACACTTTCTGTCACGATTCTATAGGGATAGTGCAGCCCTAAGCTCCACCCACTCCACTATTCCTACCTACTAGCTTAAAGGGATTCTGTCACCGGGTTTCACCCCTTCCAGATAAAAATATGGTTATGTTCAGGGAGCTTTAACCATTCCTAATGTGGTCTTATAAATGTAATCTGTAGGCTCATTTTGCTAAAAATACGCTATTACTAACCTGTCATTCATAAAAATAAGGTGCCCAAGGGGATGTAAATGGCTCCAAGCTGCCGCCCGCACCTGCTGCCGTTCGTGCCCAGCGCCGCCTCATAATCTTCTGTGACGCCTCCTGCCCTCCCTCCCCCTCCTCCTGCTGTGACGTCTCCTGCTCTCCCTCCCTCCCCCCTCCTCCTGCTGTGACGTCTCCTGCTCTCCCTCCCTCCCCCCTCCTCCTGCTGTAACATTGCTATGGGGGAGGGAGAGCAGGGGGGAGGGAGAGCAGGGGGGAGGGAGGGAGGGAGAGCAGGAGGGAGGGAGAGCAGGAGACGTCACAGCAGGAGGAGGGGGGAGGGAGGGAGAGCAGGAGACGTCACAGCAGGAGGAGGGGGGAGGGAGGGAGAGCAGGAGGCACGAACGGCAGCAGGTGCGGGCGGCAGCTTGGAGCCATTTACATCCCCTTGGGGACCTTATTTTTATGAATGACAGGTTAGTAATAGCGTATTTTTAGCAAAATGAGCCTACAGATTACATTTATAAGACCACATTAGGAATGGTTAAAGCTCCCTGAACATAACCATATTTTTATCTGGAGGGGGTGAAACCTGGTGACAGAATCCCTTTAAGTACGTGCAGGGGTCTACAGTAAGGGAACAAGGTGGGAGAAAACAAAAGACGAAGACAGAAACGTAAGCTACCAGGCTGGTAGTAACCAAACAAGCAAATAACCAGCCATAAGCAAAACCATAATAAAATGGAAGCCAAGGTCAAGTACCAGGAGATCACGTCAGTACAAGGGTATAACACAGGATCAAGCCGAGGTCGAATTCACAAAATCACACATGTGGCCAGCAAGTTGCCTGTTAAATAGGCCAGACTGAATGATCATGTGATGTGGCCAGCGTCACGTGACCCTGCGTCAGCACTCATTCCTGCACCTGCTCGTTGCCTAGGGGATGGAGGAAGCCGACTGTGCTGAGAAATCGTGTGCCGCTGGGTCCTCCCCACCCCCTTGTTGCCAGGGAGATGAGGATGCCGGCCACGTTTGACGCCGGTTCCTCCTCCCTCCTTATCAGCGGGACGCCGGCGGTGCTGCAAGGAGGGAGCGCACCACCGGTTCCCTGTTACAGTACCCCCCCTTTTCCACGAGGGGCCACTGGACCCTTACTCACGGGTGCCGGTTTCCCAGGGTGTTCCAGATGAAATTTTCTAATCAAACTAGTAGCATGCATTTTATTCACTGGCACCCAAGACCTCTCTTCCAGACCAAAACCTCTTCAGTGAACCAAATACTGCAAAGAATTACGAATTTTCCTTATCAAGGATTCTAGAAACCTCATATTCTAGTTGACTGGCAACCTCCACTGGTGACGGAAAATCCTGTACTTTTTGAGTAAATCTTTGTGAAACACATTATGAATACGAAAGGAGTCAGGTAATAGTAACTTAAAAGACAGAGGGTTAATGATCTGGATAATCTCATACGGACCAATAAATAGAGGTGCAAATTTACCTGAAGGTACTTTTAAGACGTAAATTCTTGGTGGACAACCACACCTTGTCTCCCAGCCCAAAATTTACACCTCGAGAACGCCTTTTGTCTGCATTAAACTTCTGAACCTCCTGGGCTTTCTTCAGGTTCGACTGAACCTGGGCCCAGACTGTGCACAGTTCTTTAACTACAAAATCAGCCTCTGGAACCTGGGAAGAAGACGGCGAGAATCAACAAATCGCGGATGAAACACCACATTACAAAAGAAAGGAGACATACCGGTAGACGAGTTCATCTGATTGTTAATGGTGAATTCTTCCACTTACAAGTATTTCGCCCAACAACTATGTTGGTTTTAGAGACATAACACCTTAAATATTGTTTCAGGGACTTATTTAGACGTTCAGTTTGACCGTTGGTTTTGGGATGGAAGGCCAAAGAAAAAGACAGTGAAACATTAAATTTATGAAAAAAGGCCCTCCAAAATTTTTAAACAAACTGAACGCCTCCATCAGAAACAATATTCTCCGGAATACCATGTAAACGTACTATGTGGTCAACAAAAAGAGAGGCTAAAGTTTTAGCATTGGGTAACTTTGGCAGGGGGATAAAATGACACATTTTGCTAAACCTATCAACCACCATTCACACAACTGTCTTACCCTCAGACATCGGAAGATCTGTAATAAAATCCAGTCTTGGACCTGGCACAAACCTCACAAGAGGATACATATGAATGGACATCTCTGGACAAAGTGGGCCACCAATAAAACCTGGAAACTAGTTCCATTAATGTCCGGATGAGCACTACAACCAACATTATGACACTAACTTAATAGCCGGAGACAGTACCGGAGCCAAGTGTTGTCCAGCCGTAATCTCGGTTGTCAAATCAGAAGGCCACAATAATACCTGCCAGCAATATAGGTTCTGGTGGAGCATCAGGAGATTGAAAGGCACAAAAACTTCGGGATAGGGCATCTGTCTTGACATTTTTACTTCCTGGCCTGAAAGTAATGCAGAAGTTAAAACAAGTAAAGGACAATGCCCACCTAGCCTGTCTGGGATTCAAACGCTTATCAGACTCGTTAAAAACGTTCAATTCTTATGATCCGTAAGTACAGTGACACGATATTGAGCCCCCTCCAAAAAGTAATGCCATTCCTCAAAGGCCCATTTAATCGCGATTAACTCCCGATTTCCGATGTTGTAATTTTTCTCGGTAGGAGAGAACTTACGAGAAAAGAGAGCACAAGGTCTTAAGTTAGTGAGGGTTGGTGACCCTTTGGAGAGTACTGCCCCCACCTCAACCACAATAGGTTTCTCTTGGTCTGGTTGAACCAATACTGGGGCGTCAACGAAACACCTCTTAAGTGTTTCAAAAGCTTCTATAAGTCTCTGGCAACCAATTGAATAGATCCGCCCCTTTTTGGTTAAATCAGTGAGAGGCTTAGCAATAACAGAATTATTTTTTATGAACTTCTGGTTATAGTTCGAAAAAACGAAAAAGCGTTGTAACACTTTGAGAGAGGAGGGTCGCACCCATCCCAAAATAGCCTGCACCTTCCCAGGATCCATCTTAAAGGATTGGGGCGTGAGAATATATCCCAAAAATGATATTTCCTGAACTTCAAATATACACTTCTCACCCTTAACAAATAATTGGTTCTCCCGAAGAACCTCCAGTACCTGTCTAGGGTGTATAATATACGAATCCCAGTCAGGTGAATAGGGTTAGCAAGAGACAAAATAGGCACACCTAGGCAAAGGGTGAATTTGTGGTCAATAAAATTAGAAGTATACCCAGAATCAATGACTGCCTCCCCAGAACCTTTACAAGTGCCAAAAGAAATAACCACAGGTAACAATACTTTTTTTACCACCTTAGGCCTCATGCACACGACCGTTCCATTTTTTTGTGGTCCACAAATCAAGGATCCGCAAAACACGGATGGCGTCCGTGCGCTCCACCGCAATTTGCGGAACGGCACGGACAGCCTTCAATATAAATGCCTATTCTTGTCCGCAAATAGGACATGTTATATTTTTTTTAGCGGGGCCACGAAACGGAGTGCTGTCCACATCTTTTGCGGCCCCATTGAAGTGAATGGGTCCGCATCCGAGCCGCCAAAATGGCTGCTCTGATGCGGACCAAAACAACGGCCATGTGCATTAGGCCTTAGGGAGTACCTTATCCTTCTGGGCGTCAGAACGTGGGAATTTCCTTGAAGGTGGAAGTTTAGGATATTGCCGCAACCAATGATCTGTTTCACCACAGTAGAAGCAGGCACCCCTCTGACGTCTTTGGTCTCATGGTAATTCCGAGCTGCATGGGTTCCTCTAGGCGATCCTCAAATTTTTTTCCTCAAGGGTGGGGAATCGGGTTCAACTACCTCCTGTGGAAAAGTAAAACGTTCTTTGTCTCTCCCTGATACGTCGGTCCAGTCTAATGGCTAAAGTCATTGTCTGTTCTAAGGTATCCGGCCAGAGGTAACTGACCAACATATCCTTTAGGTACTCAGAGAGCCCTAACCTGAACTGGCACTTAAGTGCTGGATCGTTCCAGCCAGAAGAAACACACCATTTTCGGAATGCGGTGCAATATTCCTACACGGGCCTGTTTCCTTGACTAAGAGACTTTAATTGACACTCTGCCACTGCTGACTTATCGGGTTCGTCGTAAAGTATACCTAGTGCCTGAAAAAACGCCTCGACAGTAGTCAGACAAGGGGAGTCCGTTGGGAGAGAATAAGCACATTCTTGCAGGTCTCCCTGCCTACTCTTTGTTGTTCAGAACCCGAAGAGTATGGGCGTAAACGAAAATAGAGCTTGCAGCTCTCCTTGAAAGTCAAAAAATGCTTACGATCTCCTGAAAACCGATCAGGCAACTTAACATGAAGTTCAAGATTCTGAAGAGAGGAGGCCTTGTTGCCAGGGGCCACGTCCGACGCCAGCTCCTCCTCCCTCTTTATCAGCGGGACGCCGGCGCTGCTGCAAGGAGGGAGCGCACCGCCGGATCCCTGTTACACTTTCCCTTTGAACTAAACAGTGAACCACTATATCCACTACATCCACTATAGCCTGCTTATCATCTAGCAGCTATATAGATAGTATACATACAATCTAGTCTTTTTATAATATGTCTTTTTTATTTACTTCTTTCACTTACTCAGTTGCTTTTTACTTTCTGCAATGTAAGGAAAACTCAACTATTGGAAAGTGGAAACTGCAAACAAGCTGCTGTAGACAGATCTGTTGTTCTTCTATATTTTTTTTTTAAATACTTTTGTAGCCTATGTTAATCACAGGTGGAGCTTTACTTAATCTTTCACATTTTGTTTAGGAATGACAGTAAACAATAATATGATGTTTACCCTGATCTAAATATAATTGACACAGGCAAAGAATGATTGTCATGTGATCAGATGATTCTAGATAAATGTCAGGTATAATGCAAAGCTTAATGGGGTATCCCTTCTATTAACACAGGGCACAAAGTTTGTTGTGTCCTACTTTGGGGGGCATAATCTGTTCATGGGAGTAAACATGTAAATGGTTATACAAGTCTATGTATGATATGGAAATAGACTTTAAAGTGGTTAACCCACAAAAAGAGTTTAGCAGTTATGGACAGGAGCAGGGAGTTCCTGACTCAGCTGTCTGAATGGAGTGGTAGCGCATATTTTGGTCCACTGCTTCATTCAATAGGATAGGACTGTTGTGGACAGGGAATATACAGTGATCTCTCAGGTTACAATATTAATTGGTTCCGGGATGCCCATTGTAAGTTGGCCCAGACAGAGAGCAGTATAGGAGATGTAATACTGCTAAGCACTGTAAAGAGGAGCTACTAGACAGCCAGTACAGGTGTTTTACCAGAGAAATGACCTTGTTATCTGGTGGGATCTGAGTCTAAGACATTGTATTTTGAGTCTCGTTTTCCATCCCTTGCCACTGCTTTGATTTCCCTATTCCTAGATTCTCTGGGACTAGACTAGGTATTCCAGCCGTCAACCCTCTGAAAATACTAATGCAAGTAGTAGTTTAGTATCAAGCCTTTCATTAATCATCCATTATTTGTGCTTGAATCAGGTCTCTCTGTCTTTATGATTCATTAACAGGGAATTGTTATTGCCTGGCATGTTACATCTCTCCTATCTCCTACTGCAGAGAGAGATTGTCTGCTTGAATCAGTGCCAATGCTGCTGTGATAACAGGACTTCACTAGCCGGCAACATTCCACACGGTCACCTTTTTTCATTTTTCAAAGTTGTATTTTTAGCTATATATGTTCTTATATATCTTTTAGCATAGAGGAAGTAATTATATATATATATATATATATATATATATATATATATATATATATATATATATTTTTTTTATAATTTGTATTAACAATACCCAACTCAGAATACATAAGTGTAACCGTAAGTGTAACAGCATGCAATGTAAAAAAAAGCACAAAAAAATTGAAAAAGAAAAACCATTTAAATTCTTTTGTAAATGCATCACAGAATGATACTCAATGAAAGTACAGCTGATTCTATATCAAAAAGTTTTTGTGTAGCTACATCAACAAAAAGGTTAAAACCGTATAAACTAAAAAAAATCCAGATTTTTTTTTATATATAAATCTTTATTATTTTTTAACATAATACAAAAAAGTTATAACAATCTTTTATTTCCATAGCAGTCTATAGACCAACCCTGCCTCCCTTGTTCTTTTGCTGCTCCATAAAAAAAATAAAAAATAGAGGAAGTAATTTCCTCCTCCTTCTCTGCCCATGTGGAATTGAATGGAGTATGCAGCCATAAAGAATGAATGTGGTAGGAAGATGCGTGCTCTTCCAGCCGCTTCATCCATTTCAAGGTATGGGGCCTGTGATTAATGTGGGTCCCAGCCGTTAGACCCTCCACCAATCTAATAGTTAGTTATTCTCTATCTGCAAGATAAAAGATAACGTCTTATAACAGAAATATACCTTTAACAGAAATAATTTTATAATTTTATTTTGCACGATGCTGAAGTAACTTAACAACCAAGGCAAAGGAACTCTAAAAAAAATGAGATTTCATTCAACTAAATATTGTCACAAGGCTGTATGACCAAACATTGGTACTTTAACTTTCCTATAACCTATTTCACTTACATGCTACAAGTTCAGTGTCCGGTACCCACACCAAGCACAGGCCCCGTACCTTGAAATGAATAGAGCGGCTCGTAGAGAATGTGATATTCATTCTTTATGGGACTGCCAGAGATGTACCACATTCAGCTATTTCCATCAGTCTCATAGACAATATGAATGGAATGGCAGGCAGTTCATTCATTTTGCGGTACAGGGCCCCCATTCTCAATCACTTACATTTTAGTGGTAAATAAAGATAATTAACCCATGTTCAGTTGTATTGTAATGGATTAACAGAAGATTTTTGTCTGTAATTTAATTTCAGGCCATTGAGACTTGATGGCAAAATACCCAAATGAATTCTTTAGTGAGACTGTAACCAGGATGCTTGATATAATTTGTTCTGGTGAATCACATTCATAGCGGTTAAGCTGCAGACTAGAGCGCTGGTCAGAAGCTAATGTCACAGAAGTAGTCTTCAGCTTAAGTCACTTTATGACATTTCTGAAAAGGCTGAATTTTATTTCCATTTCCACAGTCACCAAAACATGATTTCTAGGCTCTGGATCACAATGAATGGTGATGTTCTTTGTTACGTCTTTACAAGAATTTAGTGCCCACATACTCTTGTGATTCTTGTAGTGTTGTCTTGTTGGTATTTGTAGAGTAGATACAGCAGATGTAATATGTTCATATACACCAATAGACATATGAAGAATTATACTATATTGTGCATTCATTAACCTGTTTCATAAATGGAATAACTGAACAAATTTTTCACTACTAGTAAGCAAAGCGGAGTGGACAAGTCCCCTAAGTAATGCTAAGGGTGAAAAGGGATTTAAAGGGAATGTGTCATCAAATGACCTATTGTTTAAATCCCGTTTTTATGTTAAACATATTTTAAATTAAAATTTTGGGTGATGTTATTTTTAATTTTGCATGTCAATATCTATGCTTAAACAAAAAACATTAAATCCTGCAGTTTTCTCGCTGGCCACTAAGCCTTATAATAAGCGCCACGTCTTGGTCTGTACAGATCGCTGTTCTGCAGTTATCTCCTTATCATTACAGGCAGGTTTAGAATGGCACATATCAGCTCTGTGTATAGATAAGACAGAATTCTCCATTCACAAAAGGTGATGGTGAAAGCTTAGCTGCTCCCTCCAGACCTTTGCACAGATCACAGATCATGCCTAGAAAACTCTCCCATTGAAGTCAAGTGAGGTCCCCTCTTGTCTATTGACCATGTAGCTGCCATAAAGCAATTCTAAATGCTTTTAAGAACAGCTCAAGGTGGCATCCCCCATAATCATGTTCAGTAAATAGAAAAAAAAAATCTGCAAGGGGAAAACATATTGGGAAAAAACTGATATGTGTGATGTTTTGGTTACACATTCTCTTTAAATGTGTCTACAAAGGATATATGAGACGCAAAATCTCTTGTGCCACTATTGAGCTTTGTTCTTCCAGAAGAACTAAGCACGCCACACTACTTGTCATGTGCATCACTGATGGAAATCACTAACTAAACACTGATCCACTGAAGTGAAGTGAACTGAAGTGTGGACTAGTTCTTACGCAAGGAATGCAGTGGACTATCATGAGCTCAGAAAGAGCAGACATTTAAATATATAAAATTACTTTACCAAATCTTTTCCCACAAAACTATATATCAATCTGCTCAGCTCCTCCTGCGCTATTAACATGCTGCCTGCAGATTGCATTGCATCTTGTAGTGACATGCTCGCTTTAAAGGGAATCTGTCACCTCCAAAATCAGTTTTAAAGAGGACCTTTCACCAGAATAAAACATCTAAACTAACTATACAGCCATGTTGAGCGGCGTCCAGGGATCCCCCTGCACTTACTGTTATACCTGGGCGCCGCTCCGTTCGCCCGTTATAGCCTCCGGTATCTTCATAGTTAGGCTCCACCCAGGGGAACCTGACGGCGTCTCTTTCTCCTATGCTGTAGCGCTGGCCAATCGCAGCGCTCAGCTCATAGCCTGAGAGTTGTTTTTTTTCTCTCAGGCTATGAGCTGAGCGCTGTGATTGGCCAGCGCTACAGCATAGGAGAAAGAGACGCCGGCAGGCTCCCCTGGGTGGAGCCTAACTATGAAGATACCGGAGGCTATACCGGGAGAACGGAGCGGCGACCAGGTATAATAGTAAGTGCAGTGGGATCCCTGGGCGCCACTCTACATGGCTGTATAGTTAGTTTAGATGTTTTATTCTGGTGAAAGGTCCTCTTTAAGGCCTGTATACCACCATTTAGGATAGGTGCCCTAAAACGTAACCAGAGCTTTCTTGTGAAAATTCAGTCCTCTAATCCTGAGAAATGCTTTTTATTTATACGCAAAAATGGTTTTCAGTGGACTATTCGGTGTCCCTTGATTCCCCTGCGTCATTGCTACTGGCTTTGAAATCTCAGGGATGCCAATCAAGCAAGAGGGATAGGTTCTGGCCGGTGTTGCTGGCATAGTGATGGTGCACCGAATGGTGCATGGCCCAAATTTTCACAAGAAAGACATGGTTATGTTTCAGCACCTCCCCTACATGGCAGTATGTTAGTCTGAATCCTTGGAGGTAACACACTTCCTTTAAATGTAGAGAACATGTTAATGTCTTAAAGAGGACCTTTTACCAATCCTGACATGCCTGTTTTAATAGCTTCATGCATTCCCCATGTAATATCAATTCTTTAGCATCTATTCTTATGACTCTATGTTGTGCCATTCCTTAATTTTTTCTGCTAGAAGTTATGAATAATTGCTAGCAGTCTGCAGTAAGGGTATAGAGGGGAGGTAACCAGTTGGGGGGGTGTACCTGCACAGACTGAAAATGGCAGCACTGATTGGATAGCGTGAGTCTGTGCAGGTACAAACCCCCCAACTGGTTACCAATCCCCTCTGTACTCTTACTGCAGACTGCTAGCAATTCATTCATAACTTCTAGTAGAAATAATAAAGGAATAGCACAACATATAAGAATAGATGCTCCAGAATTGTTAGTATGTGGGGAATGCATGAAGCTATTAAAACAGGCATGTCAGGAGAGGTGACAGGTCCTCTTTAAGGAAACATATGATCCTCCTCATATGTGACCACTAACATGCGATGAGAAGCCTTGAGTCATCCCATCCTGCAAATGTTCTTAGTCATTTGCTATAAATGCTCGATTAGTAGAAGTGGAGTATCATCAGCACCCCCTTAGTTTAGGTGAGGCTCACCTTTTTCCATAAAAGCGTGTATTTATTGCATATCATGTCATTATATCATATATGTAAGTGGTGGGACCTCTTTCAAATCGAGCTTCTGCTAGAGTCAAGAAGAAAGAAAGTTACTACATGAGGCGTTTCTTACATTCCAGATATTGTCAGTATTATGCGTTACCCAAATCATGTCCTCAGTGTTATCACATGACAGTGACTTCCATGGACCATTCGCACATTGACATCAATCTCCCTGGAGTGTTTGAAGTTGCAAGGAAGTTTGAAGAATATGAACAAGTTGATTTATTGAGTTGTTTCTGGTGTTAAATTGATTGTAAAAGATACATTTACGAAGAGAAAACTTTTTGGTGTCAATTAGTGAAGCTATTCAGCTTATCGACACATGCTGGCAAAATAGTGGTGGTCGAGAGCAGATCAGTAGCGCAGGATTGATGTGGTTTACAGATTAAATGGGGTATGAAAATCTCCATCCTTCATCTTCATTTGCATGATAAAAGATGTAGAAGAAGCACGCTGCTAAGTGCCTTTCCATTCCATTTTCTGTTTGTTTAGATATATATCTTTTTAACGGTGTGGGATTTAATTGCCGTTAGCGGATCATTTTTTTTCACCAAATAGACATAGGGTATAATGTGAGAAGGAAACATTGTACTATACCAATTTGAATAGATAAGTTTAACATCCTGAAAATGTACAATGTGTCTGTCATGTGCAAACAATATGGCAGACATTTTGCCACCCATTAGTTACTTATAAGGTTTTGGCTTATCTTTTAACACTAGAATGGATATTTGTAAAGATGTATAAAAATTAAAGAAGGAAAATGTAAACGGGCGGCGCACCTCCAATCCAAATGGGATCAGGTGCTCACGTAAATGTTTACCCCAATAAACAAGCGCAAAGTTTTCTACATATAAAAATTAAAGAGCATCTCAGCAGGATCAGCCCTATTAAAACAGGCAGAATGCCTTGATCCTGGGGATTAAAATGTTTAATTACATGCAATTACAAGTATTCAGATCCAGGTGCTGGTTTGAAAACTAGAATATTTTTCATGGGACAACCCCTTTAAGGGTACTTTCACACTAGCGTTAGTGTGATCCGGCAGGCAGTTACGTCGTCGGAGCTGCCTGACGGATCCGCCGATCAGTGTGACAACTGACAGCATTTGTAGACGGATCCGGGTACGGATCCGTCTACAAATGCAATGCAAGAACGGATCCGTCTTTCCGCTTATCATGCGGATGGACGGATCCGTCTTGCAGTTTTTTTTCACAGTTTTCCCTGTCTGCGCATGCGCAGACCGGAAGGACGGATCCGTCCTTCAGTTGTTTTGCAATGCCGGATCCGGCACTAATGCAAGTCAATAGGAATTAATGCCGGATCCGGCATTCCGGCAACTGATCAGGCATTTTGGACAGACATAATACCGCAGCATGCTGATGCAAACTGAACGGATTTCTATCTATTCAGAATGCATTGGGATATGCCTGATCAGTTTTTTCCGGCATAGAGCCTTTTTGACGGACCTCTATGCCGGAAAAGAATAACGCTAGTGTGAAAGTACCCTAAGGCTGGGTTCACACTTGAGCGCATTTTATATGCGCGTTTAACGCGCGTTTTTTGTCGCGCGTTTTTATGCGCGTTTTTTTTGCAATAGTAAACGCGCATTTGACGCGCGTTTGTGTGATTGACTGCAGTGTCCTATGGCCACAAACGCGCGTCAAAACGCCCCAAAGAAGCTCAAGAACTTGTTTGAGCGTAGGGCGTTTTTCAGCGCGTTCAAATGCGCTGTAAAACGCTCAGGTGAGAACCAGGGCCATAGGGAAGCATTGGTTTTCATGTGTTGAGCGTTTTACAGCGCGTTTGAACGCGCTGTAAAACGCTCAAGTGTGAACCCAGCATAAGTCTGCTGAAATCTTGGAAGTTTCTAGCGTTCTCTGGATCTTGACACCCTTAGGGATGTTTTTTGATCCCGCAGGGGTAGATCATGGCACAGCAAGCTGTTGCAAGAACCACAATATCTTTGGCGGGGTTCTTGATACTCCAAGTAATTCAGGTTTGCATCCAGTTTTTGAAAACTATGAGCATGACATTGAGACACATTAGAAGTTTCCATTGGCAGGGGTCTCTAGAATGAAGTGACACCAAAGATGCAGTCTGAGTGCATCAAAGTCACCTTAAATTATAGACTACTTGCTGATCTTCTGAAATGCAGAGATCACCGCCACTGTATCCTCTCATTTTACAGGACTGTGAGGAGGAGGGGGACATGGATGATCTCCTGGGATACAGAGAGAAGGTTGAAAAGTAATATGAGCCAAAGTAGGACCAATGAAAAAGAGGAAATGAAAAGAGGAAGGGATGGGATATTTTTTATTTTTTGTGCATTTGTGTTTACTGTTCCTTTAAGTAGCCCTCTCCCTATTCCCCCAACAAGCATAGCCCTATTGATGAGCGCATGCTAATACACCACAGTAAGTATGACATTTATAGTAAATGTGTCATATTGCTTCTCTGTAACGGTCGCGTACACACACACACACAGGGGGGAGGGAAGTGACCACTGCGCTCCACCCTTACCCCTGGCCCTGTCTACTTGCCTCGCGAGTCCTAATGACAGGGGACAACTGGACGGCAATCCCTAACTTGGAATAAGTGCAGGGATGACAGACAGACAAACAGGACGTGAACGGACCGAGTCAATACCAGGAAAGCTGCAAAGTACAAATGGAGCAAGCAGAGAATTGTCAGGAGAAGCCGGGGTCATAAATACCAGGAGAGACGTGAAGTACCAAAGGAGTCAGCAGAGGATCGTCAGGAAGAAGCCGGGGTCAGAATACCAGGAGAGCAGCAAAGTACACAAGGAGCAGACAGAGGATAGTCAGGAATTCAGCAGGAGGTAAGTACGCCAGGAAAGACCAAATCATAGGTGGAACCTAAATTAACAGGCAACCTGTGGCCAGCAGGCTGCCTGTATTTATAGTGGGGAGTGAGGGTCATGTGACGTGGCCAGCGTCACATGACCGACAGACCAACCAGTCGAGCACCGAGTGATCAGCTCGGCGCTCAAGGCAGACTTAGGAGCAGGGAGCCACCCAGCTAGTAAAGCCGCCCTGGGAAAGAGGTAAAACACAGATCCTCGTTCCTGAAGCTAAGCAGCAGGTCTGCGGCAAATGGGGAACCGAGTGCACCTTCGGAACCCCATTACATTCTCCTAACCCACCAAATATGTCTCCAGACTGTATGGAACTGCCATATATGCTGCCTATTTGCTGTCGTGGATTTTCATGTTGCAGATCTGTAGCATGTATGAGATTTAAAGCGAGTCTGTCACCAGGACATTTACTGATAAACCCGGGCACAATGCCTTGTAGGACTACCTCAACTGAATGTAATGATACCTTTCACTTAGTGATCCGCTGCATCATTCTGGAGAGAAGTACTTTTATTCTATATGCAAATGAGCAGTTAAGTGCACCAAGGGCGGCCCCAAGTCATTCTTTATACCCTTGCTCCTCCTGCTTTCTCTGCTAGCCACTCCCTGTGCTTGATTGACAGGGCTAGGTTCCTTAGTCCTCTCATTTAGCCCTGTCAATCAGGAAGGAAAGGAAGGGGCTTGCAGAGGAACCAGGAGGAGCGGGGGGTGCACAAAGTGACATGGGCCCACCCTCAGTGCACTTAACTGCTCATTTGCATATAGATTAAAAGTACTTTTTCTCAAGAATGAAGCAACGATCACTAGGTGAAAGGTATGATTACATTCAGCTGATTGTTCCTGGTTTAACAGTGAATTCCCTGCTGACAGATTCCCTTTCCAAAATCCAATCAACCTGATGAACAGCATAAATGGACCCATGGTGTGGATTTTAAACCTGCAGATTTCCACTGTGGATTTCTCCTTTTACAATGCAGAGGATGAAATCTGTGGCAAATCCGTAGGAAAATCTGCAAGAGATCTTTTACAAGAGAATTTTCACTGTTGAATTGCAGCAGAATCTGCAGTGGAAATTCCGCTGTGCAAAAAGCACCCCCTGTGGATTTAGACGCCCCAATAACTGTCCAGATTATCGGGAACGGCCTTTCCTGCGAACAGTTGTTCCCGATGATCTGGCCATCTAAATGTACCGCCGATCACCTTATGAATGAGAGAAGCGCTCGCTGATCGGGTGATCCTGTCACTCGCGCAGGCACCACCAATCATGGCTTCTGAGATGTGCTGTCTAAACAGCGATCTGCTGCTCAGAAACCAAGATTCTGGATGAGGGTGAGGGATCGCTAGCCATCCCCAGGGTTGCCAACTAGACTTTTTATTTTTTCTTGGACAACTTTTCAGAAAATCACATTTTTTACGGACAAATTGGAAAACCATAATGAATGATAAAGATTATTAATACTATAGCTCAATATACTGATAAGAACTCATTACCAGCATTTACTGTGAGCTGTAAAATGATGATAATTACCAGTAAAATATTCTACTTAAGTACCGCCGGTCTCAGAAAAAATCACGGAAACATCCATTTTTTTTCACTAACATAAGAAAAAAGTTGCCTATTTTTACGGACTGTCCAGAAATTTCTGGATGATTGGCCAACCCTCCTGTTCACACAGTGCAGGAGATCTCTGCATGTAAAGCGAGCTGCCGACTGTCGGGGAGGAACGCTTTCTTCCCGACAATCAGCTGCGCAGTCGGCCCATCTAAATCCACCTTTAGCCTCTACCCCTGATGATCTGCAGTAAAAGCTGGGAATGGACAGAAGATGCATGTGGTCAGAGACCTCGCATGCATGGAAGAAGCTTTATTCCAGGGACCGTTATTCCAGGGAAGCAGTTGAGCTATTTGTCTTTTTCCTGTGAGTAAAAATAGAGCAGAAAGCGAAGCCGCTAGATTTTCTCTCTTTTTTTTTATTTTTTTTCTCAGAAGGAAGCCTGAAAACAGTTTTTAACACCATACATCAGCAAAATGAAGGCAGGGGAAGACAGAGCTACCCATAAAATATACTGGCTTTTAGATGTGAGCGCTGATGTGTTGGGAATGAAATTGCCGATGTGAAGCAGGGCAGTCTAACCACAGATACTTTTTGTTCTGCTCAGCATTGCTACGCTGCTGCAAATGTGTGGCAGATAACTTTCTGACATTACACATAGTAGATTGCTCCTACTCGCTGCGCCTGAGGAAAAAAAGGAGCATTGCTGTGGCTAAAGCCATCTTATATTGTGGTTTATCCTGAAACCTCAGCAATTTCAACCTCTCTTTCTTCTCGGCCTCTTTCTTGTGGCTATTTTCATACCTAGGAATCAGAGAAAATATGAGAAAATGTTAAGCGTGTTATTAACTATTGAAGGGTTGGATGAATGATAAAGCACAGAAGGAAACGAAAATGTTTCTGACTTGTGTGTTCACAATCGGATCCGCAAAATATGGATGCAGTCCATGTGCTGTCTGCATTTTTGCGGAACAGACACATGGATGCGGAAAGCAGACAGATGATCCATGTGCTTTCCACAATTGTATGTCCATTCAGCAAACAGAACATGTCCTATACTTGTCCACATAATGTGGACCACAGATCCACTGACATCAATGGGTCCACAAAAATGTGGAGGCAACACAGCGTCCAAATGGCATCTAGTTATCTGTATACCTGATTCTTCAGATAACTGGCCCACAGCTATGTAAAGCTTGCTTGTGGACTAGCTGCCAGTGTAGCTGGTGTCCTATACTGCAAGACAACCTGGCAACACCTACAGGGATGCATTTAGACCTATCTTGCCTTACTAACGTACATGAGGCGTGCACAAGCGATTTTATTATCCTGGATCCCTGCTTCATAGTCATAGATGTAGAGACATAGCATACTGGCTGTCTGCAGCCACCACTATAATAGCACATGATGTGTTATCATAGAATTTAGTGTATGCCAGTATGCATTAAGCTCTTGAACTCCCTCTAGTGGCGGCAGCAGGTAGCCAGAACATAAAGCCCTCAAATGGTACAGTCAATTCACAGTCCATTATAAGCACTGGTATTGATCAATCCATAATCTTCTGTGAATGTTTTCTAATTTTACATCTAATAATGTTGATTTTAATTTTTTTTTTAAGTTTGGCAACAAAAAGATCTACTTTGTCTCCTACGTTTGTAAAATGTGGTGCTAAAGGCACCCAAAAGATTTTTTAGCCTGTAGCGCAGTAATGCTATATTTCCATGTGTAATTTTTCCTACAATTTTTGGAAATGCAGTAAGGAAGAGTTCTGCTGTGGCAGATTTCTTGCAGATCGCAGTACTAGGCCTAGTGGATCAGATTTTACAAATCTCATTTGCATGCTGCAGACATTTTCCCCACGTAAAGCTGGGGAAGATTTGCAAAACTTGCAGCTTTGTCATGGGCTTTCACTGCGGATTTCACTACTTTCAAAGTAGCAGGAGTAAATCTGCAGTGAATCCACACCTCAATCCGCTGCCCAATCCACATATAATATATGCAGAATTTTCTGGGCTTCCTTCAGGATTTGGATGTACCCTAAGGGCTCATGCCGGCCGTGCCCGTATACAACCCGGACGTTTTTGCACCGCTTCACAGATGCTTAGCCAATCAATCTGGAAGGTCCAGTGTGGAAAGGAGGCACGGAATCCCACGGAAGCACTACGGAGTACTTCTGTGGGGTTTCTCTGTGCCTCCGCACCACAAAAAAATAAAAAATAAATGTTCTATTTTTTTTTGTGGTGTGGATGGATCACGGGCCCATTCAAGTTGACTGGGTCTAGATCCGTCTGCAGAATCCATACGGATGTTGCCCTTGCATTGGGGATGGTAAATTGTGGTCCCCAATGCACGGAACGGCCGATCCAACGGCCGTGTGCGTGAGCCCTAAACTTGAAATACTTTATTTTTATTTTTGCAGTAATTCATAAAATCACAGCAAGAACAATTTGGCGAAAATACACCATAAATAAGAAAAATATATTTACCTGAGTTTGCGCTCTGCCCCAGTACATTCTTCTTGTGGAGCTTCATAATTGCTCTTTAGTGAGAGAGATGTATTTTCTTCAGTGCAATCCTTGCTGTAACATGAATGATTAGTGTGTTGCATGTTTTATAGAGAAATAGGTAAAACTTAATTTTCCATGGTCTTCAGCACCTCACAGCTAAAATTTTATCAGCAACTGTGCACATTTAAATGAAGAACCTTGATCTGTCAGATGAAATATATTGAGCTGAACAATAACCATTTTACAGTAGTATCTTTTGTAAAATGCTGCTGCCGGGAGCGGAACACCTAGACTTTAATAAAAGTGTGTGCTATCTATTTGTCTGCCTATCTATTTCATATCTATCTATCTATCTATCTATCTATCTATCTATCTATCTATCTATCTATCTATCTATCTATCTATCTATCTATCTATCTATCTATCCATCCATCTATCCTATCTCTGATATCCTGCCAATATACCAACAAGCTTCACTGCCTTTATCAAAATCTGTATCAGTCATGGAAAAATTTGCACTGATACTTTTTACTCCACATAAGGATTCACATCTCCATGTCCGTTTGACATCTGCGAAAAAAAATCGGTCCGTGTTTCATCCATGAAGATGTCTGTGAAGGATCCATGTTTGGTCTGTATGTTGTTTTTTGCACTCCATGTGTCATCCATATTCCACGGACACGGCTCAGTTAAAAATGAATTCCCAGTGCATCTCCTACCAGTGGTCAGTGAAAAACGGACGCGACACGGATGCCATCTATGTTGTGTCCGTGTTTTTTTCACTGACCCATAGTCTATAATGGGCGCGTTTGGTCCGCATCACGGATCAAAGCAGTGCAGTCAGTAAAATAATACTGATACGTGAATAGACACATGAAAATCAATGGGTATGTGTGCTGTCTGCAGAAAATGCGGACTGCAAAGGTCAGCGAAAAATGTAAATGTGAAAGAGGCCTAACTGGTGGAAATCTGTCCTCCCCTTCCGGCTGATCCGCTGTTTCACACTATACCAAGCATATTGCCATTGTATAACGACCATGCATGATATTGCAGCCCAGACGCATTCACTTGAATGGATCTGAGCAGGACAAAGGCCATGTGACCGATGGATGTGATTATAATTGGTCTGATCAGAGAGGATGGCGGGAGTCAGACCCCAACCAATCAGATATTGATGACCTGTCATCAGTAGACTTAATTTATCACAAATGTCTGCCTCTTCTGAAAGCGGTGGACACTAGGACCATGATAAGATGCATTTTAGGGCAAGTTTATTAATTTCCAAATGCCTCTAATCCTACATTTAGGCCTCATGCACACGACCGTTTTTTTTTGCGGTCCGCAAAACGGATTTCCGTTGGTCCGTGATCCGTGAACGTTTTGTCTTCCGTGGGTCTTCCTTGATTTTTGAAGGATCCACGGACATGAAAAGTGAGAAAAAGAAGTCAAGTTTGCATTGAAAATGATAGGAAAAATGGACACGGACGCGGATGACTATCTTGTGTGCATCCGTGATTTTTCACGGACCCATTGACTTGAATGGGTCCGTGAACCATTGTCAGTGAAAAAAATAGGACAGGTCCTATTTTTTTCACGGACTGGAAAAACGGATCACGGACGCGGAAGCCAAATGGTGCATTTTCCGATTTTTCCACGGACCCATTGAAAGTCAATGGGTCCGCGAAAAAAAAAAAAGAAGGAAAACGGAACAACGGCCGCGGATGCACACAACGGTCGTGTGCATGAGGCCTTATTCTATTGTAAACTGCATCCCTGTATCAATGTGTATTAGGCGGAAGCTGTATTATAGCAAGAAGACGGTTTTCTAGGAAACCATATAGTAATATGTTCCACATCTATTTTAGTAGATGTACTTGAAGAAAGCCATATGTTTCTCAGAGATTTTCTAGACTCTGGAAAAATATCTTATTTTTGTGCTCTCTTAAAATACCATACTTGACAGAGATATTAGGCATGATTTACAGGGAGGTTTGTAATCACTGTATTATTTTAGATTGCTCCGGTGGCGTAACTAGAACTGACTGGGCCCTACAGCAAATTTTTGAATGCTGCTCCTCCCTATCCCGCGCTCCATTTGTTTCCTTTACGTATACACTGTATGTCATGGCACTGTATAATACTGTTGAGGGAGGCCTCAACAATAAAATCTTTCAGACCTCTTTCCAGGCGGGCCCCTTTGCAGTCTGGGGGTCCCGTAGCAGCCGCTTCCCCTATAGCTACGCCCCTGGTATGGTCTGTTGGGCGTCCTTGATGTCCATTGGCTGATAGAACCACCACTTTATCATAGCTTCTGTTTATGGCAGAACCAAAACATATAGTTGCAAGAAAAAGTATGTGAACCCTTTGGAATTATATGGATTTCTGCACAAATTGGTCATAAAATGTGATCTGATCTTCATCTAAGTTACAACAATAGACAATCACAGTCTGCTTAAACTAATAACACACAAAGAATGAAATGTTACCATGTTTTTATTGAACACACCATGTAAACATTCACAGTGCAGATGGAAAAAGTATGTGAACCCCTAGACTAATGACATCTCCAAGAGCATTGCGTGAAAAACGCAGAATATAGAACATATTTTCACGCAACGCACAAGTGATGCATGGAAAACAACGCTCATGTACACAGCCCCATTGAATGAAAACTCGCTCGTCTGAAAGAGGCCTGAGGGTACTTTCACACTAGCGTTGTTAGAATCCGGCAGGCAGTTCCAGCAACGCAAGCCGTATACAAACTGATAGCTTTTTCCCCCGAATCTGTTAGACAGATCCCGTGATATACCATAGAGATGTATTCATTTCGGATCCAGTACCAAGTGTTCAATACTGAAAAAGAATAACGCTAGTGTGAAAGTACCCTAACATGACAATCCACCCTCTGCTTGATTATGTGTCTCTGACGCCATTGAAAAATAACAAAACACTGTTGATCTATCACCGAAACGTCACGCTTTTTATTTCAGCGGAGTTGAACACAAAGGTGTGATAATCTAAAGTAATGGATCTACATGGGGAAGTGATTCATCACAGGAAGAGATTGATTAATCATCTTGATAACATCAACATCAAATTGCAAGACTAGCTATTAAAATAAATGGATAAATGATGGCGGCAATAAATCTGTATATGGAGGTAATGTTGTTTAGGGATACTTTTCTTAATATTTCCCAGGAAAAATCATGTTAAGCAGACGTAGAAAAAAAAAAAATGACTGCAAGGGAACTCGTAAAAGCTGATGAAGCAAGGAGAAAAGAATATTATTACACTTCCATTCTGTGCCAATTTGTAAAGTATTCCTTAGGTTTAATTGTTCCATTTTTGGTGCAATGTTTCCCAAAGGAGACATTGCCTTTGCTAATTTGACTATATTTTTGGCTTAAAAAAATTCTACTTGTACTGTGTACTGTGAAGGGATTACATTGCGTCTTCATTTCCTGCGATTCACAGGTGACGGTGTCTCCCTGTACTGTCTCCTGCTGTGGCATTGTACACATTTCTACATAATCAAGCAATAAAGTCATAAAATGGGCTGTCTGTGGGACTGGCGGCAGCAGTCTGCCCACACCAAACCCAAAATAACGTAGGGTTTTAATATCGGCTTCAGAACATTGTGTGCTTACATTTTACAATGTACGCCAAAATAATTAACCTTGCGAAAAAACTCTATAGAAGTCGGCGACAAAAAGTCACTAAATAGGATTTTTTGGGGCTTATTTGCGCCATTTTTGGGGGGCATTTTGCCTTTTTACATCACTCATTTCAGCTTTGAAAAGTGGGTGGAGAGGTGGGCATGATTAGCTATGTTGCAAACGGCCACTTTTTTGGCACAGGGAGAGACACAGGAAGTCTCACTCTATGGCCTCTTTCACTCGAGCGTATTGAAATCCGTCCGTGTTCTGGCTCTGGATTAGGGCTTGTTCACACGACCGTGCCGTGTTTTGCTGTCCGCAAATTGCGGATTCGCAAAACACGGATGCCGCCCGTGTGCCTTCCGCAATGAACAGAACGGACTGCCCTTTATAGAAATGCCTATTTCTGTCCGCAAAACGGACAAGAAAAGGACATGACTTATAATTTTTGCGGGGCCACGGAACGGAGCAACAAATGCGGACAGCACACGGAGTGCTGTCCGCATCTTTTGCGGCCCCATTGAAGTGAATGGGTCCGCACCCGAGTCTCAAAAAATGCGGCTCGGATGCGGAAACAAACCACGGTATTGTGAATGAGCCCTTATGCACAGATTCCTGATGATATATCATCAGTATTGTCGTCATTGTCGCTTCAGTAATTCATCTGGATTTACGTGCGTATTTTAAAGCAAATACGCACAAAACTTGGACATGCTGCAGATTTAAAAATGCAGACAGCACACTTCGGTGAAAAACTGAAATGTGAACGAGGCCTAAGGGATCGTTCACACAACCGTATGGCTTTTTCAGTGTTTTGTGGGCCTTTTTTAACAGATCCGTTTTTTTTGTTTCAGTAGTGTTTCCGGTTCCATTCCGTTTTTCCGTATACAGTAATTACATAGAAAAAATTGGGCTGGGCATAAAATTTTCAATTGATGGTTCGCAAAAACGGAACGTATACGGAAGACATACGGAGTACATTCCGTATGTGACTTCAATGGAGCCACGGAACGTGATTTGCGGGCAATAATAGGACATGTTCTATCTTTGAACTGAAATACGGAAACGGAGTACATTCCGTATACGGAACTAAAAAAACAGCCCGTATATGGAACGCAAAAAACTTTTGTGTGAACGAGCCCTAAAGGAGTATCCAGGGTGTCGCCCAGAGTGCATCCTGCCAAGTGGTATAGATGCTGTGCACTGATCTGTACTGCAGCACCCATGGAAGTCTGTCTGCCCTACTGTACCACGGTGGACTTTTGCTTTCATATGGAGGAATGTAAGGATTTAGGCCTCACGCACACAAACATATTTTCTTTACGTGTCCGTTCAGTTTTTTTTTTTGCGGATCGTATGTGGAACCATTCATTTCAATAAGTCCGCCGAAAAAGCGGAAGGTACTCCGTTTCTGTATGTCCGTATTTCCGTTCCGCAAAAAAATAGAACATGTCCTCTTATTGTCCGCATTACGGACAAGAATAGTACTGTTTCATTAGGGGCCAGCTGTTCCCCTCCGCCAAATACGGAATGCACACGGGCGTTATCCGTATTTTTTGCGGACCGCAAAATACCTATAGTTGTGTGCATGAGGCCTAAGGCCTTTTTTTAGTATAAAATTTTTTGCAAAAAGCATCTAACCTGTGGTATGTTGCTGTAGTTTTGTGGTAATCACAGCAAAAAATACACAATTTGACCGCACTGTGTGCGGTAATATCTATTATTGCAGAGCAGAGTGAAATCCCGAAGAAATTCATATCAACTGGGCTAATGGATAAATCTGGGTTTATTACTGATCCTTCTGCCTCTCATCAGACCCGCTCTTGCGTGACTGCACTAAAAAGTCTAAAATATTTTTATTGCAAACCGGTCATACCCTAATGACATGACACGTGCATCTGGTGCCGTGCAGATAATGGTTAACCAGTGCATCTTATACCGAGGTTTCCTTTCTGGCATGGTGACATGTCATTTTCTCCCAACTAAAAACCCAATGCTCTTTCTGACAATGAAAATGCGATTTTGCATTTGCCATTAGTGTGGGGCCTAGAGATTGGTTGGTTTTTGTTCAGTTTTACATGAAACAAAAATGAGATCTAATGGTTCTGTAAGTTTACTGAGCCGAGTCAGAGGATTGTGGGCAAACAGGGTTCATTTAATTATGTTTTTGCTGTGTTATGTGCGAGCCACCAGCTTTGAATCAGCGAAAGTTTAGAATTTCATGCTTGAATAAATATAGTATTCTGCACATCTTTGAGATTTCTCCCTCAGGATTAGCTACCCTATGAATTCTTCCTTCAACACATTCTTCAGTAGTCACTTGCTGAATTTAAAGGGTTTGTCCAGGACTAGGAAAAAGAGTGTGTAACGTTTTCCAGAAGCGGTGCCACTCATGTCCAAGGATTTTGTCTGGTAATGAAGCCCATCCCAATTCAAGGTTTCCTTCACACCCTGCGGATTTTGTTGCAGAATTTTCCACAACTGAAAATCAGTTCTATTCATTTGAATGGAGTGGCAGGCACATGGATTTCTGCAAGGTCCATTCAGGTGAATGGAACTGGTTTTCAGTCATGGAAAATTCTGCAGCAAAGGCCTCATGCACACGACCGTTTTTTTTTTTATTGTCCACATCCGAGCCGCAGTATTCGCTTCAATGGGGCCGCAAAAGATGCGGACAGCACTCCGTGTGCTTTCCGCATCCTTAGCTCCGTTCCGTGGTCCGCAAAAATAAATAAATATAACCTGTCCTATTCTTGTGCGTTTTGCGGACAAGAATAGGCAGTTTTATTAATGGCTGTCCGTGCCATTCCGCAAATTGCGGAACGCACACAGACGCCATCCGTGCGGACTACAAATTCTCTGTAGAACTTCAAAAATAGCAGGAAAAAGGCGAATGTACAAAATGTTGCACAATAAAAAAGCTACAAAAAATATGTGCTGAAAAGATCGATAAAATATGCTGGAAAAGCGTGATGCTCTTTAAGTGAGTTTTAAAATGCAGAAAAAACTGTGTGTGAAGGTGCCCTTACTCCTCACAGTGCTATAATAATGCGTGTTGGTGGAGCTTGCATGTGGCAGAAGCCTATGGAAAAGCGCCATACCTACTCCTCTGACCTAAAAATCTGGGCAAAACTAACCAAAGTACACTAATTTATTAAGAAACTTGTGATGTGTAGTAACATCCGGCCTCAGTGTTTTTGACCAAGAAAAAACAATGAAAAAGGCCTCATGCACATGACCGTTCAGTTTTTTTGCGTTCCGCAAATTGCGGATCCGCAAAACACGGAAGCCGCCTGTGTGCCTTCCCCAATTTGCGGAACGGAACAGGCGGGTTATTGTAGAAATGCCTATTCTTGTCCGCAACGGGGCTACGTAACGGAGCAACGGATGCGGACAGCACACGGAGTGCTGTCAGCATCCTTTGCGGCCCTATTGAAGTGAATGAGCAAAAACTGCGACTTGGATGCGGACCAGAACAACGGTCGTGTGCACGAGGCCAAAGGGTCACAAAAAGTGCATGTTTTTAAACAAAAATACTGGGAAAGATTTACTAATTTGAGTGCACCGAGGGTTTGCCATAAATTAGGAGCTTCTACTTCTAGAAAAACCCACTGTAGCTGGCTCACCAAGGTGGCATGGCTTAATGGATCCTTCCGATTTCCGTTATGCAGGAGTCCTCTCCATAGACTTCTATTATGACGGAATCCATAACGCAATTCAGTGTAAACCTGAACTTCAAAAACTGAAGTTCGCTCATCCCTAGTCAGGAGTGGTAACAGGTCCTCTTTACATTTTGTCTGGCTCATTATAAGATTGCTAAGTGGCAGATTCCGGCCTCCTGCACACGACCGTATCCGTTTTGCGATCCACAAAACACAGGTCTGTAAAATAGGGATGCGATCCGTGTGCCTCTAAATAAAAACTCGGATCTGCATCAGCCGGGTACTGGAGTAGATGTGAGCTATAACTTTCGCCAGTTTCTGGTGCAAGTTATAGTAAATCCAGCAGGCAGCCTACACCTCCCGCCAGAAGCTGTAAGTTGCAAATTATGGTGTGTGCCATAATTTGTGCCGTTGACGCCAGGAGCATGTGCCAGTTTCATCAACAGGGCACTGAACCTGTGAAAGAATCTGCTGTCGGCTGAAACGGTGCGATATTTTTCAAGCTATTTACACCAGAAAACTGCTGTACATCCAGTATGTTGCCGAATCCGCCCCCATGTCGTCCTAGATTTTTCTTGTACGTAATTGGGTTTCTGCCATGTGTCTATACTTCTCAGTGTGCCTTCTCTTGATGGTACATGACGCCTGCTTGATGACACGTTTATGACTAGACAGGCATAAATATGATCGGGCTGAAGATGATCTCCCTTATTCCGCTTTGGGGAAATAAAGAATATTAAGCTTGAAAATGAACACGCGTCCCTCTGGTATCACTCCAAATGTGAACAGTGATTTAATAAATTAGGTTGGAACCGACTTCCTGTGTGAAAATGCAGGAAGATTAATTATTTCTCCAGTCTATAAATTTGCTTGGGATATCACGCTCGATGCTGATTTATTTTCCTGAGTGCAATTAGCAGCTCTCGCCATACAGTTACAAATTTAATTGGTTATGTGAGTGGGATTCAGCATGAAATGTGAACTAGATGCATCCTGAATGTTATTTCTGATCAAAAGAAACTTGTTTTTCTGGTGAAATTGTGAATATGTTTGTTATTGGCCTAGATTTTTACTTACGTGCCCGCACCAAGAAGTGTTGCAATGAGGGTTTCTACAATTTTTTCAGTCTCCCTTGAAAATGGCGGTGTGGCTTTGAGGGAAGGGGTGTGGTGTCACAGGCGGGGGCGGTGCCTGATACGTGATATATAGCACTGAAATTGCGCCACAATTTTGGCATGAAATTCTGTCCCAAAGTAAGCCACCAATTAATAGGTCATTAATATCAGATTAGCAGGGGGTCCAACACCCGGCACCCCCGCCGATCATCTGGTTGAAGAGAAGGCTGCGCTATGTGCGAGCGCTGCCTTCTCTTCATTGTTTACCTGCTAGCCTTCGAGTCGACATAGCACTGGTGAGCAGGTGTAATTACAAGCCGTCCCATTCACTTCTATAGGACATGTCCTTGCTATTCAAGTGTATAGGAAGGAGCCATCTTATAGACGTCAATGGGACTGCTTCGGTGTAATTACACCTACTCACCGCTTCTATATCGATAGAGAGCAGGTAAACAATGAAGGGAAGGCTGCACTTGTACATAGTCCGGCCTTCTCTTCAACCAGCTGATCGGCGGGGGTGCCGATCTGATATTGATGACCTATACTGAGGATAGTCACAGCTAAGGCTTTAATCGGCCAGAGGGTATATGTAGAGACAGTGGTAAATAAAACAACTGGTATTCACAGACTACCACCTTTAAACGTAGCCTTTAATATTCTATCCTCGCAGTGTCAAAACAAATGAAAAAAAAAAAAAGAACAAAAAAGGTTACCAAATGGCAGAATTGGACAGTCAATTAGGCATGGGAGGTGGGCGAGAGATGACTATATGGGCATACTGACCCTAGATCTTGCCCTATACTCAACACCCTGCCTATAAAACGGAATGGACTCCCCGATAGGAGCGATCCCATATCAGGAACCTCCTGAGCGCCCTAGGATGGCCCTGATAGAGGGATGATACGTTTCCGCATCGTAGTACACGTGAACTTGAATGCGATCATGTGATTTTACCGCTCATGTGATCTTTGGCGTCCTCGGTGGATACTATAAGTATGGCGCTCTTCTTATGCGTGTTACCACCACATCATCGGATGCCTCTGCACCCTTCCCCTGATTTTGCCACATACATTGGGCTGATTCTACCCACTGCCTTGTACCTTCCTATGTATGATGGTTGCCATTATCCTACAGGGGGGCACTTTTGCCTGGTGATGCAGGCTGTACTCTAGCTGGCCTCTATGTGATAGCTCTACAGCTATTTTCTCTGATTGCATTATAGTTTATAGCTATCTCAGAGGCACTCTAGGTGTATGCACATTTGATACATGCCTGCTATCAACCTTATTGTGGTGTAGGAGTGACTCAAACTTTAAAAGGAGGCTCAGGTGGCCATTTGGTTGTATCATGTGACCAACCTCTCAACTCTTTCTTACTGGGATATTAATTTGCTTTATTGTCCATCCTATTATATATATATTATGCTAGGCTTGTCCCCTGATGAGCCCCTACACTAAATCGGGCGAAACGCGTTGGAACTGGGACATTGAATTAAGGGAACATCTCAAGTTTTACTATTATGTTGTGGCATATATTTTTGTTATTGTTCTGAATAGAGTTGATTATTGTATTTAATCACTGGTGTTGGCTTATTTTTGTGAGCATTTTTCGTTACTGTATATTACTATTTCTTTTCGATAATTGTTATTTTTTGGCATATACGGTAGCTCATGTGTTAGTTGCCAGTTTTGTTACTGGCATATCATCCCTCTATCAGGGCCATCCTAGGGCTCTCAGGAGGTTCCTGATACGGGATCGCTCCTATTGCGGTGTCTATTCAGTTTTTTAGGCAGGGTGTTGAGTATAGGGCAAGATCTAGGGTCAGTATCCCCATCTAGTCATCTCTCGCCCACCTCCCATGCCTAATTGACTGTCCAATTCTGTCTTTTGGTAACCTTTTTGTTCTTTTTTTATTTTTCGTTTCATTTGTTTTGACACTGCAGGGTACCTTTTAATATAGAATATTAAAGGCTACGTTTGAAAGGTGGTAGTCTGTGAATAGGATAGGTGATCAATATTAAAATCCCAGAAAATCCCTTTAATATGAAAACTGCACCATCTTGCAGTAAATCCACATATGAGCACATCTTACAGGTGCTCCATGTGGCCATGCTCCTATATTTGATGGTGGAGGGGTAAGGCCGAAGCAGGCCAAGGATATTTTTTTTTCGCTCAGTGGGGAGATTTATCAAAACTGGTGTAAAGTAGAACTGGCTTAGTTGCCCATAGCAACCAATCAGATTCCCCTTTAGATTTTTGTGAACTGCTTTTAAAAATGAAAGGTGGAATCTAATTGGTTGCTATGGGCAACTAAGCCAGTTCTGCTTTACACCAGTTTTGATAAATCTCCTGCATTCTGCTTGTGGTGCTTTATACCTCCAGTGTCCCGCAGAATAACGTTCTGTTTAGCGCCTGTGTTCCTGTTGCTAGCAAACGCCTGGTTTTCCCACACTGCGTTAACCCTCCAGTCTGCTATACTTAGGCCCTATATCTAAGTTGTTTCTAATTAAGTAATGGTGTGCGACTGTAGGCTGAAGAACTGACTGGAAGTTTTCCGAGCAGCTCCGAGTGACCTTTCAATGACAGAAGTCAGTAAATAACAGGGTCAGATTGAATGTTATGTCTAATAACTCTGTAGGACTCCAGCCATGGTTATTCATAGCGTATGTTGTCGAATTGACTCATGATAACTGGAATGAGAAATGAAAAACTATGCAAGAAAACAAAACATGGGGGTTTCCCATTACCCAGTGAAAACCAGGGACTGGCTTGTTGTAGCCAGATCTTCAAGATACGGTATATCCAAATAGTCACATTATGGGGACATTTATCAAGTCTGCTGCGCCAGTTTGGTGGTATAAAAATGTCTCAAGTTATGGCCAAGTTATGCAACATTTGGTAAATTTTGCGAGTTGCGACATTCAGTGAGCCTCACCACTTTTAGAAATGGAGTGAAAGGTAGGTCAGGGTTTCAGAATTGAACACCTTTAAGTTTCATTTGCGATGTACAACATTTTTTAAAAAGTTGCAAAAAAGTCGCTTCGCCCCTCCAGGCATCCCCCTGGTATACTTTTAGGCCCCTTTCGTGGGTACAATGCGTGACGTGAACGCATAGCACCCACATTGAATCCTGACCCATTCATTTCAATGGGTCTCTGGCCCCATAGAAGTGAATGGGGCTTCAGTTAAAAACGCATTGCATCCGTAAGCAAGTGCGGATGCAATGCGCTTTTCACTGATGGTTGCTAAGAGATGTTGTTTGTAAACCTTTAGTTTTTTATCATGTGTGTGAAAAACGCATCAAAACGCATCGCACCCGCACTGAAAAAACTGAACGCAATCGCAGACAAAACTGACTGAACCTGCTTGCAAAACACAAAATGGTGTGAGTTTGACTGAACGCATCTGGAGCCGATCTGTCACGCTCTTGTGAGGCCACACCAAATATTTTATTACGGTGTGACATTTAATAATGTTGGCGGGGTGAAATCTGATCTATTCTGCAACTTTCTGTTGTACTCTGTGGGGGACATTTACTAAAACAGCTTTTTATGCCAGTCTTAGTTGTCCCCCCTCCACTGCCAAAATATACAGCTAATATATGACGAGGCGTGCCACATATATATGGCGGTCTGTGCGCCCGTTTGAAAAACTACGACAGCCTCTGGCTGGCCTCGTTTTTCGTCTACTTTTTCACCAGGTGAAAAAGTTGTAAATTTGCCAGCACGTCCCCTGAAACACCTCCGCTCCATCTACATTCTGCCCATCTTTTGTGCTTGACATAAAAACGCCCTTTGCGACTATTTTTTTTATTTATTTTTTTACACCAGACGACCTTAATAATTGACCCTCTGTGTCTTAATTCATTGCCATTTTTTAATATTTGTAAGGGCTCTTTCACACTTGCGTTCTTTTCTTCCGGCATAGAGTTCCGTCGTCGGGGCTCTATGCCGGAAGAATCCGGATCAGTTTTCATGTCTTCAGTTCCGGACCGGAACGTTTTTTGGCCGGAGAAAATACCGCAGCATGCTGCGCTTTTGCTCCAGCCAAAAATCCTGAACGCTTGCCGCAAGGCCGGATCTGGAATTAATGCCCATTGAAAGGCATTAATCCGGATCCGGGATTAAGCTAAACGTTGTTTCGGCGCATTACCGGATCCGACGTTTAGCTTTTTCTGAATGGTTACCATGGCTTCCAGGACGCTAAAATCCTGGCAGCCATGGTGAAGTGTAGTGGGGAGCGGGGGAGCAGTATACTTACCGTCCGTGCGGCTCCCCGGGCGCTCCAGAGTGACGTCAGGGCGCCCCACGCGCATGGATGACGTGATCGCATGGGGCGCTCTGACGTCATTCTGGAGCGCCCCGGGAGCCGCACGGACTGTAAGTATACTGCTCCCCCGCTCCCCACTACTACTATGGCAACCAGGACTTTAATAGCGTCCTGGCTGCCATAGTAACACTGAACGCATTTTGAAGACGGATCTGTCTTCAAATGCTTTCAGTTCACTTGGGTTTTTCCGGATCCGGCGTGTAATTCCGGCAAATGGAGTACACGCCGGATCCGGACAATGCAAGTGTGAAAGAGCCCTTAGGCTAGTTTCCAACTAGCAGTAAATTCTTACGGCATGCTGTGGCGGCAGAGGAACAACCTGCTGAAAGACATTGGCATTGCTGGATATTACCTGACCCTGCCGGAGCCCATGAATGCTATGGGACTTGGCTGGGATCCGGCCTGTTTCCAGTATTGGTGTCGAGATTTGGCCAGACAAAAACCTAGCCATAGCTGTCAGTGAATTACCAGTACCGTAGATACTTATGGGGTCATTTATGAAACAGAAATACGCCTAAATTAGACATATTTTTGGTGCAGATTGCGGCGCAAAGATCCTTTGCACTGCAATCTGTCACTTCTTGCTCACGCCAGGTCTAAAAAGGTGAAAAGTACAGAGACAAAGTAAAAATAAAAGTAAAAAACAGACAAGAATAGGACATGTTCTGTAATTTGCGGGATAGACGTACGGATGCGGACAGCACACAGATGACACCCATGTGCTGTCCATTTTTATAATAAGTCAGCTCTTTGGCTGACTGTGGATTGCCTGGGCTGGATGCAATAATCTTGTGGTTTTAAGCAGAGTGCGCTAGGGAGAAGAGAGCAGAAGACAAATATATAGACAGTTACTGTACAAGATTATTGGAGATCAATCACACGTTTTGGCTGTGATATCTTCTATGTGAAGCTAGTGAATTATTGATGGAAGTCACAGGAAATTAGAGTAAAGTGCGTGTATTGAAAAATCGATATTAATGAAAAGACAGGAAGACTGGGATTGACGAATTCATGGCCTCAGTCCGAATCTTTCCATCAAGAGGATTCAGACAGCAGTCAGCCATATTATATTATTAGGGCACAGCAGCTGCAGCACAACATGAGACAGACACAGTCTTCAGAAGAGAAGTCCGGGTCACGGTTGTAAGGCTGGGCTCGCCCTGAGCTACTCATTTCATTATCAGGAGAGAAGATTGGGGGAGTCTTCCATCATGTTTTATCACACGGGTGACATCTGCAGGTGACATCAGTTTAATGACATCATAAAAGTCACAAGTTCCACTTGCAGATTTGTTAATGGAGCTATATAACATCTCATCCCAAACAGAATGATCATTCAAACAACTATGGTTCATTAGCTATTGGTTCTGTAGAGTAACAGACCACCCAACAGGTGCCCAGACTTCTGCCCATGGCTAGACCAGACAAGCAGAGGCCTCGCGAACCAGTGGAGCTTCAATTAGTTTTCAGTCATTCTAGATTTTAGGTTTTTCTGCATCTGAAAGAAAAAGCATCAGATTCCACCTTGTATTTTTGAGGGCCCATTGCAAACAATCAGATGTCACCTTTTTGGGGGCTTCCTTTGAAAATGAAAGGTGAAATCTGATAGGTTCATGTGGGTTACTAAGCCTATTTTCTTCTACTCCAGTTTTGATAAATCTCCCCCCAATATCTTTCTTGGGGTAAGGCCACATGTACTGTAGAGGAATTTATGCTTTGGATTCATTGCAGATTTTGGTGCTGATTTTCACCCTATGCATTGGGTTAAAAACACATTGGAAATACTCACCATAAATTGACATGCTGCGGATTTAAAATCTGCACCAGAGATCATTTTACATGGATTCATTTTTTTCAGCACATGGATGAGATTTCTTAAAGGGAAGCTGTCAGGTTGAAAATGGTGTCTTAGCTGCTGGCAGCATGTTATAGAGCAGGAGGAGCTGAGCAGATTGATATATACACTGCTCAAAAAAATAAAGGGAACACTTAAACAACACAATGTAACTCCAATTCAATCACACTTCTGTGAAATCAAACTGTCCACTTAGGAAGCAACACTGAGTGACAATCAATTTCACATGCTGTTGTGCAAATGGGATAGACAACAGGTGGAAATTATAGGCAATTAGCAAGACACCCCCAATAAAGGAGTGGTTCTGCAGGTGGTGACTACAGACCTCTTCTCAGTTCCTATGCTTCCTGGCTGATGTTTTGGTCACTTTTGAATGCTGGCGGTGCTTTCACTCTAGTGGTAGCATGAGACGGAGTCTACAACCCACACAAGTGGCTCAGGTAGTGCAGCTTATCCTGGATAGCACATCAATGCGAGCTGTGGCAAGGTTTGCTGTGTCTGTCAGCGTAGTGTCCAGAGCATGGAGGCGCTACCAGGAGACAGGCCAGTACATCAGGAGACGTGGACGAGGCCGTAGGAGGGCAACAACCCAGCAGTAGGACCGCTATCTCCGCCTTTGTGCAAGGAGGAACAGGAGGAGCACTGCCAGAGCCCTGCAAAATGACCTCCAGCAGGCCACAAATGTGCATGTGTCTGCTCAAACGGTCAGAAACAGACTCCATGAGGGTGATATGAGGGCCCGACGTCCACAGGTGGGGGTTGTGCTTCCAGCCCAACACCGTGCAGGACGTTTGGCATTTGCCAGAGAACACCAAGATTGGCAAATTCGCCACTGGCGCCCTGTGCTCTTCACAGATAAAAGCAGGTTCACACTGAGCACATGTGACAGACGTGACAGAGTCTGGAGATGCTGTGGAGAATGTTCTGCTGCCTGCAACATCCTCCAGCATGACCGGTTTGGCATTGTGTCAGTAATGGTGTGGGGTGGCATTTCTTTGGAGGGCCGCACAGCCCTCCATGTGCTCGCCAGAGGTAGCCTGACTGCCATTAGGTACTGAGATGAGATCCTCAAACCCCTTGTGAGACCATATGCTGGTGCGGTTGGCCCTGGGTTCCTCCTAATGCAAGACAATGCTAGACCTCATGTGGCTGGAGTGTGTCAGCAGTTCCTGCAAGACAAAGGCATTGATTCTATGGACTGGCCCGCCCGTTCCCCAGACCTGAATCCAATTGAGCACATCTGGGACATCATGTCTCGTTCTATCCACCAACGTCACGTTGCACCACAGACTGTCCAGGAGTTGGCAGATGCTTTAGTCCAGGTCTGGGAGGAGATCCCTCAGGAGACCGTCCGCCACCTCATCAGGAGCATGCACAGGCGTTGTAGGGAGGTCATACAGGCACGTGGAGGCCACACACACTACTGAGCCTCATTTTGACTTGTTTTAAGGACATTACATCAAAGTTGGATCAGCCTGTAGTGTGTTTTTCCATTTTAATTTTGAGTGTGACTCCAAATCCAGACCTCCATGGGTTGAAAAATTTTATTTCCATTTTTTTATTTTTGTGTGATTTTGTTGTCAGCACATTCAACTATGTAAAGAACAAAGTATTTCAGAAGAATATTTAAAGGGTTTCTATCACTTGGTATCACATATTTAGCTGTCAGACGCTAGCGATCCGCTAGTGTCTGCTCTAAAAAACCATCCTAATATGATAGGTTTTGGGGCAGCCGTTTTGCTAAAATAACAACTTATATCTATATGCTAATGAGCCTCTAGGTGCTATGGGTCTCTGTTCTGCGCATGCGCAGTGAATGTCTGACCGCTTCCCTGCTCACACATCTCCACTGCGCCTGTTCCTCGGAGCACTATGATTTCATCGGCGCAGGCGCAGTGGAGATGTGGTCAGACATTCACTGCGCATGCGCAGAACAGAGACGCGCACGGAGAGGATCGCATTCAGCAGGAGATGGGCGGGCTGGAGGGACGCGCTGGGCGGCGGCAGTTTAGGAAGGTAGACGGAGCCTCTAGGTGCTAATGACGCCCCCATAGCACCTAGAGGCTCATTAGCATATAGATATAAGTTGCTATTTTAGCAAAACGGCTGCCCCAAAACCTATCAAATTAGGATGGTTTGGCAGAGCAGACACTAGCGGATCGCTAGTGTCTGACACCTAAATATGTGATACCAAGTGATAGAAACCCTTTAATTAATTCAGATCTAGGATGTGTTATTTTTGTGTTCCCTTTATTTTTTTGAGCAGTGTAGTTTTATGGGAAAAGATTCAGTAACGCTTGTATTTCATTCATTTACATTCCTGCTCATTCTGAGCTTTGAAGTCCAGGAGGCGGTCCTATCAGTGATTTCCTTCCCTCTGACTGTGTATACAGAGATAGCTGTCAATCACTGATAGGACCGCCTCCTGGACTTCAAAGCCCAGAATGAGCAGGAATGTAAATGTATGAAATACAAGTTATACTATATCTTATCCCATAAACCTATATATCAATCTGCTCAGCTCCTCCTGCTCTATAACATGCCGCCTGCAGATTACAAACACTTTGCTGGTATGTTAACACTGTGGATCTTCAACACGCAGATTTGCTGCATATGTTCTCCATGTGAACATGGCCTCCAATGTCTGACATGTTGGACATATGGTATTCCTGTCCATGACTTATGAGAAACGTGCTATTGTTTTGTGCTATAGCATGTCATTTATTACTTCTACTAAGCTGCCAAATTAATTAGGAAAAAACCCATTAAATGTATTTCTGGAAATTTCTATTCTTTAGATTTGCCTCTGAACGCACCATTAATACACTATAATGATCGGTTTTCGATATTTTGTTACAGTTTTCCATTTTGTGTCTAATTAAAGGAAAACCTTGGAGGGCAACTTCTGGGTATCTCCTGTTGCACATTTCGTTAACTTGCTGGTAGCTCACCCTCAATGTAAGTTCTCCCCATTGTCTTGTAACTTTTACAGCACATTGATCGCACAGAAAGAGGACCTGTCGCCTCTCCTGACAGCACATCTACTTCCCCTACACATATAATATCTGTGGCAAAATAGCACACTACAGCCCAGCAGACAGATTAATTATATGTTGATGATGACCAATTTGTCTTACCTTCTCACCTAATTAGGGCTCATTCTGCCGCAACTTGTGGTCCCCAATGCACGGGCACTGTCCGTGTGGCTGGTGCAGATGGATGCAGACCCATTCAATTTGAGTTGGTCCGTGATCTGGCCGCAAAGCAAAAAAATAGAACAAGTCCTATTTTTGGCGATGCGGAGACACGAACAGAAAACCCATGGAAACACTCCGTAGTGCTTCCGTGGGGTTCCATGCCTCCGTTCCGCGCTGCACCTTCCGGATAGCAGACCCATTCAAGTGCACACATGGCCAGTGCCCGTATATTGCGGACCCGCTGTTGGCGGGCAGCAATACGGGCATCGGGCAACAACAGCCGCGTGCATGCGGCTTAATGGTTAGAGATCATTTTCTGTTGACATTTGGTTTTCCTCTGATTTTCTGTAGCTCCGGCTTTTGACTGGATAAGGAAAGAATAATCTGTGTCCCGTCACTGGGTTCATGAGGTGACAGGTACGCTGAAGTTGTGAGCCGCAGCGTGCTGTTTGCTGGCGTGATTATGTGCGGACAGGGCTGCAGGTGGCAGAGAGGTAAGCCGGGAGCCGAGAGTGACTTAGATAATGGATGCTGATAAGTGGCTCCTGTCAAACCGATGCAGGAAGATTGTGGTGTCAGACTCATCTCAGTACGAAACAAAACGCATCTAGTCAACCTGTTTTTCCTAGGAATTTAAACCGTGTCTAAGACTGTGACAGAAAAGTTTCTCTTTGGAGTAAAAAGGTGAGATGAGAGGTGGTGGAGAAATTAAGGCTGAGCCCTGTGTGGTCTCATAGCTGTATCTGCACATACTTCAGCCAAAACACCTGCCAGCTTTCCTGCTGACAGCTACAAAAGCCCAGACTTGCTGGTGAGTTTAGAGCCTGTGTGTGTTTGTTCATCTCACCCCTTTCATGTGGAAATCACATTGCACATAAGGAGGGGGCTTGGGGTGCTGTCGGAAGTACTTAGCCAAATTTACATAATGAGTCAGAAGCTCCTGCTAGTCGTTGACTAGGGGCTGACTGACAAAAGAGATGATTGGATGTGATGGGCCTCCCCACACGCACACCTTGTCGCTGTCAGCCATGTTGCTTTTTGAAATGGTAATAAGATAGCCACTTCTTTGGCCTCTAATAGCTCCAGTGGTAATGTCCCTGTGTTTGTACCCTGCCTATCCATGTCCACGTGTCTGCTCCTCACCTTAGGCAAGTCGTTGACTTCCCTGCTTTCACGTTATTCCCTGTCTGCAAAGTGCAATGGATTGTGTAAACCTCCTGTGCCCTATGGGGGTTACAATATTATAGGATTGCGATGCTACCTTCTGTGCCGTAGGGTAATCTGTCTCCTCAGTTACAGCTGCTCCAGTAGATGCCAGCATTTTGGACTGGTTGATGGACTGTGCTGATGCCTGGCCAGGTGCTTAAGGCCTCTTTCACACGGGCGTCATGGGTGAGGGCCGGATGCGTTCAGTGCGCATTGCGGGAAACCCGCGCGAGTAGGCACGCAATTTCAGTCAGTTTTGTCTGCGATTGCGTTCCGTTGTTAATTTTTTTTCCAGGTAAGTGCAATGCGTTTTGCACGCGCGTGAGAAAAAACTGAATGGTACCCAGACCCCAACCCGGACTTCTTCACTGAAGTTCGGGTTTTGGTTTGGTGTTCTGTAGATTTTATTATTTTCCATTATAACATGGTTATAATGGAAAATAATAGCATTCTTTAATACAGAATGCAAAGCCCAATGTCAATTGAGGGTTAAAAAATTATAAAAACATTGCTCATCTCATCCACTTGATCGCACAGCCGGGATCCTCTTCTTTGTTCTTCTTGAAGGACCTGCAAAAGGACCTTCACTGTGAGTAATGTTTTTATTATTTTTTTAACTCTCAATTGACATTGGACTTTGCATTTTCTATTAAAGAATGCAATTATTTTTCATTATAACCATGTTATAATGGAAAATAATAAAGTAAATGGGGTCCCGGGTCGCTCATCCCTCGTCTCCTTAGCAACCATGCGTGAAAATCGCACCGCATCTGCACTTGCTTGCAGATGCGATTTTCACGCAGCCCCATTCATTTCTATGGGGCCTGCGTTGCATGAAAAATGCAGAATATAGAAGATGCTGCGATTTTCATGCAACGCACAAGTGATGCGTGGAAATCATTGCTCATGTACACAGCCCCATTGAAATAAATGGGTCAGGATTCAGTGCGGGTGCAATGCGTTCACCTCACGCATTGCACCCGCGTGGAATACCCGCCCGTGTGAAAGGGGCCTTAGGCCTCTTTCACATGAGCGTGACGGATTAGGTCTGGATGCGTTCAGGGTGCGTTCAGTGAAACTCACACCATTTTGCAAGCAAGTTCAGTCAGTTTTGTCTGCGATTGCGTTCAGTTGTTCAGTTTTTTTCGCATGGGTGCAATGCGTTTTGATGTGTTTTTCACGCGCATGATGAAAAACTGAAGGTTTACAAATAACATCTCTTAGCAACCATCAGTGAAAAACGCATCATACCTGCACTTGTTTGCGGATGCAATGCATTTTTCACCAAAGCCCCATTCACATCTATGGGGCCAGGGCTGCGTGAAAAATGCAGAATATAGAACATGCTGCGCTTTTCACGCAACACAGACACATTGAAATGAATGGGTCAGGATTCAGTACGGGTGCTATGCGTTCACGTCACGCATTGCACCCACACGGAAAACGCGTTCGTGTGAAAGGGGCCTTATAGACGCCTATATGCCTGGTCATCTGGCCAGCTGCTTTATAGAGCCCTATATGCCTGGTCACCTGGCAGCTGCTTTATAGACGCTTATTTGCCTGGTCACCTGGCCAGCTATTTTATAGACACCTATATACCTGGCCAGCTGCTTTATATACGCCTATATGCCTGGTCACCTGGCCAGCTGCTTTATAGACAATTATATGCCTGATCACCTGGCCAGCTGCTTTATAGACACCTATATGCCTGGCTAGCTGCTTTATAGACACCTATATGCCTGGTCACCTGGCCAGCTGCTTTATAGACACCTATATGCTTGGTCACCTGGCCAGCTGCTTTATAGACACCTATATGCCTGGTCACCTGGCCAGCTGCTTTATAGACACCTATATGCCTGGTCACCTGGCCAGCTGCTTTATAGACACCTATATTCCTGGTCACCTGGCCAGCTGCTTTATAGACACCTATATTCCTGGTCACCTGGCCAGCTGCTTTATAGACACCTATATGCCTGGTCACCTGGCCAGCTGCTTTATAGACACCTATATGCTTGGTCACCTGGCCAGCTGCTTTATAGACACCTATATGCCTGGTCACCTGGCCAGCTGCTTTATAGACACCTATATGCCTGGTCACCTGGCCAGCTGCTTTATAGACACCTATATGCCTGGTCACCTGGCCAGCTGCTTTATAGACACCTATATGCCTGGTCACCTGGCCAGCTGCTTTATAGACACCTATATGCCTGGTCACCTGGCCAGCTGCTTTATAGACACCTATATGCCTGGTCACCTGGCCAGCTGCTTTATAGACACCTATATGCCTGGTCACCTGGCCAGCTGCTTTATAGACGCTATTGCATGTGCCTTTCAAGTGTTTATCCCATTCACATCCCAAGCTTACATTTCGGCACCGGCGCTTTAGGACACTGCAGGGCGCACAAAGTCGTCCCTAAGCAGCTCTTCATTATATTCTTTTACTCCTGCTCAATCTGGTTTACACAGCGCACTGACTAATGCTGCAGTTACACACCTGCCATTCTGCCGTTTTCTCCATCGCTGTCAGTGTCAATTAGCATTGAGCATTTATAGGACTCTCCTGGTGCCTTAGCCTGTATTATAGAAGACCATTTCATTGCATTAGAGGCTGTGCAGGCACCAGAAAGCACTGCTAAGCACACCTTTAAAATGTAACCTCAATATGCTCACTAAATAGGTCTCGTAAAACCGCAGGCTTGTGACTAGGATTATACTGTACTGTGCTTTATTTGGGCAATCGACAATCCAAAGCATTTCTTGGCAGCAGATGTTTAAAGGAACACTTTGCAGACAAATTCTTATATATTCCATGTTTTATTACTTTCAAATGAATATGTGCCATACCGGTGGATTGCTAGCAACCCCTAAACCTTGGCCATACACATTAGATAAATGCCGGTCAAATCAAATTCACTTTAATTGGGTTGAGCTGCGCCTAGACCATGTGAGTGATTAACGTAACATCACATGCCTCGGGAAGGCTTCAGCGCTTACAGGATGATGTGAGTGCAGTACAATAGGCTCACAATCAGATAGGAACTGACTGCATCATAAAACGCTATGATGCAGTCAGTTTGGGTCAGAGGAGCCGCAGTATGTTCTCGAGATGCGGCAGACTCTTGGACCATGTTTCTCGGACCTAACACATCTGTGTGAATCAGCCCTTACAGGTGCCGACTGAGCAAGAAATTATTGTGAAATAACCGTTCTTTCTCGATAACTGTCTGCTCGTCATTGGAGGTAAAGAGCTGCACTTACATGCAGCAGTCACTTCCATTGTGTAGGGATGATCGATGGTACTGCAGTTGCTCATCCTCATACAGATTCATTGTTTCTGGGCAGCAGATCCCTGTTTACACAGCACCATCTGCTCGATGATTTAGGTGTCCTCATAAGCAATGATTTCACCAGATGAATGAGCGTTTTGCTCCTTCTTCAGGTTATCTGCGGCACCTTTACTTTGGCCAGTTATTGGGAACAATAGTACAAGCGTTTCCGTAATCAGCGCAACAGTTGCCCCTTGTAAATCTGGCTGAAGGATCAAACTAGTGTCAGTCTGGAAGTAACCTTAAAAATGACAAAAATGTAACATTTCTGATAATGTAATCACTGGCAGCTCCTTGAAGCAAAGCTAAAGGGGAACCTGCCGCATTGTAGATGTAGTTGTGTCTGCAGGCAGCATGTTATAGAGCTGGATGAGTGTCACGGATGGTGTACAGGAAACAAGATGATACAAATAACATACGATGACTCACTGGATCCACAACTAAGGAACAAAAAGGGAGACCCCTGCAATCGACCTGCCGCTCTCCCTTATTGCTCAGCCTATGCGACCACTCTAAAGGTGAATGGGCGCATATCCACGTACCTCGGCTATCTGAACCTGAAGGCCCTACAATAGTGAGGGGACACGACCACCGGCTCCCTACACAGACACGGAGGGAGTCAGGGTCACCTGGATCCAGACAACAGAAAATCATAAATACTAAAACAACACTTATCTGCAGACGAACTGAGAACTGGTAGTTGGGAGCTGAAGACAGCATGCACACTCATTCCAGGAAGTTGTATCAGCCACACCCAACTACCTTATGGGGGAGAATATAAAGGGAGGTAATGAGTCTGACTGCATGACAGCTGAGATAGCCTAACGAGGTGAGGAACAGAAACCAAAACAAAAACTCAAGGGGGAGGATCTGAACGGCTCCTGTCAGAACTTCTCAGCTGTCTGCTTGTGACAGTACCCCTCCCTCTAGGAGTGGACTCCGGACACTCAGGGCCCACCTTCTCAGGATGGGACCTATGGAAAGCCCTGATGAGGCGAGAGGCCTTAATGTGCGTCACTGGGAGCCACATCCTCTCCTCAGGACCATAACCCTCCCAATGAACGAGGTACTGGAGGGAACCGCGGACAAGACGAGAATCCACAATCCTAGAAACCTGAAATTCAAGATTCCCATCAACCATAATCGGAGGAGGAGGCAAAGGTGAGGGTACAATAGGTTGAACATAAGGTTTCAATAAGGACTTATGGAAAACATTATGGATCTTCCAAGTCTGAGGAAGATCAAGACGGTAGGCAACAGGATTGATGACAGACAGGATCTTGTAAGGCCCAATAAACCTAGGACCCAACTTCCAGGAGGGAACCTTCAATTTGATATTCTTGGTAGACAGCCACACCAAATCACCAACATTCAGGTCCGGACCAGGCATACGTCTCTTATCCGCCACACGCTTATATCTCTCACTCATATTCTTTAGATTATCCTGAATATTTTGCCAAATAGATGACAAAGACGAGGAGAATCTGTCCTCATCAGGCAAACCAGAAGAGCCCTCTCCAGAGAAAGTCCCAAACTGCGGATGAAACCCATATGCACCAAAAAATGGTGACTTATCAGAGGACTCCTGACGACGGTTATTTAAAGCAAACTCAGCAAGGGACAAAAACGAACACCAATCCTCCTGATTCTCCGCCACAAAACAGCGCAGATATGTCTCCAGATTCTGATTGACACGCTCTGTCTGGCCATTCGACTGCGGATGGAAAGCAGAAGAGAATGACAAGCGAACCCCCAAGCGAGAACAGAAAGCCTTCCAGAATCTGGAAACAAACTGTGTGCCCCTATCAGAGACTATGTCAGAAGGAATCCCATGCAATTTGACAATGTGGTCAACAAATGCCTGCGCCAGCGTCTTAGCATTGGGCAAACCGGGAAAAGGGATAAAGTGCACCATTTTGCTAAAACGGTCCACCACCACCAGAATCACAGACTTCCCCGAGGAACGAGGCAAGTCCGTTATGAAGTCCATGGACAGATGTGTCCAAGGACGGGAAGGAATGGGCAAAGGAAGGAGAGGACCTGATGGCCGTGAGTGAGGGACCTTGGCACGAGCGCAAGTCTCGCAAGCTGCCACAAAACCCTCAACCGACTTACGAAGCGCAGGCCACCAGAATCTCCGAGCAATGAGATCCAGTGTGGCTCTTGTCCCCGGGTGCCCAGCAAGGACCGTATCATGGTGTTCTTTAAAAATCTTGTGTCTCAAAGCGAGAGGCACAAACAACCTCCCAGGAGGACAAAGATCAGGAGCTTCTGACTGGGCTGCCTGCACCTCTGCCTCCAATTCAGGAAAAAGAGCAGAGACCACCACACCTTCAGCTAAAATGGGACCCGGGTCTTCAAAATTCCCACCTCCCGGGAAACAACGTGACAGGGCATCTGCCTTCACATTCTTAACCCCAGGGCGGAACGTAACAACAAAATTAAACCTTGAAAAGAACAAAGACCATCTGGCCTGTCTCGGGTTCAGACGCTTGGCTGACTCCAAGTAGGCCAGATTTTTATGGTCAGTAAACACGGTAATAGGGTGTCTGGCTCCCTCTAGCCAATGGCGCCATTCTTCAAAAGCCAACTTGATGGCCAACAATTCCCTATCTCCCACATCATAATTTCTCTCTGCGGAGGAGAGCTTCTTTGAGAAAAAGGCACACGGTTGCCATTTGGCAGGAGAGGAACCCTGAGACAAGACCGCCCCCACCCCTACCTCAGAAGCATCAACCTCAACTATGAAGGGTAAGGAAACATCAGGTTGTACTAGGATGGGAGCGGAAGCAAAACTCTCCTTGATATCAGAAAAGGCCTTACGCGCCTCTACCGACCAGGAAGAAAAATCTACCCCCTTTCTGGTCATATCCGTGAGTGGTTTAACAACAGAGGAATAATTCAAAATAAATTTCCTGTAATAATTAGCAAAGCCCAAAAAACGCATCAGCGCCTTCTGATTCTCAGGAAGCTCCCACTCAAGCACAGCGCGGACCTTCTCGAGGTCCATGCGAAAACCAGAAGCGGAGACAAGAAACCCCAGAAATTGGATCTCTGGAACCGCAAACACACATTTTTCCAGTTTCGCGTATAATTTATTCTCCCGCAGGATGAGTAAGACCTGACATAAGTGTTCCTTATGAGATTTGAAATCAGGAGAAAAAATCAAAATGTCATCCAAATACACTAATACAAATTTTCCCATTAAATGATAAAAAATGCTGTTGACGAAATGCTGAAAAACGGCTGGGGCATTCATCAAACCAAAAGGCATAACTAAATTCTCAAAATGGCCCTCAGGGGTATTGAAAGCCGTCTTCCATTCGTCTCCTTCTCTGACCCTAACCAGGTTGTATGCCCCTCTTAGGTCTAATTTGGAAAAGACTTTCGCCCCAACAACCTGGTTAAACAAATCTGGGATTAAAGGAAGCGGATACGGATCACGAATAGTGATACTGTTCAGCTCCCTGAAATCCAGACAAGGTCTTAAAGAACCACCTTTTTTCTTAACAAAGAAAAAACCAGGGGCAACAGGTGACTTTGAGGGTCGTATGTGTCCTTTTCTCAGACTCTCAGAGATATAAGCACGCATCGCGACCCTCTCAGGTTGGGAAAGATTGTATAAACGAGATTTAGGCAGCTTGGCACCTGGGATGAGATCAATAGGGCAATCATACTCCCTGTGCGGAGGCAAATCCTGAACTCCACTCTCAGAGAAAACATCCAAAAATTCAGAGAGGAAAGGTGGTACAGTTTTAGTAGAAACCTCAGAAATAGATGTTATGAGGCAATTCTCTCTGCAAAAGTCACTCCAACCATTTATTTGCCTCGCTGGCCAATCAATGGTGAGGTTATGTTTAGAGAGCCAGGGTAGCCCCAACACTAGAGGAGTAGGCAAACCGCTAAGGACGAAACATGACACATCCTCAACATGAGTATCATTCACAATTAAACGGATATTGTGAACTATGCCCTTTAATGATTTCTGAGAAAGTGGAGCTGAATCAATAGAAAAAACAGGAATATTTTTTCGCAAAGTGCAAACCTGGAAACCATGAGTTATTGCAAATTGGTTATCAATGAGGTTGACAGCTGCTCCACTATCCACAAAAATCTCACAAAAAATGCTCTTGCTCTCTAGCGCCACCCTAGCGGGCAGGACAAAACGGGAACTACAAGCAAAAGACAATTCTTCAATTTCCGCCTCAACCCTGCCAATAGTAACAGACGGAATATTCTTAAAAGATTTCTTCCTTTTTGTCTCTTTATTACTCCCAGAAAACTGCCTGAATCTCCTAGAGGGACAAACATTTGCCAGATGATTTATACCTCCACAACAAAAGCAAACCCTCCCCTGCGGTCTGAATCCTCTATTGTCAGAGGCAATCAACCCCAGCTGCATGGGCTCCTGCTCAGAAGGGGCTGACAGCGACTGAGACCCCTGTGCACAGAATGACACCGCTGCACTGTCCCGGGACTGAGCATGATAAGAAGGAGAAATCTCTCCTCTTTCTCTAAGACGCCTGTCAATACGAACAGCCTGAGACATAGCAGAATTCAAGGAGGTAGGTCTTTCATGAAAGGCAAATGCATCTTTCAATCCCTCAGAAAGACCATAACAAAATTGACTTCGGAGTGCAGCATCATTCCAACCCGTATCTGCTGCCCATCTCCGAAATTCTGAGCAGTATATCTCTGCGGATTGTTTACCCTGGCATAACAGACGTAGTCTAGACTCAGCCAGAGCAATACGATCCGGATCATCATATATCTGACCCAGGGCTAAAAAGAATTCATCCACTGAACGGAGGGGTTGTGCCCTCTCCGGCAGCGAAAAGGCCCAGGACTGAGCATTACCCCTGAGCAGCGATATAATGATGCCCACCCTTCGTTCTTCATCACCGGAAGAATGGGGAAGAAGGCGAAAATGGAGTTTGCAGGCCTCTCTAAAACGTACAAAATTCTCACTACCCCCGGAAAACGTATCCGGGAGCGAAATCTTAGGCTCAGCACAAACTCCATGAACGCAAGCTAAACCGGTCACTTGAAACTGAGAAAAAGTCTTACGGAGATCAGCTACCTCCAAAGCAAGACCCTGAGAGCGTTCAGCCAAAAGTGAAACCGGATCCATGCTAGACGGTTTCGGTGGCTGATAATGTCACGGATGGTGTACAGGAAACAAGATGATACAAATAACATACGATGACTCACTGGATCCACAACTAAGGAACAAAAAGGGAGACCCCTGCAATCGACCTGCCGCTCTCCCTTATTGCTCAGCCTATGCGACCACTCTAAAGGTGAATGGGCGCATATCCACGTACCTCGGCTATCTGAACCTGAAGGCCCTACAATAGTGAGGGGACACGACCACCGGCTCCCTACACAGACACGGAGGGAGTCAGGGTCACCTGGATCCAGACAACAGAAAATCATAAATACTAAAACAACACTTATCTGCAGACGAACTGAGAACTGGTAGTTGGGAGCTGAAGACAGCATGCACACTCATTCCAGGAAGTTGTATCAGCCACACCCAACTACCTTATGGGGGAGAATATAAAGGGAGGTAATGAGTCTGACTGCATGACAGCTGAGATAGCCTAACGAGGTGAGGAACAGAAACCAAAACAAAAACTCAAGGGGGAGGATCTGAACGGCTCCTGTCAGAACTTCTCAGCTGTCTGCTTGTGACAATGAGCTGAGCAGATTATTATATAGTTTTATGGAAGGATTTGGTATAACTTGTAATTCATTCTTCTGAATCCCTGCACTTTCTAAGCTTAGGAGTCCAGCGGGCGGACCTACTCGTGATTGAAAGCTTTCTCTGTATACACACTCATAGAGGGAATCAGCCCCATAATAAGAAAATAATAAAATGAATAAAATACAGGTTATACTGAATTCTTTCCCATAAAACTATATTTATATCAATCTGCTCAGCTCCTCCTGCTCTATAACATGCTGGCCGCATCTCAGACACCATGTTCGATGTGGCAGGTGATTCCTTTTGTCACACTTCTTGGATGACACTATGTACCTTCCCAGCTCTCAATAAAATATAGAAAGTAACTAAACATCAGTCAAATCTTTATTTTCTGCTCCACTGGTTTGTCATTAGGTAAATGAGGCGAATCGCGGAGTTTTGCACTGGGCTGGTGAGATGAGTGAGACTTCAACATCAGGCGTTTGATTAGACTGATGTTCTGTTAATTACTTACCTTTCCTGATCATCAGCTTTGTAACTCAGGTCCATACATTATGTGTTTGACAGACACACAAGAATAACAGTAAACCCCTTGCATTCTGTACAGTATATCAGGGCTCTGTGCTTAGAAATTTGCTGTTGGTGCCCAACTTCTTCAATTGTTTTCCTGTGAGACTATTTGAACCGTTAAATAACCGCTAACTGGCTATGTGTGCTGGCCGTGCCCGTGCTGCGGACCTCAAATTACAGTCTGCAATGCACGGGCATCGGCCGAGGGGCAGCGGCATGCGTATCGCGGAATGAGGTCCGCGATCCGTCTGTTCTGCATTATTATTCCTCATTATTTAATAAGTAATAAAGAACCCCTTTAGGCTGCGTCAATATGACTTATTCCCTTCTTCTGATCCGTCAGAAGAACAGAAATATTTAGAAAATTTTTTGTCACTTCCAACCATTTTTTGATCTAAAATAAAAGATCTCTGACAGAGTTGACAAAAATGGATGCTAAATGAGCGTAACGGATGCTCAAAATAAAGGATGTTTTTTTTTCTGTTCTTTTGACAGATCAGAACAGAAAACTAACTGGTGTGAACCCATCCTTTAGTTAAGTCTGTTACCACCTCATCCAACTGTTTGCATAGACACATATCTGTGGTTCACCTGATTAAAATGCTGTCTTTCTTTTGTTGATCCGAGGCTCTGTTCCTGAGTTATGACACTAATTAGGCCTTTGGTGCAATGAGGGCGCCACCATTCCGCTTGTTGCACCCAAGCTCCACTAATTTCTATGGCCAGTCCCTCCATGGCTGCTTTGATTGACAGGGCCAGGCAGTGGTAAAGCAGTGAGGGAAGGACAGGGCACAGAAAGGAGCGGAGCTTGGGTGCCACAAAAGCACTGTTGATGCCCTCTTTGCACCAGAGGCCTAATTTGCATATTAAGAAAAAGTATAATAACTCGGGAATGGAGCCTCGGATCAACAAAAAAAAAAAAACAGCGTTTTAATCAGGTGAACCACAGCTATGTGTCTATGTAAGATGTTGGATAGGGAGGTCACTGGCGACAGATACTTTAACTAGATGCAAGTGTATTTATACGTAAATGTATACAATATTATTTATAGATGTGTGATTATTGGGGCATGTGGTGTAATGGGTCAGCACAGTACTGTATTTGTAGCATTACATAAGCAGTTTGCCCAGGACAGGACTTTCGACTGCTGATGAGATGCTGCTGTCGGCCTGTTGTGAGTCCTGGGAGTTTTACTGCAGGACATTGTGTCAGAATTCTGTCATTGCAATGAACTGACGTGATGAAATATGCCTTGTGGGGAAGAAAATGTAAGAAAACCAATCAAGAAAGTATCATTGATTTGCTGGTTGGAAAATAATGGAAGGTCTAATGAGCTGACTCATCGCGTTTGAAATTATGTGGTCTCCTGAGGTTTACATTACTGATCCAGGGGTTGTCTCTGGTTAGTTCTTCTATATAAACACATTTTAAGGACGTACAGTAGATTTTTGTTGAGGTTTTTGTGCACATTTGGTGTTTTTCTAGTGACATTTTTGCAGTCGTATGGCCAGCTCCAGATGTTAGCTGAAGGTCTGTGCGAAATATGAAATGCAGGCCACACAAGTGTTTCTTTGCTACTGGCGTTTTTGTCATTTAGGTGGTGTTTTTTGTCTTTGTGGCTGCGTTTCAGAAACTCAGTATCCTTTAGCTCATGGCATTTTTTCATATCACCTCTATAGGGTAAAAAGGGCATTAAAAACACAAGTGGGCATGCACACTATTTGCAAAAGATGTCAGAAAAAGTGCATGCTGTTATTCTGCCGTTTTACAGCCCAAAGCCATTTTCAGACAACATTTGTGTGTGTAAGAACCCTTAGTTTTATTATTGATGAGCGCTGCAGTTGATGTTTCTGTCATTTTCAGGTCTTTTTACACAACATTTTGGGGGAGATTTATCAGAGGGTGGCGTATTACTCCGGTCTTTGAAATCTCCTGCGACAAGTTTAGGCACAGGCCTCGTCATAAATTGGGCACATCCACCAGCAGTCCTTGCACGAGAATTAAATCTACGGCCTGGTGGTGGACCCATTGGCCACATCCAATCCCTGCCCCCACATACCTTCTTTTCAGAAAGTGGTGAGGGTGGCGCAGAAATGCCACTTGTGCCAAAAGGTTGCACTTTTTTTACCATAGATTTCCCCCTGTGACAGTTTGATTCACTTCTCGAGCTGCAAGGTGCCTTCCAGGTGCTGGTAAGGCTAAGCAGGGAGGGTTATTTTGACATAAGTAGTTCCATATTGCACCAACCCTTTCTATTCTTATACCAATACCTGGTTTAGTAACATAACCGACTATAGAGTATTGTAATATTCTATTAGGTTCAAGAAACAGATTTAGAGATAAATTGATGTCATCTTTAAAAATGTTGGCATTGACTACCACCAGTGGTGAGGCTCAGGCATCACCATTTTCAGGCTGATGAGGCTCCAGTAGAACAAGATGGACAAGTTCTGCTCTATTGTGAGTGTCTTATCATGAATAAGCTGTAAATTCACAGATTTATTGCAGATAAATACATTTTTCTGGGGCCCTACATCCCTCAAGTTAAAATGGCCTCAGGAGACAATGTTTTCGGCGTACAATGGTCATTTTTTGGGTCTTGTAGCTTGAAACCCGATTAATCATACAAGGGAAGATTAATTACTAGTTAGATACCACAGAAGTCCTGCAAAAAGTCTCAAATCAAGATTTTTCACATCTGGCTACTTTTCAAAAAGTGTAAGCTACTTCTGAAACGGATCACGTAATCATACCATCGCTGTTTTTGCCTCTTCTGATGAAGTTGCAGACATTGCTCACATGATTCTTATCTTGAAATCCCCTCCCTGAAAACATGAGACGTAATCAATGATGTCACAGAGAGGGCGAGACTGTGAGGTCAGTAGCTATTTAGTTATATTGTATAAATTGTCATGTCATCTGTCTTGGACATATAGTATACTTCTGAGAAATTTATTCTTGTCCATAGTTTTTGAGAAAGTCGTTTGTCGGCCAGTTAACATTCATACATTCGTTCGCGATCATTGGCCCACAAGCTGTGTACAGACTTCTCTTCTGTGCATGATGTTCTTGAAGTAGTACAACAAACAGGTTTTTTATTTTATTTTATTTTTTTTACTTGGAAAACTCCTTGTTCTATTCAGAAATTATAAATGTAGTTGTTTTGAGCAATTACAATTTAAAGGGGTTGTCCGGGATTTTTCTATTGATGACCTATCCTCAGAATAGCAAATGAAGAGAGGTAGAAGCAACATCTCCGGTTAATCCTTTATTGGACGGACTTTACAGAAAGTGTGCCATAAAATCAAGCCGCAACGTTTCGGCTGTATCCCAGCCTTTGTCAAGCCTTTGACAAAGGCTGGGATACAGCCGAAACGTTGCGGCTTGATTTTATGGCACACTTTCTGTAAAGTCCGTCCAATAAAGGATTCACCGGAGATACTGCCGCTACCTTTCTTCATTTGCTATACGGTCGACTGCTGAGGATCTGCGGTCGTGGCTCGGCTGTTGCATTACCGGTATGGCCATTTATGTCCGTGGGTGCTGCTTTACAAACACTTTTTTGTCTACTATCCTCAGAATAGGTCATCAATATCAGATCGGTGGGGGTCATCCCCGGCTGTATGGGGAGACGGCGTGCACACGTGCCGTCTCCCTTCTCTCTTCCTGTCCGCTGCTGCTGTCCCATAGACATACAGCGGAGAGAAGGGAGACGGCACGTGCGCACTGCACGCTGTCTTCTCATACAGCTGATAGGCGGGGTTGCTGGTTGTTGGACCCGCGCTGATTTGCTATTGATGACCTATCCTGCGGGCAACCTCTTTAATGTTTTCTATTGGGACGCCCTGATGACGCTACTGATTTCAGTTGATGTCATCATTGTCGGCCGTCATCTATCTCCCCTGACTTCTTCTCTTCCAGGTTATCTCCTGGGAGAACAAAAGGATTGGGTGAATAAAGTCCTTCCCTCCCGCATGTTGTGGGGCAGTCGGGAGCTCTCCATGCACATTAGACTTTCTAATTCCGTATACTATACTAACCTTTAGTATCATATACTAGCCATACAAAGAGCCCATAGAGCTGGTTCAACAATTCAGACAAGACTCGGCTTCAGTGCAGCCTTTACAGATGAGTTCACAGCTGCCAGCTGTATTTTCCAGCACCATTGTAGGCCCGCACATGCTGTGATGATATGACTGTAATTGGCACATTGTTTTGCCAACATATCAAACAATAATGCCGCTCTGCCCCATCCTAGCCCTCCCGTGTTTTCAGCCCTCTCAATATTACATTATAGATAAGATAAGACAATAACCAGAACCATTGGCTAGATCTTGCCTTGTGTTTGTGTCGGTTACTTAAAACAATATAATTTTTTATATTTTTTTGCTGGTTTTAAATACTTCTTAACAGCCAGCGGGTCTGAAATAGAAGGAGCCTAGATCTGTAATTATAAATCCTGCTTTGCGGTTACATTACGGCCAGATCTGAACAGGCCTGGCATTTCCATTGATAAATAATAACCTTAAGAGAGAAGCTGGCCGTAACTGAGGCGGGAAGGGCTTTCTTTCTCCCAAGAGCCTGATGATTAAAGCCCAGGCGTGAACACACATTCTTAACTTTACTGTTCAGAAGAACAGAACGTCTGAAGCCATTCATCAAGCAGAATGAGCAGTAAAAAGTTATGAGACAGGCACATATGCACAGGCAACCTTTCTGAACTTTTGCCTCTCTGCCATCGCTTACTTAGAGGAAAGGTTAAATATGACTAGGCGTGCGGAGTGGAGCCGGCGCAGCATGGGGCCTGTGTATTACTAATACTCCTATGGAACGCCAATGGGACTACTAGGCCCCTGCATGACGCCTGCAATTAATAGGTTAACACAACTTCATGGCTGGTACTGAGTTAGTTAGAATATTTCTTTATTGTGTGTGTAGGAGGCTCAGGCATTGAATTATACGAATTACCAAAACCAGCCCGCTGTGTGCACTGAACCAATTGGGAACCAGTGTTGTCAGTCAACACCGCGACTACCGTATGACAGAGAGGGCCACCGGCTCATATTTACAGAAGCGGCGGTTCACGTGTCTGCTTCTTGTGACCTCCGGTCACTTCATCCTGCTGTGCTTGTTGACAGGGATTAGATTGTAAGCTTTATGGGGCAAGGGGATGCAGAAAAGCTGAAATATTTAAAGAGCAATGGTATGTAAATAACCTATTAATGGTATTTAGGTTTTTACCAGCTTATAGAGTGTCATATAGGGATTCATGTCATGGCAGCATTTTATTCAGAAGTTTTCTGGATGAGACACCCCTTTAAAAAAAAAAACATTTTCAGATTCAAAAGAGAGAATTTACCACGAGGCGAATATTTGAAGTTAGTTTTGCAGTTATCTGCGTTGGCGTACTTTGTGCCTCATTTATCAAACTTTTGTTAGGTTTGGCTCATCTTTAGACCTAATACTTTTGTCTAGTAATGCTACTAGAGTTTTCTATACCAGTCCTCTACTGGAGTCGCTTTTGGACTGTTTTGATAAATCTGGAGTAACTGATTAACATCTCTAACCACATCTACTTTTCAACTGTGTGGTGCAAAAATGCAAAAAGTCACAAAAATGTTGATCAAGTGACCACAAAAAGTTGCTAAAGTCCTATATTGCGACTTTTTGAAGGCAGAATTCTGGTGTGCAGAACAGAGTATGTGTGGTACTACAAAAATGCAATACCTGTAGGGCTTCTTTTTAATTTCCTGTTGGCAAGCATGTAACATCTGGGCCGAACATTGGGCAGATCGTTGCTAACAAGTGTTCATAGGAACACTTGTTAGCTATTATCTGCCGATTACCTGATGAACGAGCAAAACACAATCTTTCATGCGGTTACCTAAATTGTCGCTTGCTGGCAGTAGATAGTGCTGTCTAAACAGCCTCTGCTGCCGGCAAACAATTATTCTCCTTCCCATACTGTGGAGGAGATCGCTGTATGTAAGTGAGCAGTCTCCTTCACTGAAGAACAGCTGATTGCCCTGAAGGAATACTTACTTCCTGACAATCTTCTGTTTAATTGAGCAGTGTAAAAGGGCCATTAGGTCTAGTTCACACTTCAGTGTTTTGGACCTGCACCTATATCGAAAACACAGCCCCTGAAAGTGGTGGAAGGTGCACTGCGCATGCGCAGCCGCCCTCCATTAATTTTCTATGGGGCCGACGAAATTTCTGTTTGGCCCATAGAAGTGAATGGGAGCCGTGGCCGGTCATGCGCGGTGCGCTCTCATTCACTTCTATGGGAAGAGCGCTTTGTGGTGGCCATACCCGGGAAACCTGTGGTCCTCCAGCCACCACTTTGCCCTCTCCGTTCTCAATATAGCTGCTGGTCCCAGAGGTAGGACCTGCACCTGTAAGACAATGGGGGCATATCCTAGCGATATGCCCCCATTGTCTGAGATGAGACAACCTCCTTAGTGTCTGATTCTAAGAATGGTGGAGCAGATGCATGCAGTTTCATGCTCCAAATTACAGTGAATGGAAGATGTGGAAACAACAAAGTACTTAGGCTACTTTCACACTGGCGTTTTGGCTTTCCGTTTCTGAGATCCGTCATGGCTCTGGAGGTTGACGAAACTGAGCCAAATGGCACACAATGTAAGTCAATGGGGACGGATCCATTTTCTCTGACACAATCTGGCACAATAGAAAACTGATCCGTCCTCCATTGACTTTCAATGGTGTTCAAGACGGATCCGTCTTGGCTATAGAAGACATAATATAACTGGATCCGTTCATGACGGATGCATGCAGTTGTATTATTGTAACGGAAGCGGGTTTTTTTTTTCGGAGATCCATGACGGATCCGGAAAAACAGCTAGTGTGAAAGTAGCCATAGTTGTCTCTATATTCCCCATAGTGGTATTGTTGGCCTGGCACCTCCCAGCGCCTGCGCCATCATCATCAGATAATTCCTGGTTTTATATTGTTTGCGGATTCTGATCCTTGGTGATAGTGACATGGAGTTGACACAAGGTAAGTGTGGCAGCGAGGGGCACACTCCGCACATTCCCGATGATTCTCGACCTGTGACTGCAGACGGTTTCTTCCTGTCATTGTGTCACTGGTTTCCTGCTGAATCAAGTCCCTCTTTTTTCTTCTCTTTTCTGTTTGCTAATGTTTTCCTCTGGTTGTTTTCTGTTATTATTGTGCTTCTGTTGCAGGCTTTTCTGTCATTATGCTTGTAATCTTTAGTGTCTACGTAATGTGTCTGGAATGTCAGAATGGGGTGGAGTAGTTGGCGCTGCCCATTAGTGGTCCTCAGTTAGCTCTAGGCTAGAGGTCATTGTAGAGAGAAATCCATAGAAATCACATGCTGTGTCACTTTTCATGAGTCTTCGAGCGCTGGAAGGATTGGTAGCGAACCAGCTTGGACGACTCCCAGGCACAACCCTTTGAAGAAAGGCAAAACTAAATCCCCTTCCCAGTTCAGTGCATACATAGTGCTGCCAGCAGTCATGTGGCATCTCAGCCTGGTCACTACTCTCCGCGTGTTTGTATCCGTGGACTTGAAAGCCTTGATCAGACCATGCAGCTTGATGCAGTCTCCAAAGTCATTACAGGGATCGGATCAATGCAGATTTTCCGCACAGATACTTGTGGCAGCTAAGTAGATGAGACTTTCTAAATCTCATGTACACAATGCGGAAATTGTGCAGATTTCACCCCTTGGGAAATCTGGGGCAAATCTGCAGCAAAATCCACAAGTAAAGCCTCATTCACATGTCCGTGTCCATGCTCAAATCCGTGAATAGGTGGTCAGTGATCCCTCCATGAAGATGTCTGTGAAGGATCCGAGGGTGGTCCATGTTTTGCTGTCCATGTGTCATCCGTATTTCACGGACACTGCGCAGCTGAAAAATTCTTTTCAAAGCATCTCTTCACAATGATCCATGAAGCACGGATGGCATCCGCGTTGCGTCCCTGGTTTTCACAGACAACACGAGCAAAATAGAGCATGCTTCCGTGCTAAAACTACGGATCCACGGAATGTGTAAGTGTGCTGTCCGTGGAGTGTACAGCACATGTATGTAGAACACGTAAATGAGGCTTAACAGGTGCAGAATTGGTGCACAAATGCAACAAAAACACACAAAAATCTGAATCTTCTACACTGCCGTGTGCGTGTACCTTCAAGGATTGATTTCTGGATTTGACCAAACAGGAAGGCATCAAAACCTCTGCCAAGTTCTGCGGTGTGAACCTGGCCTAATGAGGTGTTTCAGCTCAACCCTACTCTCCAGTACTTGCAATTATCATCCTCCTCCTTCATCTTCTTTATTGCGACATTGCTGGTCAGTAATAAAATATGCACATTGGTAGCAGGAACGTGTGAGCACTCCGCAGGAAAAGTCTTTTACAGACCGAGCTTCCTGACATTGCGGAAAGGCAGCAAATCAAAGTGAAAGTGGTTGGCTTTAGATTCTGCCCCGAGGCATCACTGTCGGATTGCTAACCTAAAGAATATATTATGAGCTTGGAATCTTTTAATCAGTGCAAGTTGCCCATCTCCTGTATGTAGCCGGTGTAGAGTCCTCTCGTCTGTCCCTTTGTTAGTACTGTGTGCCTGTTTCAAGGAGCTTTTTTCTACTCTTAGATGTCTTGCATATTTTTACCTTCGGATGCCATATCCTGTTGTAAAAGAATCAAGTGGGCATCTTCCCTTTAAAAATGAGCTCTGTAGGCCGGTTATTATCCTCATTTATCATTCTGCCGACAAAGGTTTATAAGCCGAGATTGGACAGGTTTGACATTTGGTTATCCAAGAGTGGCACTGTTTCAGGAACAGAAGAATACCACTTTTTCCCAAATCTCAGATAACCTCTTTAACTTGCAGTTTTACCTTGTTTTTGCCAAAAAAAAAATTCTAATAAAAAAATCAGTTCTAAGATATTTGAGAGCAGTTTTTCAAATTTTTTAGTAATTTGGTTTTCCCCATTGGCACTGGGGAAACTGTGTCAATTCCTCAACCGATAGGACATGGGCAAGTGATAGTCCCATGCACAGCAGTGAAAATCTAAACATTGTGGTAATTTCAGAAGCCAACATGCAGCAAAACCGCATATGATAGCATATCACCTTCGTGTGGATATTAGAGGCTCATGTGTCAAAGCTTTCTCAGAGAATGAGTCGTCTTAGTGGGGGAAAAGTTTTCTCCATAGGACATTTCCTTTTTATGTATGGCTAACATTAAATGAGACTCTACCTAAAATGGTATTCAAAACTTCTGCTTGATCCCGTTATGGGAAAGTTCTGCATGATTCTGTCATGTCAACATTCTGCGTGATCCTGACATGTGAAAGTTCTGCGTGATCCTGACATGTGAAAGTTCTGCGTGATCCTGCCATGTGAAAGTTCTACGTGATCCCGTCATGTGAAAGTTCTGCGTGATCCTGTCATGTGAAAGTTCTGCGTGATCCTGTCATGTGAAAGTTCTGCGTGATCCCGCCATGTGAAAGTTCTGCGTGATCCTGTCATGTGAAAGTTCTGCGTGATCCCGTCATGTGAAAGTTCTGCGTGATCCCGCCATGTGAAAGTTCTGCGTGATCCTGTCATGTGAAAGTTCTGCGTGATCCCGTCATGTGAAAGTTCTGCGTGATCCCATCGTTTGAAAGTTCTGTAGAATCGTGTTATGGGAAACTTCTGCATGATCCTCTCATGTGAAAGTTCTGCATGTTCCTGTCATATGAGACTTCTGTTTGATCTTCTCATATGAAGCATCTGTGTGATCCTGTCATGTGAGACTTCTGCGTGATTTATGCAATTCTGAAAGGGTAAAGGATTGCAGAGATTATTTGTGAACATGAAGCATTTGCAACAGGAGTCACAATACACAAAGAAAAGGAAAAAAAAAACCTTAGCATCAATTGTCTCTCTGTATTGTATCAGAAAGTAAGGTGTCAGCGCAGCCCACGGAGAATGATACATAGGAAAATGATCAATCCATCAATTTATGTAGCCTGTCATAACATTGATTTTGCTCTCTAGTCGTTATGCAATGTCAGCATACTAACTTGTTAAATTGAATACTGTCACATTCTCTGTATTAATTTAACTCCCACGTAGGAACAGGGAACAGTTTATGGCGCACTCGGAGTATAAACCTGGATAATTCGGTCTTTTATGCATCTCTTATTGTTAAATTTTTTGAACATACACGTATCCAAAAATATGAGGTTTTGGTGGAAATTACACGATAGCATAAGAAGATTTGCCAGATACAGGCCATATTCACACAGGGCAATTTGATGCATCTCTTTGAGTCAGACACAAAACAGAGCAGTCTCTCCTGTATGATATATATATATATATATATATATATATATCTCACTTATATAGCACTGACAAAGTCCATAGCGCTTTACAGACATTATTATGGCTCACCGTCCCCATCGGGGGTCACAGTCTAAATTCCCTATTAGTATGCTTTTGGAGTGTAGGAGGAAATCCATTAAAACATGGAGAGAACATACAAACTCCATGCAGATGTTGTCCTTGGTCAGATTCAGACCTAACGCCCCAGCGCTGCAAGACACCAGTGCTAACCACTGAGCCACCGTGCTGCCCATTAATGCCCATTATCTTAAAGAGAATACGTCAGCATGTTATAGAGCAGGAGGAGCTGAGCAGATTGATGTACAGCTTTCTGGGAAAAGATTCAACTAATGTATTTATATCTCTGCTTTTTCTGACTTCAGTTGTGCACGTGGGAGGTGTTATTAGTGACTGACGGCTCTCCCTGTGTATACACCACAGTAGATATCTATGAACACCGTTGATCAGAAATTTTTCAAGCAGACTTATGATGGACGATCCTCATCCGGTAAAAGTTTTTTCTCTGCAATTAGACAAAACAGCTTTAGTTCAAGAAAAGCTCATGCATTGAGGAAACATCTGTATTGGAAGGAAAGTTCCTAAAAAGATTTTTCATCCATCTGCCGGTTTCATTGAACCTGTATGTCCAGTTTGAACAACTGTAACGACCAGTAGGGACTAAAATGTGTGTGACCGTCTCTGCAAAATGAGGGGTCACCAGATGATAGTTCAACTGCTGTATAGCCACCATCTTACTTCTGTCTAATGTGAATGGCCGCCTTTAGACTGGCCTCCTGTCACGGCATATCGCTCTCCAGCCCACCCTGTTTCTTTGCATGTATAGGCCTCACCGGCCTCTTTAACCTTCATTCCCGATGCTGCAGGATCATGTAACCTGCAGTATGAGCTGGGCCAAGTGTAAGTCTTCATATACAAGGCTACGAGAGCCGTGATGCGAGTCTCATAGACTTGCATAGGAAATTTTGCTTCCAGCTGACATGGCAGATGCTACATCGGTCAAGTGGTCAGACTGCAGGTCACATCATCCTTCAGCCAGTAAAGTCTATCACTATACTGTCCCCTCTATTATCAATGTTACAAACGGGATCAAATTAAACAAAAAAAATGGGGGAGATTTATCAAGTCTGACTCTTTCTGCACTGATCTTGATACCCTCTGGAGGATGCGCCTAATGTATGACGAGGTTCATGCCTCCTGCAGTTCGTGTGCCTTAACAGAAATCTACGACCGCTCATAGCTGTCTATTTGCAACATAAAACTGGTGTAAATGAAGATAAATTTGTCGGGACAGCTGGCCACACCCCCTTGCCACATGGCGAGGGCGGCGTAAAATCCGAGAGATGTCACAATTATCACAAGTCTCAAACGCATATGTGCTCAGCGTTTTAGACGCCATTCTTAATTAGGCCTATACCTGGCGGTGGATCCGCCAGAGTTATGTACAGGGGCCAGTCTCTTCATACCTTCGCCGAATCCTCCGCCACTTCTAAATGTTAGACAGCTTCCTAGCTGTCTTACATTTAGATCATTTTCTACATCTAAAACGGGTGTAGAAAATGGCAATTGAGATGGGCCTACTGGCCTGTCCCTTTCCCCACCCACGAGATGCCCACCTTTTTAGACCTGGCATGAGCGGGGAGAAGTCGCAGATTGCAGTGCAAAGGACCTCTGCACTGCAATGTGCGTCAGAAATACGCCTAATTTAGGCATATTTCTGTTTAATAAAGGACCCCCATAGTTTGTGACTTTCTAACACCTCTTTTCAGGTGCATGGGAGATGATAAAGTGCTTCTTTACGACTGGCTTTTGAAGCATTAGTCATAATGCAGTACTTTACAATCCGGAATCGACTGCAGATAAACTTTTTACATGTCATATTCTTATCGGAGTGTATTAAGTGCAGTTTGATGATGAGGGACATAGGCGGCTGCGGTCGTGAAAGACAAGATGGCTCATGATGCAGTAAGATTCACATGTTTGCTATATTAGATCATTAGCCACCATGTACACACGTTTAGAATCTAATGGCTCTCTATGGCTGGATTCACACGCAGCATTTAGCAGTTTTGCAGTACTTACATTGGCATTTTTACCAGCTTTTTTTTGTCAATTACACCGCAGCCAGATATTGTTTTGGCGTCTGTAGCAAACTATTGAAAAGTTGACATACACTGCAGTTTTATTTTTGCTGAGAATGATGTTTTACTGGCTTTTGAGAGAAAAACAAAAACGGATGTTACAAATGAAAAGGGGCTTGATATATTTTTTTATGCAAGTGTTTTGAAATTCTGAAAGGGTCCATACACACATCCGTATGTGTTTTGCGGATCCACAAATCGCGGACATGGGCAATGTGCGTTCCGCATTTTACGAACCGCACACTCTCGCCTGCACTCTCATAGAAAATGCCTTTTCTTGTCCTCAATTGCGGACAGACAGCACATTCCGGCCCTATTGAAAATGAATGGGTCCACACGGATGCGGACCCATTTTGCGGACGTGTGAATAGACCCTTTAGGGATTATAAGTTTGCCTTCACAAATTTCCGCAGCTGAAAATCAGTAGAAGGCCATGTGCTTGCCACCCCATTCGAATAAATGGAACTGATTTCAAGTTGCGGAAAATCTGCAGCGGGTGAAGGCGCCCTAAAGCTGCCTATACATGATTAGTGTCGGGGGGAGACAAGGACATTGGATTTCTCTGTGACCAGTTCTTCATTTTGCTGAGAGAAGACATGGCCAGACACTTGACTTTTTCTTCATACAGAGTGGGCCAGGCTGAGATTGGGGGACATGATAGGAAGCTATCTTATGTGAGCGGCTGCCTGTACATAGTATATTGTAAGCCAAGGTGAGACATAAACTGCAGGGTCCGAGATAAAATCTGTAGTAAATCGATGAAATTCTGAGATAGGGCATGCAGCAGATTTACTTTTCCATAACATGCTTTAAACCTTCACATATTCTTGCATCTGCTTCATCTATGGTGACCTTTTTTGGTGTAGAATCTACAGAAATGGCAATGTTGTGTGAGCCCACCCTAGCAGTGTCTACACGGTGAGACTGACTCTGCATGCTCACTGTGGACTGCGCGAAACTACCCGGAGAACACGTCTGTCAATGTCCAAGATATTGGAATAGCTTGTGTTTCTTACCCCCAAAAAAGTGTTATCACACATAAGTAATTTTAAAAAGGGAGACATTCTTTTTCATTTTCCTCAGGGGAACATATCGTGATGTGAAAGGCAAACAGTAGCTGGGAAGAAAAAAAAGGCAACCTGAGGCTGCATAAAACAAATACATTCCGGCCTTTAAGTCTGCAAGATCAAAAACTGCTGAAAGGGCTTTGATGGAATTTTGGCTTGCTGAACTTGGCTATTGTCTTGTTCCAGGCCCCGGGCCTAGCTGTCTTCTGAAAAGTGTGTCTGCTTTCACCCAAGTTCCCACATCGGATCGGGCGACGGTGTCTGCATCAGCAGAATTCCCTGTCTGTGTTTACAGTGGGCCAGGATATTGGACTGTAAAGCCTGTTTGGATAACTGCATTGCCCTTAATCTGGCGTGAGCTTTGAATGATTTTTGGACATCTTTTTTTATTGTACTTTTCTGCACTATGCGGCTCGGGGGAATGCATCCCAGTCTTTGCGGGTTATTAGCATTGTGTGAACAATTCATACATGAGTAATTTGCTTGAGCAAGGCATTGGCTATTCCCACAGGGCTTCTGGTTCTGATTTATTGGCAATATCGGGGTTTTCCCACAATATGTTTGAAGGCGGCAGAAGAAGCGTTTGGACTTAATGGAACATATGTTACTTCTATTGGGTGCCTCCGTGTTTGAAGCAGCCAGATGGTGCCATGATGTTTGTAACTCTGTTAAAAAGCAATACTCTGCTCCTGTTTAATGTGTTAGGAATACTTGCCTCTTACATCAATGAGAAATTGAAATGTAGTGAAAGGCAGAGGTATTTCATCAGTTATGCCTCAATTAGGAGTTCTTTTGCCATATGCACTGGATACACATAAGCAATAAATGTACCCATAGGACCTCCTACACCTACGTGTGTCCTTTTGGCCTCTCTTGACTTGGTATATATATTGGCACACCTTTATTTCTGCTCTATGAAGATACAACTATGCTCATAAGCCTTCAGTTATGCCATGCAGTAGTGGACATCGGTTTACATGTTAAAGGGAATCTGTCACATTGAACATGGTGTCTGAGCTGAAGACAGTATGTTATAGAGCAGGAGGAGCTGAGCAGATTGATTCATATAGTTTTATTGGAAAAGATCCAGTATAACTTGTATGTTGTTCGTATAAATCCCCGCTCATTCTGAGCTTTGAAGTCAACTAGGCGGTCCTATCAGTGATTGACAGCCATCTCTGTATGAATACACCTATAGGGAAGCCAGCATGTTATAGAGCAGGAGGAGCTGAGCAGATTGATATAGTTTTATTGGAAAAGATTCAGTATAACTTGTAGATTATTCATATAAATCCCTTCTCATTCTGAGCTTTGAAGTCAAGGAGGCGGTCCGATCAGTGATTGACAGCCATCTCTGTATGAATACACCTATAGTGAAGTCAGCATGTTATAGAGCAGGAGAAGCTGAGCAGATTGGTGTATATTGTAATGGGAACATATTCAGCAAAGCATGTAATTTATATTTAAATTCCTGCTCTTTCTGGGCTTTGAAGTCAAGGAGGGTTCCTATCAGTGATTGACAGCCTTCCCTCTGTGACTTTGCATACAGTCTCTTGTGTCATCCAGTGTACTACCTAAGATCCCGCCGGCGCATGCGCACTGTGGTGACCATTGTGTTCAGCATCATCGGCCCAGATCTCAGCCAGTACACTGGATGACGCAAGGGGCTGGGGAGGAGTTATGTGAGAAGGCGGCAGAGCAGCTTTGGCACTTACAGCCCGAACGCCGCCCTTGGGCGCTGGCGAGCCCTCATTTACATATGAATAAAACAGTGTTTTTACCTCTGGTGAACATAAAAAAAAAAAGAACAAAGGTACCATTTGACTCATCTATAGTTATGCTACAGCGCTATGTAAGTAGTGTATAAGGGAAAATTGTGGTGACAGACTCCCTTTAACCTGATAATGTGGTGCCACACAGAGCACCACAATCCACCTTATGGCACACATCATGTGGGTCCGCAACGGCTTCATGCATGTGGGCCTTTAGTATGTCTAAGGCATTATGCACACAACCGTATTTTCAGTCCGGATCTGATTGGCATTTTTGGTTGATTGAATGCAAACCCACTAAATTCTTTGGGGCTGCAAAAAATTGAGCCGGCACAAAGTGTGCTGTCCGCATGTTCGTACTGCAAAACAAAAATTGGAAAAGGCCTATTCTTTTGTGAAAAAGAATAGACTGCGATTTTCAGACTGCAAAATGGATTACAGTCATGTGCAGGAGGCCGAATACTGAAATGGAAATTGGCGCGGCTGCACTGGCATGAATTGTACTCCTCTTTTCTTTGTCTCTGCCACATTAACCACATCATTGTTCGGGCCCATTCACACGACTGTATATTTCTATCCGCATCCATTCGGCAATTTTGCGGATTGGATGCGGACCCATTCATTTTATCTCACTGCGTGCTGTCCGCATCCGTATGTCCATTCCGTGGGCCCCATAAAAAAGATAGAACATGTCCTATTTTTGCCTGTATTTGCGGACAAGAACAGGCATTTCTATCGTGGAGAAGGATGTTCTGTTCCGCAAAATGCGATATGCGTGTTTTGTGGATCCAGAATTTTCCGGTCCTCAAAAACAGATACAGTCGTGTGAATGAGCCCTTAAGAAACATTTCAGCTTTATACAAATAAAAGGCCACACCCAAGCGTGGAATTGGCGGTAGCGGCTTGGAACTACGCACTGAAACATCCACCTGGCTGCCTGTATTCACACGTTTCTGACAGCAGAGACATCAGTGATGAAATAGATCCAGGACATATGTTTTCATGTTCCAAATCTCATAATCGTGTTGAATTCAAGTGGCTAGCATTTATTACCGAGCAATGGAGGGTGAAGTATGGCCGCTCAGAAGTATGCCACAGTTAACCCTTTACTGCCTGGCTGTCCTCGTTGGCACAGTGCTGTGTTTATACAGCGTGGGGTGGACTGCGCCTGACATTATTCACTGCTATTTTTGGACTGTTAGTTTACTGTAACTATATACCTCCGCCTTCTGCAAATTCCCTTACCAGAACTACTGTACAGAATCAGCCTGTACAAGTTTCCATCAACCTGAATTATTAAACATATGAGGTTGACAAAGAATGCCGTTTCATCAGTTGTGAGACGTTCCAAAAGTAAAAGATCCAAGCGGTTATGCAGTAGAAGCGATCCCGCTTCCACATGCAGTAAGGACTAAATTTACATCCATGAATTCAGGATCTTGCAACTCTGCGGTATGTCCGAGACCTCACACTGCTCTCTACACAATAAAATACAGGCTCTGAGCTGAAAGGAAATGTGTGATCAGAAAATAACCTACAGTATTCTTTAAATGTTTGTTAAACATATTTTTTAAGAATTTAGTTGATATTTTAAATTTACTTGTGGCTATCTACATCCTAAAATCCTGCAGTTTTTAGCAGTCATCTCATTATCATCAAATGCAGGATTACAATGACAGATATTACCCATATATATATATAGATAATGCTGGATCTACCACTGTTCTCTATAACCCTGCCGCCTTCTCCTTCTGCTGTGAAAAAGAGAATGCTGCATCACTGAAGCAATGAATAATAGTACTTAAAGGGTTGGTCTGACATATATAAAAATCATCCCCCCCCCCAGCCAGCAATAGTAATAAATGAGTCTATGCCCCGCTGCTTTTAGCGATGATGCACCTTTCTTCTCCCTTACTCTACTGCTTTGTTCGGCTGCAGCAATGATGTGCCCCTAGGTCAACCAAATGGTTTCAAAATTAAAAGGTTGTTACAGCAGCGCATTTTCTGGCCGTACCGCCCCCTTCATCAGGCAATGACGACATGACATATATTTTCATTGTCTGATGAAGGGGGCGGTATGGCCCTGAAACGCGTTGCTGTAACAATTTTTTTTAATAATAAAAGCATTTGATTTGACCTACAAGCTACTTACCTGATTAGGGCTCATTTACACGAACGTGTGAAGCCTGTGCCCGTGCTGTGGACCACAAATTGCGGTCCGCAATGCATGGGCACCGTCCGTGGCGCAGCTGCATGGGGATCGTGGACCCATTCGCTTGAATGGGTCCGCGATCCCTCCATACCTCAAAACGATAGAGCATGTTCTATCCTTTTGCGGTGCAGAGACACGGAACAGAACCCTAGAAAGCACTCCGTAGTGCTTCCGTAGTATTCCGTTCCGCATCTCTGGATTTGCGGACCCATTGAAGTGAATAGGTCCGCATCCGTGATGCGGAATGCACATGGAATGGTGCCCGTGTATTGCGGATCCAGAAAACGGAAACGGGCAGCACACATTCGTGTGAACGAGCCCTTACCTGGTGATCTAAACGGTGTGATCTGGAGGGAGTCCCTGGCTGCAGCCCGAAGCTCTCATACTGTGCATGCTATTTAGCGGAACACAAGTAGTTACATAGTTAATACGGTTGAAAAAAGACATGCGTCCATCAAGTTCAACCAAGGATAGGTGGGGATGCGAATCCCAGAAGGAAGTAGGTGAGGAGGGTTCCACTTTTTCTCATATTACCATTTACTAACGGTCCAACCTATGATGCACTTTCTTCTCTATTTTTTGCAATGTGTGTCCAGTGTGATTTTATCTAATTCTGCTGGATATTTGCAGTTTTTTTTTCCTTCCACACAAAATACCACAATGCACTGAGGAGTATAGATAGAAAATGTTACCCTTTTCCTTATATATTGGCTTGAGATTTTTGCAGAAGATACTACAAGCACAGAATGTTGCTTATGGGATTGACTCTGTTGTGTATTGATGTATTGATCTGCGCAGTTAAACGTATTTTACTGGATTGGGCTATTGACTCTAAATCCAGGCTAATACCTAGCTTCAAAGGGCACGCACTCCAGCCAGTAGCCAGTTTGTGAATTGTACCCATGCCTGTACTAGGAGATGGAACTGTATCTATATATGTTCTTCATAAACTCCCAGCCTACGTGACTGTGTCGTTTATTTGCAGGGAAACACATGCAATTGTCTCTTACAAGCCAAACCAGATACCCTTCTGTAGACAGCACTGTTTCGGGTGGGTTTGCCCCTCATCCCAGGCTGACTGGGTGTGATGCCTTGTATGCAGCTCAGGGGGCTCTGGTGGCTCAGTAGTTTATGGAGACCTTTTTTCAGGCAGTGCTCCGTGGGAAAAAGAATGTAAATGAGATTTTCTCAGCCATACCAACACCAATTTGTAGAACGCACTTGCCCCCCATCAGAAGGAGCAGGATACTATTTGGCTAAGTGAGATGCCTCAGATGCAGCTGTACTGGCGCTCACTGAAGAGACACAGCGCTCCATGGGAAGAAAGTATGCAGTCTCTACAATGAGAGCCAGCACCCGTTCTGAGCTCGGCAAATACATCATACATAATAAACCCGTACACAGACATAGAGTCAGGCCTCGTTCACACTTCAGTGAATCAAGGACGGGTGCAGCCCTTGTTCTCCACAGACAGCACGTGTACACATTGACCCTTAATGTGTTTGTTCATACATTAGTTGTTTTCCACTGACCATGGGTCAGTGAAAAGAAATCACAGGAGCATGCACTACTTTGGTCCTTGATGCAGACCAAACATGAAAAAACACTGACACAACACAGATGCCACCCGTGCTTAGTCTTTTTCACGGACCACTGGTAGGAGATGCTCTGGAGATTCATTTTCAGCTGAGCAGTGTCCGTGGAATACGGATGACACAGAGGGCAAAAAGGACCAGACACAGATCCTTCACGGACGGATATTCCAAGGACGTCAAACCGGACATGGAAATGTGAACTGGGCCTCCGGTGTGATGCAAAGTCGCCTTCCATGCTTGAGGATGAGTGTGGTGGTCTTCAGTATAATTCATCAAAATATTTTCCACGTGATCTCCATACTTTACAGATTTGAGACTCTTGGCGGTGAATAATATTAGCTCGGGATACAAGCTGTAAGCTCCTTTGAGAACATAGAGCGTTATTTCTCAGCTCATCATAAGCAGTGCACATAGGACATGCGCCTTTTAACCAGGCTCCACTACTTCTCCTCATGTAAATCACCTCGCCTGGAATCCAGAAAGATTCTTGAGGCTCCTGTGCTGCGTCAGTGAGTGTCTTGTAGAACACGATATTACACACTTCCAGCTCTGGAGGAACTGCGCTCTCTCAAAATTGAATGAAGGATGGGAGCAGTCACTTTCCAAAGAGACGAGGTGGAAATATTTCCACAGACTATGTTAACATTTTGTCAGTAATAGCCGTATGATTTATCACAGCCTGCCTCTGCCGATGAACTTTGGAAGGAGTATATCATGGACCAGCAACTTCCTCTCCGAGAAGAGAGGGTGGCAAGTGCACTTTTTCCAGACCCTGATCTATAGGAAAAGGGCTTTGATTGAAAGCAGTACATAAAATGGGGTGATTGATACAAAGCTGGGTTGTTTCACACATCCCGGAGACAATAAACTATTTAGCATCCTGTCACACCAAATATGTTTCATTAGCTTATAGAGAAACGCTGGAGGACATTAAGTGCTGAGCTAAATGGATGTGCTGAGCTCCATGCTTTTTTTCACAGCATGGGGACAGAGGCACAAAACGAACAAAATCTGTAGATGGGTAGAAATATATGCAATATGGTGTATGTGTGTGTGTATATATATATATATATATATATATATATATATATATATATATATATATATATATGCGCACACACGGATTTAGCAGAGTTCGATTTATTCAGCTGTTTTCATGTTCTTAAGAGAATTCTATAGGATTATCTACTTCCCTGTGGAAAACCACTGATAACAATGTTATATTATGCTTAAGATGATCCCGCACAACAAATGCCTCATAAAGAATTTTGTTCATTGAAAAAAATAAAAATAAAAAATCACGTGATCTCCTACGTTCCACTAAATGGTACCAACAAAAGCTACCATTTTTAAAACAGATGTATAAAAGTTCTACAATGTATTATGTGTACCCCACAATGGTGCCAGTAAAAAATACTAGATACTAAAATTGTCTTCCCGTAGGAAAAGTCCTCTGCTGACAGAAAAATGTATGGCTCTGGGAAAACAATGAAGAAAAAAATAGTGCTAGGTCATTCCGGCACTAAGGGGTTAGATGGAATTTGGTTTGGTCAGTCACGTAAAATCCAGAGAGTCAGGATGACCCCATGGTCA